>NC_053025.1:217620698-218220698 GCF_003073215.2 Triticum urartu | reverse complement strand
CATAGGAACCACCGTACTGTTAAGTGGGGTCCAAGAGAACCAGTCAGAATGACTGAAGTGATGCTTAAACAAAACCTATGTCTTCGAGTGAAGACTTTGAGAGCGAATCTTGTCCAGAGTCGGGCAAGTCAGCTTTGCTTGAAGCCCAAGTAAAGTTGTCGTGTGAGTTTAAAATCTGACCGTTGGAACACGTGTCAGTTCCTTAGTGACCCAGGGTCATTTCGGACAAATCAGGTCGGGTTGCCAAGTGGCTATAAATAGCCCACCCCCTACAACCATAAATGGTTGGCTGCTCAGATTCAGAGTACGGCTTTTGTCGTTTGAGAGCAACCCACCTCGAAGCCTTTGAGAGAGAATTCCTTGCGAGGATAAAGCCCTAACCACCCAGAGCCAAAGAGAATTAGGCATCACTTAAGTCTTCTTGTCTGTGTGATCTGAAGACTTATTACACTTGAGGACTGTGCATCCTCCAGCCGGTTAGGCGTCCCGTTCTGAGCATCCAAGAGACATTGTGGATTGCCGGTGAACGAAGTCTGTGAAGGTTTGGGAGTGATTGGGCGAGGTCTGTGTGACCTTAGCTCAAGGGGAATAGAGTGAGGACTGGGTTTCCTGAGCTGCGTGTTCAGGACTGGGTGTCCGGGACTGTGTGTCCTAAGGTTTAAATACCTAGCCGCCCTAACCAGATGTACAGTTGTCACAGCAACCGGAACTGGTCCAACAAATCATTGTCTTCAGCGAGTCACTGGTTTCATCTTCCCTTCCCTTTACTTACTGTTACTCCTTGTGAAGTCATTGTATGTTCGCACTATCTTTTGTCTTCACTGAGTGACTGCGTGTTCTGTGTGGCTTCACAATATCTTCCTACCTGATCCTTACTACATTGCTGCTATTAGTCATTGTGCTTTCACCCTATTGAATACTTGACTATGGCTTGCCTAGTGTAGTCTACCTTCCGCGGCAGGGTAATAGGTTTATTTCTATCGTTTGTCTTCATAACTTCCACGTTTTGAAGACTTTCATAAAAATCGCCTATTCACCCCCCTCTAGTCGATATAACGCACTTTCAGGTTCGTTTCACTGGGTACGCATGCGTTAATGTGCATGTCCAAACTACGAGAAGAGACGCATGATATAAACATCTGGGGGCATGTATTGCAATAATTTAAAGTCATCTTTTGTTCACCGACCGAATATTCCCTTAAGAACGCTAGCTTTCGGCTTCACCCAGTCTGAGGTACACATCTGGCTGACCCGGCAGTAACAATCGCAGAGGCCTTATGCCCTAGATGAATTAATGGGAACATAGGGCATAAACACAAGAGCCAGGCAACCCAGCTTGGCCAAAACTTAGGTCATATCGATGCATATAATGGCGAAGAAAAGGTACATGTGAAAAGTAACACATGTGCGGGGGGCATAGAGCATGGGACATAGTTATATTAAGCTTCTGTATAAGAAGCCCCCAGGTATAATGAGCACGCCTAGCATGCCAAGATTGTGTAGTCAAGACACATTTTGACCTTTTAAGACCGTGGAGAAAAAGGGAAGAAAGAAAGAAAATACAGATAACGGATATATAAAAAATTGATGGAGGTAAGGAGACGAACACAGAGTCCGGCACTAGGCATAGAACCTTCAGAGTCATGCTGCGTTCCATGGGTTTGGCTCGAGTCGATTGTCTGATGCATCCCGCAGACGATACGCTCCACCGGTCAGAACTTTGTCAATAACGAAGGGACCTTCCCATTTGGGCTTGAGCTTGTCCATTTTCTTCTCCGGTAGGCGCAGAACGAGTTCGCCAATGTTATAAGTTTTGACCCATACTTCTCTGCTTTGATACCGCCGAGCTTGTTGCTGATAGAATGCGGGGTGGGCTTTTGCCACGTCACGCTCGTCCTTCGGGGTGTCCAAACTGTCCTGCCGATCAAGCTCGGCTTCTTTCTCTTCGTACATGCGCACTCGAGGTGAGTCATGAATGATGTCGCAGGGCAGTACCGCCTCTGTGCGGTACACCATAAAGAACGGTGTGTATCCGGTAGTGCAATTCGGCGTGGTCCGCAACCCCCATAGTACGGAGTCAAGCTCCTCCACCCAGTGCGTTTCTGATTCCTTCAAGGATCGCAATAATCTGGGTTTAATGCCACTCATGATAAGACCATTTGCTCGCTTGACTTGACCGTTAGTTTGTGGGTGATAGACAAAGGCATAATCGAGTTTAATGCCCATTTTGCTGCACCAACTTTTTACATCGTCCGCTGTAAAGTTCGAGCCGTTATCGGTGATGATGCTGTGGGGGACGCCGTAACGGTGTACAACCACAGATATGAAGTCTATGACTTGTCCGGACTCAGCCGTTTTGACTGGTTTGGCTTCTGTCCGTTTGGTGAATTTATCCACCATGACCAATAGGTATTTTTTCTTGTGGCTACCCCCTTTAAGGGGTCCCACCATGTCAAGCCCCCAGACCGCGAAGGGCCAAGTTATGGGGATTGTTTGGAGAGCGGTGGGTGGCATATGGCTTTGGTTTGCAAAAAGCTGGCAACCGACGCAATGTTGAACGAGGTCATGTGCGTCTGCTCGGGCCGTCAGCCAATAAAAACCTATACGAAAGGCCTTGCTTACAAGGGCCCGAGCTATGGCATGGTGGCCGCCAAGTCCAGCATGAATTTCTGCCAAAAGTTGCCGTCCTTCCTCTTCGGAGATGCACCTTTGAAGTACTTCGGTATCGCTTTTCTTATAAATCTCTCCCTTGTGGACCTTGTAGGCTTTAGACCACCGCACAATGCAACGTGCCTCGTTTGGGTCATCGGGGAGTTCTTGCCTAGTTTGGTAAGCCAAGAAGTGTTTTGTCCACGGGGCGATGACAGCCATAATCACGTGGCCAAAGGTGTTATTTCAAAGGCAGAGCCTCCGATTACGTCAGAGTGTTCGGTATCTAGCATTGTGGTCGGGTCCGGACTGTTTTTGCCGGTCTCTCCTTCCCATACCACGGATGGCTTGAACAGCCTTTCCAAGAAGATGTTAGGTGGGACAAGGTCGCGCTTAGCGCCGATGCGGGCGAGGATATCCGTCGCTTGATTATTTTCTCGGACCACATGGTGGAATTCAAGCCCCTCGAACCGAGCTGACATTTTGAGGATGGCGTTGCGGTAAGCCGCCGCCATTTTTGGGTCCTTGGCGTCAAAGTCTCCATTTATTTGAGATATTGCGAGGTTTGAATCCCCACGCACCTCTAGGCGTTGAATGCGCATGGAGACTACCATCTGGAGACCATGCAACAGGGCCTCATATTCTGCTGCATTGTTGGAGTCTGTGTATAATATTTGGAGTACGTATTGGACTGTATCTCCGGTGGGGGATGTCAGGACGACGCCTGCCCCCAGACCAGCCAGCATCTTAGAGCCGTTGAAGTGCATGATCCAATTGGAGTAGGCGTCGTACTCTTTAGGGAGTTCGGCTTCCGTTCATTCAGCGACGAAATCAGCCAGTACTTGCGACTTAATGGCTCGCCGTGGTTTGTATGTTATGTCGAACGGGAGGAGCTCGATAGCCCATTTAGCAATCCGGCCCGTGGCATCGCGGTTATTTATTATGTCGTTGAGTGGTACTTCGGAGGCCACCGTAATAGAACACTCTTGAAAGTAGTGTCGTAGTTTCCGGGATGCCATGAAGACCGCTTATGCTATCTTTTGATAATGTGGGTACTGTGATTTGCATGGAGTGAGCACAGTGGATACGTAGTATACTAGCTTTTAAAGCGGGAACTTATGTCTGTCCGTCTCTCATTCGACGACGAGCACTACGCTTACAACTTGGTGTGTTGCCGCTATATATAACAGCATTGGTTCGCAGACATTTGGCGCGGCCAAGATTGGGTTGGTGGCCAATACGGCTTTTATTTCTACCAATCCGGCCGTGGACACATCCTTCCACTCAAAGTGTTCGGTGCGTCGAAGAAGGCAATAAAGAGGTAGTGCCTTTTCTCCTAATCAGGAGATAAAGCGGCTTAAGGCAGCCACGCATCCAGTTAACTTCTGGATTTGCTTGAGGTCTGTTGGGATAGCCAACTGTGACAAAGCTCGGATTTTAGCAGGATTTGCTTCAATTCCTTTATTGGAAACGATGAAGCCCAAGAGCTTTCCGGCGGGCACGCCGAAAACGCATTTTTCGGATTGAGCTTGATGTCATATGTTCGGAGGTTGTTGAACGTGAGCCTCAAGTCGTCTATTAAGGATTCGACGTGTCTTGTTTTAATGACCACGTCGTCTACGTATGCCTCCACTATTTTGACGATTTGTGTTTCCAGGCATGTCTGAATCATGCGTTGATAGGTTGCACCGGCGTTTTTGAGCCCGAAAGGCATGGTGTTAAAACAGAAGGGGCTGTATGGAGTGATGAATGCCGTTGCGGCTTGATCGGGCTCCGCCATCTTAATTTGATGGTATCCGGAGTATGCGTCGAGGAAGCACAATGAGTCGTGTCCTGCGGTAGCATCGATAATTTGATCGATGCGGGGGAGTGGGAAGGGATCCTTGGGGCAAGCCTTGTTAAGGTCCTTGAAATCGACACATAGGCGCCAGGATTTGTCCTTTGGTACCATCACCAGGTTTGCTAGCCAGTCCGGATGTTTTATTTCTCTAATGAATCTGGCCTCGAGTAACTTGGCTAGCTCTTCTCCCATGGCTTGCGGCTTGGGCTCAGAGAAACACCGAAGAGTCTGCTTGACCGGCTTGAACCCTTTTAGAATGTTAAGGCTATGCTCGGCCAGCCTGCGTGGGGTTCCTAGCATGTCTGAAGGATGCCAGGCGAAGAAGTCCCAATTCTCGTGCAAGAACTCCCGCGGTGCAACGTCTGTTGTGGGGTGCAGCTGTGCCCAGATGGATGTTGTTTTTGTAGGGTCCGTTGGGTGGACCTGGAATTTGACTATTTCGTCCGCTGGTTTAAAAGAGGTGGACTTGGGTCTTTTGTCGAGTATCACATCAACCCTATCCACTGTGGAGCGCAGCGCAGTTAGTTCTTTGGCCGCCAGGGCTTCGGATAACGCCTCGAGGGCTAGTGCGGCGGTTTTATTTTTGGCGTAGAGTGCTATGTCCGGATCACTAGCCAGATTGATTATTCCATTGGGCCCAGGCATTTTGAGCTTCATGTACCCGTAATGCGGTATAGCTTGGAAGATCGTGAATGCCTCCCGCCCTAAAAGGGCGTGGTATCCACTACTAAACGGGGCCACATGGAATGTGATTTCTTTGGACCTATAGTTCTCCGGCATGCCGAATACCACATCTAGTGTGATTTTTCCCGCACATCGTGCCTCCTGACTAGGGATGATTCCTCTGAAGGTCGTGCTGCTTTGCTCAATGCGGCTCTTGTCTATTTCCATCTTGCTAAGAGTTTCCTCGTATATGAGGTTTAATCTACTGCCACCGTCCATGAGCACTTTAGTAAGCCGGAAGCCGTCCACAATTGGACTAAGGACCAAAGCGGCTGGTGCTCGGGTTGCTTGGAATTGAGGTTTGTCACAGGCATTGAAGGTTATGGCTATGTCGTTCCATGGATTTATTGCTGCAATGTGGCAGACTTCGGCAAGGCTGCGGAGTGTTCGCTTGCGCCTATTATTTGAGGTGAAGGTCTCAAAGACTGTCAATATCGATTGTTATTTTCCACAGGATGGTGATCTGTTGTATTGTTGGTGAGGATATCCTCGCCGTGCTTGGCCACCTGCCGGAGTACCCAACATGCTCTAAGGCTGTGCGTTGCCATGGTATTCGTTGTACTGTGAATTTTGCATGGCCCATTGAGCCATCCCTCCAATACAGTTCCACGCCCTGTAGTGGGCTTTGGTTTCTTTGTAATTGGATCGGGTGACTTACGAGAGTACACCCTTTTAGTTCCGACGGGGGGTTTAGTGAGAGCCGGAGGGTCCCAGAATTTTTTTTGGGTTTTCCAGGCGCTTTCCATCGCACAGTACTTCCGTACTATGGCCGCCAAGTCAGCAAAGTGTGCTATGTCATGGTGACTTATGGCGTTGAGGATTCCCTTGTTCGTGCAATTTTTGCAAAATGAAATTGCGTCTTCCTCGCGATAGTCCTTGACCTTGCACATTACAAGGAGGAATCTAGCCCAATAGTGATGTACTGTCTCTTGGGGCTCTTGTCTAATGTGGGAAAGATCACTTGAGTCTGGGTGGGTGGGTAGATTTAGGTCTGAACCCTGACCCGATCTGAGGCCCAGGGGCGGAGGAGTCTCCGAGCTTAACAATTCGGGCTCCGGGATGCTGCCCAATAGTCCTGGCCCACTGTCTAATTCTAGGTTGGAAGCTTGGGCCATGTCCTCCCGTGTACGGGTATCCGGCTCGGAGAGCTCGGAAATCCAGACATAGTTTTTCCTCAAAATAGAGGAAGAACCGCTACATTGCTCCTCCACCACCACCATCTTATGGGTGACCGGCGGAGAGTTAATCTCCCTTTGGTCGGGTTTAAGCCCGATCCGATCATAGTCCGTAGCAACTCCCAGGGCGGCGATGCGATCCAAGAGCTCGTTCAAGGAAGAGAGCTCTATTGGATCCATCTGCTCGGCGAATACCGAGCCGACGTGGAGGCTATTTTTTATGACCCGAGAAGTCATCGTCGGTGCGACGGCCGAACGGGCGGTCATGATGAAGTCGCCTAGTCGGAGGGTTTGTCCTACAGCCAGGGCTCCCCCCGAGGTGATGTTGTCCTTGACAACAAGACAAGCCATCCAGCCTTATCGTGACGGCATAGTGGAACTCTTAATGAAAGCACCAATGTCGGTGTCAAAACCGGCGGATCTCGGGTAGGGGGTCCTGAACTTTGCGTCTAAGGCGGATGGTAACAGGAGACGGGGGACACAATGTTTACCCAGGTTCAGGCCCTCTCAATGGAGATAATACCCTACGTCCTGCTTGATTGATCTTGATGATATGAGTATTACAAGAGTTGATCTACCACGAGATCGTAGAGGCTAAACCCTAGAAGTTAGCATGTGATTATGATTGTTGTTGTCCTACGGACTAAACCCTCCGGTTTATATAGACACCGGAGGGGGCTAGGGTTACACAGAGTGGGTTACAAGGGAGGAGATCTACATATGCGAACTGCCAAGCTTGCCTTCCACGCAAAGGAGAGTCCTACCCGGACACGGGACGAAGTCTTCAATCTTGTATCTTCATAGTCCAACAGTCCGACAAAAGTATATAGTCCGGCTGTATGAGGACCCCCTAATCCAGGACTCCCTCAGATGGTGTAGCAGATTCTCCGGTGGCGCTGACGAGCTCGGTGAAGCGGTCGAGCCAGTCCTCACAGAAGTCGTCGACCCGACGGTAGCACAGGAGCTCGTGTGCCATGAGCAGTGCGGCATGCGGGTTTGCCGGGCCATGACGAGCATGGGAAGACAAAGCAGCTGGAGTTAGTGATGGAGTGGCGGTGCGCCCATCCCGCCGTGCGGAAGGATGCAGCAACGAGGCTTGTTGTTCATGGCCCGCGGGGCCGGTGGCGGCGTTCGCCACCGGCGACGGGGGACGGTGAGGGCAGCCATCGCCCGCCGGTGCTGTCTGAGCGACATGAGCAGCAAGAGCGGCCCAGTGGTCAGCACGAGCTCGACGTGCGTCAGCCATGGAAGCGGTGGAGCGGTGGCGGGCCAAATGTCTGAGCACCCTTACCTGGCATGCCAAATGTTGGATTTCGAGTTTCGTGGACCCTTGAGAGGTTCAAACTCTAGGGTGTGTGCGAAGAACTCAACTTCCCCAGCCTGCCTACTCTCCAGTCTCATAGCCTAGCTCGATGAACTCGAAAGAAAAGCAGACACAGACGTTTACCCAGGTTCGGGCCACCTTGCGGTGTAAAATCCTACTCCTGCTTTGTGGTGGATTGGCCTCGAGGGGCTGAGGGTGAACTAGAACAGTGGGAGAACAACCTCAGGAGGAGTGTTCTTGGGCTCAAGTGAGCTAGTGAGCTGGTCAGGGTGGAATGGATCCGATCCCCTCTATGGTGGTGGCTAGGTCCTATTTATAGTGGCCTTCGTCCTCTTCCGAAATGAAGGCGGGAAGGCACCCCACAACGGCCAAATTCGAAGGGGGACAATTAGTACATGCTGCGCTGGCAAAAGTAGTCTTTGCCTGCAAAAGCCTCTGGTCATGACGTCGTGGTGGGCTCGACGATGACCTCCGTCCTGCCGTCCTGGTAGTCTTGGTCTTGTTGCACGGGAATGTAAACCTTTGGCTGCGCTGATTCCTCGGGACTCCGCGTTTGCGCTTGCCACCTTAGCACCAAAGAGGAAACTGGTACACTGCACCCGCTGGCGCCCGCCCGACCTTGGTCATCACGGCTCACATCATCCGAACCTCACGAGGTGAGGCTTGCATAGAAATCTCCTCTCCTCGGGAGCCAGCCTGAGGTGGCTGCTCCTCGTGGAGGTCTTAGTGTCGTCCGCCTTGCGAGGCTTGGTCCCTTGCGAGTGCCTTGAGTTGTTGTCGCCGAAGCTGGGCCGTACCAGGCCGTCGGTGAGCCACGCCGTGGGCCGCAGGCAGGCAAGTCTGGGTACCCCAGACCCCAGAATGCCGACAGAACCGATCCCTCCCTTTACGTCCTCGCACTTCCTGGTGTTTGAGAATGGGATGAAGGAAACATGGTCTTCCAAAGAGTACCTCTGGGCCACTGCCGGTGCCCATCCAGTCCTACCGTTCTTCTACATCTCGTAGCACCGTCTAGCTAGAGTCACAACTAGGGTTGACCAAGCTAGAGCCCATAATGGCTTGTGACTGCGCACGGAAGCTACTTGATATGAAACATGTCCAACCTTTTTGAACCTGGGTGGCATTCCCCACATTTTCCTGAGTAATGCAGAGCCTCTCGGGGGATACATACTAGTCGACTGGTCCCGACAAACCTTTCTGCCCAGATGATTGATTAATTGGTATTGTTGAGCTTCCGAGGAAATACAATGTGGCACCCCGGCTCAGAGCAACCGGTTTACCTTGCATTGCCTGCCCAGAGATCAAGTCTTCTGGCAACACACAACAACTTGGTCAACAAAACAACCGCTTTATTGATGCTAGCAGAAACATAGGTTCGATATTACATCAAGTAGCGAGGCCAAACGGCACACACGGTGCGACTGAACAATATGTACATTATTTAATGAACATGAAGGGCCTCGATCATGATAACTAGGCAACCTCAGAACGACGACGAAGTGGAACTCCATAGCACAGGGGCACCGATGTGGACACGATCTAGACACGGGACGTTCTCCGATCCGGAACGACTTTCCTGAAATCTGGCATGACACGCGAGGTCAGTACATTGAATGTACTTGCAATCTCACAACAAGCATAAGCATAATGGCAAAAAATATGATGATAATTAATCAGGTTTAATGCAATGCAAGACATATTACTGATGCAATGATAAATCAACTTTTGCACCGAGTCCCGCAGACTCTCTTACCAGACGGGTTACCTCGTAACCGGAACGGTGATCATAACCGGATCACAAACGAAACCAACACTTTGGTTCCCACAACGATCATCTTCATGATCTCACAAATCATCACATAACCAGTGCGAGAAACAAACTTTAGTGTGCAAGATTAATTATTAATGTTGATCCATGGACTGAATTACTCATGAGCTATGTCCGTAATCAAGGATGCGGCTATCGATAGACTAAAAATACACTCTATAGAGGTAGCACACTTTACCCACACCACGGAACCCATGGCCTCAGCTTCCCATTCGGGTGGACCAACCACTACTGGAATCAGCTACTTTGCCATCTGCCAACTCTTTGTCATCTACTAGCAGACGGCAAAGAAGCTCTTTGCCATCAGCTACCGAAAAGCAGGCGACAAAGAAACGGCGGATGGCAAAATAGCCCTTTGCCATCTACCAGCTCTTTGCCGTCGGCTGGCTGACGGCAAAGAGAGAGGTGGCCCCCACCCCCAGCCCGTTTAGAAAAAACTTAACGCCCCACCTCTTTGCCGTCCGCTAGCAGACGACAAAGAGAGATAAAGGCGGACGGCAAAAAGCGGTGGACGGCGAAGAGCAGATTAACTAACGGCCCCCACCCCCGCCCGTTACTCTCTCTGCTCTCCCTCTCTCCTCCCCGACGCCCACCAGATCCCCACCCACCGCCGCCCCCGCCGCCCGGCACCGCCCCCACTTGCCCCGTCGCCCCACCACCCCTCCGCCCCCACCCCACCCCGCCCACCGCTCCCGCCGGCCATCCCATTGCTCTGGTGAGGGGCTACTTCTTTTTTTCTGTTTTTTCATTTTGTTGTTGTTTAATTGTTAGTGCTAGATTGTGTTTGTGTTAGTGTTAGAAAAGAATTGGAAGAAGTAGAAGTAGTAGAAGAAGAAGAAAAGAAAAGAAGTAGAAAAAAGATGAAAAAAGAAAAAGAAGAAAATAAGTAGAAGAAGAAGAAAGGAAGAAAAGAAAAGAAGTAGAAAAAAGATGAAAAAAGAAGAACAAGAAAAGAAGTAGAAGAAGAAGAAGAAAAGAAGAAAAGAAGTAGAAGAAGTAGAAGAAGAAGAAAAGAAGAAAAGAAGAAAAAAGAAGTAAAAAAGTAGAAAAAGGATGAAAGAAGAAGAAGGAGAAAGGAAAGAAGAAGAAGGATAAAAGGAAACATCCCGACCCCCTGACCCCAACACCACACCCCGACACCCCGACCCCCTGACCCCCTGACCCCGACACCCCGACCCCGACACCCCGACACCACACCCCGACCCCGACACGACACCCCGACACCCGACCCCCTGACCCCTCGACCCCGACACCACACCTCGACACCCGACCCCCTGACCCCGACACCCCGACCCCGACACAACACCCCGACCCCGAAACAGCTCCCCGACCCCGACACGGCACCTCGACACCGACACGACCCCCTGACCCCGACAAACCGACCCGACAGACACCCCGACCCCACCCCCGACCCCGACACCACCCGACACCCGACCCCGACCCCGACCCCGACACCACACCGACACCGACCCCGACAACACCCGACACCCGACCACCCTGACCCCGACACGACACCCCGACCCCCCGACCCCAAAACAGCACCCCGACCCCAACACGGCACCCCGACACCGACACGACACCCCGACCCCCGACACCTCCCGAAAAGGTGTTCTTTGGCCTTCATGAGGCCGACGGGGTCATATATTTGTGAATTATTAGTTAGGTCATATATTTTTCGATTTTGTTATGAAAAACATCATATATAATTGTGTTGATCGGGTAGATTTAAATGTGCAGTTGTTTCATCGTTGCGAGGTTTGGTGTTCGACGACCTCGCCATGCGTTTCACGAGCTCTGCCCCTTTGTTCATGGGTGAGCACAAATGACATGTCCTCCTCCCCCATTAATTATTTGCTCTGTTCCGGTGTTCGTGCCGATGAAACTTGATAGCTAGCTATATAGGTGTCTTTAATCATCAGTATGCGTAACCAATATGTGTCTCACATTCGAAAGCGCCATAGTTATAAATATGCATGCATTTGCATATTTATAACCTTGATTCTTTCGAATTGTCCAATGCTATCCATGGATAGCCCGAGTATGTGTAGATTGGGTTCGTTTTCCCATATGCTTTGCTCCGGATCCGACGCATAAATTCCGTTAGTGCCTCCCCTGTTGTTCTCCGGGTACACATCCTCTCTGTTTATTGGAGAGATGTCTATCAGAAGAACAGTGGGGAGGTGCTGCCGAAATTTTGCGTCGGATCCGGAGCATAGCATGGGAAAATGAACCCAATCTACACATACTCGGGTGGGATTAGGACCTATCATTACCTATTAGAGTGTAGGTTGCATGGACGTAATAAAATTGACAAAGTAGATCAACTGATTAATATATACATGGTGAATTATATATATAATTGTTGTGTGTCCAGTAGCTCTGAAAGTCAAGATGAGTGATTGTGCATGGATGTATACCGGTCACACGGTCATAACAAATGGAGCGCTGAATGGTTCACAAAAACCAAGGGGTTTGTGGAAGCCGCATTTGCAAATGGCCAGAGGAAAACCTGGTGCCCCTGTTTCCAGTGCGGCAATTGGGAAAAGAGGACAGAGGCTGAAATGGGCAAACACCTGCAGAAGAGTGGTTTTACTCTCAATATGGTGTGGGCATTTCATGGTGAGTCTGCCCAACGTGATCGAGCTGAGGTGGATCGTCGTCGCACTGACAAGCATGGTACCGGGATGGAAAACATGGTGCAAGACTATGATGATGCTCGGGATTTGGACGAGGAGATGGAGGAATCTGCAAAGGCCTTCAATGAAATGTTGGAGTCTTCAAAACGTCCGCTCCACGAGCACACTGAGCTTTGTCAGTTGGATGCCATCTCACAAGTAATGGCTCTGAAGGCTCAGTTCAACTTGGACAGAGAATGCTACGACGCAATTATGACAGTATTTGGACACTTTCTACCCAAAGGCCATTTAATGCCTGCAAACCTGTACCAGTCGGACAAAATCCTCCGTGCACTGAAGATGCCCTACGAGAAGATACATGCCTGTGAGAAAGGATGTGCCTTATTTAGGCTTGACTATGCAGACTTGAACTATTGTCCGATTTGCAAGTCTTCCAGGTATATTGTGGTAGACAACAGTATGGGTGAGAAGACACAGACCAAAATCCCCATTAGTGTTCTTCGGTATATGCCAATCATACCAAGACTTCAACGTCTTTTCATGGTCGAAGAGACGGCCACACAGATGACCTGGCACAAAACAGGCAAAAGAACCGAACTAGATGCAGATGGGAATCTGATGATGGTACACACATCGGATGGTGTTGCGTGGAAAAAGTTTGATGAATTACATGCTGACAAAGCGGCAGATCCGAGGCATCCTCGAGTCGGCATCAGCACGGATGGGTTCAGTGTGTTTGGTATGACGGCAGCTCAATACAGTTGTTAGCCCGTATTTGTCTTTCCACTCAATCTCCCCCCCGGACATATTATGCAAAGAAAGAACATTTTCCTGACATTGATAATTCCAGGGCCCAACTATCCAGGGAATTGCAAGAAGCCTGGGATAATGGGTTCAAGACATACGACGCCTATAGCAAATGGAACTTCATAATGTGTGTCTGGTACATGTACTCGACGCATGACTTGCCGGCGTATGCGCTATTCGTCGGCTGGTGTGCATGGAAGCTTCCCGTGCCCCACATGCAAGGGAGCTCTTGAGTTTCGTTGGCTTCAGGCCGGTCGCAAGTTTTCTTGCTTTGACATGCATAGACAGTTCCTGGATCCTCGCCATAAGTTCAGGAAAGACAAGAAGAACTTCATCAGAGGTAGAGTTATCAAAAACTCTGCACCACCTGCGTTGACAGGCCAACAGACCCTGGATCAGTTAAACGCTCTCGAGCTAGATCCAGAGCGTCCAGTGTACTTCAAGGGAATTAATTCTAAGCACGCCTGGACTCACAAAATATGCTTATGGGATCTGCCTCACTTCAAAGACCTCCTTTGCCCACACAACATCGACATGATGCACACTGAGAAGAATATCGCCGAGGCACTTTTTGGTACATTTGTTTGGCATAGATGGGAAGTCAAAGGATAATACTAAGGCTAGAGTTGATCTGGAGGCGCTATGTGATAGGCCGTTACAAAACATGAAAGAACCGAAAGCAAAGCAGAACTGGACGAAGCCAAAGGCATGGTTCAATCTTGGAAGGCCAGCTATGAGGGAAATTATCTTGTGGGTGAAAATGCAGTTGAAGTTCCCCGATGGGTATGCAGCGAATCTAAAGAGGGGAGCGAGTCTTGATAAATTGAAGATATTTGGTCTCAAGAGTCATGATTGGCACATATGGATTGAGCGGGTAATGCCGGTGATGTTGCGTGGCTTCATCCCTGAGGATGAATGGCTAGTACTGGCAGAACTCAGCTATTTCTTCCGTGTTCTTTGTGCGAAAGAACTATCGCCTAGCGTGCTAGAAGAAATGGAAGAGTTGGCACCGGAGTTGATCTGCAAGTTAGAGAAGATCTTTCCACCAGGCTTCTTTAATCCAATGCAGCATTTGATTTTGCATCTCCTGACCGAGGCAAGATTGGGGGGCCCCGTGCAAAATCGTTGGTGCTACCCAACTGAGAGGATGCAGAAGACGCTTCGAGAAAAATGTAAAAATAAACGTAGAATTGAAGCATCGATGTCTGAGGCATTCATCACTGAGGAGGCGGAAAACTTCGGGGCAGCACACTACGAAGCCAAAAATCATCATTTGCATAATCCGAAGCCTCGGTACAATGCTGACGACCCTAAAAAGGGTGGATCCAACCTCAGCCTATTCAAAGGTAATCTCACACCAGCCAGTGTTTCAAATCCAGTATCTTTGGATAACGAAGAATGGCGGATCATTTCATTGTATATCTTCAACAACATGATAGAAGTGCGGCCGTACATCGAGTAAGTTCTCGGTACATTGTTTCGCAACTTCTATTTCCTTTAAACAGCTCTTATTCCTGGATATTTCATACAGTCGGTACATCCCCATATTCTCATATGGTGCGGTGATCCAAAAGGATTCCGTCGAAGAGTATGAGCTTCTCGCAAAGCAAGGAGGAGGCTATCTCGGTTTCATCTCTTGGTTCAAACAAACGGTAATTTCTATTAGATTATTTCATTTCATTCGCTAATTTGTGCGTAATGCAACAATCCTTTCATATTAAACTTGTAGGCTAATTCAGAGTCTATGGACGCCGAATTGAGACAAGTCGATAATGGCTTTGACTATATGGTCCGTTCATTTGACAAATACGACATCAATGGGTATCGCTTTCGTACCTATGGTAAAGAGCTATCTATGGCCGACCGAAAATCTACAAATTGTTGTGTTTCTACTATCGGCGAAGGAAGTACCGAGTATTATGGGAGAGTTGAAGCAATTTATGAACTTCTATTCTATGGTGAAAACCCACCGAATGTCGTAGTCTTCAAATGTTATTGGTTTCAGCCGAAGGAGACTAGAAGGACTCATGAACATATAGGGCTAGTTGAAATCAACCAAAGCACCCATTTAGATGTTCCTAATGTCTATATTACGGCTCAACAGGTGACCCAAGTATTCTATCTATCGTGGGCCTGCCAAACCAATCCAAATCTCAAAGGTTGGGATGTCGTTTATGAAGTGCCGCCACGTGCTAGACTTTCTCCCCCAAAGGAAGAGGATTATGAACCTCACATTAACCCAGACACATATGAAGGAGAATTCTTCCAAGAGACACATCTTTCCAAAAAGCGTTTCAAGAACCACTATACTTCACCCCAAAACATTGAAGTAGACAGCGACAGTGAATCCGACATCACCCCAGGGGAGGAACAAGAAGAGACGGAACAAGAAGAGGTTACTGCTGCGGATGACCTGTCAATGCTTGATCGATTACGTCAAGGTGGCCTTGCACATGTTGATGCCACTGAACCCTATGAGCCCATCATTGATTATAGTGATGATGATGATTATGCATTTATTGATGATACTGATCGAGATTATTAGTAGTGTCAGGTATTCAATTTTTTTATGTTGTACTTGATGATGATACACTCAAGTGATATACATATTATTAGTAGTGTCGTCAAGATTGGGAGGCCCCTTCTTCGTCGGCGCATGGTGTGAGGTCTTCCATTCCACACGCACCTCTCCGTCGAGCATTGCTGGACAGTATGGCGACACCGCTGGGCCCTTCTTCGTCGACCGCGGTGCCCAGCAGGGGACGAGGTAAGAAGAAGAGAGGAGGTGGAGCACGTGGTCGCGGGAGAGGAGGTAGGGTGACTGCTACGGCGCCTTCCTCGCCGCCACCCCCAGCTGTTTCACCCGAGCACGTGACTGCTAGGGTGGACTCGTCCGAGGAGGAGGCTACACGGACTTCGGTCCACGAGCCTCCGGTCCACGGGTCTTCGGCCCATGAGCCTTGGGTCGACGGGCCTTCGGCCCACGAGACCCCGGAGGAGCACATGTCTGGATGGGGTACCTGGCCGGATCAGCCTGAGGAGCCGAGTGGCCATGCTGATGATGGCGGGGAGCTGACTGATATTGAGGAGGAGGGGGGCACCGTCTACCAGCGTGGTTGTACATGGCTCCTGTCTGTGCGGCGACCCGCGAGCAGAGGTGGTTGATTTTCCCTGATGGGGAGAGGTAAGTGCATTTAATATTTTTGTACCTTCTGCATTCATGTTTCTTCAAATAACTAATGCGTTGGCCTTGTCATGCTGCAGGGGTTGGGACCACCATCATAGTGTCCGCGGCCCAACTCCGTCCTTGGAGTTCTTTGTCGGTAAAAATTCCCGGAGTTTGTCACGTTGCCTGGTGAGGGTCGGCTTCCAGAGCTTGGATTGAGTTGGGAGCACTACTTGGCTGCCTCGGCCCCGCCGGGTGAGATTATCGACGGTGTCTTGTGCAAGACGAGGGCAGACGTGGTGATCAGAAAGTTCTGGGTAATTTCTCATTTACACAATTAAAAATATTCAACTAGCTAGTTATTAATTGTACTAATCAATATTGTCTCATTTGATTGCAGACATTCTACAGGTGTGAAGGGATACAAGGAGGAAGCGGCAAATGTTATCGATAACGTCTACAAGCGCCTACTACAGAACTTACGGCATGAGGCTCGGGTGCAGGCTGTTCGAGACTACTACGCCTCGGGTGGTATCAAGAAGACCAAGCCGGCATGCCGCGAGAAGTTCTTGAGTAAGGAGCAGTACATGAAGGTAATTCTTAAGGCCTTGTACTTACTTCCTTCATTTAGTAATTCATAGCCGTAGCACTCAAGTTTCTATTTGCTAACTTAGGCCCCTCCGAGATGGTGTGCGGATCGTATGGATTGTTGGGAGGTGTTGGTCAATGAGTGGTGCTCAAATGAATGGCTAGCCCTCCACAATGATGCCAAGGACAAACGTGCCCAAATGGAAGGTGTGCCACACCATCAAGGCAGCTCCAACTTATTTCAGTTTGGGCCGAACTGGGTATGTGGTTTGCTTCATGATTCATGCAATTCATTCATCATGCTAGCTTTAGCCCTTTAATTACTAATTAACTTTGTTTATCTCTTTCAGGCATGCTACAATAAGGCGGATAAGGTGCCAGAGGTGTACGACCTGTATGCCATGGCCCACATTGGCCCTTACAAGAAAGTCAAGGCATTCCTGCGTCTGACCTCGATGATCCAAAGAACTTCACCAACATCTCCTCCCACGACAAGATCGTGCAATATAGAGATCAGGGGAAGGGGAGGAAAGGGGAGGACTTTAACCTGAGCCAGGGTCCCATTGATACAGAGCTACTGATGATATCTGGTGGCGGGAGGTTCCATGGCTCCATAGCCATAGGAGATGAACTTATCCGTTGTCCTAGAACTCTCCCGGAGATCAAGGCACGCCAGTCGAGCTCCGCTAATGAGATAAGGCCTCGTGAACGGCCAGTCCAACTCGCCTTCAAGGTTAGTTATACGTACTCAGCTATCTTTCTCCATTCGTTGTGTGCGCTTCCATCACTGATTACAAATGGTCATGTGAGTGGTGTTGCAGGCTGCTAAAC
Source organism: Triticum urartu (assembly GCF_003073215.2). NCBI lineage: Eukaryota > Viridiplantae > Streptophyta > Magnoliopsida > Poales > Poaceae > Triticum > Triticum urartu. The sequence continues at coordinate 218,203,131 of NC_053025.1, read as the reverse complement.
AGAGTGAGAGAGATAGAATGGAGAAACTTCTGGCGGAGGCGGCGGAGAGGCAGCGGGAGTTGGAGGAGAGGACGACAAAGATGTTGGAGGAGGAGAGGGCACGGAATGACATGCAGGCAAGGGCCATGTACGAGCTCCTTGTGGTAAGTTTCTTCTGCAGATTAGCCAAAACATTCATGTAGTGTTTGTCTCATTAGTAACTAGTATGACTGTGTTTGTCAAAACCAAATGTGTGCAGTCTGTGTGTGAGAAGTCCGGTCAGACCGCTCCGCCGATGCCAGTGATTGCATCCTGGGACCATGGTGAGTTTAATCTGAATGGACATTACTTGCTAGTCTTAACATTTGAGTGTCATCATGGTAACAAGACATTGGTAATGATCATTGGTGCAGCGTAACTCCAGACAAGCATCGCACGATCCTTCTCCAGCTACCGGCACGAGCCAGCCCGCTCCTACACCTCCATGATCACGGTAAGTTTCTCTAGTGTTTTGCTTAACAAATGCATAAAGACCTAGACTTAGCTTTATTTCCTCCAATATGCTTACCATAATGACCTAGAGTTAGCTTCTTTTCCTCCAAAATGACTTAATAAGCTTACTGACCTCCAAAACCATCCATTTTACCTAAGTTAGCTCTAGAACGATTTGTACTTAGCTTACTTATGTCAAAAATTGCATAATTAGCTTAGTTAGCTCATAAACGATCCATTTTACCTAAGTTAGCTCTAAAATGACCCATTTTTACCTTAGTAAGCTTATAAATGATCTAGTTTATCCAAGTTAGCTCTAAAATGACCCATTTTACCTAGATTAGCTCCTAAATGATCCATTTTACCTACGTTAGCTTTAAAATGACCCATTTCACCTAGGTTAGCTCCAAAATGACCCATCTTACCTAGGTTAGCTCCAAAATGACCCATCACACCTAGTTTAGCTCCAAAATGACCCATCACACCTAGGTTAGCTCTAAAATGATGCTTTTTACTAAGTTAGCTCATAAACAATCCATTTCAACTAAGTTAGCTCATAAACGATCCATTTCACCTAAGTTAGCTAAAAATGATCCATTTCACCTAAATTAGCTCTTAAATGATCCATTTCACCTAAGTTAGCTCAAAAACGATCCATTTCACCTTAGTTAGCTCAAAAACGATCCATTTCACCTTAGTTAGGTCATAAACGACCTATTTCAACTAAGTTAGCTCATAAATGATCTATTTCATCTAAGTTAGCTAAAAAACGATCCATTTCACCTTAGCTAGCTCAAAAATGATCCATTTCATCTTAGTTAGCTCATAAACGACCCATTTCAACTAAGTTAGCTCATAAATGATCCATTTCAAGTTAGCTAAAAAACGATCCATTTCAACTTAGTTAGCTCAAAAAGGATCCATTTCACCTTAGTTAGCTTATAAACGACCCATTTCAACTAACTTAGCTCATAAATGATCCATTTCACCTTAGTTAGCTCATAAACGACCCATTTCAACTTAGTTAGCTCATATATGATCCATTTCACCTAAGTTAGCTCATAAATGACATATACTTCTTGTTCTAGTCTTCTTGTTCTAGTCTTCTTCTTCTAGTCACCTATTTCTAACTTTCTTATTTGCCATTTTGCAGATTTCATTCACTTCATGGAAGCTAGCTTGCTATGATGGAGTGCTTGTTTTTTCTTTGCTGAAACTTTGCATTGTATCTAGCTTGCTATGATGGAACTTCCTATCTTGATGAAACTTTGCATTGTAATATGTATATGGATGGAACAATGTGTATGGATGGAACTTGATGGAACTTGCTTATGTATGAATGGATGAAACTTAATTATGTGCTGGATATGTGATATTTTTGCTGTTAAATAGCCTTGTGAAATATATCTATATATGTCATATATATTTGCTGTGAAAATTGTTGGATTAAAAAAATAGAAAAAATAGCCAATATGCAGGCTCTTTGCCGTCTGCCACCGATGCAACGGGCTCTTTGCCGTTAGCTGCGAATGGCAAAGAAGCCACGTGGTAGCCAACTGTGCTTCCTAGGAGCTGACCCATTTGGTCAGTTTGCCTATAGTGGCAGACGGCAAAGAGTGAACAATTTTGCCGTCAGCGGCGGACGACAAAGGCCTACCGTGTAGTGACATCTAGCTGACATCATACGGCGGACGGCAAATGCAAGACAAATTTTGCCGTCAGCGACGGACGGCAAAGGCCTGTCGTTAGCCACCTAATGGACTAACATCGCATTTTTTGCCATTTGCTTTCTTTGTCGTCTGCTGCTGATGGCAAAGGACCCTTTGCCGTCAGCCGCATAAAGCGGACGACAAAGTAGTTGTTTGTCGGACCTTACTTTGCCAGAGCCTGTTGCCGTCCGCGGCAGATGGCAAAGACCTTTGTCGTCCGCCATTCAGGCCTTTGCCGTCCGCCGTGGTAGACGGCAAAGTAGCTGATTCCTGTAGTGAACTGTGTTCCAACAGAACCCTCCCATTGCCATGACACTCTCCCGGCCACTCCGACCAACTCCCCACTGGGCTAAGTCATGGGTGTCCCCGTGCCTACCAAAGGCATCAATGGCCATCGTCGTCGCAAAACGGTCCCAAACGGGGACAAGGTACCATAACAACAAACGGGCACACAAGGTTATGTCTGCTTACCGGGCCAGGGTACTGCATGCCCATAACCTTTCCTCGTTGGAGGCACCGGTGAGAGGCATGACAACGGACCAAATAACGACCTTCCCATAAAGGCAAATGTGGTTGCACTGGGAAAAACATGATTCAGTGGCACCATGACTCGATCAAAGTTATGTTCAAGTTGAATTAACATCAGCTTTTACTTCAAGTAAAATAACTCGAGTCCCAATATGCCATGATCATGCAACTTATCCGACATGAAAAACATACCACTTAAAGTAAACAGATCAATATCATCAAAGTTTTCTACTTGCACTACTCATCATTAAACTTTTTTGATTACTGGTTTTAGTTCTCATCATTTTGGTTAAACCATAAGATATTTAAACCAATTAATCACATAATGAAACTACCCTCATTCATATCCAAAAGCATAACCACACAATATAAAATTTCTTCTACTGCATTAAACTAGTTCAAACACTCAGCAGTATTGTAACTAAGCATTCAATCATGACAAAGTAATTAATACTAGAAATATTTATTTAAACAATTAAATGCATGAAAAATGACTCATATTCAAGTTGGAAAAATCATAGATATTGAAATTACACCATACAAATGTTGGTGCGGCTTGCCTAGTGCAGAGGAGGTTCACACTCCTCCTCGTTATCTTCAAGACAAGCTTCTTCCTCTGAAAATAATTAAAAACCACAAAAGAAAATATCAAGAACCATTCTGAAAATCACCAGAAATTCTAGACAGCAAGGAAAAATCTCCATTTTGGTTTGCTACTAGAACTTTTCAAAACAAACACAATGCAAAAAGAATCAACTCATTTGGACTTGTGGTTTAAAAGTTATGGCTAGTCAAAGTTTCTCGTCAAAGTTTCATTTAAATTTGAATTAAAAGAAAATCAGAGGGGGTGACGTAGATGGCGTATTCCTGGAATACGCCTCCACTCATACCGCTTCGGGCGCAAGTGGTGAGGCTGGCAGCGGGCCCCACACGTCAGGTCGGGGGAGAGAGAGAGGAAACAGAGACGGGCGGCGCTTCGCCGACGCTTTCTCCAGCGAGGAGAGCCCGACGGCCAGATCGAGAGGGATGGGTGCATAGAGGAGATGCTCGAGGGGCACCGGAGTGAGGAGGAGGGGCTGTGGGGATTCCCGGCGAGCTCGGGTCGGGGACAGTGGTCAGAGGCCTGCCCGGCCGGGCTGCAGCTATGCTACGTGTTTGTGGAGGTTGGGCAGTGAGCTTGGAATGCTCGGAGAGGCTGGAGGGGTCCGAATTTATAGGCGGAGGGGGAAGAGGGTATGTGGCTCCGCCGGAGCTCTCTAGAAGCAGCGCACGACGACAAGGAGCTCCAGCAAGGAGGGGGCAAGGCTTCAGAGCTCATGCGGCCACTATGAAGCTCGAAGACGAGCACAGGAGGCAGTTGGAGAAGAAGACAAGGGCACAGGCGCACTGTGGCTTCTGGCCGCGACGTGCCCATGCTCGCTGTGGCTGCTCCGGCATCGGCGAGTGGCAGGGAGGGGTCAAGCACGATGAGACGAAGATGGTGGCGCGGTGCGGCAGTCGTGGGCGAGCTCTGGAATGATCACACGTTGAACAAACACTCGAGCGCAGCGCAGAGCGCTTCGAGCGCGTTGCCAGGGCCATGTCTTCATGCGGTCACCACGCTGGCATGGTCAAAATGACGCACACGCGATGCCAAACCCTATCTAGTGTGTTGTTCGTGCAGTATTTAGTCTAAAGGAGGAGATGTCTCACTGCCACGCTGACTAGAAAATACTAGAGCTTCTTAAGTTTTTGGACAGAAACATGGTCGCCAAGTTTGGAGGGCTTCTAGAAGGAGATTAGGGTTAATCTTCTGGCGTTAAGCTTTACTTAGGAGGGTAATGAGACTCAAGAAAAATCATCCTCATTGGATCAAGGAAAAGGGTACTTGCTGCAGAAACTGCAATTTGAGGCCAGAACAGAAATGATTTTCTGTAGCAAAAATATTCCAAAAAGTTATGCAATATTTTTGCCCAGGGGGGTGTGCCAAGATCCAAAGAATATTTGAGAATTTTCTTGAAATTTTGGGAACAAGAAAAATGGGGGTTGTTTGGAGCACAAGTTTTTGAATTGAATTTCAGAGAAGAAAATGAAAAATATTCCTTTGGTCATTTTGGGTTTTTTCAGAGAAAGAATGATGATAAAGAGATGGATGGGTCACTTGGGTGAAAATCAAGGACATGCCCAAGTGGTTAAGTCCATTTGAATTGATTTAGAAATCCCAAATGCAAAGTAGAGGCAAAAGAAATCCGGAAAAAGAGAGAAGTCAAAAACCAGGATGTCACATACAATACATGTAAGTTGTTAATGTAGTCATTTCTTAAGTTCTCTCGCAACTTTCATGAATCACGCGGTACCCAATCCACGTCTACCATAGCATGGCTAAGCAATAACTACACAATAACGATTCTCAATGTGGTGGCAAGGACTATCAGGATCAGGCTAAAATCTGGCTATCCTATCTGGGTTTAACATTTAACATAACATAGTAGCCCTACACATGCATACTACTGTGTTGATAGAGGGCACTACATGCAAAGTAAAAACATAGGATTGGTATGAACAGAAGTGCAAACTTGCCTGTTAAAGTTGATGAAGTACTCCGCACTCAAGGTCCTAACAATTCTAATCTTGGCACGCCGAACAATCTATTGTAAGCAAGCAATAACATACATAAGCATAACACTCAAAGAATAAAAAAGAAAATAAAGAAAACACTTATGAAAAACTCCGAAAACAACCAAGTAAACATTATTTACAGAATGTAATTTTAACAGCGGCAAAAATATACCGTTTTGGTTTTAACAGAAGTTACATGTCACAAGCTTCGATTTGCAAAAGGAATCACTCAAAACGGAGTTATGAAACTCAAGTTATGGCCTATCGAAGTTTGCATTCAGATCTGCTTGAATTCGAAATTTAAAATTTTCAAAAATATTTTTTGTTTGACTCTCTGGATAGAGGGGATTTTTATGAAACCGTAGGAAAAAGAATCAACTAAATCAGATCTATAGATTAAAAGATATGCTAAAAGAAAATTTGGTATAGAATCTGAATTTGGAAATTCCTGAAAAAACAAATATCAGCCAGCGACAAGTGGCGCCCTCTGATTGGTGTGCTGCTGGTTTTGGAGAGGACAAACGCTATCTAAATGTTCCGGTAGCTACGTCTTACATAAAATAACTGAACGAGCGGTTCGAACTAAATCGAAGAAAACCCGATCTAACCGGTCTAAAAAACAAAAACGTTTTTTAACTGAACGAACAAGTGCTCGTGCACTTACAGAGAGGTAAGTGAGGAGATGGAGGCAATCCGGCATGGTGGTGGCGGCGGCTCCGATGGTCGTGGGTGGCAGCGGGAGTGTCTAGAGGGTGCACCGATGAGTTGTTCCTCCGGTGGTGGAGTCGGAGATGGCAGGCGACGACAAACGGTGACAGAACGAAGTGGTGAAGCTCGGCACTCCGGGTGCTCCGGCGAAGACAACGAGGTTGGTGCGGCGGCTGTAGATGAAGAGGAATCACAAGACCATGTCAACGAGAGTGCAGGGATCGAGAGAGATCGGAACACAAGAGGAGGAGGCTCGGGATGGCTCACTGGCATCAGAATCCGGCGATGAACTGCAGCTTATGGGATGAGATTGGAATGACGAGAGCTCGAAATTGGGGTGGTTTTGGCGAGGGTTTTGGAGGGGAATCGGTCGAGAGGTATCATGGCTATATATAGGACATCTTTCTTGGACGAGAGGTTGACTCGGGATTGGGATCCCCTGAAGTTCGGACGCGGCGGCAGCATCCTGCGTGAGCTGGACTCTGTTCTATTTCGTGCAAGGGAAGAAGAAAGCACGCGGGGCTCAGGCGCCAGGGAAAAAAAGTCAACCAGAGGGAGAGGAACTGGGAAAACGAGCGAGGGGATCTGGGGCTGGGGCGAGTTCCCCTGAATTTTTGTGAAGGTACTGGACTGGCCTGTTCGCTGGCTGCCCCTGGCCTCTACGCTCGTGGCTGGCACTGGGGCTAGCCGCTGCTGGGCTGAGCCGGTTGGCCTGGCCTGGCGGCTTTTTTTCAAAATCCTTTTTTTTCTGGGTTTTTTCAGGAACACTAAAGTACCAAAAATTCAAATAAAATAAGTCTAAAATGTTTCCAGAAAATTCACATAATTATATGGTCTTATTTATGACCTTGTGAACTTTTATCTGGCCTAAAATGCAAATTTTAAAAAATAACATTTTTGCTATGCTAATAAAATTTGCATCAAAATAATTTGCAAATAAAACCCAATAAATATATTCTGATTTCAAATTTAGTTTCCAATATTTCTTTTTTGTTTTTGAAGAAGTCTTTTTATCTTCTCTCTTTATTTTATTTTTGAAATAATGGAAATGAATTTTAGTGAAACCAAATTTGATCCAAACTCCCAACTTTGAAATTTTCAAAATGGTTTTTAGAGAAACTTCCAACTCTCTCCTTTGGTCATTGAGTTGCTCGAAGTCTCTTGGATCTGATTCAAATGAAAATCAATGGCAAAAATGTATAAATCATGGATGCATATGAATGATCTAATTATTAACATCCAAATTGAAAATTGGGATTTTACAAAGTTTGAACTGTTTATCATATCAGCAGGGCTTGTTTGGTGATTCTTGGTGTTAGTAGGGTAGCTACTGTGCGAGCTATAGTACTTGCAAACACTCAACAAAGAGAAATGTTGGGGCTGATGAGCTCGTGGTACGCTTATAGGTCTGATCCGTCGTCGATCGGCCAATAGCCCAAGCTCCTAAAATTGTAGGCTTAGCGATCGATCAGAGAAATAGTCCACAATTATACATTAATTCACATCAAACTCAAAGAGTTGGTTCACGGATACATTCACATTTATAGACAGAAAAATTGGCACATACTTGTAACATGCGTGAATGTGTAATTTTTTTTGCTGGAAGCGTGAATGTGTAGTGACGTCGTACTTTCAGAGTGGCTACATAGATTGTGTACATGTGCTAGAGTCGTTGTGGGATGGAGAGAGATCTAGAGAGAGAGAAAGACCCTTCATTTCTTTCTAGTCGTTAGAATGATAAAGGATACATGTGCTACAAAATCATGGCAGTACGAAGATGTACAAATCCTACGCGGGCTAGTTTGGCCTAGTGGGTTTCAATGATATGGCGCGCTACAGTGGCATCCAATCTTTGTGTGTGGTAGTAGTATTGTGGGTAAAGTAAGTTTTCTTGAAGAAGCGGATTCAACGAAATCATGATGGTTCCTTCGTCCGACCAACTTATAGTGGGAAAGGTTGGGCCTGCGCTACGACCGGGGTGACTCTCCCCTACAGTACTGTGTGGTGTACTACAGTATAATTTTGTGCATGGCAAGTGGACCAGGATGGTCGACGTCCCACATGTCGGCGAATGAAAGTATTATTTCCGATATCGAGGACGAGCAAGAATTATTCATTGTTTATTTTTTATGAAAGCTATTGGCTCCACTATTATGACGGAGGAGTGTGAAACACAGCAGCCCAGTGAACTCGGCATGTGCACAAGTCCCTCCTTCCTCATGTACCATAGTGTTGACTATAAGGTTGGCTATAAGGTTACAACTTTTTCTCACTTTCTCTCTATCTATTTCCTCTCAAATGCTTTCTACCTTGTTTTTTATACCTAGGAGCACGTGTAGAGACGGGCTCTTGCATTAGAGCCCACTCCTTCACTTTTTCAGTGCCTCTCTCCTCCACATAAGGGGGATTATAGCCAAGTATTATACTTGCTCTAAATGTGGGCAGCTGGTGCTTGGGGGGAGTGCGCGCGGGAGGGGGGAGGGGTTTTCTGGTGGGCTAGGGTGGTCAGAAGCGGCCTTATGAGCGGTCCGGACTCCCGCATGGCTCTCCTCACATATTTCTTGGAGTCCGTGCACGACGGGCGGGCGATCTATTCTCCCTCCCTCGTCTCTCTCTTCTTAGCCAACGCCCGCCGAGCGATTAGATTTCGGCTATTGACGGTTTATTCAATTGCAGTCCCACATGTCAGTGAAGATGCAAGACAACGAGTGTCCCCTTTGGTGAGCAGCATGCGAGACGGACTGTCGAGGGTGCGACGCGAACGCGATAGGTGTGATTTAAGTGTGCCGCCTTTTCCTTTTGAAATTTCAAAGTGTAGCATTTTCGTGCGATCGATCGGTAGAAATCCAGAACAAAATGACGACGGCGGGACTTTCCCGCGCGTTAGGCAGGCTAGTTTGGCCTAGTGAGTTTGAGTGATATGACATGCTACAGTGCCATCCACTTGCTCAATTTTTATGTAAGCAAGCATCTCCACTCTTATGAGCGAGGAGTGTGAAACATGGCAGATCTGATTTTGATCGAGGTATAACTATTCCCTGCGAAATAATGGAGCACTGTTAGCGATTATAGCATGATAGTTAGGGTATCTCCAGCATTGACCCACAAATTTACACCGGCATATGTCCGAGGACAATGATGCCAGAGGGTGCCATCCAATGTTGACCGCATACCTTTTGACAACTATATGAACTAACCGGACGAAATTTGTGCAAACAAAGCAAATTTAATATTAACCGGATGAAATTCATTACATTTCAAAAACTTTTCATATGAACCGGACGAAATTCATTACATATTTCGCACAAACCGTACTAAAACCTAGTGTAAACCTAATCTAAACGACCGCAGTTGCCCGACTACCATGTCCGTCCACGTGCCCCAAGAATTGATGCTCCGGCTATTGCCTTTGCCTCCTCCTCATCCGCCTCAGCTTTGTCCAGCTCTGCCTCCATAACATATTCCTCCGGAGCCCAAGGTTCTGAAGATTTCCGCCTCCATGTTGCTGTTAAGCGGCTAATCGGTCGCCGATGTTTACCCCACCAAGCTTGGTGTCGACAGAGTGGAGGAGCGATGGCCTTCTTGGAACCAGAGCGGTGGTGACCTACCATGTACTACTCTTCCTCGATGGCGGCTACGCACGCGCACGCACGTCGGCTTCATGGTCGTAGCGGTGGAGGGCGGCCGGGGGGAGCCGGCGATGTCCTTCGTCTACTCCGGCAATAGTACATCCAAGATAGCTTGGGAGCATGTCCGGAGCAGAGCCAGCGATGTCCATCATCTGCTCATGCGACAGTACGTCCAAGAGAACTTTGGAGTGCGAGGAGGCCATGGTTGGAGTGGTGCCACCAGAAGGAAGGGACCGGAGGAGAATGAATGTGGGTCTTTGGCTATGGCTGGGGCTGAAGTTAATATAGCGGGCGAATGGCAATGAGCCGCATCAGACGAATGGACGGCGGGCACCGGAGTAGGTACGGCAGCAGTCGCGTGTCATTAATGTGGGCGGCGGATGGAGGATGGTCGTGGTGTCGTTAACACGTAGAAGTTTCTTGCACCGGGATGTCGTGTGGATGGCGCTCTCTTGGCCGTCACACCGCTGCAATGCCGACGCCAATGAGAGGTCACGTTGGGCGTGAATGCAGCATTGACGTTCTGTAGCGACGGTGACCGTTTCAGGCGGGAAGCGCGCGTGAGCGATGGAAGGGGTTTCGGTGGGCTAGGGCGGTCAGATGCTGGCATGGTGGTATATTGTTTTTGTAGTTTGCAAAAGTACTCAATTAATGTGGTAGTTCACTTTTTTTCTACGATCAACATACACCCTACAAAGCACCGTGTTCAAATTTGGCACTTCTCCGGGTTCATTTACCATATTTAGGCTATGTGAATTTTGTAGAAATTTACTACCACCATCCTAGTTTATTGGTCCCCTTGGTATTTTGTGGCAAACTTTGACCACATATTGAACTAAGAAAATCGTAATGCATGTAACCAAAAATTATATCGTTGGATTCGTATTTCTATATCTGTACCCCTACAGTGTGTGAATAACTTTGAAAGATGGTCATTGGATGAGCCAATCTGATGGTACAGAGATGGCAAATCCGAGCACTACTGGCCATTGGATATCATCTACATTCCACCAGATTGTGCCACATATAAAATCTAGAAGACTCCATGGTTGAACTTAAGCATAATGCACAAACCTCAAAACACAAGCACTTCTCCTTTGTTCTAGAATCTTTCATATCATAATTGCCCAAACTTTTTTTCTAGATGAATTGCCATTATTTGTTTTTACTTTATACTTTACGACGCACAATTCCATGAATCTTAAAATAGATTAACTTTTTTTATAAAAATTAATGCAAAAATATTCCAAAAAGTTATGCAATATTTTTGCGCAGGGGGGTGTGCCAAGATCCAAAGAATATTTTTGAATTTTCCTAAATTTTTGGGAACAAGAAAAATGGGGGTTGTTTGGAGCACAAGTTTCTGAATTGAATTTCAGAGAAGAAAATGAATATTTTTCTTTTATGAAAAATATTCCTTTGGTCATTTTAGGTTTTTTCAGAGAAAGAATGATGATAAAGAGATGGATGGGTCACTTGGGTGAAAATCAAGGACATGCCCAAGTGTATAAGTCCATTTGAATGGATTCAGAAATCCCAAATGCAAAGTAGAGGCAAAAGAAATCCGGAAAAAGAGAGAAGTCAAAAACCAGGATGTCACATACAATACATGTAAGTTGTTAATGTAGTCATTTCTTAAGTTCTCTCGCAACTTTCATGAATCATGCGGTAACCAATCCACCTCTACCATAGCATGGCTAAGCAATAACTACACGATAACGATTCTCAATGTGGTGGCAAGGACTATCAAGATCAGGCTAACATATGGCTATCCTATCTGAGTTTAACATAACATAGTAGCCCTACACATGCATACTACTGTGTTGATAGAGGGCACTACATGCAAAGTAAAAACATAGGATTGGTATGAACAGAAGTGAAAACTTGCCTGTTAAAGTTGATGAAGTACTCCGCACTCAAAGTCCTAACAATTCTAATCTTGGCACGCCGAACAATCTATTGTAAGCAAGCAATAACATACATAAGCATAACACTCAAAGAATAAAAAAGAAAACAAAGAAAACACTTATGAAAAACTCCGAAAACAACCAAGTAAAGATTCTTTACAGAATGTAATTTTAACAGCGGCAAAAATATACCGTTTTGGTTTTAACAGAAATTACATGTCACAAGCTTCGATTTGCAAAAGGAATCACTCAAAACGGAGTTATGAAACTCTAGTTATGGCCTATCGAAGTTTGCATTCAGATCTGTTCGAATTCGAAATTTAAAATTTTCAAAAATATTTTTCGTTTGACACTCTGGATAGAGGGGATTTTTATGAAACCGTAGGAAAAAGAATCAATTAAATCAGATCTATAGATTAAAAGATATGCTAAAAGAAAAATTGGTATAGAATCTGAATTTGGAAATTCCTGAAAAAAACAAATTTCGGCCAGCGACAAGTGATGCCCTCTGATTGGGTTCTGCTGGTTTTGGAGAGGACAACCGCTATCTAAAGGTTCCGGTAGCTATGGCTTACATAAAAAACTGAACAAGCAGTTCGAACTAAATCGAAGAAAAACCGATATAACCGGTCTAAAAAACCAAAACATTTTTTAACTAAACGAACAAGTGCTCGTGCACTTACAGAGAGGTACGTGAGGAGATGGAGGCGATCTGGCGTGGTGGTGGCGGTGGCTCCGGAGGTCGTGGGTGGCAGCGGGAGTGTCTAGAGGGTGTACCTGAGTGGTTCGTCCGGTGATGGAGTCGGGGATAGCCGCCGACGACAAACGATGACAGAACGAAGTGGTGAAGCTCGGCGCTCCGGGTGCTCCGGCGAAGACAACGAGGTTGGTGCGGCGGCTGTAGATGAAGAGGAATCACAAGACCATGTCAACGGGAGTGCAGGGATCGAGAGAGATCGGAACACAAGAGGAGGAGGCTCGGGATGGCTCACCGGCATCGGAATTCGGCGATGAGCTGCAGCTTATGGGATGAGATTGGAATGACGAGAGCTCGAAATTGGGGTGGTTTTGGTGAGGGTTTTGGAGGGGAATCGGTCGAGCGGTATCGTGGCTATTTATAGGACATCTTTCTTGGACGAGAGGCTGACTCGGGATAGGGATCCCATGAAGTTCGAACGCGGCGGCGGCATCCTGCATGAGCTGGACTCTGTTCTGTTTCGTGCAAGGGAAGAAGAAAGCACGCGGGGCTCAGGCGCCATGGAAAAAAAGTCAACAAGAGGGAGAGGAACTGGGCAAACGATCGAGGGGATCTGGGGCTGGGGCAAGTTCCCCTCATTTTTTGTGAAGGCGCTGGCCTGGCCTGTTCGCTGGCTGCCCCTGGCCTCTACGCTCGTGGCTGGCACTAGGCTAGCCGCTGCTGGGCTGAGCCGGTTGGCCTGGCCTGGCGGCTTTTTTTTGAAATCCTTTTTTCTGAGTTTTTTCAGGAACACTAAAGTACCAAAAATACAAATAAAATAAGTCTAAAATGTTTCCAGAAAATTCACATAATTTTATGGTCTTATTTATGACCTTGTGAACTTTTATCTGGCCTAAAATGCAAATTTTAAAAAATAACATTTTTGCTATGCTAATAAAATTTGCATCAAAATAATTTGCAAATCAAACCCAATAAATATATTTTGATTTCAAATTCAGTTTCCAATATTCCTTTTTTGTTTTTGAAGAAGTCCTTTCATCTTCTCTCTTTATTTTATTTTTGAAATAATGGAAATGAATTTTAGTGAAACCAAATTTTATCCAAACTCCGAACTTTGAAATTTTCACAATGATTTTTAGAGAAACTTCCAACTCTCTCCTTTTGTCCTTGAGTTGCTCAAAGTCTCTTGGATCTGATTCAAATGAAAATCAATGGAAAAAATGCATAAATCATGGATGCATATGAATGATCTAATTATTAACATCCAAATTGAAAATTGGGATTTTACAAAGTTTGAACTGTTTATCATATCAGCAGGGATTGTTTGATGATTCTTGGTGTTAGTAGGGTAGCTACTGTGTGAGCTATAGTACTTGTAAACACTCAACAAAGAGAAATGTTGGGGCTGATGAGCTCATGGTACGCTTATAGGTCTGATCCGTCGTCGATCGGCCAATAGCCCAAGCTCCTAAAATTGTAGGCTTAGCGATCGATCAGATAAATAGTCCACAATTATACATTAATTCACATCAAACTCAAAGAGTTGGTTCACGGATACATTCACATTAATAGCCAGCAAAACTGGCACATACCTGTAACATGTGTGAATGTGTAATTTTTTTTGCTGGAAGCGTGAATGTGTAGTGACGTCGTACTTTCGGAGTGGCTAAAGAGATTGTGCACATGTGCTAGAGGGGTTGTGGGATGGAGAGAGATCTAGAGAGAGAGAGAGAGAGAAAGACCCTTCATTTCTTTCTAGTCGTTAGAATGATAAAGGATACATGTGCTACAAAATCATGGCAGTACGAAGATGTACAAATCCTACGCAGGCTAGTTTGGCCAAGTGGGTTTCAATGATATGGCGTGCTACAGTGGCATCCAATCTTTGCGTGTGGTAGTAGTATTGTGGGTATAGTAAGTTTTCTTTAAGAAGCGGATTCAACGAAATCATGATGGTTCCTTCATCCGACCAACTTACAGTGGGAAAGGTTGGGCCTACGCTACGACCGGGGTGACTCTCCTCTACGGTACTGTGTGGTTTACTACAATATAATTTTGTGCATGGCAAGTGGACCAGGATGGTCGATGTCCCACATGTCGGCGAATGAAAGTATTATTTCCGATATCGAGGAAGAGCAAGAAGTATTCATTGTTTATTTTTTATGAAATCTATTGGCTCCACTATTATGACGGAGGAGTGTGAAACACAGCAGCCCAGTGAACTCGGCATCTGCACAACTCCATCCTTCCTCATGTACCATAGTGTTGACTATAAGGTTGGCTATAAGGTTACAACTTTTCTCACTTTCTCTCTATCTATTTCCTCTCAAATGCTTTCTACCTTGTTTTTTATACCTAGGAGCACGTGTAGAGACGGGCTCTTGCATTACAGCCCACTCCTTCATTTTTTCAGTGCCTCTCTCCTCCACATAAGCGGGCTTATAGCCAAGTATTATACTTTCTCTAAATGTGGGCAGCTGGCGCCTGGGGGGGAGCGCGCGCGGGAGGGGGAGGGGTTTTCTAGTGGGCTAGGGTGGCCAGAAGCGGCCTTGGGAGTGGTCCAGACTCCCGCATGGCCCACCTCACATATTTCTTGGAGTCGGTGCACGGCGGGTGGGCGATCCATTCTCCCTCGTCTCTCTCTTCTTAGCCGACGCCCGCCGAGCGATTAGATTTCGGCTATTGACGGTTTATTCAATTGCAGTCCCACATGTCAGTGAAAATGCAAGACAACGCGTGTCCCCTTTGGTGAGCGGCATGCGAGACGGACTGTCGGGAGTGCGACGCGAATGCGATAGGTGTGATTTAAGTGTGCCGGCTTTTCCTTTTGAAATGTCAAAGTGTAACATTTTCGTGCGATCGACCGATAGAAATCCAGAACAAAATGATGACGGCGGGACTTTCCCGCGCGTTAGGCAGGCTAGTTTGGCCTAGTGAGTTTGAGTGATATGACATGCTACAGTGCCATCCACTTGCTCCATTTTTATGTAAGCAAGCATCTCCACCCTTATGAGGGAGGAGTGTGAAATATGGCGGATCTGATTTTGATCGAGGGATAATTGTTCCCTACAAAATAATGGAGCACTGTTAGCGATTATAGCATGATAGTTAGGGTATCTCCAGCGTTGACCCACAAATTTACACCGGCATATGTCCGAGGACACTGACGCCAGAGGGTGCCATCCAATGTTGCCCGCATACCTTTCAACAACTATATGAACTAACCGGACAAAATTCGTGCAAACAAAGCAAATTTCATATTAACCGGATGAAATTCATTACATTTCAAAAACTTTTCGTATAAACCGGACGAAATTCATTACATATTTCGCACAAACCGTACTAAAACCTAGTGTAAACCTAATCTAAACGACCGCAGGTGCCCGACTACCATGTCCGTCCACGAGCCCCGAGAACTGATGCTCCGGCTATTGTCTTTGCCTCCTCCTCATCCGCCTCAGCTTCGCGAAATACGGTGGCCCATCCGGTGGGTCCCCGCTGTCAAGTGGAGGAATAATTATTTTACGCGTAATAAGGTTGCACTTTCTTGCCATGGCCGTGGACCCATCTGTCAGCCTCTCCATGTACAGTACTCTCCCGATGGAAGTCGTTCCTTGACCACATTGACCGCGCCGCGCCGAGAGCACCAAGGCGGTGGACGACGGCGAGGCCTACGAAGTGAACGATGCAGAGCCAGGGAAGACGCGGCAGTGGGTGCCCACACGGAGAGGAGTACAAGGTTTGACTGGTTCGGTTGCGGTGTGAGGCTGCCGTCGCCGCAGAATAACAGGGGGGTGGGTGAGTAGAAGGATTGCATGGCCAGTGGTGGGAGTAGTAGGAGCGGTGAGGCCTCCGCGGCAGCACAGCCGGCCACGAGAGGCAGGAGCATGCGATGGTTTGGACGACTGGAGCAAGAAAATCAGAGGTTGAAGAAGCAGGACGACCGTTGGATGTAAATAATCCAATGGTCACTGGTGATAGAATCGTTTGTTGACTAAGTTGACAATGCCCTCCGTACGCATCAACTTAGTAGGGCCACAAGTCAGCCTCCAAATCTGGTGGGCCCTAGCTGTCATGGGCAGCACTCGTTATTTTTCGCTTAATAAGAAGGCAGTTCCTTCCATCCCAAGATATAGCTGGCAGGTCTAGGGCTGGAATTCGAGCCGAGTCGAGCCAGCTCGTCTCAACTCGCTAGAGATCGTTTCGTTAACGAGCTAGCTCAACTCGACTCGTTACTATAACGAGCTCAAACCCAAGATTGGCTCGGCTCGTATAACTCGCGAGCTGGCTCGTCTAGCTTGTTAAGCTCGTTAAAGATATAAACCTAAACATAAAGCCCTCAAATATGATAAAAAATGATTATGTATATATTAAACATGTATATCACTAAACAATTGTAATTTCCTTATAATGCACGAGTCTCCTAGGAGGCTAGGACTTCAACGGCTGGGCCTTGTGTTGTGCGCCTGGGATGTAGGTTGTTGAGGGGCTGATCTTTCTTTGTATTGGGAATGTCTGATCTATTTTATCGATCCTAATGAGTTACAAGAGTACTCTTTACATTGGCTCGTTTAGCTTGGTCTATAAACGATCTTAAACTAAAGCTCGACTCGACTCGTTATTCTTCGAGTTCGAGTCGATTCGAGCCGAGTCACGAGCTACTTGTTTAGCTCGCGAGCTTTGAGCTTTTTTCCAGCCCTAGATGGGTCCCAGCTGTCATTGGGAGGATTCATTCTTTTTGGCATAATAAGGAGTTACTTGCTTGCGTGCAGCCACAGACCATGTGGGTCCCAACTGTTAGCCTCTCCATATACATCCCTCTTCTGATGTTGTCATTTGTTGACAACGTTGACCACGTCGTGCCGAGAACACCAGCGCGATGGACGACGGGGAGACCCATGAAGGGAATGACATGGAGGTGGCGAAGCCACATCAGTGGAGGGAGTTGGGTGAGTAGAGGGATGGCCTGGCCAGGGGTGGGAGTAGTAGGGGGCGGTGAGGCCTACGTGGCTTCACAGCCGGCCACGGGAGGCAGGAGCAGGCGGTTGGAGCAAGAAGATCATAGATTGAAGAAGCACGACAGCCGTTGGATTGACATCCAATGTTTACATCTGCTAGAATCGTTTGTTGACGTATATAATAAGTAAAAAAATCTTGCATACGCGTCAATTTAATAAGTCCACAGGTCAAACCATTACCTAGTTTTTAATAATTTACGGCTCATTGCAACTTCTTATGCAATTTGTTGCAGTCCGTTTTTTTGTTGGCTAGGGCCAGGGTTAAAAATTTAAATGAAATTTTGCATATTTCTGTGGGGTCCAAACTATTTTTAATACCGAAATGTCGAGCCAAATTTAAAGTACTTTGAAGATTATTTAAATTAGGTTAAAGCCCAGTGAAATTGGAATATGAAAATGTGGAAAAATTCATAAATTATAAAGTAATTGCCAATTTTTCGTCTATTTTTTATATTTACAGCCCATTTCATATTACTTTCAAGATTTGCAGCCATCTTGAAAGAGTTGCATCCCATTAGGGCATAGAAAAATAAGTAGGTCT
The DNA here is from genome assembly GCF_003073215.2 of Triticum urartu. Taxonomy (NCBI): domain Eukaryota; kingdom Viridiplantae; phylum Streptophyta; class Magnoliopsida; order Poales; family Poaceae; genus Triticum; species Triticum urartu. Next base: position 218,185,325 of record NC_053025.1, on the reverse strand, counting down.
GGATTGGGTATTCTTCAGAAAAAATAAACTAGGCTCATTTTCACAAAGAAAACATAGCTAGGCTGGTCATGTGGTGAACGTAAACTATAAGCCTGGGCTAGATGGGCCACAGCCCAGTTGAAACCCTGCTCCATCTCAACAATAACAAAAAATACTGCTCAAATAGCTACGTCCTAGGTGTCAGCCGATCTTGTGTTGTTCTCTTGTCTATTGACTATATACACCGACAATGCCGTGGGTCCCAGATGTCAGGAAACCACTAGGAGGAAGCATTTTCTTTTTCTATACACAGACAATGGAGTATATATAACAAAAAATGAGGTACTTCTAGTCTATGGCCATGGACATGGTGGGCCCCTACTATCATCCTCTCCACGTACAATCCTCTCCTAATTCCTCTTGTTTGTTGACCATGTTGACAACACGAGAGGGCGGCGCCGCGGCAAGCGCACCAAAGCGCGCGGAGGATGACGACGAGGCCTCGGAAGTCGGTGTTAACGATTTAGGAGACGATGGGGCGGCGATGCATGCGCTGAGGCACAGCCAGCCGTAGGAGGCGGAAGCAGCCGGCCCCGCCAGCGCTGGTTTGATTTTGGCAGCTGGAAGAAGATAGGACTAAAGAAACACGACAGACTGTAAAAGCAGCATGAGTACTTAACAACCTTAATTGAAACCTATAGGGGTACTTAATAACCATAGCTGAAAGCAGTATGAGTACTTATACAGGTTCAACCATACAAAGCATGCCTCAAACAGTGCTACTTTGCCTACAGTTAACTAATGGTGAGGCCACCAAGTCCCAGGACAAGGCCCAGGCACCACCCCGTGCATCCACAACCTTCTGAAAGCGGCTTCATCTCGCAATGTGGTCAATAAGCAGGATATTCGCTTTAGAGCCATGCAAAAGCATGAGCATAACCTTCTGTCCTATTCTCCAAGATGGACAAACCTTCATTATTTGAGACCACCCATGAATAAGTATATTTTCACGTCCAAGGGGAATGGAGTAGATTGACATAAACATCATGATGTGACCAAGCGCAAGTCTGACCCAACCATGGTCAGGCATCTGTATAGGAACAATAGAACTGGGCAGTTTCTGTTTCAAGAAGATCACATCTGTAAAACTGTGTATAAGCAAGAGTTTATGAACAACATATATAACAGAAAACAACTCGTACCATAATTTTCTCCACACAGTTGGACCCATTCAACGTGTGCAGCAGTGGCACACATATCCCACGTGGCCTTCCACCATTGAAACGCCCCACAAGGACCTCAAGACGATCAGTAAAGTGTCGGAACATGTGGATGTCGTCCCAGTCAACTTCAGTGCCATCAGTAACAGTCGAGTTCTTATAGAATAACAAACGAGTAGCCTGCTTAACTTTGAAATAACCTACACATGCCACCAATTGTAAGAAATATTACTTAGAAGTAGCATCTTTGTGAGAGAAGGGAATCACAAATTGTTGCTACTTCTAAAGTTAAATTGTGATTAGTTAGGCAGAATAGGTGGATTAAGAAGTAATCGAGGCAAGAAGCAAGAACCAGATACAAAACTAACATGGATGAGCTACTGCAACAACGTCAGGGTGGAAGATCACCAGTGAAGATGAGACCAAGTTCTGCTATTTCCATCAACATTGATGTGCCAACTTTCAGTTTGTAACACTTGAGGATGTTTATCCAAGTTCGGCCATAAAAAAGCAGCGATCTTCTTGGTTCATGAACCCAGCTCGGAACTTATATCCATGGCTTGTCTTCAATGTGACCATTAAACTGGTGTATTCACTTATGGCAAGGCCGACCATCTTGAGTACATGTGTTCTGGCAGAGCAAGGAATGCACTATACGAAAAATAATATGAGAACACAATGTACTCCCTATACAAATCTAGAAATAACTTCCTCCTTCACGTGAGTGTTGACCATGGTACTAGTACCTTTTATCCAAATATAGCAATCCAAATTTCCAAATTAGTCGACAAAATGTTTAAAAAACCCCACCCTCCCGGATAGAAAAGAGGATTCTAGGAACATACTGTGCGCGTTTTAAAATCCTGTGTTAGGATGAGAAGGAACAAGTCTGGCGTCTCGCCGAGGGCGCAGAAACCTGTAGGGTCCTTGCACTTTGGGCACTGCAAATCAAACACAGTAGATTCAGTAGGAAGAAAATGCATCAATGGCAGCGACGCACATCCTAGGATTACCCCCTACCAAGGGACTTGGATTTATCGGGGATGGATGAAGAATTTGTACCTGGTTCTCCATGAGAAAACCCTATGCAATCACCGAGAGGGGGGTTTCTCTGAACAAGAAGACGAGGGAGAAGGGGATTCAGGCCCAGGGAAATAGTGCTGCTTCGTCCGTCCAGCTTACTGCTAAAGCTGGAAAGGTGGGGGGTTTTGTGATTTGATGGCTCATTGGGCATTACTGCGGCGCTACGACCGGGGTGAGTCTACCATGCAGTTGTGCACTCTAATTGGGTGCATGGCGAGTGGACCCTGTTGCCGGATGCCCCACATATCAGCGAAAGAAGTAGAAACACAAGAGTAACTAGTTACACATAAATATATTTTTGACAGAGAGATATTCCCTCCATAAAGAAATATAAAAATCTTTTATATCATAACTTTATACATAAGAAAAATCAAGGGGGGTATATATAACATAATATGGTGGTTCAGCTGAGAATATAAGACTCAGACAAGATCATGGTTCTGGACTTTGGGCCACAGGTCGGTGGGCCTGCATGTTTGGGGGCCCATGTGTTCTAACTCAGCACATTTCATATTGCAAGCGATCAGTACGGCGCTGGTTTTAGATGATGTTGCAAGGCGAATACAGGAAATTGAATAAAGCACGATAGTTGTTAGAATGAAATCGAACAACAGTTCCTAACCAGCAATTAGAGTTGCAATTCTTTCATGATATCCTACGTGATAAATAATAATGTCGTACTACTTATCACACATGACACTTGTTTCACCATGCCATATTATTACATCAAAATCTCTCGGAGGATAGATCAGTTCGGCAGTTGCGCGCTGCTACTGAAGAATTTCAAAGTTGATTTCAACCATCTCTCCTTGCTGAGAAAGTTCGATTTTGACATCATCCCCTACCGCAAGATTTGATTTAGATTTGAACCTTGACCATCCTTTAGCATCAATCATCATGCAACCATCCTTTGAACTTACAGTATATTGAGCAGGTTCATTCACACCAAGGCCGCGCATGGTAAGAGAAACTTGGCCACAGTCACCCGGATTGTTGAACGACTCCCTCATTGCTCTAGGAATTCTTTGTTTGCAAACAACCAGACATACACAGATAGTTAGATCAACACAGTGAATCATGTGAAACAACATGGAAAGAAAAAAGAATGAAGCACTCGGGCGACCAATGCTTACCAAGAAGGTGGAGATGTCGGTTTTTGTAAGGACTTTGGTATATGCAGTGCGAGCTGCAGCCCAGTCTGTTGCCGGTGCAACTGTTGGTTCCGTTATCGCTGCACGGGCCGGAGCAGATGCAAGTGCAACTTATAGTGTTGGTGCATGTGCTAGAGCCATTGCTGTTGACCGTGCTAGTGCGACTGGTAGTGCCGATGCTGCTGTCGCAGATGGTGCTCCTTGTGGAGCTGGTGCCGGTGTTGGAGCAGGTGCTGGTGTCGATGCCCGATCCTCCGATAGATCAGCCTGATCTGCTAACGTGGTCGGTGCCCAATCCTCATGTGGATCAGATTGAGATGTTGCCGCTGTTAATGCTAGAGCAAGTGTCATCGGAGAAGGTGTTGGTGCTCGATATATTGCTGAAGGTGGTACCGATGTGCTAGATAGCATCGATCGTCTCTGGTCTGCTATGATCAGCTTTCTAACTTGACTAGGCTCCGTCACCTTGATCCAGTATTTTTCTTCATTTCTTTTAAACGCAAGAAGGACTAATTGTGGCGTGTTTGTTAAACCAAACTGCAGTTCATCATAGGGCTTCAGATTGTACTCAAACAACATACTGATCCAATTGTGTCAAGTAATATAAGTGATGTATAGTGCCTTCATTACTGACAAGATAGAAGAAGTGAAACCTACAAAAATAACCATCATAGAGCAAACCAAACGGTTTATTCTATGACAAATGTCACATGGCAAAACCTGCATCGTAAAATTGCAGCATAAGTAAGAAAACATGGCATTAAATCAGTAAGATTTAGACAGTAAATCAATAAGATTTACTTGATGTGACACGAGTGAATCCTTACCAGGAAATCACTATGTTGAAGTTCTAAATAGAAGATTGATCGTCCAATTACGCGTGGCATGCAGGGCCCTGCTTACTCCCACAAGCAGGACAGTCCAAAGGCTGTGACAAATCGTATGGACCGAACATCCATGGGGCTGGAAATCATGGTGGGTGCGATAAACCCTGCAATGCATATAGATATTGGAGTGTAACCATAATTGATAAACCGTCCTCACAAAAAAGATGATCTAGATACTTCAAAATAGACATTCTGAATTGAGCGGACAAACATTAACATAGACTGTTCTCAGGACTCAACACACAACAAAAGCGGCAATACTAAACAATACATGGTTCACACACACAAATCAAGTACTGAACAATAGTACTTACTACAGACAAGAAAAGTTGCACCAATTAAACTCTGCAGACTATTTCGTGCCACTAACCTACGGAATGAACCCCGCATAACTGACTAGGCCATGGACTTCGTGAGAGATGCAGGGCCAGCCCTGGGGAGGGGCAGGGGCGGCCGCCCCAGGCCCCCAAAATCTAGGTTCCCCTGATAGTTAGGCTATAGGCCTATTGCCCATACTAGGTAGACGCGCGCCAGGGAGCAGCAGGTCGATCTCCCAATCCAAGCAATCGAGTGTTTGATAGAGAGCGATCAGCGGAATTTCCTTTCACGTAAAAAAAGAGCAATCAATTAGCTGCATGGGTGATTTCCTTCCTATTCTATTTGACCATTCCATCAGGCAGAGTCACGCAATGACTCCCAGGTCCCAGCCTAGCTGCTAGCCGCCGACGCCGCCGTGCACGCATGCACGCACTCCCGCCTGGCCATCTCGGCGCTCCCAACCCCTGGTAATTTCCTTCCTAATTTGTGTATGCTCGCCGCTGATTTCAATTCCGGACCCTGTTTGGCATTTGCTCAGTTGTTCTCTTCTCAATCCTCTGCAGACTCTAGGCATTGTGCCGACCCTTGTGTACTGTATACGCACACGCACTGAAGTTTGATCATCACTCCGTTAGGTATTGAGGTATATTCATATAATATTGATACAAAAAATTCCTTTGATGCATGGCCGGCATTGTTCAATAACTGATGCAACAAATTGTTTTGTTTTCAGCATTGTGTGTGTTATCATGACGCCCTCCAGTAAGAGGAAATATTTTAATGTTTTGATTGATATGGAGATCACCCTGATGTCATTAAGTGACAATGAACTTGGAGAATGATAAACTCAAATAACTCATGGTGTTTAAAGATATATTCGGATTTTTATTGAGCTCGGGCACCCTGATGTCATTAAGTGACAATGAACTTGAAGAATGTTGCACAAAATTTGCACAAACTATCTCTCTTAATGGTTCATCTGATCTTGAGGTATACAATCTTATTTCTGAACTGATGATTATGAGATTCACTTTGCCAGATATCGCGGGATATCCATGGCCACCTATGGGACCAGGAGGCCCCTTGCAGGTTCGGTAGGGGGACGTCGTGTTGCACAAAGAGAAGACCAGCGCGCGGCAGCACGACGGAGAGCACACAAGCAATTTACCCAGGTTCGGGCCGCCGTGAGGCGTAAAACCCTACTCTTGCTTTGGTGGATTGATGGTGGAATGTGGATAATGCAATGCAGTACACTTGCCCGGCAGGGGTCACCGTATGGTAGCAGCGACTATGCGCGTATGGGGTGTGGGTTCCTCAACTTTCCTACCCCTCCTACGGGTCCCATGGGCCTCCTTTTATAGATTAAGGGGTCACCACAATGGCAAAGTCGTCATTATCCACTGATATGATAGCAAATAGTGCTATCATACCTAACTCTATGGGCTGACAGGGTGCATTAAATGCACCACTTATTGCCACATCACTAGTTGCTCGGCAAGGCTTGCAGGGCTATCTCGCCAGCTCCGCGCTTGTTCTATTGACACGTTGTAGGACGGGTGTCATCTGTATGTTCCTTCTGTAGGAAATGGCCGCCATGTGGCGAATGGTTGCCACCTAATCACCTTGCGGCTTGACACCGCACTGATTGACGACATGGGTCACGCTTGAGTGGTTAGTGGGGATGGTTTTGCCTCCGCAAGCCTCGGAAGGCCCTGCCGGGGCGCCTTGGTTGTTGTCTTCTGGTGGTAACCTTGCCTCTTGCCGGGCTCGCCTGCCCGGCAAGGGAGGCCCTTCTCTTGCCGATATACTTCTCCTCTGGCTTGATATTGATCCCTCTAAGATGTATGTTGGTTCTTAAAATCTCTTGGTCCTTCAATCTCTGACTCAAGTTGATCCTCCAATTCTATTCTTGTGCTTGTGCACAATCCGGGCAATGGACCCAGGGTCTATTGCATCGACAGAAGCCCCCGGGCCTGCCCCGAATGCGCTGCTGAGCATCGTTGGGGTAGGGCCTAATAAGTGCACATGGAGGGTTGTGGAAGGGGTGGGCCCCTTGAGATTTTCATTGCTGCTTCGTTAGCCTTGATTTCTGGTCAGTTTCCGGGTTCCTCACGCATGGCGTAAAGCCGATAGTGGTGGGGCCGCTCCAGTAATGGCCCATGAACGACTTTAACACACGGGGTAGAAACTGCCAATTTACTCTTCCCACGACGTGCTCTTATCCTTGGCCACGTATGCTGCATGCATCACATAGGGTTGGTAATGGAGGCGCATAGCGCGGGAGAGCATCTTGGAGAGGGCCCGCCCGCCTTGAATTGGTGGAGGAGGACGGTGGCCGCCCGTTGATGGAGCAGCTTCCCTCCTCCGCCCGACCTATAAAAGGGAGTGGTGGAGGAGCCAGAGTCACCCTCCTTCGCATTCCTCCTCTTCTTCCTTTGTTTTCTGCTTCCGCCGATGATGTCGAAGAGAAGAGCCCGGGGCCAGCCCCGAGGCTCCTGCTTAGGGCTATTATTGCCCCATGCTGGTGCTGATACTCGGGGAGTGAGCGTGGTTCTTCGCATGGTGAACCTCTTGATATCTTCAAGGCTCAGCTGGGAGGCGGGGCTGGAGATCACCGGTAATCTTAGCATCACCCCTCCCGGAGGCCTCAAGGCTGTTGTCGACGAGGGGCATGCCTTCCTGCCTACCAAGGTGGGGCGATGGCTGCATTGCACGCATGTAGTGGGCGATGCTGATACCGTTTCTGCCCCTTCCCTCTCCCCTCCCCCCTTTTTTTGTTCGGGAGGGGCGACGAGCCTTGCTCATCGCCTTGCGTAGCTCCTGAGTGTACGCCATCTGCGGATGGTGGTGCATGACTGCTCTGCCGACCCCTTCATCGCCGTCCTCTCCTAAATGCTCCTTTTATTCTCATTTCCCTCTTGTGCCAATTTCTTGGGGAGGAGTAGAGAAAGGAAAAGGGGGGTTATAGGATACTTATCTTTTTCAATCTTAAACTTGTAGGCAATTGCCAAATTTTAATTCAAATAATGTAATCTCTCGAGTCCATCTTTGTGTTCTGTAATGCTTGTACTTGTATCAGCATATGAATGAAAAAGATGAACCCTGCCGGGAACCCGTGCATGTGTATGTCCATGCAGAGGTGGAATGCCTCTTTAATGTAAATAAACGAGTTTTCCCCAGTAGGATATCTTGTCGGCACCCTTTTTGTCTGCCGGAGAGCTACGCATGTCAGGGAACAAATAGAGGGGCCAGCCCCCTAGCTCATTTTTTTACCAGAGGCTACTGCGACCATCCTGACCGAAGCAACATTCAAGTCATGAATGGGAGCACCTAGGTTTCAAGAGAGGGGGAGGTTTTCTCATGCAAAGTTATAGCTTTACAGAACACTAATGGACAAGAGATAAAACTTATTTGTTTGGCGTTGTCAGGGATCACTGTGTTGTGCAATCTTCTCGCCCTTTGTCGAAGCCAAGTTCACGGCAGGAACCTGCAACTTCATATAGATGAGAATGAATGCAGGATGCAATCCTATCTATATGCATATGCAAATGCTCATGAGATGCTTATGCAGTGATCTTGGTGTGCTCATGCATGCATGCAATCTTAGTTGGGGCACCCTCTACAACGCTTCTTTATTTTCTCTTGCACGGGGTCATCGCCCCGGCTTTGTACAAGGGGTTACATGCAGCTGAGGCAAGGCTTGTACAAAAGGGTGGCTGCCCGGCAGTGCCCAGCAGCCTCGTGCCTTACGGGTAGTACTTGCGGAGATGCTCAATATTCCATGAGTTTTGCAACTGAGTGCCATCTCCGGTCTCCAGATGGACCGCGCCGAGTCTGGTGACTTGTACCACCCAGTAAGGGCCATCCCACTTCGGTGACAGCTTGTTTGTACCCTTGGTGGACTGAACGCACCTAAGGACAAGGTCACCTTCCTCAAAACACTGGGCATGAACCCTGCGGCTGTGATAGCGACGCAGGGCTCACTGGTAGCGTGCAGCACGCGTAGCAGCCCGGAGACGGTTCTCCTCGAGTAGCACGTCATCGTCACGCCGGTGCTGATCTTGCACTACTTCATCATAGGCAAGCACTCAAAGAGACCCGTAAATGAGTTCCATGGGGATAACTGCTTCTGCCCCGTAGGCCAGGGAGAAGGGAGTCTGCCCGGTAGCTCGATTAGGTGTCGTTCTGAGGGACAAGAGAACTACCGGCAGCTCCGCGATCCACTGCCTGCCGTGCATCTGTCGTGTATCAAAAGTTCTTGTCTTGAGTCCATGCAACACTTCAGCGTTCGCCCTCTTAGCTTGTCCATTGCTCCGAGGGTGTGACAGAGAGGCGAACGAGATCTTGCATCCAAGGGTACGAACATATTGCATGAAGGCGTGGCTCATGAATTGGGTGCCGTTGTCGGTGGTGATCCTTGCCAGAACTCCAAAATGACACACCAATTCTTTTAAGAACTTGATAGCTGACTGAGCAGTCACTTCCGACCACTTTGTAAACTTGTCGATAGCGATGAAAAAGAATTCAAAGCCCCAATTGCTCGGGGGAAGGGACCGAGGATATCGAGCCCCCAGACCAAAAATGGCCATGATAAAGGGATTGTCTGAAGGGCTTGGGTAGGCAGGTGTGTTCTCTTGGAATGGAACTAGCAGGCTTCATAAGTCGCGACGAGCTCGACCGCATCTTGGAGGGCTATGGGCCAATAGAATTGTCGGGGCTTGGGTGCGACATATGCCAAAGGATGGCTTATCATGGTGGGGGTGAGTAGAACATCGCCGGTGCCTGGAAACGGGATAAGGCGAAGGCATGCACGCCGGCGAATCTTACCCAACTTCGGGGCTCTCCGTGGAGATAATACCCCTACTGCTGCTCTACGGGGTCTCCGCATGATCACTATGGCAAAGTGTGTACACGGTTGCTCATTGAGCTGTTTCCTGGAGGTAGGAGAAGGTGAGGCTAGCTCTCTTCTTCCTATATGATCTGGTCTAGTGCTAATGGATTCCAACCCTTTGCATGTGTGCCCAGGGGGGTTTATATAGGCCTACCCCCCAGGGGTACAATGGTAATCCGGCTGGACGCGGGCCCAGCCGTCAGTCTCTCTGGCCGCCGTCTTATCCGCTGACTCTTGGGGCCCGCCGACTGGCTTGCTACGGAGCCGACAGGCCGCGTCCGCCGCGGGCGGGTCTTGCCGGCGGCGGATTACTGTGGCCGTGCTTCTAATGACGCAAGCTCGGTCATGGGGCCGTGGCAACAGCTCCGACGTCTGGCGGGCGATCACTGTTGCCACTCCCTGTCCTGTCTGGTTAATGGCGCGCGGGGCCCGTGGGAGGGGTCGGCCGACTCCTGGGGGCCGACTCCCAACTGGGCCGACTGGTGGCGCTCTCGTCGTCTTCCATACGCCCGTCGACTGGTGGGACCCGCTGTCCCTGGGCCGTACCGGCAGGCCGTCGTGGGCACAGGACTCCGCCCACTGGGGCTGTCGTCAGGGCCGGCATGGCAACAGTGTTGCGCCGGGTGGAGATCTCCGCGGGAACGGTGTACTGTGGCCATGCCTGCCCTTGGAAAAGGGGTGGGAGTGGACCTTACTGTGGCCACTCCCCGTCACGTCCCTCTTTATGAGGGCATGGGGGTTGTTGGCGTCGCGGGCCGACTCCCCATGGTCGGCTTCTATGGAAGTCGCCAGTCAGGAGTCGGCTCATCCTGAAGTCGTCCCTGGGACTCGGCCGAGAGTGGGCAGTCGGCTGCCTCGCCGCTGACTCTCAGAAGGTAGCTCTTCTTCCTGGGGTCTCGAGGGGCGCAGCCTGCCCCGATGTCTTGAAAGGTTCTGGGCCTGGGTTAGCCTACCCGTGGCCCATTACTCCGATAGTAGTCCCCAAAGCTGGTGAGGCACTGAGGGTGATATGTCGAGGAGCCTCAACAGTTTCTTCTTTCCGGCGGTTGGATCTGGGCCTCGCTAGCCGTCTTCTGTCAAGCCGACTAGTTGGAGCTAGACCTGCTCAAGGCCGACTTGCCCCTGAAAAAGTTTGAACGTCGTGGCAGAGTCCAGGCGGCGTGCCTGATAAGCCTCTGGGTTGCCGCCCGTTGTGGATCCGTCGCGAGGCGCCACGTGGCTGAGCTAGTCTGCCCACCCACGCGCGCGACGGGACAGGCCTACAAGCGGGGCCCGCCACTACCGCGCCTTGGCATGTGAATGGATCCGTTGTGGCCGTGCGGATGGTTGGGGTTCCCGCATAGTTATTGCAAGCAGTAACTTCGTGTGGTAAATCGTGGGAGTCCTTGGGTCCTGGGCGCAGTTAATCCCACGACTGCCCCCTCGGCTTCTCAGCCCACGAGCCTACAAGTGGGCGGGGGGAGGGGGCGGCGAAGCACGCGCGCCCATCCTCCCTACTCCCTTTCGCTCCTTCTTGCTTCTTCTTCCTCTCGCCGCTGCTGCTCCGAACCACGCCGCGCCCGCAGCGATGAGCTCTTCCTCCGCCGCCGCGCCCCCTGCTGTGCGCTCCGGAGTGTGGGACGGCTCTGAGGTCGATGACTACGATGTCAAGATCCTCCACAAGACATGGCGCCTGCCCGGCAGGGGCTTAGCGCGGGTACGCCTCGTGCCAGAGGGGGAAATATCACCGGCGCCGGAGGAGGGCGAGCGGGTCATATTCCGCTCGCACCTTATGCGCGGCCTGGGGCTGCCAGCGAGCGGCTTCTTCTGCTCCTTCTTGGAGTTCCACGGGCTCCAGCCGCACCACCTTACTCCGAACACGGTGGTGCTGCTGGCTGCCTTTGCCACCTTGTGTGAAGGTTTCCTTGGTGTTCTCCCCACCATCGAGTTCTGGGGTGAGTTCTTCCAGTCCAAGCTTGGCACACACGTCGCCGGCGTGCCGGCCCAGTGCGGTGCATTTATCGCGATGCGGAGATCAGTGGCCGACAATCTGTTTCCCACCATCGCACTGATTAAGTCAATGAAGATGTGGCAGCGGTCATATTTTTATGTGAAGAACGTCGCCCTAGAAGGCGACTGGGTCAACCTGCCAGCGCGCCTGCTGGAAGGCTCCCCAGCTGGTCACACTGAGCCTGGACATTGTCTCCTGCTGGTGCCGCCGTCGTCGCGCGACTCCGAGTGCTGACGCAGTCGGAGGGCTTGACCGGGGCCGACTTGCTGGCCGCTTTCGTGGCGCGCCGAGTCCTCCCACTCCAAGGCAGACCTCACCTGATCTGCCAGATGAGCGGTCATCAGGACCCGAGTCAGATGTGCTCCAAGGACATGCCTCACGCGGAGGTGGCGGACACGGTGAACTACATCGCAAACTGCGGTCTCTCTGTGGATTGGCGGTTCGGCAAGGAGCCGTACTCACGCGCCAACCCCCCGCCTATTGTAAGTCGTCTTCCTTCTTCTTCTATTTCTTTTGTTGCCGAGTCCGACTTGTCCAGTCTAACCTTTTTTTGTTTTTGAATCAGAACCCTCTCGTCCATCCTTCGGCCGGCACCACAGGGTCGGCTCGTCAGTTTGTCCCCGATCGGGCGAAGAGCGACGTCGACGATCCTGACTTGGGGGCGGCGGCCATGGAGGCCGACGCCGAGGGAGGAGGAGGAGAAGCAGGCGGCTTCAGGCCAACGGCCACTTTCACTGACTGCTCTGATGACGATGCTGAGGGGGAAGTCGCCCCGCGTCACCAGCCAAAGGCTGGCCAGCCAAGCGCGAGTTCCTCCGCCGTCTTGGACGCTCAAGGCGGCGCGAAGAAGCGCCGGGCCGGGCCAAGTACACTTGGTGGCCGGTCGAAGAAGTTTAAGGGAGCGGCCGCCGCGACCAAGCGGGAAGAGGCGGCCGCGAAAGCCAACCGCTTCCGCAAGGAAGTGAAGAAGCCGCCGCTGGTCTCTGCGTAAGCGCCTCCATCCCTTATCTTTATTTTCTCTTTGTTGATATTGTCTGAGTATTTCATATTCTTCCCTCGCTTCAGGGCTCCCCTCACTCTTGAGAGGGTTGCCGCCGCCTCCGTTATGGGGTCGGCGGAGACGTCTGCCACTACACGGCAGATTGACCCCGCCGCTGACCTCCGGGAGGCGACGGAGCGGAACGCGCAGGAGAAGCGCGAGGAGGAAGAGGCCGCCCGCCTGAAGAAAGCAGAGGCCGAGAAGGTGGAAGCCTCCGCCCTGAAAAAGCTGGAGGAGGCTGAGGCCGCCGTCGCGGCAAGGCGGCAGGCTAAGGAAGTCGTGCACCGGTGGTCGGCGGTGTTCGTCACCCCTCCGAACTCTGCACCGCCGCCCCCGCCGCCGTCTCCATGCCGGACGCGGTCGTGCCCGATCGTGGAGAGGGGCGGCGGCGACGCCTCCATGCCGGACGCGGTCGTGCCGCCACCGCCGCCCCGCCGCCGTCTAGGAGCGCGCAAGGCAAACAGCCGGCAGACCCGCCCTTGCCGCCGACTGAAGACGAGGCCGTGGCAAGGCTACTCCTTCAAGCCGGCTCGCCAACGCGCCGCCGTCTTGAGAAGGCGACTTCGGCGCCACGCCCCTTGGAGATCGGCACTGCTAGCTCGATGATCCCGGACGCCGAAGCGACGAGTGTCGCGCCCATTGGGTTGGTGCGAGGAGGCGGCACGGGCCCGCTGAACCAGGCGCTTCTGGATGTCCAGACAAAGCTGCGAGCTGAGAGCGACGCTATCCAAAACTGCACCAAGGCGCACCTGGCGTCGCGGGCAGCCATCCGGGTATGCTTTCTCCTTTGTCTTTCTTTTCTTGTTCCTCTCTGTGGGGGCGCGCCAGCGCACCCATTGGGTGTAGTCCCCGAGTTTCGGGCCGGCTGCTGAGCAGGCGTCCCAGAACTCCAATTGGTGAGTTCCGGGTACTAAATTTTGTCTGAAATACTTGTCGTAGGACTATCACAACCTCCGTTTCACCGCCTTCAATCGCAACGTTGAAGAGCTGGGCAAGCGGACCGCCGACTTGTCGGAGAGGCGGAGTGAGTCCTTTTTCTTCTTTGCGGGGGCACGCTGGCGCACCCGCGGGCTGTAGTCCCCGAGCTTCGGGCCGACTGCTGAGCAGTCGGGCCGGATCTCCCCGACGACCTTCTTTGTTGATGACTTAACGCCTTCTTTCTTCTTTCTCTTCAGAGGCCAACGCCACTCTTCAACAGCAGCTGAGCGAAGCCAACACCATGTTGCGCGCCAAGGGGGAGGAGTGCAGCAAGCTCGCCGCAGAGCGCGATCTGCTGGCCACACAATTGGTAGAGCAGAAGGAGCTGCTTAAGAAGATGCAGAAGGAGGCGGAAGAAGAGGAGGCCGCCCTCCTGGCTGAGTTCGCGAGCGAGCGCTCCTCCTGGACTGACAAGGAGGCAATACTGGCCTCCGGCTTCCACGAGATCGAGGACCTCATCGACGGTGAGCTTCTTTGCTTTTCTTCTTCGAGCCGCCGACTATAGGTCGAGCCGACTCCTGGTTTTTTGACTTGTTCTTCATTCTTTCCATCTTGGTAGACTTCTTCCCCGGCCAGTCGCAGGCCGCCATTCAAGCTATCGAGGCTGACCACGAGGAGCGGAGGGCAGATGGCGCGGAGATCGCCGCCGACGCCCCCCGGACCCTTGACGAGCATATTCTGAGCATTGGGGCTCGTCTGCGGCCGGCCCACCGGATGCTGCGCCAGCTTCAACATATCGGCGCCCAAGCGATCGCCGCCCTGTGGCCAAACGTGCAGGCTCCGCGCACCTCCAGTCGGACTGCCGACTGGCTGGAGGTCACAGCTGGCCGTCTTGAGGCCTGGAAGGGTTCCTCAGCCCGGGCTGGAGCGCGCCGAGCCTTGGAATTCGTCAAGGCATGGTATCCGGGGCTGGACCTAGACCGGCTGGCCACGCTCCGGTCAGAGGCCCAGTCGGAGCTGGCAGCCGCAGAAGACGCCCTTTTCAAGCGTGCGGCGGCGATCGCCGAGTACACCGACACCAGCATCTTTGTCCCTGAACGGGTTGAAGACGGCGGGGAGGTACCGCTGGAGTGGTTTGGGATGAACCCAGACTACGGCGAGGACTCGGCGGAGGTGATCGGCTCCAGCGTCGAGGAGGAAGACGAGGCGGAGGACGGAAGCGAGACGGAGGTACCGGAAGACGGAGCGGACGACCAACCTCATCTCGACCGCGCCTCTAGCAATGAGCCGTGCCCGCCTGAGCCGACTGCTGCCGGAGGTGATCAAGCCGAGACCGCCCAGCCGGTCGCCCCAACATCCAACACCGCCGACTCCTCCGATCCTCCGAACCCGTCTGCCGCCTCCTAGGCTGCCACCTTATCTTTGTGTTATCTGTTTTAATAGTCTTTGAAGAACTTGTTAATTCGCACAATTCCACCCGCAGGGTGTATTTTGAACTTCTGCTCGAAGGTTCGGCCAAGGGCCTTTGTTATGTAAATATTCATCCGACTTCTATCTTTTCTCGCTCATTGCTCTTTTGGCTTTTTCCTTTGCCGCCTTCCCTCAGTTGTCGTCTTTGTCAGTCGGACAGCCGCTCTGCAGACTGCTGCTGGATCAAATTCTTGGTCACTTTGGGAAGGCAGGTACTTAGCCATTTTAGAGTTGTTTAGCAAGTCGGATAGAAGGCGGCAAGCCGACTGTTCAAGAGTCAGTTTGCGAAAAAAGGGTGGAAGCCGGCTTTAAGCTATGTTTATGCTTTGAGTCCTTAGCCATTTTTCATGTGGACGCCCATTCTTCCTTACTCCTGCCCACCAGACAGTCGCTCTGCGAGCTGTGGCTTCTGACAGGCGACGGCTTAGGCGCCACACACTACTTGTCCGGCTGCAGGAAGCATTTCATAGCGCAGGGCGGCAAGTCCCCGGGCCGACTAGTCGAACCCGGTGCCAAGCGGCATAACAAAGAGTAATATATTCGAAGGCATAATTCTTATCATATAGATAAAAGAGGGCAGTCCCCGAGCTCTTCTCGGGGGGGGGGGCGAAGTCTTGGTACTTTTAATACAAAAGGTAGCGTGGTACATACTGCATTTAACTATAAAATTTTCGGAGGAGATTTGCATTCCATGGCCGCTCTGTCTCTTTGCCGGAGTCGTCCCTCTTGCATGCTCGGGGCTTCTGAGCGTCGATCAGGTAGTAGGAGTCGTTGCCCAGCACTTTGCTGATCATGAAGGGGCCTTCCCAAGGCGCCGACAACTTGTGTTGGCCGGCTATTCGCTGGATCAGTCGGAGCACAAGGTCGCCCTCTTGGAAAGATCTTGGCCTGACCTTCCTGTTGTAGTATCTGCGCAGGCTCTGCTGGTAGATGCTGGACTGGCTGAGTGCCAATAGCCGGCCCTCTTCCAGCAGATCGACGTCGTCTTGACGTGCTTCTTCTGCTTCTTCCTCGGTGTACATGGTGACTCGCGGGGAATCGAACTCTATGTCCATTGGGATGACGGCTTCAGCACCGTAGGCGCGGAAGAAAGGCGTGAAGCCGGTTGACTTGTTTGGAGTCGTGCGCGGACTCCAGAGGACGGCTGGCAACTCATCGAGCCAGCAGCCAGCCGAGGGCTCCAGAGGCTCGACCAGTCGGGGCTTGATGCCGGACAGGATGAGGCCCTTTGCTCGCTCCACCTGGCCGTTTGACTGTGGATGGGCGACGGACGCTAGGTCCAGTCGGATGCCCTGTGTCGCGCAAAAACGGGCGAAGGCGCCTTTGGCAAAATTCATGCTATTGTCGATGATGATGTTGTGTGGTACGCCGTACCGAATTGTGATGTCGGAGATGAAAGTCATGGCAGTCGGACCATTCAGCTTCTTGATTGGCTTCGCTTCTATCCACTTGGTGAACTTGTCCACCACGACAAGTAAGTGAGTTAGGACACCTCATGCCGTCTTGAATGGTCCCACCATGTCTAGGCCCCAAACTGCGAAGGGTCAGGCAATGGGGATGGTCTTGAGTGCAGAAGCCAGCTGATGCGGCTTGGAGCGGAACTTCTGGCACCCTTTGCATTTTTGGACCAATTCCTTGGCCTCTTCTAAGGCCGTTGGCCAGAAGAAACCGTGTCGGAAGGCTTTGGCGACTAGTGCTCTTGAAGCCGCATGGTGGCCGCACTCGCCTTGATGGATGTCTTTGAGAATTGTCTGGCCTTGCTCTGGCTCTACGCAGCGCTGGTAGACACCAGTGACGCTGCGCCTGACCAGCTCTCTGTTGACTATGGTGTAGGCTGCTGCTCGGCGTTGTACTTGCCGAGCTAAGGTCTCATCAGTCGGCAGCTCTTTGCCCACCAGGAATTTGAGGATGGGCTGGGCCCATGAGGGTGCTGCTATTTCTTCGACTGCCAGAACTGCGACTTGGACGAGGGCGGCTGGGCTGGGAGGCGGCGGGCTGGAGTCAGCAACCGCTTGCTGGATTAATGAAGTCCCCGGGCCGACTGGTGCAGCCCTCGGGCCGAGTTCTGTAGTCTTCGGGCTGGCCGCCGCAGTCCCCGGGCCGGGTTCTACAGTCCCTGGGCCGGCTTCGACTATGGCGGCTTTGGAGCCATCTGCCAAAATCCTCGTACCATCTGCTGGGGCTCTGGAATCGGATCCGACTTCTTCGGGGGGAGCTGGCACAAAGATGGAGTCTGATTCTGGTGAAGGCTTGACAGACGGCTTGAGGAGGCGCTGAAGGGCGACGCCGGATGGTATTGCTTGGCGGGTAGAGCCGATTCGTGCCAGGGCGTCTGCTTGGTCGTTGTCGTTTCTTGGCACATGGAGGAACTCGCACCCCTCGAAATATCCACTGAGTTGCTGCACGAGGAAATGATAACTCGCCATGTTTGCATCTTTAGCGTCCCAGTCGCCAGACGACTGCTGGACCACTAAGTCTGAGTCGCCATAACACAGGATCCGGTGAATGCCAAGTTCTTTGGCAAGCTGGAACCCGTGAATGAGCGCCTCGTATTCGGCGACGTTGTTGGAGGCGGCAAGGTGGATTTGCAGTGCATATTTGAGCTTGTCGCCTTTAGGAGAAGTGAGGACAACGCCGGCTCCCAAGCCGGTGCGCATCTTGGAGCAGTCGAAATGCATCCGCCAATGGGTGGAGTCAGGCGCTGGTGGTAGGTACTGGGTCTCGGCCCAGTCGACGAGGAAGTCGGCCAGTGCTTGTGACTTGATGGCGGTGCGGGGCTGGTAGTAGATGGTGTAGGGAGCCAACTCTATGGCCCATTTGGCCACTCGGCCAGAAGCATCTCGGCTTCCGATGATCTTGGCAAGTGGGGCCGTGCAGACCATAGTGATTGCATGCTCTTGAAAGTAAGGCTTCAATTTCTTGGCGGCAAAGTGCATGCCATAGCACAACTTCTGGTAGTGGGGGTAGTTCTGCTTGGAGGTCGACAACACTTCGCTCAGGTACTATACCGGTCTCTGGACAGGTAATGCCTTGCCTTCCTCCTTGCGTTCCACTAAAATGACTGTGCTGACTACCCGGCTAGTGGCGGCAATGTATAGGAGCATTGGCTCCTTAGGAGTCGGAGCCGCCAGAATGGGTGGAGTAGTCAACATCTTCTTCAACTGGAGAAAAGCTTCGTCCGCCTTGTGGTCCCACTCAAAAAAAGTGGTCTTCTTCATGAGCTGGTATAAGGGGAGAGCTTTCTCGCTCGGCCGACTAATGAATCGGCTGATGGACGCCAAGCAGCCAGTGAATTTTTGCACGTCCAACAGTCGGCTGGGTACCTACATCCTCTCAATGGCCTTGATCTTTACAGGGTTGCACTCTATGCCGCGTTTAGAGACCAGAAAGCCAAGGAGTTGGTCGGCTGGTACTCCGAAGACGCACTTCTCAGGGTTGAGCTTGATCTGGAATCGGCGCAGGTTCTCAAAGGTCTCCTTGAGGTCTTCCAGCAGTGTTCCATGCTTCTCCGTCTTCACCACCACATCGTCCACGTAAACGTGGGCGTTTCTGCCGAGTTGCTTGAGGTGGCATTTCTGCATGCAACGCTGAAAGATGGCGCCAGCATTCCTCAAGCCAAACGTCATGGTCAGGTAGCAGAAGGCTCCAAATGGTGTGATGAAGGCGGTCTTCAGTCTGTCAGCCGGGTTCAGCTTGATCTGGTGATATCCTGAATATGCATCAAAGAAGCTCAACAGCTCGCATCCGGCTGTGGAGTCTATCACCTGATCAATTCTCGGCAAAGCAAACGGGTCCTTGGGGCAAGCCTTGTTGAGGCTTGTGTAGTCAATACGCATTCTCCACTGCTTGTTCTTCTTCAGTACCAGGACCGGGTTGGCTAGCCACTCTGGAAAGAATACTTCCATAATGAAGCCGGCTGCTAGGAGTCGGGCTATCTTTTCTCTGACAACTCTTCTCTTTTCTTCTGATAGGCGGCGCAAGGGCTACCTGACTGGCTTCGCATCAGATCGGACATGTAACTTGTGCTCGGCGAATTCTGTCGGTACACCTGGCATGTCTTTGGGGGACCATGCGAAGATGTCCCGATTCTCACGGAGGAAATCGATGAGCTCGCCTTCCTATTTGCTGTTGAGCTTTGTGCCTACGACAGCGTACCTCTCCGGGTGCTCCGGATCCAAGGGTATCTTCTCTGTCTCTTTGGCCGGCTTTAACGAACCCTCAGCCTCCGACTCCTTGGGGTTAGGCGACACCTCTAGCTGCTTGCCGGCCATCGTCACAACCCGGTCAAGGAGCCGCTTCTCGGCCGCGATCACCAGGGACTCGGCCAACCGACTACTTTCAGCCGCACAGGCAGACGACTTCCGGTAGTCGCCGGCTACGGTCAGAATCCCCTTGGAACTAGGCATCTTCATCTTGAGGTAGGCGTAGTGGGGGACCGCCATGAACTTGGCCAGGGCGGGTCGGCCAAGTAATGCATGGTATGGGCTCTCGAGATCCACCACCTCAAACCAAACTGACTCTCGGCGGAAGTGATCTTTGTCTCCAAAGAGGACGTCCATCAGGTTCTTGCTGATTGGTGAGCAGGAAAGGCCAGGAACAATGCCGTGGAATACAGTTCGGCTATTCTGAAGCTGTCTTTGCTTGATTCCTAACTTCTCCATGGTGTCCTTGTATAGGATGTTGATGCTGCTGCCTCCATCTATCAGAACTCGCGAGAAACGAGCAGCTCGTCTATCTGTGGCAAAGGTGGCATCCAAGACCAAGGCATAGGAGCCCAGACTCGGCATCACCTCTGGGTGATCAGCTCTGCTCCAGCTGATAGGCTTCTCGGACCAGTGCATGAATTCTGGTGTCTCTGATGCTACTGCATTCACCTCTTGCTGCTGCTGCCGCCTGCTGCGTCGATCATCATCCACGCTGGTAAATACCACGTAGGCTCCGTGCTCTTCGGGGTACTCATCTTGTACTGCGCCGACTGGCCAGACAGCCGGTTGCTGGGGCGGAGGCGGAGGCTACTGCCCAGCAGGCGGGGGAGGCAGGAGGATGTCTCCTTTGGCGATCCTGGTGAGCCAGTGGCACTTCCGGGTGATGTGGTTCGACGGCTTCGCGCCGCTGTGGAACTTGCAAGGACCATCCAGAGTCTGCTCGTATGAGAAAGCCGGCAACCAGTTGGGCTTTCTGCCTTTCTGTCGCTTGGGTGGAGGCTGCCCTTCCGGCTGCTGGTCTTCGACTGTTGCCACCTGCCGGCTGCTGGAAGCCGGTTGTGGGGCCTTGCGCTTGTGGTCGCTCTGCTGTTGTCGCCGACTAGCGTCTCCAGCCGGAGTTCTAGGAGCCTGAGGGGCCACTTTGCCAGTCGCACTAACTTGAATCTCCGCCTTCATGGAGGAGTCGGTCGTGGCATACTTGTCTGCTATGATCAGCAGCTCGTCGAGGGTTTCTGGCTCGTCGCAAAGGAGCTTGTGCTTGAGGAGGGTGCCTTCTCTGCACTTGGCGGTGAAGTACTCGATAGCCTTCACCTCGTGCATGCCCTCGCAGGAGTTCCGAAGCTCGGCCCAACGCGTGAGGTAGTCGCGAGTCGACTCGTTGGGGCCTTGCACGCACAAGGAAAGCCGACGAGGCTTGGGAGGACGCTTGTACGTGCTTGTGAAGATGCAGATGAATGCATCGGTGAAATCGACCCAGCTGTTGATGCTGCGGGGCTTCAGGTTGTTCAGACATGTCCGGGCCATGCCCTGGAGCATGAGCGGAACGTATTTTACGGCAACACGCTTGTTGTCGTTCGCTATGTTGACGGCCGTGAAGTAGTCAACTAGCCAGTCCTCTGGCTTCACAGAGCCGGTGTACTTGGGCGTGTCTCTTGGGAGCGTGAACCCTTTGGGAAAGGGCTCGTCTCGAATGCGGGGCCCGAAACAAGGCGGACCCAACTCGTCTTCTTCTTCCAGCGCCAGGGATCGGTGAAGTCGGTCAATCCGGTGGCGGGAGTCGTTTTTTCCGACTCCCTCTCGGCGGCCAAGGCGGTCGCCGAGAGTCGGATGGTCAACAGGCGGCGGGGAGACTCGCCTTTCCTTGCGAGGAGGAGGAGGCGGACAGTCGTCCCGTCGTTCCACTGCTCTCGGGCAGCCGTCTTGGTCACGCTCTATGGTAACGCGAGTCCGACTGCAGCTGACAACCGGATCCTTGTCTTTTCTTCCGCGGGCGCCGCCAGTCGGCGTTCGAGACGTCGCGCCTTGGTCTCGGCGTGGAGGCGGGTCGTCGTTTTGTCGCCGCGGCGCCTCTGTGCGGCAGCCGGCCTCGTTCTGCGCGGCAGCCGCGGTGAGGAGCCGCTGGACTCGCTCCGCCATCAGGCGGCGCTCTTCACCCTCGAAGTTGTCCAGCTCGTCCGCCGCCGCCTTGGCGGCTCGAATGTTCTCCGCAGGCATGGCGTATACAGGGCGATTTGCCCCGAATAGGTTGGCGATGGCCATGCCGCGCTGCTGGACCATGCCTAAGCGGTTGGGCCCAGCTGGGGCTGGCGAGCCACCCACAGCGCGATCCATCTCGCGCTGGTAAGCTTCTGACAAGCGTCTCATGCTAGCCAGCTTCTTCGCACCTTCGACGAGCTGGAGGCGGCACGCCTCTAGCGTCTCTGCGTCAGCGTCTTCCGGAATGTGCGCGGTCAGGTCTTACAGTGCCGCGCCATGTGGGTCATGCGCTCCTCCGCCGGGATGCTCGTCATGACTGATGACGAGCACCTCTGTGACGGTGCTTCCATCGCTCTCCGCGCGAGGGAGCGGCTCATCATAGACCACCACATTGGTGGGGAACGCGTCAAGTGACGCCGTGTCGGAGTCGACCAGCATCGGGTCGGTGGAGCCTACAGACTCCAAGTCCATGGCAGGCTCGCCGGCGACGTGGAGTTGGTCAAGGAGGCCCGCGAGGAGGCTCTCGGGGCCACCCGTGCCTGCGTCGGATGTAGGCTCGTCGGAGAGGCGAACCTTGCCGACAAGATCGGCGAGGCAGCTGGCTGCGCAGGCGATCTCAGCGCCATGCAGTGCATCTGCGCAAACTCCGTCTGGCGTGCCGGGCTGGCTGCGCTCGCCAGGGAGAAAAGGGTTCCCGTCCAGAGCAGGTCTTCGGACGACGGTGCACCAGCCCCCACGGTGGGCGCCAAATGTCGGGGGTTGGGTGCGACATATGCCAAAGGATGGCTTATCATGGTGGGGGCGAGTAGAACGTCGCCGGTGCCTGGAAACGGGATAAGGCGAAGGCATGCACGCCAGCGAATCTTACCCAGCTTCGGGGCTCTCCGTGGAGATAATACCCCTACTGCTGCTCTGCGGGGTCTCCGCATGATCACTATGGAAAAGTGTGTACACGGTTGCTCCTTGAGCTGTTTCCTGGAGGTAGGAGAAGGCGAGGCTAGCTCTCTTCTTCCTATATGATCTGGTCTAGTGCTAATGGATTCCAACCCTTTGCATGGGTGCCCAGGGGGGTTTATATAGGCCTACCCCCTAGGGGTACAATGGTAATTCGGCTAGACGCGGGCCCAGCCGCCGTCTTATCCGCTGACTCCTGGGGCCTGCCGACTGGCGGGCCCCGCCGACTGGCGGGCCCCGCCGACTGGCTTGGTACGGAGCCGACAGGCCGCGTCTGCCGTGGGCGGGTCTTGCCGACGGTGGATTACTGTGGCCATGCTCCTAATGACGCGAGCTCGGTCATGGGGCCGTGGCAACAGCTCTGACGTCTGGCGGGCGATCACTGTTGCCACTCCCTGTCGTGTCTAGTTAATGGCGCACGGGGCCCGTGGGAGGGGCCGGCCGACTCCTGGGGGCCGACTCCCAACTGGGCCGACTGGTGGCGCTCTCGCCGTCTTCCGTACGCCCGTCGACTGGTGGGACCCGCTGTCCCTGGGCCATATCGGCAGGACGTCGTGGGCACAAGACTCCGCCCACTTGGGCTGACGTCAGGGCCGGCATGGCAACAGTGTTGCGCCGGGCGGAGATCTCCGCGGGTACGACGTACTGTGGCCACGCCTGCCCTTGGAAAAGGGGTGGGAGTGGACCTTACTGTGGCCACTCCCCGTCCCGTCCCTCTTTATGAGGGCATGGGGGTTGTTGTCATCGTGGGCCGACTCCCCATGGCCGGCTTCTCTGGAAGTCACCAGTCAGGAGTCGGCTCATCCTGAAGTCGTCCCTGGGACTTGCCACGAGTGGGCAGTCGGCCGCCTCGCTGCCGAATCTCAGAAGGCGGCTCTTCGTCCCGGGGTCTCAAGGGGCGCAGCCTGCCCTGATGTCTTGAAAGGTTCTGGGCCTGGGTTAGCCTACCCGTGGCCCATTACTCCGACAAGAATCCTTGTCGGAATGCTTTCCCAACTAATGCCCTTGATCCAATGTGTGAGCCACACATTCCTCTGTGAATCTCAGCCAGTAGTACCTTTCCATCGTCTAGGCAGACACACTTCAATTTCACACCGTTGGGCCTCCTTCTGTACAGAGTGTCATCGACAAACGGATACATACTGGCCCTCCGGGCTACTATCTCAGCTTCATCTTGGTCAGGAAGCTCTCCAGTTTGGAGGAAGCGGACAATGTGCCTTGCCCAAGTTGGAGCCTGGGGCTCGGCAACGAGGACTAGCGGTACCTCCTCGGCTACTGGAGCACCAGCCTTGTTCGCGGGGTCCATTGGCCCGGCTAGAGGGCGTGGTCCGGCAGGCTATGAGGAGTTACTTCCGGCAAGGTCTCTGCCAGGAGTGGGCGGCTCGATAGGAAGAGGCTTATCGTAGTCCAACTTTCTACTTTTTCCGGGCCATTGTGGTTGTCGGTGTCCTGGGAACGGGGGTACCCAGACTTGCCTGCCTGCGGCCCATGGCATGGCTTAGTTGGCGGCCCGGTACGGCCCTGCTTCAGCAGCAGCGACTCAAGACCCTCGCGAGGGGCCAAGCCTCGTGAGGCGGACGACACCAAGACCTCCCTAGGGGGGCGGCGTCACTAGGCTCGCTCCCGAGGAGCGGAGATATCAATGCAAGGTGCACCTTGCGAGGTTCATGTGACGTGAGCCATGACGACGAAGGCCAGGCGGGCGCTAACGGGCACAGTATGCTAGTTTCCCCTTTGGTGCCAAGCAGGCAAGCGCAGGCGCGGAGTCCCGAGGAATCAGTCAAAGGTTTCCATATTGATGCAACGAGACCAAGACCGCCAGGACGACAGGACAAAGGTCATCGCGAAGCCCACTGCAGCGTCACCCCCAGAGCCTTTGCAGGCGAAGACTACTTTTGTCAGGATAACTTGTACTAGTTGTCTCCCTTCGAATCTGGCCGTTGTGGGATCCATTCCCTCCTACATTTGGGAAGAGGACCAGGGATACTATAAATAGGATTTATCCACCGCCCGATAGAGAGATCGATCATTCAGACCATCCTCACATCCACCAGCTCATCGAGCTCAAGAACACCTCACCTCCAGATGTTGTTCAACCACTGTACTAGTTCATCCTCAGCCCCTCGAGGCAATCCACCAAAAAGCTGGAGTAGGGTAGTACACCACAAGGTGGCCCGAACCAGGATAAACTTCTGTGTCACTTGTCCCTTGGGTTTGTTGAGCTAGGCTGTGGAATCGTTGGGCCAGCAGGTCGGGAAGAAGGAGTTCCTCATATGCACCCCAGTGTGCGAACCTCACAAGGGTCTGCGGAGCCCTGAATCCAACAATTGGCGCGCCAGGTAGGGGTGCATCGAAGCTTCTCTTCCGTCGATCGACTCGCCGCCGCTCCGCCGTCTCCATGGCTAATGCTCGCCGAGCCCGTGTTGAGCATCGAGCCACTCTTGCCGCGCGCGTCCCCAGATGGCTCCCGTCGGCGGGCTTCCCTGACGTTCTCCATCACCTATCGACAACGCCGCCACTGGCCCGGCAGGGCATGAGCAGCAAGCTTCGTCATGGCACCCCTTTGTGCGGCGGGACGGACGGACCGCCACCCTGTCGCTGACTCTGGCCGGCTCGTCGTCCCACGCTCGTCACGGTCCGGCGAACACGCAGGCTGCGTTTCTCATGGCGTGTAAGCTCCTGCACTACCGCCTGGTCGACGACCTCTATGAAGACAGCTGGATCGCATTGCCGAGCTCGTCAGTGCGGTTGGGGGCTCGCCTGCACCGTCCCTCTCGCTGCCTCGCCCGGCGCCTGCTGCGTATGATGTGGCCCATGGAGTGCCTCCGCCACCTCCCCGTCAGGACGTCGCCCTCGGTCCAAGACCCGCGGCCCTGCGGCATAACCCACCATGCCAGGCGCCAGCACGCAAAGAAGAAAGCTGCCGGGAGATCCAACGGCCGCAAGAAGGTGCTCCAGTGCTCCCTCCACCACCACGTCAAGACCACACGCCGCCTGCCGCAGTGGGGTGCGAGCACTAAGATCAGGCTCAACCTCCACGACGGGCTCCGGTGACCACAGCGGGCTGTCGTGCCTTCACCCCTGAGCTGTGCAGCGTCGTCTGGCCAGGTAAGTTCAAGCCTGACCTGCCTCCGCGCTACGATGGCACCCCTGACCCGACGGAGTTCCTGCAGCTCTACGAGCTGAGCATCGAGGCGGTCAACGACGATGAAAAGGTCATGGCGAACTAGTTCCCCATGGCCCTCAAGGATGGCGCACGCTCGTGCCTCCTGAATCTGCCCGCGGGATCGATCTCCTCCTGGGGAGAGATGCGCGAGCGTTTTGTCGCCAACTTCTAGCGCACTCGCGACTACCCACCTGCCGCGGGTGACCTGCGGCGCATCAAGTAGCAGCCTGGGGAGACCTTGCAGAAGTACATCCAGCGCTTCATCAGTGTTCGACTCAACATCCCCAAGGTTTCTAACAAAGCCATCATCTCGGTGTTCTCCGTTGGCATCTGCGATGTCAAGATGGAGGAGCTAGCCATCCACGAGGACCTATGCACAGCTTCGGAGATGTTCAACACGGCTACCAAGTGCGCAAGAGCTGAGGAAGGGCGCCTCGTCCTCCTTGATCTCCCAGCCGCCGACCCAGAAGACAAGAAGGCCAAGGCCAAGGATGTGAAGCGCAAGGGGGCTGCCGTGCTCGCGGCAGAACCAGAGATGGAGTGCGGTTGTGACCATCCGGAGTCGTCCAAGGGCAGCCGTCCATTTTGTGTCTTCCACAACGTGCACAACCACAACACCAATCACTATCAAGAGCTCAGGGCCATCAACGATGGGCACCTCGGTCGACGCCCCGAGTGCAATGATCGAGGCTACAGCCGCGGAGGAGGAAGAAGTGGAGGACGTTGGGACGACCGCGGCACCTGCCGGGAGTGGCGCGACCAGACTCATGAGGATCGCTGGCAAGGCCAACCTCGCGAGGGCGCCTGGAGAGACCAGCCTCGTGAGGACCGTCCTCAGGGCAATGTTAGCCTTCCTCTGGTGCCACCACCACCAAGAAGAAACGACAACCACCACCAGGACGAGGGGGCTGGGGGCTTCCAAGAGCCCCGCGCCATCGCCTACATCTTGGGTGGCGCTCAGGCCCCAGCCTCCAACCGCATCTTCAAGTAGTTCACTCGTGAGGTGAACGCGGCCCTCCTCAGGCTCGAGGCCACATGCCCGCTCAGATGGTCCAAGTGCACCATCACCTTCAGCTCGTCCGACCAGCTCAAGTGCACGACAACTACCGGCGCCCTCTCGATGCTTTGCTCGCCCATCATCAGCAATGTCCTGGTCACCAAGACCCTCATCGATGGTGGTGTAGGGCTCAATGTTCTTTCCATCGAGACGTTCGACCGCCTCCAAGTGCCGTATGATCAGCTGCAACCCACCAAGCCCTTCTCAGGAGTGACCGACGGCTCCACCACCCAGATAAGGCAAATCCGCCTCCCTGTCACCTTCAGCCAGCGATATAACTACCGCACCGAGCTCATCGATTTCGACGTTGCTCACATCTGCCTCCCGTACAATGCGATCCTCGAGTATCCGGACCTAGCCATGTTGATGGCAGTGACCCACCATGGCTACAACGTCATCAAGATGTCAGGGAACCGCGACATCATCATGATCGCATGCGAGGAGAAGGATGTGGTGTGCTCCCTCGAGCGCGCTTATCAGGCCGCGGCGATTGAAGACCCGAACAATGAAGGCGCCATCTACCCTCCTGAGGCTGTCCCCAAGAATAAGAAGCAGCTACTCCGCCAAGAGCCTCAGGAAAGAGGTGTCTCCAGTAGCACAACCTCAGGATCTGCTCCCGCAGATGGGGTGCCTCCCTCTCGTGCTTAGGAAGGCGCGCCTGGCGCCCTCCTCAGGCTGGGCTCGGGGGCTCTCTTTTGGAGGGCCTCTAACTTAGCCAATGTCATGAGGGAGGCGTTCGAGCACCACATGGAGGCGTGATTCATCGCACGCTTCCCTCACGAGGGCACAAGGCACCGGGTGCCAGGTGCTCAGGAGTTCATCACCAAGACAACCGAGGAGCTTCAAGAGGCGAGAGCCATGCGTGGCGACCATCGCCTACCACCTGGCGCGGCCCCTTATCCTGGCGAGGACAACGAACTACGTGTCTACGTCAACATCCCAGGGCTCAACAGAGCCGCATCCCAGGAATGCTTCTGACCTTCGCGCACTGGTCGGTGTGAGGGCTCGCCTCACAGCTATGTTCGCATGCCTCTTGGCTTGCCGAACACGGCTATCGCCTTCTAGCGTCTCCTGCGAAGCATCGTGGCCGCTCAAGAGGCTAGGCACCACGCGGTCCTGGCGGAGGTGGCAATGGTTCTTCGCGAGCCACCCGAACCTCCAGAGCCTCCTGAGGTTCAGGACCCTGGCGGCTCATGAGGGGAAACCTCTTCAACGTGCACCTTCAGCTACTTCGACATCTCTTCAGCAACGGCACCAGGTGACATTTTCTAGTTTATTCAGTTGGGGGCGCCCCCGGGCTGCATTATCCCCAGGTCGCATGGGCCTGTCCCTGCGACATGCCCCCTTTTGCATCTTTAATTTACTTTGTTGGGGGCGCCCCTCGGGCTGAATCATCCCCAGACCGCGTGGGTCTGTCCCTGCGGCATGTATCACTCTTGCATCTATCTGGACTAGCTTTATCTCCTTCCATGAGATGATTTATGTTATCGTCTACTTGCCTAACGCCCTTCACGGATCCCCGCATTGCTGACCGGCCTCTCGCTCATCCCGCAACAGGGACTACATGCTGGCATGGCGCTTGTGTCGTGTCCGTCCCTGCAACGCTGATAATCTGTGAGATCGAGCTCTAGCTCGCGGCCTGCCCCACGCACGTTACCTCACTAGATCCTTAGTGCCTTCATCTTCTTGCGGAAAGACCAATGGTAGGACATCAAACATGATTATGAGTTATGTTCTTCTCTTGGACTAACCCACCGGAATCTCCAGAGCTTAACTACAGACGGCCCCGCCGGCTGCCCCCTTCTTTTATGTGATTTGCTTGTGCATTAAAGGGGGGATCCTGAGCATCGCGCCTCAGGAGCTCTTACTAACTCTCCAGCCCACACCCCCTAGCCTTGACCACGACATCGCCACCTGGGATACCAGTGGCGGCTGAGCCTTGCTCGACGGTCAGGACACGAGGATGCAGAGCATACAGATGAGCGAGGAAAGGGGGGACCAGCGTGGCCCTACCTAGTAGCATCACTGCAGAAGCATGAATCGGGTGTGGTGCAGGGAATCACACCAGGCTTGCCAAAAGATAAGTCACCCATGCGCAAAGAAGTGAATCTCTCGGTCTAAAGCCCTCCGCTCTCATAAACTCGCTCCGGCAGTACTACTTTACTTTTCGGCCTCCAGGGAGCTTCTTGCACGCCAAAGGGGACATCTTGAGCATCGCGCCTCGGGATCTCCTACCGGACCTCAAGCCACTCACCTCTTGGCCTTGACCACGGCATCGCGACCTGGTATACCAGCGATGGCTGAAGCCTTCCTAGGGCCTCGGACCTGATGGTGTAGAGCGCTAAAGCTACCGCAAGAACGAAAAAGGGGAGTGATGCTTAAGTGAGACATGAAGCCGAAATCTCATGTTAAGAACAATAAACAATGGAACAAAAGCATTACAAGTTTTTACATACCCCCACGGGGTTCGTATTGATTCCTCGCATGGAAGAAAAGAAGAACAGAAGCCCCGACTACGGGCACCGCCGCCGATGCCATCATCAACAGTGGGCCATGCGAGGCCAACGCCAACCCCATCCAGATCATCGTCGGCGCCGAGTGGAGGTCGCTGCGGCACTCCGGGCATGGCGAGAGCTCAGGGGCACGTAATTGTCGTCACTCGACTCCGAAGACTCGCTAGGGCCAGGAGAGTCGCTGGACTCCCAGGAGTCGTCGCCACTGTTGGAGGAGCTATTGACAGGACCAGCGGCAGGCACTGCGCTCGTCGCTTCACCATGCTGACGGTCTCCTCCGGGGCAGCACTCCAGGAGACGGCCTTCCTCATCGAAGACCTTGAAGAACAGCATAGAGGTGTCGTCTTACTCGAAGTGGATGGCGAGCGCCCCCTCCGCATGGCAGGCGCGGGTGACCTTGCCGCATCCATGAGTCATGAAGATCTTTCCGGGGGAGACGACCTCAACCTCCGCCCCCGTGGCCACGCTGCAGCCATAGCTCGAGCGGCCCCCTCGGTGGCATCTCTTCGGCGAAGAACTACGGGAACCGGATCCACGTGCGCGGTGGCATCGCCGCCCACATCACGAACTCACGCGAGGAGCCTTCAGCATGGGTTCATGGGCCAGACGGCTGCACAGCCCCAGCCTGATCCCCGCGGCCGCAGCTCATGCGGCATGTAGCATTGCCTCCTTCTCCCAGGCCATGCACCCGAATGTACAGAGGGAGTGGGAAGCCAGGTGATGGCCGCTCATACCAGGGCCGCGTCAGCTCCTGTCTCACCCCGATGTCATGAGGGTGCCGGGGCCTCTTCTTTGGTGGGAGCAGCTCAGGCTCCTCGAGGGGGGTCTTTCCCTTCTCCTCTGCAGAGAACCTCCTGATCGGCGCCATGGGTGCTCCAGCAAGACGGCGAGATGGCGGGGCCAGGAGGAAGAAGAAGAAGCAGACTTTGAGAAGACAGAGATGAGCAAGGGGGCTCAGCCCCCTCCCTCATTTATAGCCAGGAGGAGGCCAACCGCCGGCCTCCATGACCGCACATAATGATGATTTTCCTCTACATGCAGCGGAGTCCCGTCAAGTCGGACGGTTGCTGAGGCAGCATGGGGAAGCGGAGGTGCCCACGTCCAATCAATTGCCACGCATCGACCAAGGCCGCATGCGGTTGGGGCCCGCGGTGCTCCACACTTTCCCTTTGGCTTCGCCTTGAAGCCAACCTTGAGCGTGCATTGGGCCCGGGGGCTACTGTCGGCATCCAGGGAATGGGGGTACCCCAACTTGCCTGCCTGCGGCCCACGGCGTGGCTCAGTTGGCGGCCCGATACGGCCCAGCTTCAGTGGCAACGATTCAAGACCCTCGAGAGGGGCCAGGCCTCGCGAGGTGGACGACCTCAAGACCTCCCTAGGGGCGGCCTCACCAGGCTCACTCCTGAGGAGCGGAGATATCAATGCAAGGTGCACCTCATGAGGTTCACGTGACGTGAGCCATGACGACAAAGGCCACGCGGGCGCTAGCGGGCGCAGTATGCCAGTTTCCCCTTTGGTGCCAACGAGGCAAGTGCAGGCGTGGAGTCTTGAGGAATCAGGTAAAGGTTTCCATATTGGTGCAATGAGACCAAGACCGCCAGGATGACAGGACCAAGGTCACCGCGGAGCCCACTGCAGCGTCACCACCAGAGCCTTTGCAGGCGAAGACTACTTTTGTCAGGATAACTTGTACTAGTTGTCTCCCTTCGAATTTGGACGTTGTGGGATCCCTTCCCGCCTACATATGGGAAGAGCACCAGGGCCACCATAAATAGGACTTAGCCACCGCCCGATAGAGGGATCAGATCATTCAGACCATCCTCATATCCACCAGCTCATCGAGCTCAAGAACACCTCACCTCCTGAGGCTATTCAACCACTGTACTAGTTCATCCTCAGCCCCTAGAGGCAATCCACCACAAAGCTGGAGTAGGGTATTACACCGCAAGGTGGCCGAAATAGGATAAAGTACTGTGTCTCTTTTCCCTTGGGTTCGTCGAGCTAGGTTGTGGAATCGATGGGCCGGCAGGTCGGGAAGAAGGAGTTCCTCGTACGCACCCCAGTGTTCAAACCTCACAAGGGTCTGCGGAGCCCTGAATCCGACAGTGGTTGGTGATATGGAGGGTTGATAGAGATGGAGAGCAAAAGTTTCTTGTTCCACAGGAAGCTTCTGCGCAGCACACTTTTGACAAGTGATCAGCTATGCTATTTTCCGCACGGGGTACGTGCTTTGTTTGCAACCCGTCAAAGTGCTCCTCAAATCTTCTCACTTCCTCGACGTATGCTTCCATCAATAGGCTTTGATAATCCTTGTTGACTTGTCTCACCACAAGCTGTGAATCTCCTCGTATGATTAACTTCTTGATTTCCAGTTCTGCTGCAATTCTGAGCCCGACAAGGAGCCCTTCATACTCAGCTATATTGTTGGTGGTTTCTTCTCGGGCAAAGTGCACTTGGACGACGTACTTCAAGTGCTCCTCGGAGGGGAAAAAAGGAAGCACGCCAGCCCCTGCACCTTGTAGGGAAAAAGCACCATCAAAATACATAATCCATTCTTGGGGTGATTCCTTGCCGGGGATAGTTGTCTTTGTCACTTCCTCGTCAGGAGTTGGCATCCATTCTAGAATAAACTCTGCCAGCGCCCTGCTCTGAATGTTTGATGTGCTCTCAAACTTCAAACCAAAACTGGATAACTCCAAAGCCCACTCCACTATTCTGTCGGTAGCCTCAGCATTTCGAAGTATCCTTTGCAACAGAAAACGAGCAACAACCGTGATCTCATGGGCATGGAAGTAGTGGCACAGTTTCCTTGAGGCCATAATGAGACCAAAAATCAACTTTTGCACGCCAGAGTACCTCGATCTAGCGCCCTGCAACAAGGAGCTGACGGAGTACACTGGTGCTGCACCACCTTCTTCCTTGCCACGTCCCTGGGGTTGTTCTCGTTGTCATGATCACTCTTGCTCTGATCCTTTTCTGACTCTGTCGTTATCTGTCCACTTTCTGCCTCATCCACTTCTCGCTCTGCTACCAAGGCCACACTGACCACTTGGTTGGTTGTCGCCAAGTACAGCAACAACGGCTCTTGGGGTTTGGGTGCAACCAAGGTAGGCACAGACGACAGGTAGGCCCTGCCTCCTTCAAAATTTTGAAGAATGGTAGGGCACGCTCGACAGACTTGGAAATGAATCTACTTAGCGCGGAAACGCATCCTATCAAGCGTCTCACATCCTTAACTATCCTTGGTGCTTGGATTTGCTCGATGGCGTTGATCTTGTTGGGGTTAGCTTCAATCCCCCAATGGGACATGAAGAAACCAAGTAGCTTGCCGGAGGGGACTCCAACCACACACTTCTCCGGATTAAGCATCAAGTTGATCTTGCGCAGATTAGCAAATGTATCCTCCAAATCCTAGATAAGAGTGGTCTTATCCGTGGTCTTGACCATGATATCATCCATATAAGCTTTGGAAGTGCGTTATATCGACTAGAGGGGGTCAATAGGCAATTTTTATGAATTCGTCACTGAGGAATTTTTGGGTGATGAAATTCCTGAGCAAGGAACTACTTAGCAGCGGAATAAGTACTCAGATGCAGGCATAACAGGGTAGTAGCACAGTCATCATGATGAAATGAAAACAAGCACAGAGTACAAGTAGCGTAAACACATGATAAGCAGGTTGAAGACAAACTGACTAAAGAAATAGGTTTGAGGAAATTGAGAATGTCTTCAGTCAAAGTCTTCACATAGTAACGATCAAGTACTTCTACGCAAAAATGAGGAAATGAAAGGGTTGAGGAAATAGAACCAGTAGCTTGGTGAAGACAATGATTTGGTAGACCAGTTCCAACTGCTGTGACAGTCATACGTCTGGTTGGATCCGCTAGGTATTTAAACCTGAGGACACACAGTCTTCACCGTATTCTCCTTGAGCTATGGTCACACAGACCTCGCCCAATCACTCGTGGTAAGTCTTGAGGTGACTTCCAAACCTTCACAGACTCGGTCACTCGGCACTCCACAATTTCCTCTTGGATGCTCCAGACCATGACGCCTAACCGTCTGGAGAATGCACAGTCCTCAAAGGTAACAAGCGTCGGTTCCACAGAGGAACAATCTATTCAATGATGCTCAATCACTTTGGGTTTGTAGGTGTTTGGGTTTGGTTTTTTCCTCACTTGATGATTTTCGCTCAAAGTCCTCGGAGGATGGGATTCTCTCAATGACAAGTGTCAGTTTCTCGCGGAGCAGGCAACCAGCTAGTGGTTGTAGGGGGCGGCTATTTATAGCATAGGGAGTAGCCCAACATGATAAGACATAAATGCCCTTCAATGATATGACCGTTAGGTGGGTAGATATTTTGGGACAGCTGGCGCATAGCACAACAACGGTCGGAAATTTGGCTGTCAAATTCCTTAGGGCTATCATGTTCCTCACTTGTAGGCAATCCGCACCGGCGAATTCCTAACTCCTCAGTCAGAACAAATTCCTTAGAGACCAGAAGATCTTCGTCTCTATCACTAAATAACTTGACTTAACTGTATGAGATTTCCAGTGGCTTCACTCGAAAGGATTGGGTAGGTGTAGGATTTTGAGATGAGCATCACTTGGAAACTTTTCCTTAGTTTTACCTCAACCCCCTTTAATAGTATGGTGTTTCCTATGACTTAAGAAAGAGAAAACGAAACTACGAAAACAAAAGTCTTCACGCTTCATATTCCTCACATGAATATCAAGTCTCTAGGATTACACCAATTTCTTCACTTTCAAAGTCTTCAGAAAGCCAAAGTCTTTAGTTAAAGGCATTCATTTTTAGGGGTCGACTTTCTCTGTAAATATAAAACTCCTCATAGACTTATAGAGCTGTGTACACTCACAGACGCATTAGTCCCTTAACCTATAAGTCTTCAATACACCAAAATCACTAAGGGGCACTCGATGCACTTACAATCTCCCCCTTTTTGGTGATTGATGACAATACAGGTTAAGTTTTCAACGGGGATAAACATATGAAGTGTAAATGATGATATTGAGGAATTTGATTGCAAGATATAGAAGAACTCTCCCTGGAGATGTGCATATGTGAGGAATTTGCTTTGAATAGCAAATGCACATTGTAGAGTGTAATCATGGAGATCTCCCCCTATATCTTGTAATTCATACACGCATTTAACATATGATATGAAGAATTTGAAATGCATGATGAAATATGGTGACTGATGTAATTCAGCATGCGTGCATTAACATATATGAGGAAATAGCATGCAGAAAAACATAGCAAAAGTATCAGACCACCATTCGACTTAAATTTACAACTCGATCCAACAAATGCTTCAGAAGAACAAGAGTTGTAACTTAGCAAAAAATGTCCATATATAGAGACCCGCTTGAAGACTAACTCAAATTTCTCCCCCTTTGTCATCGAATGACCAAGAGGGACAAAAAAATGAGGACTAACACCCCTGAACAATATCATCATGAAGTCGATGGAGGAGCGCCAGCGTTGTTGGGGTCGTCCATTAGAGTAGGGCCTGCCGCAGTGTCGTTCAAATCTTCATGCTCATCAGTCTCGCGCGATGAAGAATATGAACTGGCAACCAGCTAAGGAACTTTGACCTTCTTGAATTTCATTGAAGGTGGTTGTGCCCAGTCAAAGTCCTGTTGAAATTCCATTTCCTTGAGATCTTCAGCACTATAGAGGTTAGACAGAATAGCCCAAGTGCGGTCAAAGACTTCATGCAGATAGTAGTGATTCTTCTTCACAGTATTTTGAGTGACTGTCATGTTCTAAAGAATAGCACCAAACTGACGCTTGACCCACTTGTGGTTACGATCGACCTTCTGATGAAGACTGAGGAGAAGCTCACGATCAGTCATCACCCTTGGAGAAGTGGCTTGAGGATATTGCTTTGAAGCATTTGCGACAGTGTCATGAGTGGCAAAGTCATCATTGGTGGAGTAGGATGCAGCTTTGCAAAACTGGCCATCCAATGGACGTGTGCCTTCATCAATTATAGCAGCCTTGCCCTTGTCGTCAGCTGAGGAAATGGTCTGTTTGAGAACTTCAATAGGCGGCAAGTAGCTGACGTGATTTTGAAAATCAGCCTTGTAATGAATTGAAGAGCTTGATCTGAGGAATCTCAGGATCCAGGGAGTGTAAGGCTTCAATTCAAATGGTAACAGAGCGACATTGGCCAAAGTCCTCATGAAGAAATCGTGGTAGTTGATAGGAATACCAAGTATGATGTTGAAAAGTAGATTCTTCATGATGCCAACAACTTCATCATTAGAGTTGTGGCCCTTGATTGGACTGGGGGTTTTGGTCAATATCCTATATATTGTCCTTGGCACATAGAGCAGTTCCTTGACGAGGAATTTGGTTCTAGGAGCTTGACCTTGCTTCAAAGGCTTCATCAAAACTTGCATCAGATGGTTTGAAAGTTCACGTTCATCATAGATGCACCTTGCACCTTCAATAGGAG
Source organism: Triticum urartu (assembly GCF_003073215.2). NCBI lineage: Eukaryota > Viridiplantae > Streptophyta > Magnoliopsida > Poales > Poaceae > Triticum > Triticum urartu. Next base: position 218,149,806 of record NC_053025.1, on the reverse strand, counting down.
GACTGACTGGGACGGCATGAAGCAATTCAGAGGCCGGTGCTTTGTAGTGAGTATTTTTTGCCATCCAGTCCAATACCAATGAATTCACATCTTCAACGTTGCTAGTGATGTGCAGCGTGGCATAGAACTAAAGAATGAGTTCTTCATTCCAGTCGTAGATGTCGGTGTAGAAGTTGAGTAGCCCGGCATCATGAAGAACACTAAGGACTAGGTGAAGCAGGGTAGCGACTCCACATCCACATGAGGAATTTTCTCATGGTCAAAGATCTTGTCTTTATCAAATAGGATTGAGGAATAGAAGTTCATTTGAATTGTTGTCCAGAAGCGCTTGCGTCTAAGTCTTGCAGAGTCATATGATTGTAATTCGTGAAGAAAATGTGCTCAGCAAAGAAGTCATTAGCCTTGAACTTCTGCTTCTTGGAGTGAGGATTTTGAGGCTTGGGCTGAAGATTAACTGTTGAAGTCGTCACAGCCTCTTGAATCATAGTCTCTATAGCCACAGGCTGAGGAATTTCAGTGGAAATCACTTCAGCAGCCTTGGCCTCCATTTCTACAGCAACATTTTCATCAACGCTAGTGGCTGGAACTTCTTCAGGAATAGTGAGGAGAGATGTCTGGTGTTCTTCAGAGCCCATATGAATTTCTTCAGTCTGGATAGGGGAGTGAGGAATCTGTTGCAGAGGGGTGAATAATAGTGAATTGGGGTGATGACTTTCCCAATAGTCATCATTCAGAATTGGAGTGGTACACCCAATGTCCACATCTTCATCTTCCTCATCTATTTCTTCAATGTCAGCCTCTTCAGCTGGGAACTTAGGCATGGGTGAAGAAACCAATGGAGTTGAAGGCATGGGCGAAGTAGCATAAGGATCTTCTTCATCTGATTCATTGGGAATCACATATTCCACAACAAAGGGAACAATCTCCTTTGATGGCATTCTTGATAGAGGAACAACATCTATAGGATTTTCATAGGGGGAGAATTCCTTATTTAACACCGTGTCTAAAGTTTATGCCCTATTTGACATCGACAAATAATTTCTTCCCTATCTAACAAAGAATTTAAATTTTATGCCTTTTATAGCACTTTTGTCCATTTCAAGCCTAAATGACACCTGAAAAGACTCTTTTGCCCTCATGTGGTATGTTTGTGTGATGTTGCACGCGTGCGTGTACGTGTACCCGTGTGCTACTGCTCTGTGTGTGTGCACGCGCGCGTGTGCGTGTGTGTTTGCTAGTGCAAGTGTATGTACGTGTGTGTCCTGTTACGTGCATGTGTGTTTGCTAGTGCATGAGTTTAAATTTTTTGGGTGGAAACTAGGCCCCTATGACCAGACTCTGTTTTTTATTTTCAATCCCAGTCATCTATACGACTAGATGCATGTGTGTACCAGTATAAAAGCTTTTGCACTGCGTCCTCCGCATGTGTTGTGTGTTGTGTGCGTCCGTGCTGCTGCTGCTGCCGCCGCTGCCGTATGTGTGCGTGCGTGCTACGCTCGTGTGTGCTGCTTCCTGTGAGTGTGTTGCGTGCGTGTGTGATGCTGTGTGTGTGCGTGTGTGTGTGTGTGTGTTGCTGCATGTTTATGTGCTGCTATGTGCGCTACTGCCTCACACTGATGTTGCGTGTGTGCTACTGTCCTCCACACACATATACCACATGGGGGCAAAAGGGTCTTTTCAGGTATCATTTCGACTCAAAATGGACAAAAGTGTCATAAAAGGCATAAAATTTAAACTCATTGTTAAATAGGGAAGAAAAAAAATCAGTGTCAAATAAGGAAACAAAATTTAAAATAGTGTTAAATAAGGAATTTTCTCTTTCATAGGAGCTTGTAAAAGTCTTCACTTTCTTCGGAGTTGAAGACTCTGAGGAAGCAGATGCTTTCCTTTTCTTCACAGATGCTCGCTCCGCAGCCTTCACTTTCTTCGCTTCTAATGTAGAAGGAAGGTTGATGCTTGTTGTTGGTGCAGGAGGAGGAAAGGAAATTGGTTCAGTTTCTTCAGGCACAACTGATGCAATTATCCTGGTTTGGTCAATCTCTTCAGGCGCTGTAGCAGATGCTTTAACAGGCCTGGCTTGTTCTTCAGGCGCAACACTAGAGGTTGCCCTGGCAGTTTCTTCAGCGGCTGGAATGTCTTCATCAGCCCTGGTGCTCTCATTTTCTTCAGCAGCCCGATTTTCATCACTGGTGCTGGCATGTTCTTCAGTAGGCTGAGCAGATGCTTCAGCCTGAGGATTCTCATATTGCGATGAGGTTGCAACTTTTGAGGTGAATCCCTTCGCCATCTTGATGAATCTGACTTTGGCTTAGCCAATCTGCACGATATGCATCAAATTCATCACTGAGCCCTTTGATCTCAACTTGCATGGCCACAAGTTCATCAGTTGTCATTTTGACAACATGCTTCTTCAGAAAACACTCCTTCTTGTACTGAGCTTTCTTCAGTTGCCTTGCCTTTTCAAACTTCCATTTTTCTTCGCCTATGAAGGCAGTCAACATATGACTCTGGCCAGGTGTGAGTTTGAAATCAGGCATAAGAGTGTTGGGGTCCTTACCGCCTTTGGCACTAACGGCCTGTTGCTGTCTGTCTCTGATGATTTCTTCTAATTCCTCATCGTCATCTTCGTCTTCACTAGACGGTACATCGAAGGCAACCTGCTTCTTGTGAGGACTTGGCCTTGTACCTCTTCCAGCAGTGGCCTTTGTCTTCAGCAAAGTTGGGCGTGTTGAGGACTGCGGAGGAGCTGAAGAACTTGCAAATACTCCTGAAGCAATTGAGATACTAGTTGTCCTTAGGCACAAGGCGAGGTGCGCAGGTGCTGTGGACTTTGCAGTAGCAGCTGAAGGTTTTGCAACAGTGGGGACTGGAGCTGCTTGAGGAATTTGCCTTGAAGGCTTTGATGAGCTTGGCCGTGAGGGCATTGTAGCTGAGGAACCGGGCTTGTGCGCAGGCTTCTTGGGCATAGCATTCTTGGTCTTGCTAGCAGAGGCCTCAGCAGTGGAAGCGCAGAGTCTTCATTGAATTTCCTCACAGCTTCCTTGACCATTTTGGCCAACTTGGCTTGCCCTTGGCCCATTCATCTAGATAGTCCTCACCGCGCTTGAGGCTAGTGCGATCAGCAATTTGGCTAGGTGCCAACGGAAGTCTTGGGCAAGGAGGGTGTAAAGTGAATTTCTTCATGTACTTAGGAGTGACATATCTGTACTCCATTCCCGTGTCCATCTCCTCTCTATCCTCTGTATGCGCACTTTGCGCTCATTCTTCGTCTCTTCAGCTGGAGTGCAGTACCCTGCATAGATATCATCAGGGATCTCAAAAGCGGTGTTAACTTCCAATTTCTGCCCTCCCTTCTAGGGTCTCTTGCCATCAACCATTTTCTTCAGGTGAGGAATTTGAACAACAGAATTCTCCAAAGAGGTATGCAATTTGTCTTCGAGGAATGCTACAAATGAGTTAAGTTGATGAGAACCTAGTGATTCAGCAGCGGACATGTGTACCTGTGAATAGAGTATAGATGTGAAGAATTTGTAGAGGTCACATGCGTTCTCAGAAGTTTTTCAAAATGAACAAGCTTGAGGAATTTGACCAGCAGTGTCTTGAGGAATTTCACTAAGCGGTCTTTGACTTAGGTTCCAGAGTTGTATAGATTGAAAATCTACACAATTGAGGAATCTTGAAGAAAAACATTGCTTAGAGAAATAGATCAAGAGCAGATGCATGTGAGGTGTTTAACGAGTGGGGAAGATGAAGAATAAACACCTTTTGAAGATTTTGTGAAAATCATCAGAATCAACAAGGGTAGTAAAAATAGATTTTATTTACCCTTGACGACGAACATGATGAACTGGGAGGTGTAGATGGGAAGTTCGTCTGTTCAGATATTCCACGCCCTAACTCGGTGGTGGAAGACAGCTACGGCGGCGGAGTGAAGATTTCCGAGGCCGGCGCGAGTACAATGGTGACGAGGTTGAGGCAGTGAAGCTCTTCCTCACCAGCGACGATGGAAGTAGTGGCAGCGCTAGGTCTGAGAGCTTGAACGAGGGGAGTGAGGTTGAGCGGGGTAAATGCAGTCTGAGGAGGGTGAGGGGTATTTATAGACGAGGTGAAAAACCGCTCGCCCGAGGAAATAGGACGGACGTGCCCCTGACCCTTCTCATCCTAGCGACATGTGTCACCCACGTACAATGAGGTGGAGATCGTGTGAAATCATGGGTGAATAGAATAATGATATCATGTGATGTGGAACGGTTTGATCGGCAAAAGCCAAAAATTGATATATGAAAATTTTAATGTTTTGTTCGCAAATTCTTCAGCTGACAAGGACACAGTGAAGATTTTGAACGGGTTTCAAATAGAACGCACATGAAGCATTTGTGAATAGACTGGGTTGAGTTTAGCATAGAGGGGGAAGGGTCCGATCACATTCACTTGGCAGAAAAGTCAACTTGAAGAATTAGCAATAAGTGAATGTTGTAGAGGCTGAAAACTCAAATATATATATATAGCCAATGAAGAACAATGATGGAAAGAGTGAAGACTAGCAAAGTTGAAGAATTTGAACAACTGTGGAATTTCCAAACTGAAGAAAAGCTCAAATTGAAGATTTTCAACTTTTTTGGTGGTGTGACCCATCGTATAAGAATGACGATTTCAGACACCGCGTACAATTGTCGTAGGGCTCTGAGAATCAAATTCTTCGTTGATTTCTTCACACTTAGAGGGTTAGTCTTCATTGATTGAAGAACAATGTTACTTCGTGTGTTGCACATCTAAGTCATCAATTTTGCATAAGTGTTAGGATGTGTGTCCTTTTTAAAGAACATTCGAAGATTCTAGGATATTTAGCTCACACCGCAACTTGCTAAATCTCTTCTCATCCAAGGGCTTTGTGAAGATATCGGCTAGCTATTCTTTAGTCTTCACGTGCTCGATAGAGATTTCGCCCTTCAACACATGATCTCGAAGAAAATGATGACGAATCTGGATGTGCTTTGTCTTTGAGTGCTGAACTGGGTTATGAGCAATCTTGATGGCACTCTCATTGTCACTGTAGAGTGGTACATTCTTCACATTGCTGCCATAGTCCTTGAGGGTTTGCTTCATCCATAGCAATTGAGCACAGCATGAACCAGCAGCAATGTACTCAGCTTCAGCGGTAGAGAGTGATACACAATTTTTCTTCTTCGAGGACCAACATACTAAGGATCATCCGAGGAAATGGCATGTGCCTAATGTTGACTTGTGGTCCACATGATCACCAGCATAGTCAGAGTCAGAATATCTAATGAGATCAAAAGCCGAGACCTTGGTATACAATAATCCAAGTGTTGGAATGTGAGCTAGATATCGAAGAATATGCTTCACAGCCTTATGGTGTGATTCCTTCGGTGTAGCTTGAAACCGGGCACACATGCAAACACTAATCATAATGTCTGGCCTAGATGCACATAGATACAATAAAGAGCCAATCATGGAGCGGTATACCTTTTCATCAAAGTCTATACCATTTTCATCAATGCATAGATGGCCATTTGTGGGCATAGGGATTTTGATGCCTTTGCAATCTTGCATGGCAAATTTCCTCAACACATCCTTGAGGTATTTCTCCTAAGATATGAAGATGACGTTGCATTGTTGACGAATTTGAAGACCTAAGAAGAATTTCAATTCTCCCATCACAGACATTTGATATTCCTCACTCATCATATAGGCAAATTCGTCAGTGTAACGTTGGTTAGTGCAGCCAAAGATAATATCATCAGCATGTATTTGGCACACGAATAATTCATCATCATAGGTTTTGGTGAAAAGAGTTAGGTCAAGTGAACCGGGTTTGAAGCCTTTTCTTCATGAGGAATCCCTTCAAAGTATCATACCATGCCCGAGGGGCCTGCTTGAGGCCATAGAGGGCCTTATTGAGTCTAAAGACTTTGTCAGGATGCTTTGGATCTTCAAAACCTGGGGGTTGAGCAACATATACTTCTTCCTCAAGCTTACCATTGAGCAAAGACTTTTCACATCCATTTGATATAATATGATATTATGATGGTTAGCATAAGTAAGTGATATCCAAATAGCCACAAGTCTAGCAACAGGTGCAAAAGTTTCATCGAAATCAATTCCTTCAACCTGTGTGTAGCCTTGAGCTACTAGCCATGCCTTATTCCTCACCACAAGGCCATTTTCATCTTGCTTGTTGCGGTAGATCCATTTCGTGCTGATGATATTGTGCTTGCATGGGTCTGGTCGCTTGACAAGTTCCCAGACATTGTTGAGCTCGAATTGATGTAATTCCTCTTGCATTGCTTGCATCCACTCAGGCTCCAGAAATGCCTCATCTACTTTGGTGGGCTCTGTGATAGAGATGAAAGCAAAGTGCCCACAAAAGTTAGACAAATGTGAAGCTTTTGAGCGTGTGAGAGGAACTGGTGCTTTGATGTCGTTGATGATTCTCTCAATTCGCACTACATTAGCAACGCGAGGATGAGCGGGATGACGACAGTGAGGGGGATCAGCATTTTCTTTAGAGCCATTTTCCTCAGGTGCACCAGCATGATGTTCTTCATGTTCTGGAATGACTTCTTCAGCAGATTCTTCGGTAGGAATGACATCCTCAGTAGCCTTGAACTTAATGGATTCCTTAGGTGATATTTCATCTAGCACAGGAGGTAGGTGCTCTCTTTGTGAGCCGTTAGTCTCATTGAACCGCACATCTATAGTTTCAACAACCTTGTGGTGATAGGTGTTGAAGACTCTGTAGGTGTGCGAGTCCTTTCCGTAACCAAGCATAAAACCTTCATGTTCTTTGGGTGCAAATTTAGAATTGTGATGAGGATATCTAATCCAACATTTAGCACCGAAGACTTTGAAATAACTCACATTGGGTTTCTTGTTAGTGAGGAGTTCATATGTGGTCTTTTTGAAGAATTTGTGGAGATATACCCTATTGATGATGTGGCACGCAGTATCAATTGCCTCAAGCCAGAAGCAAGGAGGTGTCTTGTATTCATAAGCATAGTGCGAGCCATCTCAACAAGAGTCCTGTTCTTGCACTCCATGATGCCATTCTGCTGAGGAGTATAAGGAGCAGATTACTCATGAGTAATACCAAGTTCATAAAGATAGTCATCAAGACCAGTGTTCTTGAACTCGGTCCCATTGTCACTTATGATGTGCTTGATCTTCACACCAAAGTTGGTTGAAGCCCTCGAGGAAAATTGTTTGAAGACTTCCTGCTCTGGAATTTTGTAAGTGATGATATGCACCCATGTGTACCAAGAATAGTCATCAATAATGACAAAGCCATATAAAGATGCAGCATTAGTAAATGTGGCATAATGAGTAGGGCCGAAGAGATCCATGTGAAGCAATTCAAATGGACGAGTGGTAGTCTGATGGTATTTGAGGGATGCTTGGCCTTGGTCATCTTTCCAGCTTCACAAGCTCCACACAGATGATCCTTGAGGAATTTGACACCCTCGATGCCAATGTCATGCTTCTTCTTCGTGAGCGTGTGCAAGTTCCTCATGCCAGCATGACCAAGTCGTTGATGCCATAGCCATCCTTCTGAAGCTTTTGCAAGTAGACATGTAGGAGGTTGTGGTCCTGTAGATAAATCAACAATATACAAGTCTCCTCTCCTAAAGCCTTCGAAGACTTTGGAATTCTCAGCTTCCATGATCACAACACAACGATACTTGCCAATGACAACAAACATATCAAGATCACAGGGCATTGAGACAGACATGAGGTTCAATCCTAAGGACTCGACAAGCATGACTTTGTCTATGTGTCGATCCTTTGAGATCACGGCCTTACCTAGACCCAATACCTTGCTTTTGCCTTTGTCGGCATAGGTGATATGCTTCAGATGGGATGGAGATAAAGCAGTGTACATCAATAAGTTCCTGTCACTAGTCATGTGATTTGCACATCCACTGTCGAGGACCCACTCAGTGAATTTAGGTTGATCATCCTGCAGATGAATTAGTGCATCTTACGAACTCATATACTTCAGCAGTGAAGAATATGACATCAAATTAATCAGATCAATTTCATCAAGAGATAGAACAGATATCGCGGTATGAGGACATGAGAAATGAAAATTCATTTCTTCATGATTAGCTTGCGTCCTTTCAAGCATATTCAGGTCTCCAGCAATTTCTTCAGACGTTTAAGTTTGTCTGGAGACCTCACCCTACATAAGAGATTAGTTCTTTTTCTTCATCACCCACATCTGGAGGGGTGGCAAAGAGTTCATCATTCTGCGAGCTCCATAAGAGAAAGGTGGCATAGATGCTAGTCCGCTTCGTTTCACCGAAGAGGGGTTAGAGTAAGCATACGAATAAATAGAGAAATTCTTCAAGGACTTATGAACATAATGATTTGAAGAATAACGCACATAATCATATCCCTTAGATCTTCCCTGCGAAACAGAAGTATTAGCACGATGATGTTCATATGAAGATCCAGATCCATATGAGGAATTTGATCCACGTGAGGAATTTGGTCCATATGAGGACTTGGATCCATATGAAGACTTTGGTCCATATGAAGAGTTTGATCTGGGGTTCCTATTCTTCATAGGTTGTGTCATGATGACATTCATCTCAAGACTTTCAACACACCTTTTGGGAACCTAGATTTTCTTCATAGGGGGGCCGTTCCTGGAGTTAGTGCCAACATATCTAGCAAATACTTCACCATTCTGATTTTTGAACACTTTATAGTTGGAGTCAAATGACTCATCACAAGAATATGAAGATTTACATGTAAAGCCAGATAAAGTGGATGGATCTATAGGAGGTCCCTTTGCAGCAACCCATGAGGTTTTGGGATACTGCTCAGGTTTCGAGTAGGTCCCATCAGCATTGAGTTTCATCTCAAAGGCAATACCCTCTTTCCTAGGGTTCCTATTGAGGATCTCCTTTTTAAGCACATCACAAATAGCCTGATACCCTTTGAGGCTTTTGTACATGCCTATCACATACAATGCCTTCAGCCCTGCATGGTCAGTGATACTAGCAGCATCCTTAGATGAGGAATTTGTGATAGCAGAAATAGTTGAAGAATTTGCAGCAATAGAAGCATTTGAACTTTCAGGTGAAGAATTAGCAGATTCACATTCAATGCATTTCAAACGTGGTGGAATGAATTCAACATGAGCGGAACTGATATGTTGAGCTAGCAATGAATCACGTTCCTTCTGAAGATCATCATAACTCACCCTTAGCTTCTCAAGATCTTACTTTCTTTGAAGAAATTCATAAGAAAGCTTCTCATGATCAGATAAGAGAGTGTTATGATGACTCTGAAGGTTATCAAACTTAGTATTAAGTCTTTGGAGAGTTTCCGTCAAGGTTTGAGTACGATCCAGTTCTTCACCCAACAGGTCATCGCTTTTGTCTAGCAGATTTTGAACCTTTTCAAAAGCCTTTTGTTGTTTCATAGCAATCTTAGCAAGTTTAGAATAGCTTGGCTTGATGTTTTCATCAGATTCATCCTCACTTGATTTAAAGGAGGGGTATTTGGGTACCTTGGCACCTTTTTCCATGAAGCAATAGGTGGGAGCGTAGTCATCATCGCCGTCGTCAGCAGTGTTGGGGGAGTCATTTTCCTCAGAGTTGAAGATGGACTAGCTGACTAAATTAGTAGCGAGGGCTAGGCCCGCCACACCAGAGTCTGACTCCTCAGATGCCTCCACTTCCTCATTTTCCTCAAATTTAGCTTCAGAGTCCATTTCCTTGCCAATGAATGCCCGAGCCTTTTTGGAGCTGCTCTTCTTGTGAGATGAAGAATTTGAAGATTTTGATGATCAGGACTTTGAAGATTTCTTCTTCTTCTTCGAGTCATCACAACTGTAATCCTTGTATTTCTTCTTCTCTGATTCCTTCTCCCATTGAGGGCAATCAGTGATGTAGTGACCGGGTTTCTTGCATTTGTGGCAAGTTCTTTTCTTGTAGTCATGGGATGAGGAATCTGATCTCATGTCATCACTTCTTGAGGATTTAGCAAAGCAACCACGCATTGAGAACTTCTGGAATTTCCTCACGAGCATTGCTAGCTCCTGGCTCAATTCTTCAGGATCACAAAGGATGCTACCAGAATCCTCACCTTCAAATTCAGAGACTACCTTGGCCTTCAGAGCGCGTGATATGCCATAGCTTGGTCCATAGAGATCTCTCTTCTCAGCAAGTTGGAACTCATGAGTGTTTAGCCAACCGAGGATATCAGCGGGATCAAGTGACTTGTAGTCTCCACGTTCTTGTATCATCAGTACCAGAGTGTCAAATGAGGAATCAAGCGATCTCAGCAATTTCTTCAGTACTTCATGGTCGGTGGTGTCAGTGGCACCAAGTGATTGAAGCTCATTTGAGATGTCAGTGAGGCGATCGAAGGTTGGCTGAACATTTTCATTGTCGAGTCTTTTGAAGCGGTTGAAGAGATTGCGAAGAACGTCAACTCGAGAGTCACGTTGTGTTGAGACTCCTTCGTTGACCTTGGACAGCCTATCCCAGATAAGCTTCGCTGTCTCCAAAGCACTCACTCTACCATACCGCCATTTGCTCAGATGGCCACATATGATGTTCTTTGCTTGAGAGTGGAGTTGCTTGAATCTCTTCACATCAGTAGCGTTGATGGTAGGAGTGACGGAGGGAACGACATTTTCCACAACATACCAGAGATCTTTGTCAATTGCCTCAAGATGCATTCGCCATCTTATTCTTCCAGTAGGGGTAGTCCGTCCCATCAAAGATAGGACACCCAACAGAGACCTTGATCATACCTGCAGTCAACATAACTGAAACTACAGGCGTTTAAACCAAAATCACACAGAACAAGGGAGTACCTTGCTTTGATACGAATTGAAAGTGCGTTATATGGACTAGAGGGGGTAAATAGGCGGTTTTTATGAAATCGTCACTGAGAAATTTCAGGGTGATGAAATTCTTGAGCAACGAACTACTTAGGAGCGGAATAAGTACTCATATGCAAGTATAACAGAGTAGTAGCACAGTCATCATGATGAAATTAAAACAAGCACAGAGTACAAGTAGCATAAACACATGATAAGTAGGATGAAGATAAACTGACTGAAGAAATATGATTGAGGAAATTGAGAAAGTCTTCAGTTAAAGTCCTCAAACAGTAACGATCAAGTACTTCTACACATAAATGAGGAAATGAAAGAGTTGAGGAAATAGAACCAGTAGCTTGGTGAAGACAGTGATTTGGTACACCAGTTCCAACTGTTGTGATAGTCGTACATCTGGTTGGAGCGGCTAGGTATTTAAACCTGAGGACACACAGTCCTCACCGTATTCTCCTTGAGCTAAGGTCACATAGACCTCGCCCAATTACTCGTGGTAAGTCTTCAGGTGACTTCCAAACCTTCACAAACTCGGTCACTCAGTGATCCACAATTTCCTCCTGGATGCTCTAGACCATGACGCCTAACCGTCTGGAGGATGCACAGTCCTCAAAGGTAACAAGCGTCGGTTCCACACAGGAACAATCTCTTCAGTGATGCTCAATCACTTTGGGTTTGTAGGTTTTTGGGTTTGGGTTTTTCCTCACTTGATGATTTTTGCTCATTCCTCGGAGGATGGGATGCGCTCAATGACAAGTGTTAGTTTCTCACAAAGAAGCCAACCAGCTAGTGGTTGTAGGGGCGGCTATTTATCCTAGGGAGCAGCCTGATGATAAGACATAAATGCCCTTCAATGATATGACCGTTAGGTGGGTAGATATTTTGGGACAGCTGGCACGTAGCACAGCAACGGTTAATAATTTGGCTGTCAAATTCCTCACGGCTATCATGTTTCTCACTTGTAGGCAATCCGCACTGGCGAATTCCTCACTCCTCAGTCAGAACAAATTCCTCAGAGACCAGAAGATCTTCATCTCTGTCACTTAAGAACTTGACTGAACTGCATGAGATTTCCAATGGCTTCACTCGAAAGGATTGGGTAGGTGTAATATTTTGAGATGAGCATCACTTGGAAACTTTTCCTTAGTTTTACCTCGACCCCCTTTAATAGTAAGGTGTTTCCTATGACTCAAGAAAGAGAAAACGAAACTACGAAAACAAAAGTCTTCACGCTTCATATTCCTCGCATGAATATAAAGTCTTCAGGATTACACCAATTTCTTCACCTTCAAAGTCTTCAGAAAGCCAAAGTCTTCAGTTGAAGACATTCATTTTTAGGGGTCGACTTTCTCTGTAAATATCAAACTCCTCTTAGACTTATAGACCTATGTACACTCACGAATGCATTAGTCCCTTAACCTATAAGTCTTCAATACACCAAAATCACTAAGGGGTACTAGATGCACTTACAAGCTTCTATGTTTCTGTGTAACTGTGGCTCAAAACCAATCTGAACTGCCCTTGCAAAAGTGGACCCGGCACTCTTTAGCCCAAACGGCATGCGGACAAAGTAGTACGTACCACATGGGGTGATGGATGATGTCTTCTCTTCATCTTCTTTGGACATGAAGATCTGGTAATATCAGGAGTACGCGTCCAGGAAGGAGAGAAAATCACACCCTGAGGTGGAATCCATAATCTGATCGATACGTGGCAAGGGAAATGTGTCCTTTGGGCAAGCCTTGTTGTGGTCTGTGAAATCAATGCAAAGCCTCCATTTCCCACTAGCCTTCCGGACTACCACTGGATTTGCTAACCATGTTGGATGCAGTACTCCTCTGACTAAACCAACTGCCTCCAATTTCTTGATTTCCTTGACAATGAACTTCTGCCTCTCCAAGGCCTGCTTCCGGATTTTCTGCTTGACAGGTCTAGCGTGTGGGCAGACAGCAAGGTGGTGCTCGATTACCTCCCTGGGAACACCAGGGATATCAGATGGTTGCCAGGCAAACACATCGATAATCGCCCGCAGGAAGGCAACGAGCGTGCTTTCCTATTTGTCATCTAGGGTGGCGCCGATGGTGAAAGTACCATCAAAGCTAGCCAGCCCTGCCGGGACCTTCTTCACTTGGGGTACAGTAACCTTGGATCTCTTGTTGTTGGAACACTCCAGCATGTCATCAACAGGTGTCGTGCACTCGGAGGGGGCACGCTTCCCGGACTCCTAGCCAGAGGTCATACAATACCTTTTCTTTCCTTTACTTTCCTTGGTGGGAACTGTTGCTGCCGCAGCCTCTGCCGCGACTGCATCCCGGTACATCTTGTCCACACAGATAATTGCATCCTTCTCATCTGACGGGATAGTGATGACTCCCAGTGGCCCAGGCATCTTCAGAGTGTTATAAGCATACTGGGATGCTGCCATGAATTGGGCTAGGGCCGGGCGTCCTAGAATCCCATTGTATGGCAGGGGAGATCAACCACGTCAAACAAAACCTTCTCTGTCCAGTAGTTTAGTTCTCCCCCAAAAGTCACCGGCAACGTAATCTTCCCTTTAGGATGGCTCCTGTCGGGGTTAACTTCTTGAAACGTGCCGGTAACCTCTAGCTCTCCCTCTCCTATCTGAAGCATGTTGATGACTACTGGGGAAATGAGATCCAGACCTCCTATCTCAAGCATGTTGATGACTACTGGGGAAATCAGATCCAGACCGGCCCCGCCATCCACTAACATCTATGTGACCTTGAGGTTGCGAATTGTCGGGGAGACCAACAAAGGCAAGCATCCAACTGCGATGGTGCGGTTAGGGTGATCCTCCTCATCAAAGATGATTAGCGTGCGGGACCATTTGAGCGGTTTCCGGGCCTCGCGCGCTGGCTCCACAGCATTGATATCTCGTGCCCATCGCTTGAGCTGGCGTTGGGAGGTGTGCAAAGATGCACCCCCATCAACACATAGGGCGTTAGTGGCCTTCTGAAATTCCTGCTCACCGGTTTTATCTTCATTCCCTTCATCACTCCCATCATCACAAACTTCCTTCTCTTGACCCATGGCAGGTTTTCCTTGGTTCTGATAGGGCTTGCCGGGGCGATTTTCTTCACCGTCTCAGCCCTTTTCACTAGCGGCATTCTGAACTTTTTCCTTATCATGCTTGTCATATTCTACCCTCTTTTTCTTGACAAGCTGCTCAACTTGGTAACATTCCTGAAGATCATGGCCCTTGGTGCAGTGGATCTTGCAGTACGGGCCATCACCTTTCCCAACTTTCTCAACGGTAGCGGCTTCCTGGCAGGCTGCACAAGCGCCAACTTCCTTGCCAGGGGCCTCAGCCTTAGCCTTCCTGCCGGTACTAGGTGTGCCCGAACCTTCTACAGTCATCATTGCTTTACCCCTTGGCTTCTTATTGCGCTTCTTGCCCTTTCTCTGGCTAGTTGATTCATCTTCATCCTCTGAATCAACGTTGATGCAATTCTCCTCTCCGGGCAACTTCCTTCCTCCATCTGAGCACACCTATCCACCAGCATGTATAGCTCCTTCACAGTCTTGGGAAACCGCACATTCATCCTAGAACGAATGTGACGGTTGCGTACATTGGACTGGAAGGCTGCTATAACGGCTGCCGGATGGATATTTGGAATATTCCTATGAAATTTACTGAATCTCTGTAAATACTTACGGAGAGTTTCTCCTTCTTTCTGCTGGATAAGTTGCAGGTCGCTGGGTCTGCCAGGCTCTTGGTGGCCACCGGTGAAGGCACCGATGAACTCAAGGCACAAGTCCGCCCAAGATGAAATGGAGTTCTCTGGCAGGTGCATCAGCCAAGACCTCACATTGGACTTGAGGGCCAACAGGAAGTAGTTGGCGAACACCTTCTCATCTCTCCCCCCGGCAGCTTGAACAGCGATGGTGTAGATGCTCAGGAACTCTGTCGGGTTGAGCCTTCCGTCGTATTTCTCAGGTATCTCTAGCTTGAACGTGCGAACGGACGGCCAACGGACTTGCCGCAGCTCTTGTGTAAAGGCAGGGCAGCCAACCTCGAAAGGTAGGCACCCGCCAACACCGAGCGCAGGTTCATCGACATCGAGGCCGTCGCACCCATCGGTCTGGCAGAGGTTGCCATGGTGTCGATTTATGTCGACGCGCGCATCTCCCCGTCGCCTATCCTCCGGGGCCTGACGTTGGCCTGGATTTGCTCAAGGGTTGGAAGAGGCCATCGAGACGTCATCGGGGTCTTGATTCAGCTGCGCCTGCGTTGGCTGCCGTGGTGGGGACTGCACCGTGGGGACGGCCCCCTCCGTTCAGCCAGCAGTACGGGCGGTTGCCATTGGTTGGGAGGTTCTAGCGGGCCGGCCCGTCATGAGCCCCCAGCTTTGGCGAAACCGAGCAGGATCTGGATGGTGTCACGCCACTCATCCATCTGCTCGGCCATGGGTGGAAACCTCAGCAGCAACTGAGCTCGCTCCATTGTCGTGGTATTCTCATGGGGGTGCAAGACGACAGATGCCACAGGGTGGCTTAGTGTGAGGGCAAGACCGCTGCTGGAATATACGGGGACGGGTATTGTAACACCCTCGATGCGACTATATCTCCCACGTGTCGAGGCACGACTTAGAGGTATAATCGCATTGAAGGCATATGTCGCAAGTTAGGCAATCTTCACAACATCCCATGTAATATATAATAAAAGGGGAGATAACATAGTCGGCTTACACTCGCCACGTCAATCAAGTACATAAATAACATTACATCATCCAAACACTCATGGCCCGACTACGGCGCCAAAATAAAAGATAACCCAACATGCGACACGGTCCCGATCACCCCCAACTGGGCACCACTACTGATCATCAGGAAAGGAAACATAGTATCGTTGAGAGTCCTCGTCGAACTCCCACTTGAGCTCAAGCGCGTCACCTGGAGCGGAATCATCAGGCCCTGCATCTGGTGTAATAGTAATCTGTGAGCCACAGGGACTCAGCAATCTCGCACCCTCGCGGCCAAGACTATTTAAGCTCAAAGGTAAGGCAAGGTAAATATGTGGAGTTGCAGCAAGCGACTAGCAAATATGGTGGCTATCCTGTTCGCAAAAGAGAGCGAGAAGAGGAGGCAAAGCGCGAGCGAAAAACTAGAGGGCAACCTGCGCGGGCATTACTCCAACACCGTGTCCACTTCCCGGACTCCACCGAGAAGAGGCCATCACGGTAACACACTCAGTTGATTCATTTTAATTAAGTTAAGGTTCAAGTTATATACAACCGGTCATTAACAAATTCCCATCTGCCCATAACCGCGGGCACGGCTTTCGAAAGTTCAAATCCCTGCAGGGGAGTCCCAACTTAGCCCATGACAAGCTCTCATGGTCAACGAAGGAATAGACCTCCTCCCGAGGCGTTCCGATCAGACTCTGTATCCCGGTTCTTCAAGACAACTCCGACAATGGTAAAACAAGTCCAGCAACACCACCCGCTGTGCTGACAAATCCCGATAGGAGCTGCACATATCTCGTTCTCAGGGCACACCGGATAAGCTAAGCGTACGGGAGCCAACGTAACCCAACTTGCCAAGGGACGGGCCCGCACGATGCTCTAGGTTGGACCAACACTCAGAGGAGCACTGGCCCGGGGGGTTTAAAATAAGATGACCCTTGAGTCCGCGAAACCCAAGGGAAAAGGCTAGGTGGCAAATGGTAAAACCAAGGTTGGGCATTGCTGGAGGAGTTTTATTCAAGGCGGACTGTCAAGGGGTTCCCATTATAACCCAACCGTGTAAGGAACGCAAAATCCGGGAACATAACACTGATATGACGGAAACTAGGGCGGCAAGAGTGGAACAAAACACTAGGCGAGAGGCCGAGCCTTCCACCCTTTACCAAGTATATAGATGCATTAAGATAACATGGCAATATAATGATATCCCAAGAAGTAAATAAATGTTCCAACAAGGAACGGTCTCCAATCTTCACCTGCAACTAGCAACGCTATAAGAGGGGCTGAGCAAAGCGGTAACATAGCCAATCAACGGTTTGCTAGGACATGGTGGGTTAGAGGTTTGACATGGCAATTTGGGAGGCTTGAAAGCAAGTGGTAGGCATCGTAGCATTGGCATAGCAAAGAGCGAGCATCTAGCATAGCAAAGATAGTAGTGATTTCGAGGGTATGATCATCTTGCCTGCAAAGTTGTCAGAGTTGACTGGATCCTCGAAAGCAAACTCAACGGGCTCCTCATTAGCGAACTCGTCTCCCGGCTCTACCCAAACAAGACAAACAAGCAACAAGGACACAATCAACCAAGCCATGTGTGAGGCATGGTGCATGCTATGCTTGTCTCGTGGGGCACTTTATAAATCAATGCTCAGGGGACACGGTACACTGTAGAAGACGCCGCGGTACGGCCGTCTCGTCGGTGTCGGTCGGGCTGCAGTCGGCAGCCGGCTGGTTGGTGCGGTCGGCAGGCGGTCGGGCAGAGCAGTTGGACGGGGAGCCGGCAGGAGCGGCCGGGCAGTCGGACTGAGGGGATTTGCCAGCCCCGATGTCTTGAATTATTGTCTTGCTCTCTTCGGGGTACCCGTCGCCAATAACCCCGACACCCGTAGCCTCCATGGCGATGCTTGGCATGGATGTCAATGACATCGGTTGCACCGTTGCCTGGCTCTTGTTGGCGCCAGCGGTGGCGATGATGGTGCTGCCATGGCCACGCAGTTGTGGGGCGACCATCTGGGCAGCGGGGTCACGCGACGATGGTGCTCGAGGGTCAACAGCTCCGACGAGCACTGCAGTTTGGTCGACTCGTCCGAGAGGAGACACATGGGCCGCGGTCGCTCCCGTGGTGGGGGCGGACGGAGGGCGATGCCTCACCCCGGACCGAGCGTCGTTGCTGCGACTATGCCCGTAGCGGGAGGAGAGGGCGCAGACGGAGCGACCCCCTCGCCCACACCTTGCAGAGCATGACTACCGAGGCGTTGTTGATGTTGTTCTCCTTCGACACCTCCAACCCTCGTGTTGGCCATAGGGGGAGTGGCGATGGCGCCACCTACTCCAAGCATGCCCCCAGCAGTGTTCACGTCTTCGCTCGCCTCTTCATCCTTCGAAGCGCCCGAGGCTGCGGGCGGCGGAGCCTTCGAGGTGGATGGATGGGCCGAAGGGACGGACTTCTTCTTCTTAGGCACCATGGTCGAGGGCGCCGTCGGAGACGAAGATGGTGATGAAGATGACAAGCTGCGCACACTTCCAGGTTCGCGCAAGCGATCCCCCTACCTGGCGTGCCAAAGATGTCGCCGGATATCCACGGCCACCTATGGGACCAGGAGGCCCCTTGCTGGTTCGGTAGGGGGACGTCGCGTTGCACAAAGAGCAGACCAACGTGCGCCAGCACGGCTGAGGGAGTCCTGGATTAGGGGGTGTCCGGATGGCCGGACTATACCTTCAGCCAGACTCCTGGACTATGAGGATACAAGATTGAAGACTTCGTCCCGTGTCCGGAAAGGACTTTCCTTGGCGTGGAAGGCAAGCTTGGCGATACGGATATGCAGATCTCCTACCATTATAACAGACTTTGTGTAACCCTAACCCTCTCCGGTGTCTATATAAACCGGAGGGTTTTAGTCCGTAGGACAACATAAAGAACAACAATCATACCATAGGCTAGCTTCTAGGGTTTAGCCTCTCCGATCTCGTGGTAGATCTACTCTTCTACTACCCATATCATCAATATTAATCAAGCAGGATGTAGGGTTTTACCTCCATCAAGAGGGCCCGAACCTGGGTAAAACTTTGTGTCCCTTGCCTCCTGTTACCATCCGGCCTAGACGCACAGTTCGGGACCCCCTACCCGAGATCCGCCGGTTTTGACACCGACATTGGTATTTTTATTGAGAGTTCCTCTGTGTCGTCGCTGCTAGGCTTGATGGCTCCTACGATCATCAATAGTGATGTAGTCCAGGGTGACACCTTCCTCCCCGGACAGATCTTCGGCTTCGGCGGCTTCGCACTGCGGGCCAATTCACTTGGCCATCTGGAGCAGATCGAAAGCTATGCCCCTGGCCGTCAGGTCAGATTTGGAAGTTTAAACTACACAGCTGACATCCGCGGGGACTTGATCCTCGACGGATTCGAGCCACTACCGAGCGCGCCACACTGCCACGACGAGCGTGATCTAGCTCCGCCGCCGAACAGTGTCCTGGAGGCCGCACCCGCATCGGCTTCGACCCTTAATTCGGAGCCAACTGCGCCGATCGAGGATGGGTGGTTGGACACCGCCTCGGGGGCTGCGATCCCAATGGCGATCGAGCCGAACACCAGCCCCGCACTCTGCGAGAATCGTGACTCCAAGGAGCCGGACTCCTCTCCGGACTCCGAACCCTCCGCGCCCCTGCCGATCAAATCTGATTGGGCGCCGATCATGAAGTTTACTGCCGCGGACGTCTTTCAGCACTCACCTTTCGGCGATATTCTGAAGACACTAAAGTCTCTCTCTTTATCAGGAGAGCCCTGGCCGGACTACGGTCAGCAAGGTTGGAATACGGACGATGAAGAAATTCAAAGCCCACCCACCACCCACTTTGTAGCCACTGTCGACGATTTAACCGACATGCTCGACTTCGACTCCGAATACATCGACGGTATGGACACCGATGAAAGAGACAATGAAGAACCAGCGCCTATTGGGCCCCGGAAAGCCACCTCGTCATATGACGTATACATGGTGGACGCACCAAAAGATGACAACGAGGAGCGGAAGGACGCACCGAAGGCTTGTTCCCTCGAGAAGCAGTCAAAGCGGCGACGCAAGCGCCGCCCCAAATCCCGCCTCGATAGAAATAACGATCACATAGACCCAGCGCTGGAGCAGGGCGAACCGCTGCCGGACAACGGCAATCCGGATAATCAAGCCGAACAAACAAATTCTATCAAGGATAATAGTCCGGAAGACATAACGCCGGACAGGCACCCAGAGCAGCAGAATGCCCGTAAAAGGCTTGTTGCCGCCGCGAGGAGTCTTAAAAAGCAGAAGCAAAGGCTCAAGGCTGCACAAGGCACACTCCAAATCAGATGGAGTAAAATACTCAACACAGCAGCGAGGTACGGCGACAATCGCCCCTCCAAGAGCTACCCAAAGCGGAAGCTGCTACCTGAATTCGATGAGGAGGCCTCAGACCCCCCCACAACCAAATATCAAAGCAGCCACCTGGCCGGATAGACGACCCCTCTACCAACACAGAGCGGCATACAACGCCACTCAAAATACAACATGCGACCCATGCGAGGGCTCACACCCAAAGGACGGCGCAACAAGATCCATCTATGGACCACGCAAGCGCGCCCCAGCATACAATGCAACACAACAAACATCCGAACAACGCGGTACACCCAGCTACAGGGGTGCCGCACACCCCCTATGTTTCACTAATGAGGTGCTGGACCATGAATTTCCAGAGGGATTCAAACCCGTAAACATAGAGGCATACGACGGAACAACAGACCCTGGGGTCTGGATTGAGGACTACATCCTTCATATCCATATGGCTCGAGGAGATGATTTCCACGCCATCAAGTACTTACCCCTCAAACTCAAAGGGCCAGCTCGTCACTGGCTTAAAGGCCTCCCCGAAAGCTCCATTGGAAGTTGGGAAGAGCTCGAAGACGCCTTTCGGGCAAATTTTCAAGGGACTTATGTCTGACCTACGGATGCGGACGATTTGAGTCATATAACTCAATAGCCCGGAGAGTCAGCCCGAAAGCTTTGGAACAGGTTTCTTACTAAAAAGAACCAGATTGTCGACTGTACGGACGCCGAAGCCTTGGCAGCTTTTAAGCATAGCGTCCGTGACGAATGGCTCGCCAGACACCTCGGCCAAAATAGCTGGCTAGCCAGATGCAGCACCAGCGACCCCAGTACATTTGAAGTTAGAGATGGAAACGGGAAATCACGGCGCAATAGCAATAACAAACACCAGAATAAAGAAGACATCACGAAGGGCACGGCAGTAAACGCCGGATTCAAAAGCTCTCGGCCAGGTCAGCAAAAGCCGCCCTCTAAAGGCATCAGGGATGAATTGTCCAGCCTCAACAAAATTCTGGACCAAGTATGTCAGATCCATAGGACCCCTGGTAAACCGGCTAATCATACCCACAGAGAATGTTGGGTCTTCAAGTAGTCCGGCAAGCTCAACGCCGTACACAAGGGGGAGGATACACCAAGTGAAGACGAGGACGAGCCTCCCAAGCAAGACACTGGGGAACAAAAGAAATTTCCACCAGAAGTCAAAATAGTAAACGTGTTACACGTGATCAAGGGAAAAAACAACGTGGCACTCCCAGGAAAATATACCCAAGTGCCTGTCACCGCGAAGTCCTGCCACTGGTCGTCTCAACCGATCACTTTCGACCATCGCAATTACTCAGCAAGCATCCGACACGCAGGATGGGCTGCCCTGGTATTAGACCCAGTAATTGGCGGATATCACTTCACACGAGACTTGATGGACGGTGGCAGCAGTCTAAACCTAATATATCAGGATACAATCCGCGGGATGGGGTTAGACCCAACAAAAATTCGCCATAGCAATACTACCTTTAAAGGAGTAACACCAGGCCTAGGGGCTCGTTGTACGGGATCCCTCCTACTACAAGTTATATTCGGCTCCCCCGATAACTTTCGTCGCGAGCATTTAACCTTCCACATCGCTCCGTTCCAAAGTGGCTATCAAGCACTGCTCGGACGCGAAGATTTCACTCGCTTTAATGCAATAGCACACTACGCCTCCCTCACACTCAAGATGCCCAGTCCACGTGGCATTATTTCAGTGAAAGGAAATATCAAGCGATCAATGCGCGCCGAAGAGAGTGCGACTGCCTTGGCAGCCGCACACTAAAGGCGCCCGGACCAGCGAAAGCATCCAATAGGTCGTCAAGACCTCAGACACAACTAATCGAGTCCGGCACCGCTATTTATACCGAATACATGGTCACACCCCTATTTGTCAATACAAGGAGCTCAAGGCGCGCAGACGAGTGGCAATTTCTTCTCATCTTGAATTATACATGGTTTCTTTAAAAACTATCCTTTTTGCATGACAACTTTTTCACCTAAATTCCTCTCTTTTACAGACGATCATCGTGCTACACCCGTCCAGGATACGGCACAATGGAGACACAGGCGCAGACGTGCAGCAGGGACCTGCCCCAAGGATTCTTTTTAGATTAAGACCCTGCATAAACCTTTTTTACTGTCTCTTGTTGATACATATCCACCGTTGAGAAGGATGCTGACATCTTGGCATGTGGCCACGCCAGAACAATGCACGTACATGGACACAAGGGGCTTCTTACAAAGGCCATTATTTAGGCCTGGTTTATACCACAAAGACCGAATACCTTAGGGAGTGTTCGGCGTCGCGAGTTTGGCCCTATATGCATCAGCTCCGAATCATTGTCTTTGGTCAAATGTTGGGTTTGCCCGGCTCCTGTGTTTTGGTGCCTTACGTTCCGCTTTACCGGCTAAGGTAGCACCAGGAGAACTACTGCGATTGTGCCCTGGTTCATCCGGACGAGCACCTCAGTAGAGAAAGCCGAAAACTGACTATCATGATATAGTGTGAGACTGGTCAACCACTCCATGACCTGTTGGAATGTTAGAATTCCTCCGCCTTAACGAAGGGCCATTTTCCGGCCAGGCATGTGCGCACCCCAGGAGCGGGAGAGTGCGGAGCCACCAGGGGCTATCTAGTAGCCCCACTGTCAAACTCCTATGGCTAAGTGAAAGTGTTAAAGCATTATAGTCCGATTGCCTCGCTCGCTCCGCTATCACCTCCTTAATAGGACCAAGACGTTGGGTTAAGTGTGAATGCATGTTTTTTGCGAGCACCTGCGCATTATATGCGTGGGGGTCGAAGCCGACGGCTGCAATCTTTCAGGTTATACACATGTATACATAAACGGCCGCCCAGGAGGCATCATATTACTTTCAGGCAGAAGTATAAAAATAGCCTTATAAAAATTTATAAAAGCATTTCGCTTACAATGAGATTACATATCACTCAAACATAATATTTTTTGAGCACTGGGTCTCTATCAAACGAGCACCCTCAAGAACTTCTTCAAAGTAGTGCTCAGCAGCCATTCGACCTATGGCCGAATCCCGCGCTGCAACAGTGGTAGCATCCATCTCCGCCCAGTATGCTTTAACACGGGCAAAGGCCATCCGTGAGCCCTCTATGCATGCCGACCTCTTCACCGCATTAATGCGCGGCACCACGTCAAGGAGCTGCTGCACCAAGCTGAAATAGTTGTTCGGTTTTGGCCTTTCCGGCCATAGCTGATCCACAACAGACCTC
Source organism: Triticum urartu (assembly GCF_003073215.2). Classification (NCBI taxonomy): domain Eukaryota; kingdom Viridiplantae; phylum Streptophyta; class Magnoliopsida; order Poales; family Poaceae; genus Triticum; species Triticum urartu. The sequence continues at coordinate 218,126,602 of NC_053025.1, read as the reverse complement.
ATGGCGAGTCCGGACAACCTATTCAGTTCGGCCCATTCGGCTAATTGGTCAGTCAATGAAAGTGGACGCTCGAGAGAATGGAATTGTGTCCAAAACAGTTGGTCCACTTCACGGTATGTCTGACCCTGGAAGTACTTGGCCGCATCGGCAGCGCTCGCCGCCAAATCCATATACACATCCTCCGAACTCCACAGCCGATCCAGAGAGGCATACCGTGGATCTCCGAACTTCCTCCGCAACATAAAGGATTTCCCAGCTACAATATCCCCGGCTTCCCGCAGCTCCTCCTTCTTCGCCCTCATAGCAGAGCGGATGTCTTTTCTCGTCGTAGCAGCCTTCTCAAGGTCCGATGCCTTCGCTAGATTTTCCTTTTCAAGAACCCGGCAACGGTCGGCGGCGGCTTTTAATTCTATAGCCATCTTGGCCATCTTATCTCGGCTCTCGCCATGCGCGGCCTTCTCGGTTTTCAACTCTTCGGCCGCCTTCAAAGCAGCCGCATTACTAAACCTCGCTTGTTCCTTGGCTCGGGCAAGTTCTGCCCGCAAGGCTTCAACAGTGGCAGCTCCATCTGCAGTCACAACATATTAAAGATACTGGCATCATGCTGCTCTTACTATGTGGCGTTTACCAGATAATGACACTTACCCTGTGCCTCGTCAAGCCTTTGGTTAACAAGCTCGATGTCGGCGTCTGCCGCATCCAACTACCGTTTTAAATGGGCAAACTCTGTAGTCCGGCTAGCCACCGGAGCTTCCATCACCTGCACATAGAGGCAGTATGGCTATTACCTGGGAATATGATCCTCTATTCGTCATCGTTTTCGATGACAACCAGAGTCTCAGGGGCTACTATCTACACAGGGCACATCTAGCATGTGCAGGACTATCATACATTATTTTACATACCTCAAAGCCTGTCAGTAGACTCATAAAAGCTTCATGCAATCCGCTTTCGGCGGACGAGATTCTCTCCATCACCGTATTCATCAGCACACGGTGTTCATCTAAGATAGCTGCTCGCCCCACCAACTCCCTCAGAACATCCGTTCGCACACCAGACGGTGCCGGACTCTTTTTTCCGCTCTCTTCGGGAGCCGGACATTGGGAGCTTCGGGAGTCAATGGGATTATCTTCTGGCCTCACCGGACCAGGAGAGGCCCTTCGCGACGACACTTTGGGGTCGCCCGCTTCTGGACCGGAGGAGTCCGGAGGGGGCGTTTCGCTCTCCATCATCTCTGGAAGAAGATCCCCCGAAGACGAGCTCATTTGAGAGGGGCTAAGACCCGAACTGCAAAGATATATGCGGTGGTTATTTTCTCAGAAGAAAAAGATGGCATACATGTACTATTAAAGTATTTCGGGTCACTTACGACTCGCTGGAGGATTGATCCCCCCGCGGACTTTGTGCGACAAAAGCACCCCCCGAGGTAGCACCCTCTATGGGAGACTTCTTCTCCCGGTTGGAAGCTTCGGCTTCCGAATCCCCGGGCGCAGTCCTTTTCCTCCCCCGGTCGTCTTCCTTCATGGAGACGCTCGCTCCCTCGGTTAGAATGGGCAGCGTTGGGGGCCCGCGTCCGCCCGTATTATCCTCCCCAGTATCTTCCTTCAAGGGCTCCGGGCAAGGTGCGACCTGGAGCATCTTTTCCAATACCGGATTCTCCGAACCCTCAGGGAGGGGGGCCGAACACCGAATCAACTTCGCCTTTGTCAGCCAGTCCTGGTCAAAAAGCAAACTCTCAGAAATAACTTCGTAACAAGTGAGAGATAGTATGTTCGGTCGGAAGATTCCTTACCTGTTCGGTGGCGCGGTTACTGCTCAGGCCCACGTCCTCGGTAATTTCCGGACACTCTACCTGAGGTCCGAAGAATGACTTGTATGTGACACCCCAAACTTTTAACCTTGTTTTATTAATTAAAAAATTTCCAGGAAATTTAAACTTTTAATTTTCTAGATTTTCTTTTGATTTCAGAGCCATCCTTTTCCTTATTATGGAGTTTTTACCTCAAGTGAAAAACTTTCCAAAAATATTATTGGACTTGTCTAACCTCTCAAGAAAACATTTCTATTATCAGTGGAATTGATTTGCACAATTATTTCTCTCTGAGCTTTATTCCCTAAAATGATTTCCTTTAGTTTTGGAGCTCTTTTGAACTACAACCACTTGATAAATTTATTTAAAATTTTCACCAAAATTTGGAGATGTCATGAGATGTTTTTAAATCACTTTTATGCAAAAATATATTTCATTCATTTAATATTTTGAGCTCTACACCAAGTTTCCAAATCTGGTCCAGAGAGCAATTTTGCACTACAACCCCTTTAAATATTTCTTTCTAGCTTCCACCAAAATTATGGGATGTTAATAGGAGTATATTATTCAACTTCATGCAAAAACCCATTGATGTTCTTTGAAAAATTTGAGTGAATCAACCTCTTTTTCATTCTGGCCCAGTTGGGTGTTTTCAACTGCATCCCTAATTAAATTTTGCTCTAGTGGCCATGAGCTTTCTCCTGCTTGTTTTGCACTACAACCCCTTTAAATATTTCTTTCTAGCTTCCACCAAAATTATGGGATGTTAATAGGAGTATATTATTCAACTTCATGCAAAAACCCATTGATGTTCTTTGAAAAATTTGAGTGAATCAACCTCTTTTTCATTCTGGCCCAGTTGGGTGTTTTCAACTGCATCCCTAATAAATTTTGCTCTAGTGGCCATGAGCTTTCTCCTGCTTGTAGTACACCATACCAAACCCTTAAGTCCAGGAGAGTGGACCCATTGGAAGATTTTTGGCTCCTGAAACAATGCCTTTTTCCTTCTGCCCAGAACTGAAGTTTGGCAAAACTTACTCTAACAAGTTGGAGCTTTTGGCAAACTAACCTCACCACCCTCTGTATCATCTAAAGAGACATTGATCTGGAGAATTTGGCCACCCCAAGAATTGCCTAGGTGCCATAGGCATTCTGTCAAACACCTGGTGTGCATGTCCAGTTTTGGCATGATTTTTGTTTTGCACTGTGATCTTGCCCCTCTGTACATACTGGCATGTCCGCTAATCTCCTAAGGGACCCTAGCCTAGACCTGCTAACCCCCAGCTTCACCCTCGCCGCCTAGCATGCTCTGGCATTTCGCCGAACGCTTGGCGTGCATGCTCTGGGCGCGCCCAGAGCGCCCGTTTTGCACGTGCGTGCACCGAGCCGCCGCGTCCCGCTGCCGACGCCCCGCGCTCGCTCTGGCCCTTCCCCTCTCCCAGTCGACGCCCCGACCCCTCCCCTCGCCGCAGAGCCGCCCCTGGAGCTCCACAGCGCCGCCGTCAGGTCGGCAGCGGCGGCTAGCGGGCGGCCACAGTGCGCCCTACCATGGACGGCGCCGCCCAAGCCACCCCTGCATGCCAGCTGCCCTCTAGAGCAGCTCGAGCTCATCCGCAAGCTTGTCCACAAGCGCTCGTCGCCGCCACGTCCCCCTGCTGCAACAGAATGGCGGTTGTCGGCATTCTTATCCACGGCCATCGTCGGAACCGACCCCGGCCGCCTATTTAAGGAGCCCCGAGCCTCTCCGAAACCTCAGGTGACCTCAAGCCACCCCACCTAGCACCCCCATAGCAGTCAATCGACCAGGGAAGGTCTTCTTCCCCATCTCCGGCCAGTACAGCCGCCGCCGCCCTCCGGCCCATTCAGTAGCAACCCGAGCCCCTCCCGTCCAACCAGTGCCACCATGCGATTCCCCTCGACCGTGCGGAGCTGCCCAACCTTTCAAACGCAACCCAGAGCCACCGTAGCCCAAACCCCCATTGCCCCCGAAGCTTCCTCCGCCGCGGAGCTCGTCGCCGGCGATTCCCTCCACCCCCACCGACCCAACGACCCTTGGGAGGACCGCCCCGGTCTTGCGGATCCATCCCAACCCTCTGGAGCCCGTGGGGAGCCGCCGTTCGCCGGCGTTGATCGCCGGAGCCCTCACCTCTGTTCGTCCAGAGGAGGACAAAGGCGGGGCGACCGGTCAAACCTGACCAGTGGGCCCCCTGGACCCACTATCAGCGACCCCGATCGAGTCCACGCTGGCGTAAGTGGAAGCGCAAACCCCCGAGTACGTCTCCTTTGCTTTGAAGACGTATTCTGCCCGAAACGTTTTCCCTTTTTCTGTTTTATTTTAAAAAACAGAATTGACTAAACTTTGACTGGCTATAACTTTTAAAATATAAATCCAAATGACTTGATTCTTTTTCTGTTGTTCCTCAAATATTGTCTAGTTTATTTTCATATTTATTTCAAAATTTTCCAAGCAACTTTTTTGTACTGTTTTTAAACTATGTGTTAATTTAAATATTTCCAAAAATAGGATTTGTTGGAGAGAGAAGAAAACTTTCAAAGTTTTGGAATGTACCCTGCCTCTCCACAACTTGAAGGCAAGCATTCTGAACCCTGGCATATTGTTTTGTGGGTTGTTCGATACGGTTATAACACCACCTCGACATGAAGCGTTGGTTATTTTTATATGACGATATGATCATACACCTTGAGTGCATAAATGAAAATTCTTGCTTTTGGAAATGGATAAGCTTGTGATAGCAATCACCCTCATATGCCTCTCATGTCTACCGGGAAGGACCCGGGAAAGTCTCTGTCTTGTGTAGACACAAGCTTCTCCCTCGTCGAGACGGTTATGACCGGTAGGGCAGGGGGAGGTATGATAAGTGGTGGTTGTGTCTGATGGCTGTGAAATATAATTCTTGAGCTAACCATGCAGGAAATAGTTAAGCCTCCTGAGTCGGCCGTAGATCGAGTCTTGTTCCAGTAACCCCGATACTTGTTTCGTGCTGCCACTTGCCCCTGCCGTAGGTAGGGTACGGTTCAGTAAGTTGTCAACCCCTGTCCTAGCACACACCGTACAGAGAGGCAATGGTGGAAGATACCGGTTGTAGCTGGTAGGCATGCCACCTGGTCCGGGGGCATGGGTGTTTCCGGTTGGGACCGAGAGGGGAGGCCACCCCTTAGAGCGTGCGATAAAAATTTGATCCCATGCTACACGAGGTTGTAGCCTCCCCACTTAGAGTTTTGCTTAACAGGTGTCTGGGTGATTCCATACACGAGTAAAGTTAAGCTGGTGTGTGCAAGTCAGGCGTGTTGTCGACTAAAAGACCGTAGACGGAATTAGTTCCGATGGACTAAAGAAATCCGCTACTCGTGGGTAAAGAGTACACCCTCTGCAGAGATATTGAACCTATTCTAATAGCCATGTCCATGGTTAAGGACTACAGTCTGGGATGGGTTAAGCCTCAGTCTTAGTGTCGGTCTTCGGAGGAGAAACTACTAAACCAGAACATGGATCATAACTTGTGACGTATGATGATTATGATTATTATTATTATGGACTAATCATTTATGTTATTTGAATTAATGAGTATCCCTGGGACGGTTCTACCTCCTGGATATTCACCGTGATTATTCTTATATAAGCCCTTTATGTGGTGTCGCCCAGACGCCCGACTGTGGCATGCGTGTTATTTCATTTACTTATAAGCCCTTTATGTGGTGTCGCACAGACGCCCGACTGTGGCATGCTTGTTATTTCATTTACTTATAAGCCCTTTATGTGGTGTCGCACAGACGCCCGACTGAGGCACGCTTCATATTATTATCCTTTCGAGGCGTCGCTTCAGACACCCGATCGGTGCTTTTCATTTCTACTCCCTAATTGTTTACTCATGTTTTATTTGAATGATCTGCTTGCGTGCATCATGAACCTTATTTCATAACTGACGAAGTGATCATGGAATATTTCAAAACATGATTATCAATGGCTATATTATACCTGTGTTCTTAATGTTTGCGAGTACATTCAAAGTACTCACTGGCTTGTCCCTGGCTATTGTCTTGGCCAGATTTCTTGCGTGGAAAGGAGCGTTGCGATGAAAGCCCCGGAACCTACGTAATGGTGATAGCAGCCTCGCGAAGATAGGAGTTATCCTGGTCAGCTGTTCCTGTGGGAAATGGAGTCCCATAGACGCTGATGATCCGCAAACCGTTTCCGCCATCAACCTCTAGAAACAAATTGTTGTACCCATAGGCCAGAATGGTCTTGTACTTCATATTTTGTATTTTGCTTGGAGTTTCTGTAACAAGTTGGTGTCTCATCAGCTAACAGTAATCCTGGGGCTGGTGAGCACAAGGGCCGCTTTTGGGAAATTAATATCCCGAAAATCCGGTCCTGACATTGTACATCTCCTCGTGCGTCAGGCCGAGGAAATTTTGAATGACACACGGCCCCTCGGGATTGAACTCCCACAAGCGAAGGGGCCGGCGTTTGCAAGGCTGGACTTGACGAACCAGCATAACTTGTATTACCGCAACCAAACTAAAATATCCATTGAAGAGATCTCGAATGCGGCTTTGCAGTATAGGCACGTCCTTGGCTGGACCCCAGCTCAGACCTCTGCTGATCCATGACATCAGTTATGGTGGAGGGCCTGAGCGGAAAACTGGGGCGGCCGCCCACTTGGCACTTCTAGGAGCCGTGATGTAGAACCACTCCTGTTGCCACAATTCAGACACCTCTGGAATGGAACCTTTGGGCCATGGAGCTCCTGTCATCTTGCATATTGAGGCACCTCCACACGCTGCATGTTGCCCCTTGATCATCTTCCGCTTTACTTCAAAGGTCTTGAGCCACAGGCCAAAGTGAGGGGTAACCCGGAGGAAGGCCTCACACACGACAATAAATGTCGTGATATGAAGAAAGGAGTCCGGAGCTAGGTCATGGAAATCTAGCCCGTAATAAAACATCAAACCCCTGACGAAAGGATCCAGAGCAAGGCCTAGACCTCAGAGGAAGTGGGAGACAAACACGACATTCTCGTTGGGTTCGGGGGAGGGGACGACCTGCCCTCGGGTGGGCAGCCGATGCACAACTTCGGCGGTCAGATATCTGGCCTCCCTCCACTTTTTGATGTCTTCTTCTGTGACAGAGGAAGGCACCCATCGGCCTTGAAGGCTAGATCCAGACATGATTGAAGGTTCGGAGCACCTGGCCTGAACCTTGGGTGTTTGAGCTTGAGGTGGGGGAAGGATTCGATTGAGCACGGGAGGGAAAAAAGTAAGAGCCTTGTCCCTTTATAAAGAGGGTGAATATCAAGCGTCCTCTCTGTGGCCGTTTGGACTTGCCTATAGTCTAGGAGTCTTAGAAGCGGTTGGGTTACCCACGCCCGTATTGATGAGAATCCCGGAATAAGGGGACACGATCTCTGCTTTAACAAGACGTGCCAAGGAAACCGCCTCGCATGACGTGCTGAGGTGGATAATAAAATGATTCGAATAAAGGCTTGGCCGTGGTGCTATGTCGCACTACAGAATACGTCAGCGGATTAGATCTGTGTAAATATTATTCTCTCTATGGCCATATGTGGAAACTTATTTTGCAGAGCCGGACACTATCTTTGTGTTCAAAATCTTCTATGAAGTACTTGGAGGAGGAACCCGCCTTGCAATGCCGAAGACAATCTGCGCGCCGGACTCGTCGTCGTTGAAGCCTGGTTCAGGGGCTACTGAGGGAGTCCTGGATTAGGGGGTGTCCGGATGGCCGGACTATACCTTCAGCCGGACTCCTGGACTATGAATATACAAGATTGAAGACTTCGTCCCGTGTCCGGAAAGGACTTTCCTTGGCGTGGAAGGCAAGCTTGGCGATACGGATATGCAGATCTCCTACCATTATAAACGACTTTGTGTAACCCTAACCCTCTTCGATGTCTATATAAACCGGAGGGTTTTAGTCCGTAGGACAACATACAGAACAACAATCATACCATAGGCTAGCTTCTAGGGTTTAGCCTCTCCGATCTCGTGGTAGATCTACTCTTGTACTACCCATATCATCAATATTAATCAAGAAGGACGTAGGGTTTTACCTCCATCAAGAGAGCCCGAACCTGGGTAAAACTTCGTGTCCCTTGCCTCCTGTTACCATCTGGCCTAGACGCATAGTTCGGGACCCCCTACCCGAGATCCGCCGATTTTGACACCGACAACGGCAGAGAGCACACAAGCAATTTACCCAGGTTCGGGCCGCCGTGAGGCGTAAAACCCTAATCCTGCTTTGGTGGATTGATGGTGGAATGTGGATAATGCAATGCAGTACAATTGCCCGATAGGGGTCGCCGTATGGCAGAAGGGACTACACGCGTATGGGGTGCAGGTTCCTCAACTTTCCAACCCCTCCTACAGGTGCCATGGGCCTGCTTTTATAGATTAAGGGGTCACCACAATGACAAAGTGGTCATTATCTACTGATATGATAGCAAATAGTGTTATCATACCTAACTCCGCGGGCTGACAGGGTGCATTAAATGCACCACTTAGTGTCACATCACTGGTTGCCCGGCAAGGCTTGCCGGGCTATCTTGCCAGCTCTGCACTTGTTCTATTTACACGTTGTAGCACAGGTGTCATCTGTATGTTCCTTCTATAGGAAACGACCTCCATCTGGCTAATGGTTGCCACCTAATCACCTTGCGGCTTGACAACGCACTGATTGACGACATGGGTCGTGCTTGAGTGGTTGGTGGGGGTGGTTTTGCCTTCGCGATCCCCGGCAGGCCCTGCCGGGGTGCCTTGGTAGCTTGCTTCTGGTGGTGACCTTGCCCCTTGCCGGGCTCGCCTACCCGGCAAGGGAAGCCCTTCTCTTGCTGATATACTGCTCCTCTGGCTTGATCTTAATCCCTCTAAGCTCTATGTTGGTTCTTCGAATCTCTTGGTCCTTCAATCTGTGACTCAAGCTGATGCTTCAATTCTGTTCTTGTGCCTGTGCACAGTCTGGGCAATGGACCTAGGGTCTGTTGCACCGACACCAGATGGTGTAATGTCTGCTATGGAGATTTTCGGGCATGTCAGAGAAGTTGATTGTTATCCTAATATATGTGTTTTCTATCACATCTTATTTACTGTGCTTGTGATGGTCGGATCAGCCAAAAGAAGCTTTTCGAAGTTCAATTATTGAAGAATTATTTGAGGTCAACAATGACTCAAGTGATGTTAAATGGTTTGGCAAGATTGTCCATCGATAAGAAATTATTGGATGGGATTGACATCGACCCCATCATATGTGACTTTGCATCAAGGAATGTTTGAAGAAATTTTAAGGTAATATGTATAAATTATTTGATATGCATACTGATTTTGGATGTGTTTAAGTGTTACCGGATGGGATTACAATGAGTGTATATATATTAAGGGCCCCCAATTTTTAGTTTGCCCCGGGCTCCCGAAATCTCAGGACCGGCCCTGGAGAGATGTCTACCAGCACCATCACTATCGTGGAATTGTCACGGAAGATGTCCTAGTGTGAGGACTTAGTCATGAGGCCAACGCATTTATGCGATAGCTTGAGAGGGGTTGAGTGGGACGAGAGACGCAAGGTTTTACCCAGGTTCGGCCCCTCACGGTGGAGGTAAAAGCCTACATCCTGCTTCATTGACATTGATGATGATGATCACGATTACAAGGGTGCTCTATCTCAAAAGCTATTGATTTGTCTATCTAAACCTAACTTGTGAAAACTTGTCCCTCTTGGGGAGCCCTACCCCTCCTTAGATATGTCGAAGGGGCGGCTTACATGACTAGTCCTATTAGGATTAGGATTACTCTATTACAAGTGGAGTCCTAGTCTTGCTTCCTTTGTAAGGTAATATTCTTTATGCTTTCCTCTTAACCGGCCCACAATCATATGAACCGGCATACTAGGCCTTGGGCCTTGTCATCCGTCTGACCCACCCGCCGGTTTACTAATGAGTCGCCAAGATCGGGTGGGTTACTGTGAGTCGCCAAGCTCCGGGCAGGTCACCAGTGAGTCGCCAAGATCCATCCGGGTCATACATCCAGCCGGGTTACACCATGGAGTATATCCCCGACATTAGCCCCCAGTTTAATTTGGATTTATCCATGTTAAACTGATCTTGCAAAATAAACACAAGAACAAATTTGACAGGTTGTGCTCCAGGTTAAAAATTATTGTAAGCCAACACCTGATCATCCTTAAGTCCTTGTCATTTCCTTTTTCTGGATAGTTCGGGTCAATAGACCAGCTTCATAATCAATTTGCTGACATTGGCTTCTCACAGAAATATATTGTGAGGAATATTTGATTCAGCTCCCAATGCTTAACAAAAATATTGGTCTTGAAATACTCATCTGATTTTCAGCCGGCTTGTAGAACTTCCCGGTTTATCATTGCCAAAATATCCGGTTTGTAAATATTGATAGCACTGGGTTATAATTGTTGCCGATGCCGGGTCATAGTTATTGGTGACGCCGAGTCATGATTGTTCGTGACGCCGGGTCATAATTGTTGCAGACATCGGGTCAATCTGGTTTGCTCAAAACTGAAAATTGGAAGATATTTCTCCCTTATATCCATATTACCTGTAGCCCCCAAGTCTTGAGAAGAATAAAGTGATGACTTAAGACTTGCTTCAATATAAATACTGCCACTTTGAAGAAATCCATGTTGTTCATCTTAGTCACTAGTAAAAATTGAATACTCCATATATGTAGCCCCCAAGTGCCGGGTTGTCATGCTTGCAGCAACCTGGGACTTGTAATTGCCTTATACTCATAAAAACTTCAACCGGTGTAGCCCCCAAGGGCCGGGTCATTATGCAATAATGAGCAGGGACTTTATAAACATGATCATGTAGACTTGAACAACAACGTGTAGCCCCCAAGGGCCGGCTTAGTAAGATAATATTGAGCTGGGACTTTATATATACTTCTTTGAAAAGAACATCATATGATGTAACCCCCATCATGGGGCTTGAACCCATGTCCACAAGGTTAAGAGATTTGTTCTTTACCAACTGAGCAGTGGATCCTTCAATATAATGGAATAAGACTTGTGTACCTTGAATTGTTGACAGGAGCAATTGGTAGCCCCCAAGGGCCGGCTCATTGTGATGTGATGAGTCAGGTCTTCAATGAGGTGAGCAAAAATGACTTTGCATTAGCCCCCAAGTGTCATGGTGCATGCTTGAAGCAACATGAAACTTCCATATTTCATGTAATCTCAACTTGAATAATGTAGCCCCCAAGTGCCGGGTCGTAAACCTGCAGCGACTCGGGACTATTCCTTCCATCGTAGAATAAATCATATCGATCGATAAAATAATAGCTATTGCGCTCAAGCGACTTTGAAAACCTCAATCATGATATTTGTTATTGATAATCATAATAAAAATCCAGCCATGTTGGCTATTAAAGATTTGAATAATACAATCCGGTATGAAAACCTCAATCATTCAATATCATCATGAAAATCCAGCCAATTTTGGCTATGAAAGATGTGAATACCTTATCGGTTGACAAGTAAATCCGGAGTTTAAATACTTGGCGGCTCTTGGCCGATGGCAACCTAATGCGCATTCATTGTAAGCCGGAATTTTTATAACCCGGCGGATTATAGCCTTTGACAAAATCTAGAATGTATAACCCTTTTGAAACATCAATTTTGATGATGAGCTTGAACTTAATCATTTATATAAGTCATAGTTCTGCAAATCCTGCACAAAGTTTAAGCAACATATGCCCTGGCGAATTAACGTCAAAAGTCAGGGCAGGTAACAACCCAAACATAATATAGTCTTATGCAATTATGGAAAAGACTAGCATTAAGGCCATTCAAGATTAAACATACTGGCAACTTAAAGTTAAAAGCCAGGGCTGGTTATCAAACCTCACATATTCATATAACCAGGAAAACGTACCTGTAGGATTGATTTATACTGCCGACTTACATTGCCATACCCAGTGATTTATAAGTGCATGTTCCAATGGAGCAATCCAAAATATACTATGTTTGAGTTGTGCTTTGCAACAGACTCTCTTTGGTCCCTGTAACCCGGGCGTTAAACCTCCAAGTAGGTTAGAGCTATGCTCATTTAGAATTTTGGCTTGATAGCCGGATTACTGAGGTAAGCAGAGCTATGCTCTTACAATATGGGCTTGATAGCCGGATTACCGAAGTAACCAGAGTTGTGCTCTTATAATATGGGCTTGATAGCTAGATTACTGAAGTAACCAGAGCTGTGCTCTTATAATATGGGCTTGATAGCCAGATTACCGAAGTAACCAGAGCTGTGCTCTTATAATATGGGATTGATAGCCGGATTACTGAAGTAACCAGAGCTGTGCTCTTATAAATGGGCTTGATAGCCAGATTACCGAAGTAACCAGAGTTGTGCTCTTATAATATGGGCTTGATAGCCGGATTACAGAAGTAACTAGAGCTGTGCTCTTATAATATGGGCTTGATAGCCGGATTACCGAAGTAACCAGAGCTGTGCTCTTATAATATGGGCTTGATAGCCGGATTACCGAAGTAACCAGAGCTATTCTCTTATAATATGGGCTTCATAGCCGGATTACCGAAGTAACCAGAGCTGTGCTCTTATAATATGGGCTTGATAGCCGGATCAAGAGGGTAGTCATAGCTATGCTCAATGAGCAGGAAATCCCCAAGTGACCAATGATATGATAAGCCAATAAGGCAGGAAACCCATGTTTGAACCATGCATCACGTCAGCAAGTTCTCTTTGGCAACCTATAATTTTTCCTAGGAACTCGAACTTACGAGAGATGAATTCTTCTTTAGCCAGAAATTCTTAAACCGGATATTGAGAGCTTCAAAGCTTTGTGGGAGACAGCTTTCCCTTGAGCCGGATTTTACACCGGGGTCCTTCTTTTTAAGCCGGACATTTTCTAACGGCCTTTAAATTGTCACCAATGTGGCAGTAGCCTCCGGGACTGGGTTATCTTCCCTCCATTGACCCGGAGTTCTTGACTTGCTGTAAACTGTCAGTCATTTACTGAGTCATGTCATCGTAGCCCCCGAGTCTCAAGGCGACTCGAGGAGTTGGTTTGAGATTCTCCATAACTGACCGTGATACAAACCGGCACGAGTCATTCAACAACTCAATGATATAATAGTCCCTGATATGTCAAACCATAAATTAGGAGTTGATGATCACTGGAACTTTTTGATAATCTAGAACTTTTTAAACTGGAACCTCTTGATCAGCTGGCATGAACTTTTTGAGCCGGAGCTTTTTGAACCGGAATTTTTTGATAATCCAGAACTTTTTGAGCTGGAACCTTTTGATAATCCGGCCAGAACTTTTTGATAATACGGAACTTTTTTGATCTGAAACCTCTTGATAATCCGGCCGGAAATTTTTGATAATCCGGAACTTTTTGAACGGGAATATCTTGATAATCCGGAACTTTTTGGTAACCCAGAACTTTTTTGAGCCGGAACTTTTTGATAATCCGGAACTTTTTGAACCGGAACTTTTTGTGCCTAATTCAAAACTCTTTGGCGATTCGAATGGAACCCTTCGGCGATTCGGACAGAACTTTTCGTCAAGGTGATCGGAACTCTTTGGTGATTCAGACAGAACCTTGCATCGAGGCAGTCAGAACTTTCCAATGATCCGGCCAGAACTTTCCGATGAGCCGGCGAAACCTTTCGATGAGCCTGACGGAACTTTTTCGGCGAGCCAGCTGGAACTCTCTGACGAACCGGCCGGAACTTCTTCAATAAGCCGGGCGGAGCTTCTCGATCCCTAGGATAGCGCCCTCCAAGAACTCAACACCACCGTGCGCAGGCCCCACGGTAGGCACCAACTGTCGTGGAATTGTCACGGCAGATGTCCTAGTGTGAGGACTTAGTCGTGAGGCCAACACATCTATGCAATAGCTTGAGAGGGGTTGAGTGGGACAAGAGACGCAAGGTTTTACCCAGGTTTGGCCCCTCACGGTGGAGGTAAAAGCCTACATCCTGCTTCATTGACATTGATGATGATGATGATCACGATTACAAGGGTGATCTATCTTGAAATCTATTGATTTGTCTGTCTAAACCTAACTTGTGAAAACTTGTCCCTCTTGGGGAGCCCTGCCCCTTCTTATATATGTTGAATGGGTGGCTTACATGACTAGTCCTATTAGGATTAGGATTACTCTATTACAAGTGGAGTCCTAGTCTTGCTTCCTTTGTAAGGGAATATTCTTTATGCTTTCCTCTTAAACCGGCCCACCATCATACGAACCGGCATACTGGGCCTTGGGCCTTGTCATTCGTCTGACCCGCCCGCCAGTTTACTAATGAGTCGCCAAGATCGGGCGGGTTACTGTGAGTTGCCAGGCTCCAGGCGGGTCATCAGTGAGTCGCCAAGATCCATCCAGGTTATACGTCCATCCGGGTTACACCATGGGGTATATCCCCGACAATCACCATCTCGTCAACCTTGGAGAACCTAATAGAGTGGTCTTTCCACTTATAAACCTGACGATGAAGACAATCTGCATCATATTTGTCGGGAAGCTTTACAAGAACCACACCCTTCGTAATCGAAGGCACAGCCAGAAAATTATTGTGGTCAAGTACACCCTCGAGAACACGCCTGACAACAATGCTACAGGAAAACACTAGTTCAACATACGTGGCGACAAGGACACAACAGCTGGATAGTTTAGCAGTAGAACTCATCCTCAGGCCTTCCAATTCACACGGCATGACTTTGGGAACTTCATCTCCACCACGGACCTAGTTCTAATTCAAACAAAAACCAAATATTTTAGTACTACCTCCATTCAGAAATATAAGATGATTTTCGATATTTTACTACATATAAGACTACATATACACAGAAATGAGTGAACAAAGACACTAGAACATGTCTTCAAAGGCATGAGAGCAGAGGGATTACTTGCAATATCCATAACATGTTACTAAGGCAAATATACTCTCTTCAAAGCTAGCATTGATGTTCATAAAGTAATTGAAAGTAATCTACAAGAAATTAGTGTGAACCACTCGCATGTTTTGGGCAACAGAGGAATTTAGAACCGTTATTGGCACACAAAAATCACATGTAAGATCACCCAGAAAGTTGTACTACTAGTACTAGTACTACGTGTTAGATGAAAAAACACGATCAAGATCGAGTAAAAGGTCGTCAATAAGAGATATTACCTAGACTTGCTCAATGAGGGATCCCGGTGAGGGGGGCTTAGACAGGGTGATGGCCTTGAGCTTGTCTGCGGTAGTCTCGGCGGGGTGCTTGCGCTTCTTTTTACCCTGAGCCTCGACGGTTTTGGCCAGAGACATAGACATCACTTTGGCCGGTGCTCCAAGGTCCATCAGGGAACTGTCAAATAGAAATAAAAGAAAAGAAACCATAATCACAAACCCAAAAGAAGAACAGAGAGGGAGTTATAGGATGATTCTCGTGGTTGCCAAACCGGGCCTTGGCCAGAATCAACACCATTGATGCGCTCACCTTTCCTTCTTTGGGTGTGATAGCCTGGCTTAATAGGGATGATAGACTACTCATATCAATAAGGAATTCCTTCTTTTTCGGAAGCCCATTCGGACAGAACTCCAAAGTTAAGCGTGCTCAGCTTGGAGTAATTTCAGGATGGGTGACCGACCGGGAAGTTGCTCCCGGGTGCGCACGAGTGAGGACAAAGTGCGCAGAAAAGACTAGTATTGATCTATGGGGCCAGTCTAGATCCCGCCAGGAGTAACAATCACCGGCGGGTGTGCATTGTGGGTGTTATAAGTTGGTATCAGAGCCGACCCTCGCGGTTACATGGATGTTTGCGGACAGGTGCGCGGTCATGTTGTTCATGACGTTTGTGACCGGTCGTGGCACCCGGCATGGCACATATACCGGACTGGATGCACAGACGTATGTGCCAAGAGGGAACGTTCCTGTGGCCCGATGATGACGCCGGTTCCTCTGAGTGGGAGTGTATGTGATAGCCTGGCTTAATAGGGATGATAGACTACTCATATCAATAAGGAATTCCTTCTTTTCCGGAAGCCCATTCGGACAGAACTCCAAAGTTAAGCGTGCTCAGCTTGGAGTAATTTCAGGATGGGTGATCGACCGGGAAGTTGCTCCCGGGTGCGCACGAGTGAGGACAAAGTGCGCAGAAAATACTAGTATTGATCTATGGGGCCAGTCTAGATCCCGTCAAGAGTAACGACCACCGGCGGGTGTGTCTGGGGAGTTACATTGGGAGAGAAGAACAATGGCAGAAGCAGGTCGGGGTTTTCTTGAAGAAATGAGGAATAAGATGAGGGAGAAGCGAGTTGGGGTTTTCTTCAAGAGAGGAACCTGAGGGAGAAGAGTGAAATGATGGTTACTTCGTCCGTCCAACTTACTGCTGGAAAGGTGGGGCTTTTGTGATTTGACAACTCATTGGGCATTACCGCGGCGTTTCAATCGGGGTAGTCTACCGTGCAGTTGGGCACTATCGTATGGAGGAATTTAGTGCATGGCTAGTGGACCTCGATGTTGGCTGGCACACACGTCGGCGAAAGTGAGTAGCAATGTTCCCGATGACCGTCGAGGAGGATCCGCATGGTAGAACGTGTCCATTGTTTCTGAAGAAAAAATGATTACAACAAGCGTTTCCACTCTTACGACGGAGGAGTGCGAAACATGGCAGCCACTTGAACTTACACAGTGCTCCTACTACTAGGTATGTGAAGTGGTTCATACGTCAGTACTACATAATCTTGTTGCTAGTGTAGTAAGATATGACGATAACAAATGATGTTGTGCGCATGTCAACTATATGAACAGTAATGTAACATAGTGCCCCTTTTTTAACTGACCGGTCGAGAATGAACAGTGAGATCAATGTTAACAGAACAAGGTCTATAGCGCATAGAGAGTATGGTGCTATAGTACTCCACGGAACATGAACCATATGAAGCACAAATCAGTGTTAGGCAGGGTGTATGAAGGATGCATGGGATGGGAGCAAAAGTTCCCTTCTCTACCCACTTTTGGGTGTTTGGCAGAGTGCATGAAGGGTGCATGAGTCCACACTAGTAGGTTATCTAGGAGCATTCATGAATAGGGGTGCTGAGATGAGCATGCACGGAGAGGGAACAACTATATTGAGATGAGAATGCAACCAAACACACCCGCACGCTTTGTGCTACAGTGACTGATATGCACTGTCTGAGTTTGATCCAACGGTCATGTTGCGCCGACACATGGACATGCCCATGCAGAGGACGCCTAAACACCGCCGAAGTCCCTCTGCTTCTCGAGGCGCACAACGTAGGTGATGCAGGGTGCCACCGCCCGGAGAGCCCGCTCCCGGTCGACGAGAGCTATCTCATCAAAGACGGCGTCCAGTGGCACGAATGGATTCCGGTGACGGAGCCCTAAGTGGATTCGCCTGGCAATGGCAAAGGCAGCCCACAACCCCTCCTTGTCCAGCTCCCCCCCCCACCATCGCGCGGAGACAGCTCAGCTCCTCGGTGATATAGGTCAAGAAGGAGACCAGGTCAGGAAGCCGCAGCTCGTTGAAGTCGATGGGGTGGTCGAACGGGTTTAGCCCGACGCACGGCATGGTTGCGCTGGCATGATGGTAGGCACTGCGCAGCTGCAACATGTGCGTGGCAACATGGTCCACCAAGTGGTTGAGGCGATCCTGGACCTCATCACGACCGGCCCGCTCGGGCTCCAGCCGGCTCGCCAGACCGCTTATTGTATCTCCCGCTTTCTGCAGCAACGCCACCGATGCCTAGAGCATCTTTGTGGTGTACGCATGTCGCTTTTGAAGCTCCGTGAACTCCCGCACATAAAGGAGGAGCATGGAACTCCTCTCCTCCTTGAGCTCACAGAGCTCCACGTCCTTGGCCCTGAGCTCCCCATCCTTGGCCTGGAGCTCCTGTGTCAGGCGCCTCACCTCAGACTCCGTGATCTGGTGTGCCGCCATGGAACCAGGTAGAAGCAATGGGGAGAGGAAGCGAACGGGGCGAAACAGCTGAAAGGTAATGCAATCTATGGGAAGGCGGAGGGAGACAGCTAAGGAGCGGGGTGAATCTTTTAGTTTTGACCATGGGAAAACACCAGGGAGCATCAAGGGGCAGTGGGTTTTACAGGCGGAGTCATCATGACTAATTGCTGCCGCGCCTGCACTCGTCAATCAAAAAATTAAAAATCCCGCCACGCTTGCTACCGTCAATCAAAAAATTAAAAATCCTGCCACACCCAAAGACAAGAGCAATGCCGTGGTGGATATTTAAATTTACCTTCCGGCAAGGAGATAAAAAAAGGGGTGAAAAAACAAATGTGGTGGCGTCCTAGCTAATTGGTCGCACTAGCCCAACTAGGTAGCCACCATGCTTCACTGGTGTACTCGGCAGGAAAGGTGGTCTTTCGTGATTTGATGACTCATTTACTTGCTTTGGCACTACGACCAAGGAGGACCCAGAAAACACACGGTAGGGCGTCCCACGTCTCGGCAAGAAAAAAATATGTGTGCACCACTCGGGAGGACCCCGGAACCGTGAAGTAAGGTGTGCCACGTCTCTGCACGGAGGAAAAATGTGCGTGTAAAAATATGCTGTATCAGACGTACTACCTACAGTTCGACCTCGGGACCCAACCAGTTTGTCGAAAACACCCCACTAGCCACGCAGCTTCATCATGCTAACATGGCACGGAGGATAGGTGTGGTTAGCTCCGTCTCGACCAGCCAAGATGTCTCTTGTTCTAGGCGATTCTTCTATTATCCAAGCTTTTTTAGTTATAATAACACCATAGCAAGCTAGCGCCGCTTTTCGTGTGTGCCCCTGTGTCTAAAGGTTCGACGATGGAGAGGAGAGAGAGATCGTAGACCTGGGACCCACCAGTAAGTGAGTCAACGGTCATGCACGTGTTGACGGGCCACTCCCTCTACTCTACTCAACGTAATACTGTATAAAATCAAGTTTTGGGACAAAGCCAACAACCGTTGTTGTTTCAGGCTATCGACTTATGCTTTGTAGTCTAGGTTGCCAGTTTGAATCTCGCCTTTCAGATTTGTTAGTTTTAGGTCCAAATTTGATCAATGACAAGTGGGACCCCCATGTGTTGTTCCGATATTTTAGTGTAGGATGGTTTTTTTTTGAACAAACACTTTGCGCGGTTACACAAGTAATGACACGAGTTACACGTATTTTGCAAGTTTAGGAACAAAAATGACAGCGGCATAGAATATCACATCCACCCCGCAGCATAGATGCTATGGTGATACAAGTTTTTACGTCGTTGGAACTGAGATGCAATGGCTTGGAAGTAGTCATTGTAATTATGCGTAATTTCCAAACTGTCCAAGGTTTCTTTTGCAAATAAAACATTCAGGCCTCGTATGTGCCATTGCATCTTGGATACAACGGCTCCCAATTTCTCATATTAGGTGCTCCTTGTAGCTTAATTAGCCGCTATGGTGATACGAGCATCTAGATCATATGATCTATGATCAGATGTCACATGCTTAGTACTTGTACTTTCTGCGCAATTCCCAAACTCTCTCAGGCGTATATTGCAAAAACATTCAAAACTCCTACTGTGAGCCGTTAGATCTCCGGGAACTCGTATCACCATAGAATCTACGGTGCGGGAGCACCTCATATTCTCCCGTGCGAGAAAACATCAGGTGCTCTCACATCTTGGATGCTACGGTGATACGAGCTTCGAGGTCGTTTGATCTGAGATCCAATGGCATCTGAGCAGTCTTTGTGCTTGTAAGAAGTGGTCGAACTCTTTGGGATCTTTTCGGCAAAAAAACAATCGAACCACCGAGGAGTTGTTGGACCACACATCCAACGGCTCCGAAGAGTTTCTATCACCAAAGCATCTAAGGTGTGGTAGCAGATGATATTCTTACATACAGGAGAATCTGAGGTCCTCCTTCATCTTAGATACTATGGTGATACGAACTTCAAGGTTGTTGGATATGGGATCCAAGGGCATCTGAGTAGTTTTTGTACAAATTGTGTGCAATTCTGAAACCAATTATGGTTTCCAGTAAAAATATTAAGACATCCTATGAGCTGCTATATCTCCGATCTACAAGCTCCAAGAAACTCGTATCAGCATATAGCATCTAAGGTGTAGGGTCACACAATATTCTCCCGGGGACGGGGGTGCACAACCAATCGGTGTTTGGGAGGGTGGGGACAAATATAATGTTCAAATAATATAATCTAAACAATCCTAAATAGGGCTTCACAATTTTATCTAAGGTCGAGGGGTTAACCCCCGACAATCTACATAGCTTCGCCTAAACACAACATTTGCATGTATGTAGTACTAGACTTAATATTCATGTTTCAGTTTCCTGTTCATTTTAAATATTGAATTGAGGACCATGCATGTCTTGCATTTTACCCCCTTAATTCTTAAATATTTGTCTTTTTAGAGATTTCAAATGGACTGCCACATACGGATGTATATAGACATATTTTATAGTGTAGATTCACTCATTTTGCTCCGTATGTAGTCAATTGTTGAAATCTCTAAAAGATAAATATTTAGGAACAGAGGGAGTATTTTCGAATTTGTGTCATACATGCATGGTTTGGAAAAATAGATGCACTATGCTTACTGGATTGTTGTTGTATTCGTGTCATACATGCATGGTTTGGAAAAATAGATGCACTATACTTACTGGATTGTTGTTATATTCGTGTGTGTGTGTGTGTGTTCATATGCTTGATCCATACATAGTTTTCTCACCACCATACTGTTCATCTTTTAAATTGGAATTTACAATGAAAAACTTACTAGGGATACCATGAATGTGAAATCCACGTTGAGATCACTATATTATAAACTTGCTCTAATTCAAGAACTCGTTATAAATCAATTACCACGTTGAGAGTACTATTTGCAAGGAAAATATGGGCATTGTAATACATATAGATTCGTTCGGCAATTTAAAAGATTCCTTTCGTATTCTCGAATGGTAGCACCCAATGGCGTACCAGCCAGACGTTGGCTCGTGTAGATCCTAAAAAAAATTGGGCTCGTGTCCTTCTGGTGGCGTGCGTGCTACACACAATAGCCAACCCCAACCAGTCGAGCCTCCGCGTTTCAAGTCGAAATATCTGGCGGCCAGAATTCCAGCCCTCATGTCCCCGGTCAAAAATGACTACCGATGAACAATGGATGGATGCTTTAGTAGCTAGACAACGTTACCTACCATGCCAAGCACGGTTCAATTCCCTCGGTCACCGCTACCCAAGGTCACCCGTCAACTCCATTTCCTAGTACTAATAGGAGTACTACACTAGGATGAGCATAGAACTGAGCCCCGTTTGTTTGTGCCTAGTACTTGAGTTAATATATCAGGCAATGCACTGGTTCAGAGGGATTATCCTTTTACTCTGCATATATAACTTGTCTGAAGTGTAACTATGAAAAATGTTTGACCAAATCCTTTCTTAAGAAATACAACAGGAAAGATGTATCGCTTGAAAATTTATTGCATCATGCAGGTTATGATATTGTTTCGAATCCTAGATTTTGAATCTCAGAAAATCCAAAAGTGACCGGAAATTCATGAAATTGAGCACGGTCTCGTGATATGGCACAAATATTCCTACGTCATTTTTTCTTCAATTTGAGACAAGCTGCTTATGAGAAGTTGCACAAATGAAGAGCCAAGGTATTTTGGAACAAACATGTGTCACGTTAAGGCGCATGATTTCACTATTCAAACCGTGGGCGTTTATGTGCCGCCACGAGTCCCGCTTCTCATTGGCAAGTGCCGTCTGAGCAAGCATGTGAGTCGACAGGAGGCGTGTAAGTAGACCGCTGTGTCGGCTAACCGGGAGGCGTGCGAGTAGACTGCTGCGCAGGCTCACCAGGAGGCGAGCCCTTTGACCAGGCTCCGCCTCCCACCTTCGTCCCAAGTGCCCCCACTTTTAATGGCGCCGTCGCCACAGTTTAAAATCAACCCTGCACTACCCGGTATCGCTACAATCTTCGCTCTTCCTCTCTGATTGTCCTGTCGTCTACCTCCCAGCCTGACCTAACCGTATGCCATGCCGCATCACGATGGTCTGCCCTTAGTCTTATAGTTTCCTAAGGAAGACACCCAGCTAGATTCTCAAGAACATAAGGATATTTGGGATGGGCTTGAACCGGCCTTACTAGAAGATGTCGCGCCCGTCCCCGCTCCCGTTTTGGCTCCCGTCGCCCCGACTACGCCAGCACCCATCCCCGTGGCATTGATGGGCTGGGAGCCGCACATTATCGCCAAGCTTGATGCCACGGGATTCAAAGAGGTCCCCGCCGACTTTCACGTGCCCGTGCACCTGCCAGCGCATGCGCCTACGTGTGCACTGAAGCACGCGCCCGTGCCCGTGCCCGTCCACACAAATGCCTCCACCGCGCCGGTGCCAGCGCCTGTTCATATGTCTCCAACGTATCTATAATTTTTTATTATTCCATGCTGATATATTATCAATATTGAATGTTTTATAATCATTCTATAGTCATTTTATATCATTTTTTGTACTAACCTATGGACATAGTGCCAAGTGCCAGTTGCTGTTTTTTGCATGTTTTTTACATTGCACGAAGTCAATACCAAACAGAGTCCAAACACAGCGAAACTTTTTGTGGATTTTTTATGGACCAGAAGACACCCAATGGGCCGGAGAAGCACCTGGGGGCGTGCCTGGGGCCCCAGTCACACCCAGGTGGGTTGTGCCCACGTCGGTAGCCTCCCGAACCGCCTCTTTGCTCTATAAATACCCCAATATTCTAGAAACCCTAGGGGAGTCGACGAAAATCAATTCTAGCCGCAGCAAGTTCCAGAACCACCAGATCCAATCTAGACACCGTCACGGAGGGTTCATCATGTCCATTGGTGCCTCTCTGATGATGCGTGAGTAGTTCTTTGTAGACCTTTAGGTCCGTAGTTAGTAGCTAGATGGCTTCCTCTCTCACGTTTGATTCTCAATTCAATGGTCTCTTGGAGATCCATATGATGTAACTCTTTTTGCGGTGTGTTTGTGGGGATCCAATGAACTTTGGGTTTATGATCATATCTATCTCTTTTTATCCATGAAATTTATTTGAGTCTTCTTTGATCTCTTATATGCATGATTGCTTATAGCCTCGTATTTCTTCTCTGATATTTGGGTTTTGTTTGGCCAACTTGATCTATTTATCTTGCAATGGGAAGAGGTGCTTTGTGATGGGTTTGATCTTATGGTGCTTGATCCCAGTGGCAGAAGGGGAACCGACATGTATGTATCGTTGCCATTAAGGATAACAAGATGGGATCTATTTCTACATAAATAGATCTTGTCTACATCATGTCATCATTCTTATTACATTACTCCGTTTCTCCGTGAACTTAATACACTAGATGCATGCTGGATAACGGTCAATGTGTGGAGTAATAGTAGTAGATGCAGGCAGGAGTCGGTCTACTAATCTTGGATGTGATGCTTATATAATGATCATTACCTGGATATCGTCATGATTATTTGAAGTTCTATGAATTGCCCAACAGTAATTCATTTAACCACTGTTTGCTATTTTTCTCGAGAGAAGCCACTAGTGAAACCTACGACCCCCGGGTCTATTCTTTATTTTATTTGCCTTCGTGATCTATTTTATTTGCCTTTTATTTTCAGATCTATTAAGCCAAAAATACAAAAATACCTTGCTACAATTTATTCTTATTTATTTTATCTCGCATTCCCGCGTGATCTATCTATCAATTTATTACAACTTTCTCATGTCCATTTGCCAATTTCTGGCGCCGTTGCCCGGAAGGGATTGACAACCCCTTTAATACGTCGGGTTGCGAGTATTTGTTATTTATGTGCAGGTGCCGTTCATGTAGTGTTGCGTGGTTCTCCTATTGGTTTGATAACCTTGGTCTCATCAATGAGGGAAATACCTACTGTTACTGTGTTGCATCATCCCTTCCTCTTTGAAGAAATAGCGACATAGTTCTAGTAGACATCACATGTCCCTGCACGGGTGTCAGTGCCCCCCTCAGCGGCATGGATGGCCGCCATCGACCGCTTCCTTGCACGAACGCCAGTCGCCTCCTCCCGCCAGCTTACTTGTTCCTGGAGACCGAAGTCCAAAACATTATGTCCAACCTTGAAGCTAGGGCCAACATCCAGGAGTACGCCGACAACGGCGCAAGACACCGCCATCACCATCGCCATAGGTCAGTGGCCCGACGACACACAGAGCACGGTAGAGGAGCTGCTTCCCACCGCAAGAGCCCCCCCTTCTGTTTATTTTAGATCGATCGTCGTATGAATGTAAACTCGGAGTCAGACTAAATGAAATCTATGGTTTGATCGATTGAATGTTCTGCTAGAGCCGTATGAAATTAAATATAAAACGTCATCAAGCCACAAGTATTCCTTCTCATCCAACGACCTAGACTGCTTCAATGTCGAGCGCTCAACATGTTTAGCAGGCAGTTAATTTCCTGTCAAAAATAGTGCTAATCACATAATAACACACAAATAATATCCTACTTAATATTCGCATGCACTTAATATACTTCCAAATTAACGTGCATTGCACGTACACATTGACTAGTACTACTAGTATGTGAAACTGGTGTCGTAACTTGTGAACGCCTCCAGATATGGTCAACGGCAACATTGCCCACGAGTTCTTCGTGTTTGCCCGTGCGTCTAAACGTATAAGGGGAGGAGAGAGAGAGAGCAGACATGGAACCCACCAGTAAGTGAAGGCGAATAGTACGTGCTAACGAGCCGGTCCCACTAATGTACTAAAAATAATATTAAAACATGTTATGCATTAAATAGCATGTGGTAATATAAAAACATTATATCAAGAAAGGGGGGTACAACAAACGTAGTAGTATTATGTTGCCTATTGACATGTGGCTTGAAGGCCCTGGCCGCATGTTCGATCCTCGTCCTTTTTAAATTTTAATTTATATATGGGTCCAAATTTATTTCATGACATGTGGGACCCTCAGTGTGTAGTTTGTAGCACATTAATTTGTGGGTTGAAATTTGTTCCATTACAGGTGGACTATCGGTGTGTAGTTTTGTAGCTTATTTGTAGTAATAAATAAAGAGAACAATAGAGTTATTTGCAAAAATACCATGGTGCGACATTGAAGGTGAGAAAGGACGTGCGAGAGAGCGATGACAAATCCAGATGGAAATCAATTGGGGGAGATGTGGGGGTTGCAACTGTGTTTGGAGTAGTTGTGGGTCGAATGCTACGAAAATGTAATCTAAACCCACCAGAATAAATGCCTTCACAAGTTAATCAAAGGTTGGAGTCCCCCTCGCAATGTAAATAGCTCTGGCACTGCGAGAGATGGAGAGGTAGCTTCGATGTGTGGAAGATACGGCGTGAGAAAGCGAGGTCAATCGAGACAAGGATAGATAGAGAGACAAAGTGAGTGTGGTCCGGCATTCGTTGAAAAGATATATATGCTCTGGAGAGATATTGTCCGATTGAGCTTTTGGGAAGGGTGAGTGTCGGTGTCAAAACCGGCGGATCTCGGGTAGGGGGTCCCGAACTGTGCGTCTAGGAGGATGGTAACAGGAGACAAGGGACACGATGTTTTTACCCAGGTTCGGGAGATGATCCAGTCACATGCATGTAGATATATTTTGTGCGTGGGAGGAAGCAAGGTCAATCGATTACATATATAAAGGGAGAGAGATTGAGTGAGTGTGGGTCATCGTGCGATCGAAAGAGTGAGACGGGTTGGAGAGAGTGACCTAGATAGACAATGTGCGTGAGAGAGTATACAATATGAATATGTCGAATTGGGCTCAAACATGGAGATATATCATTTGTGTCTGAGAAAGAGAAAGGTCAATCGAGACATACAAAGAGAGAGAGAGAGAGATTGAGCGAGCGTGGCCCGCCATGAGGTCGACCTAGATAGGCAATCTGCATGAGAGAGTATAGAGTGTGTCGATCGAGGCCTGAACATGGAGATATATCATTTATATGTGAAAGAGTGGGGGCGGCTTGGATGGACTGACCTAGATAGACAATCTGCATGAGAGAGTATAGAGTGTGTCGATCGAGGCCCGAACAGGGAGATATATCATTTATCTGTGAAAGAAAGCAAGGTTAATCTAGACTTAAATAAAGAGAGCGAGATTGAGCGAGTGTGGCCCGCCGTGCGGAAGAAAGAGTGAGACAGTCTCGAGAGAGTGGCCTTGATAGACAACGCACGTGCGTGTGTGCGCACGAGAGGGGGGCTAGATAGGCAATGCATGTATCTAGCGAGAGAAGGTGGAAGGGAGAGAGCGAGAGCTCGGCATGGGGTGCAATGGCGGGTGTGTGAGGTAGATACATTTGGTAACAGAGTGGGAAAAGGGGGGTGTGTAGTTGAGAGAGTTAGAGATCGAAACATGGAGAGAAAGAATGAACGTGTGTCGGAAACCGATAACTTCCTAAGGTGGTTAGGAGAGGAAGTTTGATCGATACTGGAAATATGTAGCGTGTGTGCCAACGGGGAGGGGGCCTAAAACAACATTTGAATGTAGACAGTACGAGACTTAATATCGATGTTTCAATTTAGTGTACATTGTAAGATTTGAATTGAGGAGCATGCATATGGGTAATTATTTCGAATTTGTGCCATACTAGCTAGGTTTGGAAAAGTTGACATTGACTCAATTATTGTGCTATTTTGTAGGCCATATGTTTGAATTCATCCAAAGTTTTCTCACTACCATGGTGTTCATCACATACATATGAATTTGTATTAAAAAAGTATCATGGATACCGTGAAATGCGAAATCCATGTTAGAATTGGAGATCGCAATGTGACACACACTCTAATTCAAATAAATCCTCATTCATTAATTAATAGTATCTCGTATTGAATGACTAATTATTTGCAAGGAAAACACAGGCATGGTAATACATACAGATTCGTTTGCAAATGAAAGAAGATTCGTTTGCATTCTCAAATGTAGGCGCACCAGGTAGACCGGGGTCGTGTCATGGTGGTCGCGTGTGTTGTACGGACGCTAGCACCCAGCCACCCACCCACCCCCTCCCTCCCTCCCCACCCCCTCCCCCCAAAAAAGAACGATGACAAAATAAGTTCGCGCTTCCACGTTTTGGATTGAAATATCTGGCGGCCCCAATTCCAGCCCTGCAAAATCTCCCTTCTCCACCGTCCCCTTTCGCACCCAGAGCTCTCAAATCCCTAATTCGCCGCCAACCCAAGCAAAGTTCGAATCTCCCCTTGTCTCGTCTCTTTCCCCACCTCTGTGCCGGATGAAGACAACGAAGACGACGGTCGCGCTTCACCACCGCACTGGAGCTACCTCATCTATGCCCTCGTCCACCGCACCGGGTGGTCCACCGACAACGTCGGCCATCGCAACTGATGTGCCTCACAGACACCGACTTCCACCGCATCAGGTGCACTTCACCGACGCCGTCTCCCACCTCACCGGGGCTACTTCACTAAGCACATCAACGCACCTCCGCCCCCCGAGGCCGTTGGGGCTTCACCAATGGTCTCGTCCACCGCATCATAGCGCTCTACCTCCACTCAAGATCTACATCCGTGCGCAGCCAGCCAACGCCAGCGCATCACCCTCAATGGCTCTGAGGTGACCCGCACTCTAGCTAGGAGAGCATGCCCAAACACCGTCTTGAACTAGGTATCCACATATCACTCCCTTGTGCACTATTCGGACGATGTTTGGATATCCTTTCATTGCTCTCTTAGCTTACACGTCTATGAAACTCTGACTTTAACTCTTATTTCTTCTGGAGATATCATCTGAAACAAGCAAAACCATTTTTTAGCGAAGCATGACGGTGCTACGGGATCTGGTACACATCCTGCACACCGGTATAACCTTGTAAGTACCTGTCCTCCAGTACAACAGCAAGGTCAATTCCTCTTATCTGATCAACCATTCGTCGTGTCAAAAATGCAAAGAGGGATGCAAGGAGCACAAGGCCTGCACATCCAAGCAAGTGGTAACTTGGACTTGTACATGGAACATCCCAAGCGCAAGCAGAGTTGTAGTGAGCATGTACAATGAGCTAGCATAAGTCCCTGCATTTCATTTAATTTGTACTGGCCTGCGTGTACGATTTGTGTGCAGTGGCGGATCCATGAACTCATGTTACCAGGGGCGAAAATTTAACTTGAAAAATATGAAGGCACTTGCACTCTGGAAATCAACATAACTTGAGAAATGTCAAGCTACATGCACTTTGAAAACTAGCTAATGATCCAAAGTAGTTCAGATTATAAAACACTAAATGATGTAAGCACCAAAAACACAAAATACAACATGGTCTACAAGGACTACTAACATGGTCTTTACCTGCTTGAATTATTCGTTCTCTGGCTGAAAATATCGAAGTGTAATTGCACCTATAACCAGTGCGCAAACCGCATATCAATATATC
Organism: Triticum urartu; assembly: GCF_003073215.2. Taxonomy (NCBI): domain Eukaryota; kingdom Viridiplantae; phylum Streptophyta; class Magnoliopsida; order Poales; family Poaceae; genus Triticum; species Triticum urartu. Next base: position 218,098,339 of record NC_053025.1, on the reverse strand, counting down.
GATCCTGCACAAGTACGCCAATAGTTTCAAACAACAGATTAGAAAAGTATTTATGCTACGTTGTCATGATACGGGGACTTTCTGGTAGATGGCCTCGATGTTTCCTCAAGCCATGAAAATGTACTATAATTTGCTTGTCATCAATGCCTGCAAATATCTATGTCTCTCTCAACATAGCAGATCATCATTAGACACTAAATCCTTCAATGAGAGCTTGCAAAATGCTTGCATTAGATCCCTCATTAGACACTATATGTTCATCACCAGGAGAATGTATTTTTTTGCATCAAATCCTTCATTAGCAGTCTGTTCATTAGACACTTCAGGCTCAAGAACAACATGAGCTTGTATGTTTGCACCAGAAACTTAATTAGATACATCAGGTTCTTTCAGTTCAGTATTGATTGGGGGAGTTATAAAATAAGCAGAAATTGGTTTCATTTTCTCATAGATTCCCTACATACAAGTAGTTTTACAACATGTCAGGTTTAACTATTGGCCAGAAATTGAACAGTTGAATTAGTTATAATCAGGGATGTGATGTACCTGCTCATTGCGCATGCTGCTCTTGCAAGCTGCAACTGTCCGTTTGCACGAGCTCGATGCCATGCCTATGCTGCTGCCGCTGCCTCCCATGCAGGCTACACCCAGGGTTGGATCTTCATCTTCTTGTCCTTCCATTCGCTTGAAGCCCAGTGACCAGCATCCAACGAGGGCGCGAGGAAGTGTTGTATCGATCTGTCGAGCGGCGGCTAGGTTAGGAGTGAACCAGACTGGAGGCTCGAGCGAACGAATTGGGATTTTTCCTGTTGTTGATCGATATGGGAGGCACTCATTTGTGCCGCGATCCTACTATAGGGCCTTCCTTGCACTTACGTTATTGGTCCATCCAAATTGAAACATTTTTCTTCATTTTTTACATTGCATGCTCGTGCGTTGGGATGAACAAAACTAGCCTGGGCCAACCTGGACGGTTCAAACTAGGTGCACACTTTCCAGCCACCCGAGGTGGCCGCCCATACCAGCCCCTACGGTGGCCTCGCCCCTTTTTGCGTGTATGATTGGGGTAGTGAAAAATATTCCAGTGGAGCTTTTGATTTACCCACAGAATGGTTGAATTGCTTATTTCTATGAACCGAGTTCGCCAATAATGTGAAGGATGCTAGTCTTTTCATCCTATTGTAGATTGCTTAGATCTCGATATGCCAAATGTAATCGCGTGAAATATACAATAAAAGACAGTGTGATGTGTGTGGCTACAACTAGTCTGACAACCCGTCCTAATATAACATATCAAGGATGCACCATCTTATCAGCTTAACCATTTGACTTACCAATGCAGTGTGGGAAGAAAGATGTATTGGGACTGCGTATCCAAGCAATTGATGCAATGGACTCCTTTGTAGAACCTTGTAAGCAAAAAAGAAGTTGCAGTGTGCCTGTACAAAGAGCTAGCGTAAGTTCAGTTACCTGCTTCTCAGAATTTTAGTTAGCCACTTATTGCAAAATTGTTCAATTACATTTCTTGGCTTAATTTAGTTTACTACTGATTACATAATGCCATGGCCTGTTAATCCTATTCTAGACTGCGACTATCTATGTGTTTGATACTTACTGTTAAGAATTACCTGTTTGCCTGAACTTAAATAGCTACTTAAGCACGTAGATAGCTGGTCATATTGTAACGCCCCGAGACTGTTGCGTCAGGTGTCTTCTAGTTATTCGCTATTGTTGCCTTGTCATTTGCTTGCGTGTTGCATCTTGTCATGTTATCATTGTTTGCATTGCATCGTGCCTCTTGCCATTTTGCATTTCATCACAATCACCATGTGCATTGCATTCTTCATGATGTTGTCTTGCTCTATTCTTGTCGTTTGTATCAACCCCTTCCCATCTCTCTCAAATCTACCCATGTATCATCACCGCCTTCTTCCATCTTATTCCTTTCATTTTTGCAAGTGCCATTTTCTGTTGTCCATAAATGTTCATTCTTTTCCTATAAACCATACACCTTTCCTTTAACCCCTCTGTTAAATTTCAGATCACTTGAAGTCGTTTTGGTTGGGTTCAAAAATGGTTCTAGTTTGAATTTTAATTCAAACTTGAATTATTTTTCTACCCTTAAAAATTCCCAAACCACTTTTATTAAATCGGGCATATTTCATGGTTTCCAGAAATATGTCCCTCTCTCCTCACATCCATTCCAAACCCTCTGTACTTTCTTTCTATTTCTATTTATGCAATAAATAGAAAAGAGAAAAGGTAAATCAGATAGGAGAGAGAAGCCCACATGACCGAATGTAATGAAGCGTTACATTCGTCATCGTCCACCTCGGCACCCCCTCCCTCTCACAGTAAACTCCAGGGGCGTTGATCACATGTCCATCGAGGACGCACGAGCTCCACGTCGTCGCCCAGCCTCCTATAAATCCCACTCGGTGTCCGAGGCCCTCCCTAGGGTTTCCCTATTCCCTCCTCCTCTGCCGCCATGTGTGTTTCACGCTCCTCTGCCGCTCGGTTCGGTCACCGGTGAGCAGCTCCGACGAGCTCCTCCGCCGCTCCGTGGGCACATCGCCAGCTCCTTTGCTTTCTCTGCTTCTTGCGTGCACTCACGCCCGCCAGCTTCGATGTTCCTGCCACTGATCTCCTCACTAAGCCACATACACCCATCAGCACCCACAGTCCCACCGTCCCTCCGTGCTGCACACGCACACGCCCACACACGCGAGTGCACGTGCAAGGGCCTCGCCTTACCCCGATTGCATCTGCCGATTGCATCCTGTACGCCATGGATGAGGTGCTCAAGCTCCTCACACCCATGCGCCCTTCCTGCATAGCACACACATCATGTGCACATCCCACCGCGGCCACCACAAGCCTTTTCCGCACCCCCGCCAGCGCTTGGTAGCCACAGCAGTCGCCGCTGCTTGTTCCTGTCACCGACGAGAATCAGTTGTCTGCCATGTAGAAGAAAACCCCGACCTTCTTCAGTTCATCTAAGTCTGAACCCTCTTTGTGCACCCGTATTGCAGCAGCGCAGTGGTTGGCGCACCTTGGGCATATCCAGGCGATCTGGGGTTCAAACCCAGGTGGTACCCTTTTTCTTTGTTTTGTTTTTGAATTGCGGTTCTTTTCCCAAACACACAAGAGCAGTCGATCCCCCTCTGTAACACAAACACCAGACTAGCGCAGTGGCTAGCAGTCTCTATTTTCAATAGAGAGGTTGTGGGTTCGAGTCCTAAGCACCCCGATTTTTTTTCTTTTCCTTTGCACACACGCACACTTGGGCCCGATTCCACTTCTGGCCCGTATCTAAATATCCATGCACCCAAATGAAACGTGTCATATATGCATCTTGCTTAGATTTTCATGTCCTTTAACGGTATGCAACTTTCATCCATGCTAATAATGTTTAAAATATTGCTTGCATTAATTTGCATAAATGCCATGTTAAACTGTTTTATTTCATAACTAAATAACCGTAGCTCCATTGTAAATAATCTTTATATGTAAATGGGGTGGAAAAATGAATAGTTTAACATGGTAGCACTACTTTGCATGTTTAACAACTATAAAATATGCTTTAGGACAGAGCAGTACCAAATCAAAAACATGCACACGAGGATTTTCCGGACTTGTTGCTTGTTGTTCTGGCCTCATTTAAACTTGGCTAGATAGGTAGTTTTGATATGCTTCACCTCTTGCTATGTTTAACAACATTTAATATTGTTGGGTACATAACTGAGAGAGAACTAAATAAGTCATGTGGTGTTTCGTCAATATGCAACTCGTTGCATATTGAGCTCCACTTAATTTGTAGTATTGTTTGTTGCACTTTGCCTTGCCATGCCATGCCTCTTTAAACCCGACATGCATCATACTTGGTTGCGCATCATGCCATGTTTATGTGATGGTTGTTTACTATGTTGCTTGCTTCTTTCCGGTTTGCTTCTCTCGTTAGCTTAAGTTTCGTTCCGGAGTTGTGAGGATTCGTTCGACTACGTCCGTTTGTCTTCTTCATGGACTCGTTCTTCTTGCTTGCGGGATCTCAAGCAAGATGACCATACCCTCGAAATCACTTCTATCTTTGCTTGCTAGTTGTTTGCTCTATCGCTATGTCGCGCTACCTACCACTTGTTATATGATGCCTCCCATATTTGCCATGTCAAGCCTCTAACCCTCCTTCCTAGCAAACCGTTGTTTGGCTAAGTTACCGCTTTTGCTCAGCCCCTCTTATAGCGTTGTTAGTTGCAGGTGAAGTTGAAGTTTGTTCCATGTTGGAACATGGATATGTTGGGATATCACAATATATCTTATTTAATTAATGCATCTATATACTTGGTAAAGGGTGGAAGGCTCGGCCTTATGCCTGGTGTTCTGTTCCACTCTTGCCTCCCTAGTTTCCGTCATACCGGTGTTATGTTCCTTGATTTTGCGTTTCTTACACGGTTGGGTGTTACAAGTTGGTATCAGAGCCATCCCCGACTTAGGAACCCCCTGCTTGATTGAATCGCTGACGTTGTTGAGTCTAGAACAAAATGTTTTGAGTCTTAGGATCATATATATCGGAGAGTAGGATTCATTTTACTCCTCAGTCCCTTCGTCGCTCTGGTGAGGCCTCCTGACGTAGAAGTTTTGACTTCTCTCCTCAAATTTCACGAATTTTTTTTAGGATCACGCGGGTATCTTGGAATCGTTCCGATATTCTTGTGACGAGAACATTGTTCTTGGTGCCTCCTGACATTTAGGGGTTGTGGCAGTGTCCCGAGGAGTTGAGCTCTGAGGTGTTGTCGTCACAATTTTATCGTTGCAGTTCTGGAATACCTGAGTTCGCCGACATCGAAAATCTCTTTTATGCAGTTGTTGGTGAGATAACCTCGACGCCACCCAGTACTGGGGAGGGAGTTCGGGAGTACTGCCATAACTCGTATAACAGATGCTTTTCGAAGGTTGAGGTACATGATTTCCGAAGGTTTCTTGGTTATGTGTTGAAGGATGGATACAGTTGGATGTAGGGATTGTTACTTTGGGTGAGATATTATGCTTCCCATGTATCCCCAACACCTGATTGCATAACCAGAAAGTTTCGGGAGTTTATAAATGGGAATTCAAGTATATCGTAGGATATCTTTCCAACAGACACATGATACGATATGGGGTCTATCATATGTTTGTTTCCGGCTTATTTTGCGATCCAAATCCTTTGTTTTGTTTTGACTTGTGGTATTCGAGTTGCTTTGAGGTCAAATGTGGATTCCATACCTTTTCTAAGCAGTGTTCTCATATTCCTATGGGAGTGCTAACCCTTCATGATAATCGAGATTGTCATGTCAATCCTTTTCAATCGGCGTATTTCTCTTCAAGTGGATCCGATCATTTCAACATTCATTAGATCAATTCTAAGTTTTCTCAACGGTGTTTATTCAATCTTCCCAAGTTGCCTTTGTTTTCCCACCCACCCACCCTTTTCTTCAAGGACTCATATATCTTAATCAAGTATCCATTTTATTCATGTCAACTTTGTTCATTCTTTTCCTTCAATCTTCTTAACCGGTGATTCTCGGGAAGATACTAACGGAGCCTCAACAATGCATGGTGGTGTTTCTCGTCGTCATTCTCAACATTTGAAGACCGAAGAAGAGTTTCTCTTCAATCTTATCCATTCTTCCAAAGATTCATGGTTCTAGCCTTATGCCATCTTCTCATAATCGTTTTCGATTGTGAGAATTATTTTCACCCATCCGGAGCAATTCAGGAGTCTTTTCAGTTTGATTCTCCGGAGCCCATCATCTAAGAATTATTCATTCCAGCTTTCATCTATCGTTCTACAAATGTTACCGGCGAATCGTTCAAGTTTCCTCTAATCAGCTCATAATCTCTTCATTCTCTTGTATCTAAATTTCCCCAAGTATCTTTGTTCGTTTTCAAATTCTTACCGGTGATTCATCCCTTTACTTCATTCATTTTCAATTCTTACGGTGGTTCATTCAAGATTTCTCTTCCTTCGTTATCGTATCAACTCATTCGTTCTTTTGAATCCTACCGGCGGATCATCGAAGACCTTTCTCAAGTTTACGCTATATCTATCTTAATCCTTTCTACGAGAATAAGTAGTATGCCAAATCCATTGCTTGTCATCAATTTAATTTGATGAAGGATAAGCATACAATAAATCTTATTCTTATTTCCTCGAGGTGATTCAATTCTTTTCTTCCGGAGATTGTCCATGATGATTAAATTCTTGATTACAAGTGAGTCATCTTTCTTTTCCGGAGTTTCAAGTTTTCCGCTTTATCTCATCGCGAAGCTCCATCTAAATCATCGCAAGGCTTCACCTTGTGTTTTCAACTTCTCTTTCTTTCTATCATCCTTTCATTACCAGAGTTCTTCATGGAGGCTCTACATGGTGGTTCGTCAAGGATTCATTTCATTCTTAAATTGTTCTTCAAGTTTTCTCTCAAAGTTAAGATCCGTCAAGCTATACTCACAAATAAACATGGTGTTCAACACATGTCTTGTTTTGAGGAGTTCAAGCCTTCTTCATCTTGCATTCCAAAGTGCAGTCCTTCCTATCTTATCTTTTAAGGTGGTGTTATGCCATTTTTGACAATTTCCCTTCGTGTTTCATGATTCGTAAGTTGTCACGGATGACAAATTTAAACCCATCATTTTCTTTTCATTCAGGAGATCCTTTGCAATCCATTAATCTCTTCGTTGGAGTTATCTTGTGTCATGTTTCACCTAAAGCTTTCCCTAAGGAATGTTGCTATTATGGTGCTTATCAATGATCCAAGTTTTCTCCTATCCTCTTGGTGAAAGAAGTTTTTCATCGCCTTGGTGCTCTCACTCAAATCAATGGCTTCCTTTAGTGACCGTTTGTCACCTCATAATGTTGAGATGTTTCCATAAGCCCACTACAAGCTTATTCTTTTCGTTGTTGGTTTTCCAAAAACTCCGTTATAACCTTTCTGGAAGGGTGTTTTCCAAGCTCATTTGTGGCAGAAGTTGTCATTTTCTTCTCAATTCTTTCCTTTCCAACATTTCAACTTCTATTCTTTCGTTCTGGAGGCATAGCGATGTTGCTCTATTCACCCATCATCCCATTTTTGTCAAAGATCATGTTCTTTCCTTTTGCTTATCCATTTCAATTGGAGTGTCGTGTCCTCCATTCAAGTTCTCTCATCTTATCAAGTTTTTGCCTCCCTTCTCAACCGGAGTGTTGTCTGAAACCTTTCTTACCCCTTGTGCCATTCTTTCAATAGTTTTGGAGGCAGTGTGTTGTTGATTTTGTCAAGTATCCTCTCATCTTGTCAAATTCATGTTCAATTCCTTCCATTTACAGTCGAAGTGCTGTCCAAATTATATCAATCTTATTCCTTCGCTATCTTCTTTTAACCGGAGTGGTTACATGTCCTTCCTTGTCGCTGGAGATCTTCATTCATGTCTTTCAACCTACAAGGTTCTCGTAATGTTCCTTGTTCCACTTTTCTAATGGGGTGTTTTCAAATTCGTTCATCTTCGTCGTATTATTTCTTTCAATTTGTTCAACCCTGCAAGGTTCTTTGGTTTCACTCGTTTGTCAAAGAAGCAACTTAGTTTTACCTCTTCTCTTTCTCTTCCGTTTTTCTCCGGTGCCATCCTAGATCTCGGGACGAGATCCTCTTATAGTGGTGGAGTGTTGTAATGCCCCGAGACTATTGCGCCAGGTGTCTTCAAGTTATTCGCTATTGTTGCCTTGTCATTCGCTTGCGTGTTGCATCTTGTCATGTCATCATTGTTTGCATTGCATCGTGCCTCTTGCCATTTTGCATTTCATCATAATCACCATGTGCATTGCATTCTTCATGATGTTGTCTTGCTCTATTCTTGTCGTTTGTATCAACCCCTTCCCATCTCTCTCAAATCTACCCATGTATCATCACCGCCTTCTTCCTTCTTATTCCTTTCATTTTTGCAAGTGCCATTTTCTGTCGACCATAAATGTTCATTATTTTCCTATAAACCATACACCTTTCCTTTAACCCCTCTTTCAAATTTCAGATCATTTGAAGTTGTTTTGGTTGGGTTCAAAAATGGTTCAAGTTTGAATTTTAATTCAAACTTGAATTATGTTTCTGCCCTTAAAAATTCCCAAACCACTTTTATTAAATCGGGCATATTTCATGGTTTCCAGAAATATGTCCCTCTCTCCTCACATCCATTCCAAACCCTCTGTACTTTCTTTCTATTTCTGTTTATGCAATAAATAGAAAAGAGAAAAGGTAAATCAGATAGGAGAGAGAAGCCCACCGGCATGCACCTTTCGGCCCAGCCCACATGACCGAATGTAACGAAGCGTTACATTCATCATCGTCCACCTCGGCACCCCCTCCCTCTCACAGTAAACTCCAGGGGCGTTGATCACATGTCCACCGAGGACGCCCGAGCTCCATGTCGTCGCCCAGCCTCCTATAAACCCCCTCGGCGTCCGAGGCCCTCCCTAGGGTTTCCCTATTCCCTCCTCCTCTGCCGCCATGTGAGTTTATCCACCAAATCCATCGCCCCAAACCTTCCGAGCGAGTCTGAGAGCGAGGTTCGTCGCTGGAGTGCTCTCCGGCGAGTCTAGGCGTGTTACTCGTCTCCAGGATCTTCGCACGCATCAACTACCTCCCCTGCTACACAGACGCCAAGCCACAGGCCCTCTTCTCGTTGCCGACCTCTCCTTCTTCTTCCTCGGGACAACCTCGTCGCTGGCCAAACTCGTCGCCCCCTTGCTCCCCCGAGCTCGAACGACTTTGCCAAGCCCCTCAATGTGAGCAGCCTCATCTCACCACCAGTTTTTCCCCTTCGTTTGCACTCTGTTTCGTCCGTCTCCATCGAGCCCAAGCGCTCCTCCATCGAACCTCATCTTCGGCGAGTGTTTCGACCTCTCCTTGCTTCTCGTGCGCATTCAGTAGGGTCGCGTCATTCCATAGAGCCGATTCCCTCTTACAGCGCGCCGGTTTGGTCCTTGAATCATTGGGTCCAAGCTTCGCATTGATGCCATTGTTTTTTCGTCACCGACGTTGCCCTATAGTCGTCTGGAGGCGTGCATGACACGCGGGAGCGCGATTTCTTGTTGTGAGTGTTTGACGTGCCTCCGCCGCTCGGTTCGGTCACTGGCGAGCAGCTCCGACGAGCTCCTCCGCCGCTCCCTGTGCACAGCACCAGCTCCTCTGCTTTCTCTGCTTCTTGCGTGCGCTCACGCCTGCCAGCTTCGATGTTCCTGCCACTGCTCTCCTCGCTAAGCCACATACACCCATCAGCACCCACAGTCTCCGCCATCCCTCCGTGCTGCACACGCACACACCCACGAACGTGAGTGCACGCGCAAGGGCCTCACCTTGCCCCGATTGCATCTGCCGACTGCATCCTGTACGCCATGGATGAGGTGCTCAAGCTCCTCACACCCATGCGCCCTTCCTGCATAGCACACACATCATGCGCACATCCCACCGCGGCCACCGCAAGCGTTTTCCGCACCCCCACCGGCTCTTGGTAGCCGCAGCAGTCGCCGCTGCTTGTTCCTGTCGTCCGCCATGTAGAAGAAAACCCCGACCTTCTTCAGTTCATCTAAGTCTAAACCCTCCTTGTGCACCTGTAGCAGCGCGGTTGTTAGCGCACCTCAGACATATACAGACGATCTGGGTTCAAACCCCAGGTGGTACCCTTTTTCTTTGTTTTGTTTTTGAACTGCTTTTCTTTTCCCAACCACACAAGAGCAGTCGATCCCCCTCTGTAGAACAAACACCAGACTAGCATAGTGGCTAGCAGTCTCTGTTTTCGAGTCCTAAGCACCCCGGTTTTTTTTCTTTTCTATTGCACACACGCACACTTGGGCCCAATTCCACTTCTGGCCCGTGCATTTTTTTCCTCTGCCTGTGGTTTTCTTTATTTTCCAATGCATTGCATAATTACAGTTTTGCCACTCATTTGCAATGCTCATATCTGAATATCCATGCACCCAAATGAAACATGTCATATATGCATCTCGCTTAGATTTTCATGTTCTTTAACAGTATGCAACTTTCATCCATGTTAATAATGTTTAAAATATTGTTTGCATTAATTTGCATAAATGCCATGTTAAAATGTTTTATTTTATAACTAAATAACCATAGCTCCATTGTAAATAATCTTTATATGTAAATGGGGTGGAAAAATGCATAGTTTAACATGGTAGCACTACTTTGCATGTTTAACAACTATAAAATATGCTTTAGGATACAGCAGTACCAATGCATTTTTTCCTCTGCCTGTGGTTTTCGTTATTTTCCAATGCATTGCATAATTACAGTTTTGCCACTGATTTGCAATGCTCATATCTGAATATCCATGCACCTAAATGAAACATGTCATATATGCATCTTGCTTAGATTTTCATGTTCTTTAACAGTATGCAACTTTCATCCATGTTAATAATGTTTAAAATATTGTTTGCATTAATTTGCATAAATGCCATGTTAAAATGTTTTATTTTATAACTAAATAACCATAGCTCCATTGTAAATAATCTTTATATGTAAATGGGGTGGAAAAATGCATAGTTTAACATGGTAGCACTACTTTGCATGTTTAACAACTATAAAATATGCTTTAGGATACAGCAGTACCAATGCATTTTTTCCTCTGCCTGTGGTTTTCGTTATTTTCCAATGCATTGCATAATTACAGTTTTGCCACTGATTTGCAATGCTCATATCTGAATATCCATGCACCTAAATGAAACATGTCATATATGCATCTTGCTTAGATTTTCATGTTCTTTAACAGTATGCAACTTTCATCCATGTTAATAATGTTTAAAATATTGTTTGCATTAATTTGCATAAATGCCATGTTAAAATGTTTTATTTCATGACTAAATAACCGTAGCTCCATTGTAAATAATCTTTATATGTAAATGGGGTGAAAAATGCATAGTTTAACATGGTAGCACTACTTTGCATGTTTAACAACTATAAAATATGCTTTAGGATAGAGTAGTACCAAATCAAAAACATGCACATGAGGATTTTCCGGACTTGTTGCTTGTTGTTCCGGCCTCATTTGAACTTGGCTAGATAGGTAGTTTTCATATGCTTCACCTCTTGCCATGTTTAACAACATTTAATATTGTTGGGTACATAACCGAGAGAGAACTAAATAAGTCATGTGGTGTTTCATCAATATGCAACTCGTTGCATATTGAGCTCCACTTAATTTGTAGTATTGTTTGCTGCACTTTGCCTTGCCATGCCATGCCTCTTTAAACAGGACATGCATCATACTTGGTTGCGCATCATGTCATGTTTATGTGATGGTTGTTTACTATGTTGCTTTCTTCTTTCCAGTTTGCTTCTCTCGTTAGCTTCGGTTTCGTTCTGGAGTTGTGAGGATTCGTTCGACTACGTCCGTTTGTCTTCTTCATGGACTCGTTCTTCTTCCTTGCGGGATCTCAGGCAAGATGACCATACCCTCGAAATCACTTCTATATTTGCTTGCTAGTTGTTCGCTCTATCGCTATGTCGCGCTACCTACCACTTGTTATATGATGCCTCCCATATTTGCCATGTCAAGCCTCTAACCCTCCTTCCTAGCAAACCGTTGTTTGGCTAAGTTACCGCTTTTGCTCAGCCCCTCTTATAGCGTTGTTAGTTGCAGGTGAAGTTGAAGTTTGTTCCATGTTGGAACATGGATATGTTGGGATATCACAATATATCTTATTCAATTAATGCATCTATATACTTGGTAAAGGGTGGAAGGCTCGGTCTTATGCCTGGTGTTTTGTTCCACTCTTGCTGCCCTAGTTACAGTCATACCGGTGTTATGTTCCTTGATTTTGCGTTCCTTACGCAGTTGGGTGTTATGTGAACCCCTTGACTGTTCGCTTTGAATAAAATTCCTCCAGCAAGGCCCAACCTTGGTTTTACATTTGCCTAACAACCTATTACCCTTCCCTTGGGTCGGCCAACCCGAGGGTCATCTTTATTTTAACCCCCCCCCCCCCCGGGGCAGTGCTTCTCTAAGTGTTGGTCCGAACCGAGTAGACTGCGGGGCCACCTCGGGGAAACTTTAGGTTTGGTTTTACTCGTAGGATGTCATCCGGTGTTGCCCCTGAGAACGAGATATGTGCAGCTCCTATCGGGATTATCGGCACATCGGGCGGCTTTGGTGGTCTTATTTTACCATTGTCAAATGTCTTATAACCGGGATTCCGAGACTGATCGGGTCTTGCTGTAACATCTCAAAATTCTAAATTTTGAGATATTATAATAAATAGATAGATTGATTGTTTGTTTGATTGTTGGGTGATTGATTGAGTGAAATTCGAAACTTTGTGAAAGTTAAATGAGAGGGAATAAAAGGACTTTCCCAAACTTTCACCTTTTCGCATTTTGATCTCCGTGAATTCAAATTCCTTTCAAATACAAAACCCTCGAGAGAAGATGATATGACTTCTTCCATTTAATTAAATGAAAAGGGGTTTTTGAAAAGATTTGAATTTTATTTGGAAATATTTCAAATTCAGAAACTTTAGGCAACTCAATGATTTTCATGGGAGAAGATAAAATGACTTCTTCAAAATATATGAAATATGAGTTGGAAGTTTAAAAGGATCAAATTTAAAGTCCGTTTGAAATTATTTTCAATTTGGAGTTATTTGGATTTTATTAAAATTATTTTTCTCCAAAAATAAAATAAATGGAAAATAGGGTAAAATGATTCGCTACATCAGAAAATTTGAGAGAAATAATTTTAAAATCATCTTGGTATTTCTAAAATGATTTTTATTGGGTTTTATTGTAGAACTAGCACTGTTTGAATTATTTGAATTTTTGTGAATTTTATTTGGCACTAGAGAAATGTTCATGTTGTAGAAAATCTTTTTCTGAAAATTTTGACATATAATATGCCTATATAAAATTTTATTTTATTACCGTTATCCAGTTCTCTTTTTTGTTTCTATTAAAAAAATCTACGCGTGCGCCTGGAACTAACCGTCGCCCACATGCGTAGCATAGCAGCAGGCCGGCCCGTTTTTCTTTTATTTTTTGTTTTTTTAATTTATTTTCGTTAATGTTTAGTTTTTTTTAAACAAACTTCAGAAAAAAAATAGACTTCAAAAAAAAACTACAGCCCGTGTACGCGCGTGGCCGACCGAGGCCTTTAGGCCCGTGCGAGGCGTTAGCCTTTTTCTTCTCTGTTTCATTTAATTACGTCTATGTTTATTCCCACATTGTCTAGCCTTTGACTCCTAAACCTCTTTTCCACCTATAAATATAGATCCATAGAGCCTCTAAAAATCATCCGATTCGGGTTAAATCAATATTTTGGTTTTACTAGATTCATTTAAGAAAAATATATTTCTCCTTTCCGGCGCGATTTCTGGAAATTGTCTCTTCTCTCCAAAGTCATCTTTTCTCTGCCTTATAAAGGTATATTTCTTTTTTTTCTTTTTATACTTCCTAGACGTAGCTATTTTTTCTTCCGTGCAGCTTGGCCCTGATTTTTCAAATAGCCATAACTTTTCACTCGTTTATCCAAATTAGATGAAACCAACGCCTATAGCTTCGTCTTGTTTTCACCTATTCAGTGAACTTGTCACATCAAATTTTTCAAATTTTCAAATTTCGAATTTTGTTCAGATTCATATTCAAACTTGTTTTGATCATAACTTGAGTTTCGTAACTCCGATTTGGTTGATCTTTTTTGCAAATTGAAGCTCTTGACCTAAACTTTTTGATAAGCCCAAATTCACATAATTTTGATACTGTTAGAAATTGTGTTATGTTGCAAGAGTTATTTGCTTGGTTTTGATGTTTTTCGAATCGTCTTCTTCGTTCTTTCCGATCTTTTGAGTGATTGCTTATGTGTGGTTACTATTGCTTGCTCATGATAGATTGAACGGAGTGTGACGAGTAGAACTATCAAGAGTTATGAGTGCGAATCATCTTCATCAACAGTACAAGGCAAGTTCACACTTTGATCATACTTTTCATTCCCAGTTTTTATGCATTAGTTCCCATCCCCAAACATTGCATGATTAGGAAGTGTTTAACATGTGGGTTTTGGGAAGTAGTTGATGAGGTAGAACATATTGTCCTGCATTCAAACTTTGGGAGTTACTTTTACGTTATGCTCATATTGCTATGCTATGCTCATAGACGTGGATTGGTTTGAGAGAATTCATGACAGATGTGAGAGTTATTATTTAATGGTTAACTTAAGGTGGCTACTTTAATACACATCTGATGGATTGGTTGGGGCATCCTGGAACACCCAGTGGTTTGCTCGGGCACCTGGAGAACCCAGTGCTTGCCCAAGGGGATCCCGGAGGATCTGTTCGATCACCCTATGGAATGCCACCCAGGCTCAAAGGGATCATAAGATTATTTATGCTAGAAACTTCCGTGTGCAGCCACAAGCCATTATGGGCTCTGGCATAGTTGAGTAAGTTGCGTGAAGCTCTTGAAGAGATAGACTAGCAGATGTAGTGGGTTGTAGGTGGTATAGCCTATCCGGAGTAGAGAGTTAACGCTTCTGAAAGACTGTATCTCGGTCATCCGTTTCTCAAACACCATGTAGTGCGAGAAATCCAACGAAGGAGATCGAGTCTTGTGGGGAAAAGTGCGCAAACCTCTGTAGAGTGTACAAACTAATCATGATTAGTCGTGTCCCCGGTTATGGACATCTTGAGTCTCTGGTACTTGGGTTATCATATTGATCTCATCACGTTACTTAAATAATTTGTTGGGTTATTGATGTTAATTTGGGATTGAGTTGGAGGAACCTTCTCAATATTTATCAACCAACTTTGTAGTTAAATAAAATATATTCCATTGATGTAGGGAAAATTGGCTTTTCGCAAAAACATTATAACCATAGAGTTTTTCCACCAGCCAAATATGCATGTAGTGATAGCCTTTATTCATCATTATCCTCTGGTGTGAATTTGCCAGTACATTCAATGTACTGACCCTTTGTGGCTGCAACGTCTCATGTTGCAGGAATCTTACGACGAGTAAGTGATACATTAGGGTTACAATTTCTACACTCAACTTTGTCGTTGGTGTTGATGGGAATCCACAACCTTGTTGTTACTTCCGCTATTTGGATTGAGGTAATAGTATTTACGTACTTTATACATGTGATTTACCTCTGTTATAAATCCTCGAGTACTGTGTGTGTCAGCATACTGATCCAGAGATGACACTTAAGCACAGAGACTTGACCGTCTGAGGTCGGGTCGCTACAAGATGGTATCAGAGCACATGTTGACTGTAGGACGTGATCCTAGAAACTGGCAAGCCCATAGGAAAGATTTTCTCTACAACTTCATTTTCAAAAGATCTTTTACCTCTCCTCTCTTCTGAGCTTATTCAAATATTCCCTTTAGTGAATCCATACCGCTTTCCCCTTTTGACCACACGAAGATTTGACTAATGAGACCACTCCAAGAAGTACAAGATATCGGACAACTGCGACCATTTGGAATGAAGAGGATTTTACCATACATTTTAATAACGGAAACTGCAACGGTTGAAGACTCCGAAGACTAGGAGAATTTGAAGGCCCTGTAGAATTTCTAGATTTGTATGACCTAGGAAGGCACCCCTTATGGAACTTGGCAGACTATGGAAGCTGTCAATACCCGAGATCAAGGTGTATTGGAGAAAGACCGAAACATGGAGAGTTAAAAACTCAAAGTTTTGTCAAAAAAACCCTAAGGCAGGAGATATCAATTATGGAATGAAAGCTCATGGAAATGACAAGAGCAGAAACACGGTTATCCATGATGTTATTGCCCGCCTATACTATTGTCACCGGGCTGAGTTAAGCATGCATTTCTTCGGAAGGATTGGATGGTAGAAGGCTGATGGAGCACCTATCAGCAAAAGATGAAGTTTTAACCTTAGCCGGTGTATCACGAGGATCCGGAGTAGTACATCAAGAATTCTAAGATGGAGCTTCAGGAAGCCGTATTTGACAGGGAAGCATTTCGTGAAGAACTTAGGACCCAGAAGCTGAAAGTAGCCAAGCTGGATAAGCAAAACCTCAAGATACCGGAGATTCGTCAGGAACTGAAGGATAGTAGAACCATGGTTCATGCGAAGGATGTTGAAACCAGAAGTTTGGAATGCAACTCCATAATATTAAAGGACGTCACGAGAGACTTCGCGTCAACAGGAATGATCTGGCAAAAGAACTTGAGAAGGACAAGCACGATCGAAAGAAGCCATCGGAGACATGAACAAGACTCGTAGAGATTGATGACTTTGAAGATTTATTGACCTTTAGAAGACCCAACCCCTGTTATATGCCTACGTTAGATGCGGCGTTTGTGAGCTGTCATTTGTTTGATGTTTTTCCAACAGCCACAGACAAAATCTGTCTTTTCAAAACCATTGTTTGTATTGTGTGCATCCCTCTCCCTCTCTCTCATCTCACCCCAAAACCCATGGACCCAATAGAGGATGAATGGAGAAGAACTCATATTTTCTGGACCGATGATTCAATTGGAGACAGACCAATGGATTCAGAACATGGAAGATCATATGAAGAATAACACTATAGCCGGAAAGGATATGGCCCATCATGCTCTTCAGTGCTTTGAAAGAGGTGCTGCTACTTGGTGGAGGATGTACCAAACCATGAATGGATGGTAAGGAGTAACCACTTGAAAAGAATTTAAGTTGACTCTGCAAAGATCTCATCTTGTGTCCCAGAAGTTGAAGCCTCGTGGAAAGGATATGAAGAAACCTTGTGCATGCAAGATTTGTGGAGAAATAGGACACACCCATAAGGAACACAAGGATGAATGCCCTAATTGTGAAGGAATTCACCCAGCTGAAGAATGCCCAACTAGGCAGATTACTTGTTTCCTGTGTGAAGGGACTACCCACTATCCTGCTCAGTGTCACATTTACCCCATGGTACGAAGAACCGTACAGTAGAAGAAAGAAGTAAAGAAAGGAGCCCTTATGGAAATTTTAGAAGAACCCGTGATGAAGGAAGATGTCGGGGACACACCCAAAGAAGAACCAATTAAACCCTGCGCCAAGTCATGCTATTCATGTGGAGAAGAAGGACACATCTCCCAGAATTGTATGAATGGGGATCTAGTAGAATTCCCGACGGAGGAAGTAGAGTATGACCCACAAGAAATAGAAGCCATGATTGGCATGGAAAGGTCTAGGAAGAGAAGTAGATTGGATTCCAGGAAGGACCTGAGTCATATCACCTATTATAGGTGCAAGGAGTCAGGGCACTACCTCAGCATTTACCCAAAAAGGAAACCTCGAGACTTGTCAGAAGTAATATGTTTTCGTTGTAATGGAGCAGGGCATTTTGCCAGAGAATTCCCCAAGGAGAAGGAGACTTGTGATAATTAGTGGTGTCTGTGAAAAGTATATTCGTAGTAGTGAGAACATTTTCCTTTGTATTGAGGTGTTGAGTTGAGGCATGTAATGGAAGTGCAGGAGATTGTAATACTTTGAGAATCAATAAAGTTAGTATCATGGGTACTATTTGGATTTTATGAGTTGTTACTCTATGAAGAAAGTTTTTGAACATGTTTGAGGATATGAGAAATATGGTCTATGGAAGATTGGAGCATTTTAAGGGTGGTAGCACCCTGTGAGGAGAATTGACCCCTGGAAAGGAATAATGTTGTTCCACGGAGTGGACTTCAAAAGTATAAGTTTTATCTCGATATGCGGGATACCCCAAGAATATGAAGAGATGAAGTACTATTGGATATAGAGGAGGTAATGTTGGTAATAAGGAGCAGTTGTAACTCCATGATGAGCCTGAGTAATCACGTCTTAGTTTGGTGCCAATAGAAGGAAGAGAGACAATACAATTGGACGGATTTTAAGTATGCTAGGAAGCTGGAAGTTGGATGTTGGATTAAAGATCAGTTGCCCCGAGGATGAGTTCAAGGTTTCCAAGTGATGAGATGGGCCATAACCCACAGACCCCAGGACCTGCCAAGAAGCAAGCACCCTTGCTGAAGGAAAAACCCTGGAAGAAGTTACGTTTATCGGCAGACGATCTTATAGGAGTTTACGCAAAACCTGAGAGTTGTGAAGAAACGATAGATGTTTGTTTGGCTTGCAGAATCAATGGATTTATCCAAACTTGGTTCATTGACAAGATAAATTCTGCAATGCTTGAGAGGATGACCGAGTGTTAGAATGCGAGATTCGCTAAACCATATACAAGGTAATGATTTGGGTGCGAGATGGATTGATCACCATACCGACTTACTCTTATTATTCGCCTTGCTATATGGGATGGTAAATCTGAGTGACTTACCTATAGTAGAGAGACGACGATATTAAGCCTTGTTTAAACCTTAGAATGGTATAATCATTTTCCCTTGTACAAGTCAGTTGTTGCCAATCGTAGGACATACGGTGAGAATGAAGCCTAGACCCATTTCCTGCAGGAGAAGCCATAAATGGTTGACCACCATGAGATATTGATAGTTGTTTAGTATTGGCGCCAGACCCGTCAGCTAAGAAGACCCAATCACAGAAGAACCTTACCAAGATGAAAGACAGAAGAATTGAGGAAAAGGATATGCCACTACCAAAAAATCCCAGATAAGGAATTATCCTGAATATCTGAGAAGACCGACACTGTTAACAATATGGATGAAGTATATGAGTTCTGATGGAACCGTAACCATGCTTCTAAGGGCGGTAGCACTCCAGACCCCTGGAGACGATCGATGGATTTTGAGAAGACCCCGACCCTAACCTATTTCTTGCTAGCCTCTCTGAATCTCGAGGACGAGATTCATTTTAAGGGTGGTAGGTTTGTAACATCCCAAAATTCTAAATTTTGGAATGTTATAATAAATAGATAGATCGATTGTTTGTTTGATTGTTGGGTGATTGATTGAGTGAAATTCGAAACTTTTTGAAAGTTAAATGAGATGGAATAAAAGGACTTTCCCAAACTTTCACCTTTTCACATTTTGATCTCCGTGAATTCAAATTCTTTTCTAATACAAAACCCTCGAGAGAAGATGATATGACTTCTTCCATTTAATTAAATGAAAAGGGGTTTTTGAAAAGATTTGAATTTTATTTGGAAATATTTCAAATTCAGAAACTTTAAGCAACTCAATGTTTTCATGAGAGAAGATAAAATGACTTCTTCAAAATATATGAAATACGAGTTGGAAGTTTAAAAGGATCAAATTTAAAGTCCGTTTGAAATTATTTTCAATTTAGAGTTATTTGGGTTTTATTCAAATTATGTTTCTCCAAAAATAAAATAAATGGAAAATAGGGTAAAATGATCCCCTACATCAAAAAATTTGAGAGAAATAATTTTGAAATCATTTTGGTATTTCTAAAATGATTTTTATTGGGTTTTATTGTAGAACTAGCACTGTTTGAATTATTTGAATTTTTTGTGAATTTTATTTGGCACTAGAGAAATGTTCATGTTGTAGAAAATCTTTTTCTAGAAATTTTGATATATAATATGCCTATATAAAATTTTATTTTATTATCGTTATCTAGTTCTCCTTTTTGTTTCTATTTAAAAAAAGAAAAAAAAATCTACGCGTGCGCGTGGAACTAACCGTCGTCCACATGCGTAGCATAGCACCAGGCCGGCCCGTTTTTCTTTTGTTTTCTTTTGTTTTTTTATTTTATTTTCCTTAATGATTAGCTTTTTTAAAGAAACTTCAGGAAAAAAAGTAGACTTCGAAAAAAACTGCAGCCCGTGTACGTGCGCGGCCGACCGAGGCCTTTAAGCCCGTGCGAGGCGTTAGCCTTTTTCTTCTCTGTTTCATTTAATTACGTCTATGTTTAGTCTCATATTGTCTAGCCTTTGACTCCCAAACCTCTTTTCCATTTATAAATATAGACCCATAGAGCCTCTAAAAATCATCCGATTCGGGTTAAATTAATATTTTGGTTTTACTAGATTCATTTAAGAAAAATATATTTCTTCTCTCCCGCGTGACTTCTGGAAATTGTCTTTTCTCTCCAAAGTCGTCTTTTCTCTGCCTTATAAATGTATCTTTTTTTTCTTTTTCTACTTCCTAGACGTAGCTATTTTTTCTTCCGTGCAGGTTGGCCCTGATTTTTCAAATAGCCATAACTTTTCACTCGTTTATCCAAATTAGATGAAACCAGCGACTGTAGCTTCGTCTTGTTTTCACCTATTCAGTGAACCTGACACATCAACTTTTTGAAATTTTCAAATTTCGAATTTTGTTCAGATTCATATTCAAACTTGTTTTGATCATAACTTGAGTTTCGTAACTCCGATTTGGTTGATTCTTTTTGCAAATTGAAGCTCTTGACCTAAACTTTCTGATAAGACCAAATTCACATAATTTTGGTACTGTTAGAAATTGTGTTATGTTGCAAGAGTTATTTGCTTGGTTTTGATGTTTTCCAAATCGTCTTCTTCGCTCTTTCCGATCTTTTGAGTGATTGCTTATGTGTGGTTACTATTGCTTGCGCACGATAGATTGAACGGAGTGTGACAAGTAGAACTATCAAGAGTTATGAGTGCGGATCATCTTCATCAACAGTACAAGGCAAGTTCACACTTTATCATACTTTTCATTACCTAGTTTTTATGCATTAGTTCCCATCCTCAAACATTGCATGATTAGAAAGTGTTTAACATGTGGGTTTTGGGAAGTAGTTGATGAGGTAGAACCTATTGTCATGCATTCAAACCTTGGGAGTTACTTTTACGTTATGTTCATATTGCTATGCTATGCTCGTAGACGTGGATTGGTTTGAGAGAATTCATGACAGATGTGAGAGTTATTATTTAATGGTTAACTTAAGGTGACTACTTTAATACACATCTAGGTGGATTGGTTGGGGCACCCTGGGCACCCAATGGTTTGCCCGGGCACCTGGAGAACCCAGTGCTTGCCCAAGGGGATCCCGGAGGACCCGTGTGATCACCCTATGGAATGCCACCCAGGCTCAAAGGGATCATAAGATTATTTATGCTAGAAACTTCCATGTGCAGCCACAAGCCATTATGGGCTCTGGCATAGTTGAGTAAGTTGCGTGAAGCTCTTGAAGAGATAGACTAGCAGATGTAGTGGGTTGTAGGTGGTATAGTATATCCGGAGTAGAGAGTTAATGCTTCTGAAAGGCTGTGTCTCGGTCATCCGTTTCTCAAACACCATGTAGTGCGAGAAATCCAACGGAGGAGATCGAGTCTTATGGGGAAAGTGCGCAAACCTCTGCAGAGTGTACAAACTAATCATGATTAGCCATGTCCCCGGTTATGGACATCTTGAGTCTCTGGTACTTGGGTTATCATATTGATCTCATCACGTTACTTAAATAATTTGTTGGGTTGTTGATGTTAATTTGGGATTGAGTTGGAGGAACCTTCTCAATATTTACCAACCAACTTTGTAGTTAAATAAAATATATTCCATTGATGTAGGGAAAAATTGGCTTTTTGCAATAACATTATAACCATAGAGCTTTTGCACCAGCCAAATATGCATGTAGTGATAGCCTTTATTCATCATTATCCTCTGGTGTGAATTTGCCAGTACATTCAATATACTGACCCTTTATGGCTGCAACGTCTCATGTTGCAGGAATCTTACGACGAGTAAGTGATACGTTATGGTTACGATTTCTACACTCAACTTTGCCGTTGGTGTTGATGGGAATCCACAACCTTGTTGTTACTTCCGCTATTTGGATTGAGGTAATAGTATTTACGTTACTTTATACATGTGATTTACCTCTGTTATAAATCCTCGAGTACTGTGTGTGTCAGCATACCGATCCAGGGATGACACTTAAGCACAGAGACTTGACCGTCTGAGGTCGGGTCGCTACACTTGCCGGGAGAAGGAATATCCTTCGTTGACCATGAGAGCTTGTGATGGGTTAAGTTGGGACACCCCTGCAGGGTTTAAACTTTCGAAAGCCGTGCCCATGGTTATGTGGCAGATGGGAATTTGTTAATGTACGGTTGTAGAGAACTTGACACTTTGACTTAATTAAAATGCATCAACCGCGTGTGTAACCGTGATGGTCACTTTTCGGCGGAGTCCGGGAAGTGAACACGGTCTTGTGTTTGTTTGAACGTAAGTAGCTTCGGGATCACTTCTTGATCACTTCTAGCTTCTCGACCATTGCGTTGCTTCTCTTCTCGCTCTCTTTTGCGTATGTTAGCCACCATATATGCTTAGTGCTTGCTGCAGCTCCACCTCACTACCCTTTCCTACCATAAGCTTAAATAGTCTTGATCTCGCGGGTGTGATATTGTTGAGTCCTCGTGACTCACGAATACTTCCAAACCATTGCAGGTGCCGACGATACCAGTGCAGATGACGGCACCGAACTCAAGTGGGAGTTCAACGAGGATTCGGGCCGTTTCTATGTTTCTTTTCCGGATGATCAGTAGTGGAGCCCAGTTGGGACGATCGGGGATCTAGCATTTGGGGTTGTCTTCCTTTATTTTGGTTCTGTAGTCGGACCTTTGATTGTACCTTAGATGTTGTATGGATTATTTATGTATTGTGTGAAGTGGCAATGGTAAGCCAACTCTTTATCCCTTTCTTATTCAGTACATGAGATGTGTGAAGATTACCCCTCTTGCGACAAGCCTACCATGCGGCTATGCCTCTAAGTCGTGCCCCGACACGTGGGAGATATAGCCGCATTGTGGGTGTTACACATATGTACTTCTAGGGTGCAGCAGAATTCACGTGTAATTTACGTTCTGATACCCTGTTTGTTTAAATGGTTTGCTGTTATCACTTGTAGCGCGAGTAATGTTTGCATGCTCATAAATAGAAAACTGTCAGGTTTATATGAGGGACACCGTATTTTTAATATATATATATATATGTGTGTGTGTGTGTGTGTGTGTGTGTGTGTGTGTGTGTGTTGGAATCATTTTGCTTACATCAAAGAAATTTACATATGTCTATGTTGCTGGTAAACGGCATCGACCTATTACTTTAATACGTTGCCAAGAACTTGTTAGTTTTACTGTTCATGTGCAATTAAATACGTTGCCAAAACTGGTTAGTTTTACTAGTTTGATGTTAGTTTCTTATGGCTCTTGCAACACTTCATTTATGATTGCTAACATTCAAGTTTGCGGGATCCAACTGAAATTCTGTTGGCACAATAGGTATGTTTTCAGAAACTTCCTTGTTTACTTGGTTTGATGTTGTAACTTGTTGCTGTAATCATCTTACCAACTTCAAGTTTTCAGGATCCAATTGGAAGTACAATTGCACAACAAGTACATTTTCAAAAATATATTTGTGTAACAGGTTTGCTATTGTAACTTGTTGCTCTAATCAAGTTACTAACTACTCAACTTTTCAGGATCCAAGAGAAACTCCAATGCCACAACAGGTTCCTTTTGCAAAACTTGTTTGTTTAACTGCTTTAATTTGCTGCTGCAACCGGTTGCTCTAATCACGTTACTGGCTACTCAACTTTTCAGGATCCAAGAGAAACTCCAATGCTACAACAGGTACCTTTTGCAAAACTTGTTTGTTTAACTGCTTTGCTTCTGTAACCGGTTACAATGATGTTAATAACTACTTTTTAGCATCCAATTGAAACTCTTTAATTCCTTGTTTATTTAACCGGTTTGCTGTTATAACTCCCAGTTGAGATGTTTTGCTTACTTCAACTTTTCGGAATCCAATCGGAACTTTAATGGCAAAACAGGTTAGCTCAAGATCAAAGAGCGAGGTCCCCATGGACATTGTATCATCCCACACAAGTGGAACCGGCCCAATCGTGCATCATGAATTGCCAACTGTTGATGCTCTAGAGGCTAAACTATTGGTAGAAAGAGATTCTGCTTCTGCACTTAGAGATGAAGTTGACTTGTTGAGGAAGCAAACAGCACAATCACAAGTTGTACTCAAGACAACCATTAAATATTTGGTGGATTTCAAAACGAAGCAAGATCAGACTGACCGCACTATTAAGGTCCTGAAGGGAAAAAGGAAATTAAATTCCCACTTGGTAAATCATAGGTGAAATGTTATGTCCATCGTTGAATAACCTTTGTGTTGTTTGTTCATGTAATAAATCAAGACATTTGTTTTAGAGATCATGTAATAATTTTTTTTGTTTTTTGATTTGTAATTTTTTTAGCACAAGTCTGTATGAATTGATAATACTCTAAGACATTTCATTTTGATTGTTGTGCCAGACCTACCAATATGCCAATCGGGCTGAATGTGCATTCAACAATAATAGTAGTATAGATGGTCCTTAAGTAGCATGCATCTGAAAGGGCCAAGATTTTGTACTAGCTTCACTAAAAAAAGGATGCTCTTCTAGCAAAAAAAAGTACAGCGGCCTGGCTTATGTATGTTAGTTGATATTATTGATCCGTATACTCTATAAGTGTTTATATGTCTATTAGTTTTGGACATTATTGGTTGATTGACTCAGTATTTGAATCTTGATACATCGCTTGTGTACATATCTAAATGGGAGTACACATTATGCTGCGTGTGACACTTGAGTTGGACATAAAGTGGTTTCAAATATTCGAATTCACCTTAAAATGGATTCTAGCTTCTGAATTCGAGTATCGACATTTGTAAATCATATTCACATATGACAGTGGAATACATCTTTGTCGTGCTTTTGAAGATATATAAAAACACATATAGTGATTTATAAAGATTCGTATAAGAATACACAATGGATTTGAATTTAGTTGCCAGGGTAAACGTGGATGCTTATTGTCCCAAAGTTCGAAAAAGCGGCAAAATGTCCACCGCCATGTCGGCTACCCGAAGCCAGTGTTTGGGAGATGGAAATTACTGTCTACCCCTTACACGGACAATCCACGAGCCTGATTTCCACTACTCTCAATAGGGGTAGGTTCGTAACTTCAATTAGACACGACACGACCGCCTCTAAGCCCATTCCGACATGGTGGGTGCAAAACATGGGCGGCAAAACACATTTGCTTCAAGCTCGTCTGAAAGACCTATGTCTCTCCCTCCATTTCCCCATTCATACACGGTGGGCGGCAAAACAAACTCGACTCGGCTGAAATTGATGTAGGCAAATATTTTCAATAGGGGCTAGTTTGTAACTTCACTCACACGTGACACAACCGCCCTACCTGTCAGCCACGTACATACACCGTGGACGCCAACCGTGGGCGCCAAAACACCCTCTCCTCGCCCGAAACCGCTTTGGGAAAATATTGGCGAGATGCAAGATTAC
This sequence comes from Triticum urartu, assembly GCF_003073215.2. Taxonomy (NCBI): domain Eukaryota; kingdom Viridiplantae; phylum Streptophyta; class Magnoliopsida; order Poales; family Poaceae; genus Triticum; species Triticum urartu. The sequence goes on along the minus strand of NC_053025.1, from coordinate 218,073,101 downwards.
CATCCTATCCCCAACTGACGAGACGTCCAAATTTTAAACGGGGGCTAAGTTCGTAACTTTCCCATATTTCAGATAGGCGCGTCCCAAAAACATGGTTCCCTATACCTCTCCCTCCATTTTCCCATTCATACACCGTCCGCACTAGAACACCATCCCCACACCAGCCTCCTCCATATGCTACCCCATACATCGCCGCCGTCCTCCACCCCATACATCGCCACCGTCCTCCACCATGCCGGAGCGCCTACCAAGACCCTGTCGTCCACTGCTAGAGATGGACGTTTCTCATCAACAGCGATGGACCAGGAGCCTTGCATCGCGTCCTCTCGCTTCATCGGCGCCGTCGTCCTCTTTGCCGAGGCCGCTCACACGACCTTCTCATCCATCGCAACGGGACATATCTCCCAATGCACCCGTGTACCGTCGTAGATTTGCTTCAACGCCACCGACAACCATCGCATCCCCAATGCCTACACAGCGTCGCAAGAGAGGTGGTACTTCATATCTGTTCAACTTTTTGATCTCAACCAAAAAATAGATCATAACTTGGTTACTGTACTTTCTTTTCAGCTCTTAGAATTTAGTTCTTAGTTCGAAGCAAACAATGGATGCTAAATAGCATTTCTACGGTTTGCAACTTTAAATATGCCATGGCACAGTCATAATAGGGTTTAATTGATCATGCTTAGGGTTTAATTGATCATGTTGGTTCCGTGGTGGTTTATTTAATAGAAATCCGAGGGGAAACCCTCCTTTGCTCAAAAAACTGCTTAGGGTTTCCCCCTTTTATGATCACTATACGATCAGCATACGTGCTTCGTGTCATAATAGCACTGCTCCACCCATCAAGCTAAACAAGCTTAGTTGTTCAAATACGAATATGATATTATTGAAACAGAGTCGTTTAATTGGTCAGCTAAATGTTCCTAATTTAGTTTCGAAAATGCATGTACGCCGCTCGGATGTGTATCTACAGGGTGCCCACGGTGGGCTGCGGCCCACCCTGGGATTTTGGGCCGGCCCAGGCCCTGATTCCCCTCTGTTCTGCTGTGCTTCCGATCTCTACTCACCCCCAGCCGCCTGCCTCGCCGGCGACTTGCCGTCCCTGGACGGCATGACTCTAAGAGGAGACGCCGGACTAACAGAAGGTCAGGAGCAGCTCGCCCAACAGCGTCACCGCTGCCCGGGAGCGCCGCCGTGCCTACCTTCCCAGTCCATTCAGGGCTCAGGCATGCAGCAGCCACTAAGCCAACCCAATTTATCCTGAGATACGTCCTCAACAGTTAGCAGCCACTCCTCATCACCCATTTTCTAATTGATTCATTACTCATTAGGCATGACTGTCATTAGGGTTTGTTGTGTACTGAGTGCTACCTACACTTAATGGTTCAGATGTATTTCAGTCATCTTTAGTACCTGTAAAGTTCACAAGGTTTCAAAATTCCATCCCTAGGAATAGACACTAGTCATTTTGGATTGTTGGTCATAGTGAAATTGACCCAGATTACTACTGCAGGCCAGGTTTGTTGACAATTTTACTTGTCTTTCTTACTCATTCGATATGATATCCAATTATTCACGTCGATTAGTTGCAAAAAATAAGTGCTAGACCAACTTCTTGATTCAGATTTTGGATGGTCTCTTACTGCAGTTACAATTCTGCATACTTGTCCTAGTAAGCTCACAAGTAATGATTGATTCACTACATCTATGCTTGCCTTGTCATATTTGGTCTCAATATTCTTTTAGGGTGGACCACCCTGTTTCAAACTACTGGAACTGCAGACAAAAGTAAATAGTATTTCTCTGTGTGATCTCTTCCATCATGTGTAGGCAATGAACACCGCATTGTATAGAAAGAAAGTGTCATTTCCAGCTTTTACATAGACTACGATCTTTTACATGGAATACAATGTGCCTACTTGCTTTGTGTCGCACCACCAGCACTCCACCCTTCAAGCTAAAAATTATTCCACTCACAATTCCTTAGTTTATTTGTTCAAATACGAATTTGATATGATTCTAATGTTCCTACTTCAATTTTGAAATATGTGACTTCCTGTTATAGAGACATAAGAGGTTTGTATTTGTGTGTGTGGTCTGGTCAGCATGGCTGGGGGGTGAACTTTGCATATGCAGGGGTTTATAGGGAGACACTCTTCGAGTTGAATCCGCAATGCATTCCATAGATAATCTGACTACTTTTGTGTTTTCATGAATCTCACATACTGAACAACATCATAATGATTATGAGCTTGCGCGCATGAAAAGAATAAAGCTGGACAATGCCATGGCTGTCAAACTTGGCATTAAGGGACTAAAATCAGGTCTGGATACAATGCAATGCAAACACTCTCCACCTACAGATTCATGCTCAGAATATGATCCTAACGGTGATTCTAAGCTAGAGGGAGACCTAAGTCAATATAGCTCCCTAGTGGAGGAGTCAGAGGCAAATGCCCTATCTTATTCACCCATCAAGGTGCTTGCTCTAACTTTCCAAGGATATATTGGTCGCTGATACGTCTCCAACGTATCTATAATTTTTTATTGTTCCATGCTGTTTTATTATCAATCTTGGATGTTTTATAATCATTTTATAGTCACTTCATATCATTTTTTGGTAATAACCTATTGACATAGTGACAAGTGCCAATTGCTGTTTTTTCCATGTTTTTTACACCGCCGAGTATCAATATCAAACAGAGTCCAAATGCCACGAAACTTTAGGAGATTTTTTATGGACCAGAAGGAAGATGTTGGGCCCTGGTTGCACCTGGGGGAGTCCCGAGGAGGGGACAATCCACCAGGGCGCGCCAGGAGGCCCAGGCGCGCCCTGGTGGGTTGTGCCCACCTCAGGTGCCCCCAGACCACCTCTTTGCTCTATAAATACCCCAAAAATCCCAGAAACCTAGGGGGTCGACGAAATATTCATCCAGCCGCCGCAGAGTCCAGAACCACCAGATCCAATCTAGACACCATCACGGATGGGTTCACCACTTCCATTGGTGCCTCTCTGATGATGCGTGAGTAGTTCTTTGTAGACCTTCGGGTCCATAGTTAGTAGCTAGATGGCTTCATCTCTCTCTCTCTTGATTCTCAATACAATGGTCTCTTGGAGATCCATATGATGTAACTCTTTTACGGTGTGTTTGTTGGGATCAATGAACTTTAAGTTTATGATCAGATCTATCTTTTTCTATCCATGAAAGTATTTGAGTTTCTTTGATCTCTTTTATGCATGATCTCTTATAGCCTCGTATTTCTTCTCCGATATTTGGGTTTTATTTGGCCATCTTGATCAATTTATCTTGCAACGGGAAGAGGTGCCTGGTACTGGGTTCGATCTTACGGTGCTTGATCCCACTGACAAAAAGGGAACCGACACACATGTATCGTTGCTACTAAGGATAAAAGGATGGGATCTATATCTATTGCCATAGATAAACGGATCTCGTCTACATCATGTAACATCCCAAAATTCTAAATTTTGGAATGTTATATTAATTAAATAAATTTGATTGTTTGTTTGAATGATTGGCTGAAAGTGAGTGGAATTTGAAACTTAAAAAAAATAATGAGAGGGAATAAAAGGACTTCCCAAAAAATTTCTATTTGAATCCCTACCTAATTTTAAGTTTTCTTTTTGTCAAAAATTCTCTGATAAAAAAAATATGAGAGGAGGAATATGACACTCCAAAAAAATCAGAGACAATGTTTGGCAATTTATTTGAAACTCAAATTCTTTTTCATTTTGGAGTTATTGCAAAAATGATCTTTCTTAAAGTATTTTATTTGGTGATGAAACTATGTGCATGTTTTAGGAAATTTTATTCTGAAAATTTTGGTATATAATATACCTATACAAAATGTTTTGCTTCTGTTTATTTATTTTGTTTCCTTGCTGTTTTGTATTAAAAAAAACGCCAGGCCACGCAGCCAGCCGGCCCAGCCAAAGCGCCAACGAGGACATGGCCCAGCCATGCAGCCAGCCGCCATAGCGCTAGCGCTAGCCAGCGAGCCCAGCGCCCCAGCCCCACGTGCTTCAAAAAACGAAAAGGAGGCCGAGCGCCCAGCGCACATTTCCCTCGTCCGCTGCCTCCCTTCGCTCGCCCGTGTCTCTCTCTCTCGTTGACTCTCATACCTGGCGCTGGACCCCACCTCTTTCCTTCTTCTTTTTCTTCGGGAACCCTACCCCAAATCCACCCCTTCTCCAAGTTTCATGTCCTATAAATAGCCATGAGGCTCCTCGACCAATTCCCTTTGAAACTTCTCGCCCAAACTCACCGTACTGCACGCCCTCGCCGTTTGGATCTCGCCGGAATTCGCGGAGTTCACCGGACGTTCTCGACGCCGGTAAGCCAACCCCGACCATCTTCTTGTGCCAATCCCAGTCTCTCATGGTTGTGCATCTATGTGCCATCTTTTCTTCGCTTCTTCTTCATGTCAGAGAGCTACTTCAAGCTTGAACGCCACCCCAGAGCACCGGAGTTCACCAGAGAAACGAGGACGCCCCGCTGAACGCCGACGTTCCCAACGACTAGCTTCACCACCTGGAGAAACCCCTCGACGAGACGTACCCGACACCCTCCTCAACCGCCGTCGAAACTCGCCGGAGTCGCCACCCCATGCCGACGCCCCAACCCTGTACACGCACGCACGCTCCCGTACTCTTTTCCTTCTCCTGTAGAAAAAACTGTTGCTTAGATCGTTTTATTTAGATCGGTTTTTACTTTCTGTTTTAGATCGGTTTAGTACGAACTGGTCCGCTATTTTTTTATTAAGAGCGCGCTAGAGTTTTAGTTATCTTAGAGCCGAGCGCCGTATAGATTCAGACCGCACAATTCCCTGGCCCAATAGCAGCCCGACTTGTAGCTAGTGCCGATCTGATTGTGTTTTTCGTTTCTGTTTTAAAAACAGAAAAGTTTCAATCTTATATATTCAACATCTTTTATGTTTTAGATCCAAATTGAGTAATTCTTTTTGCATTAGATTCAAAATTTCTTGAAGTTTCTGGTAGTGCCATTGGATTTCAAATTTGAGTAGTTTAAAATTTAGTTTGATGAAATTTATTCAAATCACTATTTTGGCCATATTTTGAGCTTTATAAAATATTTTTGATTGATTCTTTTTGCTACTGTTTTATTATGGTTTTTTTATATCCAGTAGCATAAAGTAATTTATTTTTACTTTATTTTAAATTAGGTTTATTGCAGAAACAGTATTGGTTTGCTTATGTAGTTGTTCTAGTCATATAATTAGTGTTTTTAATTATTTTTAGTTAATTCTTTTTGTAGCTTCTCAGTTGTTGTTATATATTTCTGTTAAACTACAATAGTTAAGTTTTTGTAGTTATCTATTAGTGTTTATCTACTGTTTTAGTATTTATTTGTTTATTTCATAGTGATAGTTGATAATAATAGTTTTATCAGTTTCAAAAGTAAAAAAATTTGCCCCTTAAATATATGTTGTTATTGATTCTGTTATTTAGAAGTAAATTAGTATTCATATTTATTTAGTATTATTTATTATTGTCTTAGTGCTTTGTTAGTTGTTATAGTTTTTCTAGTGTTAACTAGATAGTTATAGTAGTTTTTTTATATTAGTTTTTTTGCTAGTTATTAATTTAGTAAATTATTTTATGTTGTTGCATTAGGATTTATATTTTCTTTTCTGTAGAAAAGTTATTAGAGTAATTTAGTGTTGCTACGAGAGTATTGGTTGATATTGTGTGAGTTGATTTCTCCCTAGTTTTCTTTGAAATTTTCTTTGGATTTGTATTTGGTTTTCTTTGTTGCTTTTATTTTGATTGGGTGTTAATATGATTGATAGAATTGGTTGTTAGAATGTTTTGCTTATGTGAATGTTATGTTTGACTTAATAGATTTTCAACAGAGTGACGAATAGTACTACCAAGTCTTTACTCCGAGAGCGTTATTATCTTCATCAAGTAATACCAGGCAAGTTCACTTTGACCATGTTATTCATACCTATGTTTTGTTGCATTTAGTATCACCCTACATAGTCCCTCCAGTAGTGTTACTGGATCTTGTATTTGAGTAGAATGCATGAGGTAGGAACCCATCTCCCTGTTACCAAGCCCGGGACGTTATTTATTTTAATGCTACGCTATAGTAGACGGGGTTGGTATGAGTGCTTGGGGTGGTGTGAGAATGGAGGACTCTACGTCAATGACGACAACTTCATGATGGCATCGGCAAGGACTGCATCTTCGTGACCTGAAGATTACGAGACTCGAGACAAGAATTCAATACACACTACTGGGTGAAGGACGGTTGATGGGCACCCTGGAGAAACCAGTGGATGGCCGGGATGCATGGAGAAGCGCCATGACATCTTGCGGAAAGCTTCACCCAGACTCAAAGAGACAGAAGAATACTTCATGCCCGGAAGCTTACCTGTGCAACCGCAAGTCACTATGGGCTCTGGCTTGGTTAACCTTAGTTGTGACTCTGGCTGGGACGGTGCTAGCAGATGTAGAACTACAGTAGGATTGAATGAGCACCGGATAGTGGTCAGGGGAACTCTTCGGGAGACCATGTTTCGGTCGTCTTGTTCTCAAACACCCTGAAGTGCGAGAACGTAAAAAGAGGGATCGAACCTTGCGGGTAAAGTGTACAAACCTCTACAGAGGGTTAAAACCTAATCGATTAGCCGTGTCCCCGGTTACGGACAAATTGAGCCTCTGGACTTGGATCTATCTCGGAACTCTCAACACCGGATTGATAACTTAATTGTGGGCAACTTATGATGATTCGGGCTATGAGACATCAGTTGGCGGAATCATGTCATGATAGAAAACTCCATAGTACAGACTCCGGTTAATTCCTTTTATGTAGGGAAAATAAAACCAGCTTTTATGCAAACAAAACTCAGATACAGAGCCACAAAGCCATATTGCATATAGTATAGTTTATCATTTGTTTTCTCTTATTGTGATCTTGCCGGTACATTCAATGTACTGACCTACACGGCTGCAATGTATCATGTTGCAGATATTTCTTCGATGAGTAAGAGTTACGATACAGGGTTACGGTCTACACTCAACTTGCCGATGGTGTTGATGGCACACCACACCCGGTGATTGTTTCTGCTGGGACTTATAAGGTATATATCAGTTTTACGTTAATTATACATGTGATTGCACTTTGATATATACATTGATGTACTGTGTGTGCCAGCATACTGATCTGGGGATGGCACCGATACACAGAGGCTTGACCGTCTGAGGTCGGGTCGCTACAGATATGATATTAGAGCACATGTTAACTGTAGGACGTGACCCTAGAAATCAGAAAGCTCCTAGGACAGGAAATCTCTAAACTTTATTTTCAAAAGAATCCATTAATTCTCATCTTTTCTGATTTTATCAAATATCCTCTCCTATCTCAAATAGTTAGAATATACCACTTTCCCTTTTGACCACACGGAGGATCAACTAAAGTCGCTCCAAGAAGGACAAGATATCGGACAACCGATGACCTCTTCAGAGTAAAGAGAATTTCACCATGCATTAGAAGAGTTGAAGCTACAACAGTTGAAGACTCCGAAGACTTGAAGAATTTGAAGAATCAGAAGAATTATTTGACCTTTAGAAGACCAAACCCCTGTTATATACGTACATTAGATACGACGATTTGTGAGCTGTCATTTGTTTGATGTTTTCCGATGGCCACAAAATAAAACCCGTTTCTTCAAAAACTATTGTTTGTATTGTGTGTATATCCCTCCATTCTTCTCTTGTATCACATCCCAAAACTCTTGGACCCAATAGATGATGAATGAAGCACTGGTATTCTCTGGACCAATGACTCAGCCGGAGGCAGAACTATGGATTCAGGACATGGAGGACCACTTCGGGAAAAAAATTGATTTCAAGGAAGTATGAGGTTTAATATGATCTTCGGTAATTTACAGAAAGTGCTGCAATCTGGTGGAAAATGCATCAAGCCATACAAGGATGTAACGGAGCAAAAACTTGGGAGGAATTCAAGAAGACTCTGTTGAGATCTCGTCTTATTCGGAAGCTCTATGATAACCCGAAAAAGAAACCTTGTGCTTACAAGATTTGTAGAGAAATATGACTCACCCAAGAGGAACACCAGGGTGGATGCCCTCATTGTGAGGAGAATCACCCAGCCGAAGAGTGCCCGACTGGGCAAGTTACTTGTTCCCTATGTGAAGGAACTACGCACTACCCTGCTCAGTGTCAGATTTACCCCAAGGTACAAGAAATTATCAAGCAGCAGAAGGAAGCCATGAAATAAGCCCTTAGGGAAAGTTTTGAAGAATCTGTGATGAAGGAATTTATTGAAGACCCTGATGGAGAAGGCCTAAACAGATTTTTCGCCCAAGCCTGCTATTCATGTGGAGAAGAAGGACATTTTTCACGGTATTGCACGAAGGAAAGCCAAGAGTATCTCAGAGACTTCCCGACAACAGAAGTGAAGTTTGACCCTTAGGAAATAAAAGCTCTGATCATTATGAGGAAATCCAGGAAGAGAAAACGAAGGCATCCTCAGAACAACCCAATTTCTGCAGAGAAGGACCTGAGTCATATCACTTGTTACAGATGCAAGGATTTAGGTCATTATGCTGATAAATGTCCAGAGAAGAAGCCAAGAACCCAAAGAGCAGACACCATCCCCAAGGAGCCCAAAGACTTATCAGAAGTTATTTGTTTTTGTTGCAAGGAAGCAGGACATTATGCTACTAAATATCCCGACAAGTTGAAAATTGGAGCTGAGTAGTTGAAAATTTGATATTGATAATAAGTGTAGTAGGAAGCATTTATTTTCATAAGGTTATGGAATTGAATTTATGTAATGGAAGTCTCGGATATTGTAGTGGTTCATGAATAAATAAAGTTAAAGTGTCCTAATTGCATATGTTGAATTGTATGAGTTATTACTCTATGAACACATATCTGGACCAGTTTCGAGGATATGAGAAATATGTTCCATGGAAGAATTTGTGCATTTCAAGAGTGATAGTACCCTGTAAGGACACTTGACCCATGGAAAGGATAATGATATTCCACGGAGTGGAGTTTGGACAAAATGAGTTGGAGTTTTATCTTTGATATGATGGATATGAAGGAATGAAGTATTATTGGATTTAAATGGAGGTGTCATGTCGGAATATGGAATAATTGCAACTCCCAGGCCGAGTTAAAGCTATACAAGTGTTGAAGTGGGTCCATAACCCACAGGCCCAGGAAATTAATAAGGATCAAGAACTCCCGGGAATAAGAAATATTGGAAGAAGCTATGATTTGATCAGTAGACGTTTCGTAGGTGGTTACGCAAAAAACCGAGAGTCATGAAGTAGATGTTTTGTTCGGCTTGTAGAAATAATGAAATTACCCGAACCCAGTTCGAGGAAAAGAGAAATTCTGCAATGCTTGTGAGAATGACCGAGTGTTAGAGATGCGAGATTCGCTAAACCTTATAAAGGGTAATGATTTGGGTGCGGAATGGATTGATCACCATACCGACTTACTCGTATCATTCGCTCTTGCTATTTGGGATGGTAAATCTGAGTGACTCACCCATAGTAGAGTGACGGTGATGTCAAAACCTTGTTTAGACCCTAGAATGGTAGGAAGACTGATCCATGTACAGGCAACCGCTGCCAAACGTAGGTTATACGGTGAGATTTAGCCCAGACCCATTTTCTGCAGGAAAACCATAAATACCATGAGGTTTTGATAGTTGTTTAGCATTGGCGACAGACCGGTCAGCTAAGAAGACCCAGTCTCCGAAGAACCTCACGAGGATGAAAGGACACATGTTTTAGAAAAAGGGACCCCGGAGTGGGAATTATCATGAAGATATGAGAAGACCGACACCGTCAACCCAAAGGATGGAGTACATGAATTTTGTCTGAACCATAGCTTTGCTTTTAAGTGTGGTAGCACCCCGTGCCTCTGTGATGATCGATGGATTTGCTGGAAGACCCCCAAACCCTAACCTTTTATTTCTAGCCTTTTGGAATCTCGAGGACGAGATTCATTTTATGTGTGGTAGGTTTGTAACATCCCAAAATTCTAAATTTTGGAATGTTATATTAATTAAATAAATTTGATTTTTTGTTTGAATGATTGGCTGAAAGTGAGTGGAATTTGAAACTTAAAAAAATTAATGAGAGGGAATAAAAGGACTTTCCCAAAATTTTCTATTTGAATCCCTACCTAATTTTAAGTTTGCTTTTTGTCAAAAATTCTCTGATAAAAAATATATGAGAGGAGGATTATGACACTCCAAAAAAATCAGAGACAATGTTTGGCAATTTATTTGAAACTCAAATTCTTTTTCATTTTGGAGTTATTGCAAAAAAGATTTTTCTTAAAGTATTTTATTTGGTCATGAAAATATGTTCATGTTTTAGGAAATTTTATTCTGAAAATTTTGGTATATAATATGCCTATACAAAATGTTTTGCTTCTGTATATTTATTTTGTTTCCTCGCTATTTTGTATTAAAAAAATGCCAGGCCACGCAGCCAGCCGGCCCAGCCAAAGCGCCAACGAGGACATGGCCCAGCCATGCAGCCAGCCGCCATAGCGCTAGCGCTAGCCAGCGAGCCCAGCGCCCCAGCCCCACGTGCTTCAAAAAAAATGATAAGGAGGCCGAGCTCCCAGCGCACATTTCCCTCGTCCGCTGCCTCCCTTCGCTCGCCCGTGTCTCTCTCTCGTTGACTCTCACACCTGGTGCTGGACCCCACCTCTTTCCTTCTTTTTCTGCGTGAAACCAAACAAGATCTCAGCTCGCGCACGACGCCGCCGCCGCGTCCGATTTCTTCGGGAACCCTACCCCAAATCCACCCCTTCTTCAAGTTTCATGTCCTATAAATAGCCACGAGGCTCCTCGACCGATTCCCTTTGAAGCCTCTCGCCAAAACTCATCATACTGCACGCCCTCGCTGTTTGGATCTTGCCGGAATTCACGGAGTTCACCGGACGTTCTCGACGCCGGTAAGCCAACCCGGACCATCTTCGTGTGCCAATCCCAGTCTCTCATGGTTGTGCATCTATGTGACATCTTTTCTTCGCTTCTTCTCCATGTCAGAGAGCTACTTCGAGCTCGAATGCCGCCCGAGAGCACCGGAGTTCACCAGAGAAACGAGGACGCCCCGCTCAACGTCGACGTTCCCAACGACTAGCTCCACCACCTGAAGAAACCCCTCGACGAGACGTACCTAACACCCTCCTCAACCTCCGCCGAAACTCGCCAGAGTCGCTGCCCCATGCCGACGCCCCAACCATGTACGCGCACGCACACTCCCGTACTCTTTTCTTTCTCCTGTAGGAAAAAACTGTTGCTTAGATCGTTTTATTTAGATCGGTTTTTACTTTCTGTTTTAGATCGGTTTAGTACGAACGGTCCGCTATTTTTTTAATTAAGAGCGCGCTAGAGTTTTAGTTATCTTAGAGCCGAGTGCCGTATAGATTCAGACCGCACACTTCCCTGGCCCAATAGCAGCCCGACTTGTAGCTAGTGCCGATCTGATTGTGTTTTTCGTTTCTGTTTTAAAAACAGAAAAGTTTCAATCTTAGATATGCAACATCTTTTATGTTTTAGATCCGAATTGAGTGATTCTTTTTGCGTTAGATTCAAAATTTCTTGAAGTTTCTGGTAGTTTCATTGGACTTCAAATTTGAGTAGCTTAAAATTTAGTTTGATGAAATTTATTCAAATCACTATTTTGGCCATACTTTGAGTTTTATAAAATATTTTTGATTGATTCTTTTTGCTACGGTTTCATTATGGTTTTTTATATCCAGTAGAATAAAGTAATTTATTTTTAGTTTAGTTTAAATTAGGTTTATTGCAGAAACAGTATTGGTTTGCTTATGTAGTTGTTTTAGTCATATAATTAGTGTTTTTAATTATTTTTAGTTAATTCTTTTTGTAGCTTCTCAGTTATTGTTATATATTTCTGTTAGACTACAGTAGTTAAGTTTTTGTAGTTATCTATTAGTGTTTAGCTACTATTTTAGTATTTGTTTGTTTAGTTCATAGTGATAGCTGATAATAATAGTTTTATTAGTTTCGAAAGTAAAAAAATGTTGCCCCTTAAATATATGTTGTTATTGATTCTGTTATTTAGAAGTAAATTAGTATTCATAATTATTTAGTATTATTTATTATTGTCTTAGTGCTTTGTTAGTTGTTATAGTTTTTCTAGTGTTAACTAGATAGTTATAGTAGTTTTTTATATTAGTTTTTTTTGCTAGTTATTAATTTAGTAAATTATTTTATGTTGTTGCATTAGGATTTATATTTTCTTTTCTGTAGAAAAGTTATTAGAGTAATTTAGTGTTGCTACGAAAGTATTGGTTGATATTGTGTGAGTTGATTTCTCCCTAGTTTTCTTTGAAATTTTCTTTGGATTTGTATTTGGTTTTCTTCGTTGCTTTTATTTTGATTGAGTGTTAATATGATTGATAGAATTGGTTGTTAGAATGTTTTGCTTATGTGAATGTTATGTTTGACTTAATAGATTTTCAACGGAGTGACGAATAGTACTACCAAGTCTTTAGTCCGTGAGCGTTATTATCTTCATCAAGTAATACCAGGCAAGTTCACTTTGACCATGTTATTCATACCTATGTTTTATTGCATTTAGTATCACCTTACATAGTCCCTCCAGTAGTGTTACTGGACCTTGTAGTTGAGTAGAATGCATGAGGTAGGAACCCATCTCCCTGTTACCAAGCCCGGGACATTATTTATTTTAATGCGACGCTATAGTAGACGGGGTTGGTATGAGTGCTTGGGAGTGGTGTGAGAATGGAGGACTCTACATCAATGACGACAACTTCATGATGGCATCGGCAAGGACTGCATCTTCGTGACCTCAAGATTACGAGACTCGAGACAAGAATTCAATACACACTACTGGGTGAAGGACGGTTGACGGGCACCTTGGAGAAAACAGTGGATGGCCGGGATGCATGGAGAAGCACCATGACATCTTGCGGAAAGCTTCACCCAGACTCAAAGAGACGGAAGAATACTTCATGCCCGGAAGCTTACCTATGCATCCGCAAGTCACTATGGGCTCTGGCTTGGTTGACCTTAGTTGTGACTCTGGCTGGGACGGTGCTAGCAGATGTAGAACTACGGTAGGATTGAATGAGCACTAGACAGTGGTCAGGGGAACTGTTTAGAAGACCATGTTTCGGTCGTCTTGTTCTCAAACACCCTGAAGTGCGAGAACGTAAAAAGAGGGATCGAATCTTCTGGGTAAAGTGTACAAACCTCTGCAGAGGGTTAAAACCTAATCGATTAGCCGTGTTGCTGGTTACGGACAAATTGAGCCTCTGGACTTGGATCTATCTCGGAACTGTCAACACCAGATTGATAACTTAATTGTGGGCAACTTATGATGATTCAGGCTATGAGACATCGGTTGGCGGAACCATGTCATGAAAGAAAACTCCGTAGTATAGATCCGGTTAATTCCTTTGATGTAGGGAAAATAAAACCAGATTTTATGCAAACAAAACTTAGATACAGAGCCACAAAGCCATATTGCATATAGTATAGTTTATCATTTGTTTTCTCTTATTGTGATCTTGCCAGTACATTCAATGTACCGACCTACACGGCTGCAACATATACGAGTAAGAGTTACGATACAGGGTTACGGTCTACACTCAACTTGCCGATGGCGTTGATGGGACACCACACCCGGTGATTGTTTTCGCTGAGACTTATAAGGTATATATCAGTTTTACGTTAATTATACATGTGATTGCACTTTGATATATACATTGATGTACTGTGTGTGCCAGCATACTGATCCAAGGATGGCACCGATACACAGAGGCTTGACCGTCTGAGGTCGGGTCGCTACACATCATGTCATCGTTCTTATTGCCTTACTCCCGTTTTTCTATGAACTTAATACACTAGATGCATGCTGGATAGCGGTCGATGTGTGGAGTAATAGTAGCAGATGCAGGCAGGAGTCGGTCTACTAATCTTGGACGTGATGCCTATGTAATGATGATTGCCTGGATATCGTCATAATTATTTGAGGTTCTATCAATTGCCCAACAGTAATTTGTTTACCCACCGTTTGCTATTTTTTTCGAGAGAAGCCACTAGTGGAACATATGTCCCTCAGGTCTTCTTTCTCATATATTTGCCTTTGCGATCTATTTTTCTCTTGCTTTTATTTTAAGATCTATTAAACCAAAAATACTTTGATGCACTTTATTTTATTTGCGATCTATTATTGAATCTATCACAACTTTCTCCCGTCCACGCACCGCTTGAGGCACCGTTACCCGAAAGGGGTTGACAACCCCTTTAAAATGTTGGGTTGCGAGTGGTTGTTATTTGTGTGCAGGGGCTGTTTATGTAGTGTTTCTTGGTTCTCCTACTGGTTCGATAACCTTGGTTTCATATCTGAGGGAAATACCTACCGCCGCTGTGCTGCATCATCCCTTCCTCTTTAGGGAAATACCGACGTAGCTTCAAGTGACATCAAAAGGAATTTCTGGCGCCGTTGCTGGGGAGGATCAAGTCAAGATAGTCTCCCGGCCACGTGCCATTTCTGGCGCCGTTGCCGAGGAGGATCAAGTCAAGATAGTCTCCCGGCCACGTGCCATTTCTGGCGCCGTTGCTGGGGAGGATCAAGTCAAGATAGTCTCCCAGCCACATGCCATTTCTGGCACCGTTGCTGGGGAGGATCTTCAACATATACCAGGTTCCTAAACACAAATCTCATCTCCTTGCAATTTACATTATTTGCCATTTGCCTCTCATTTTCCTCTTCCCTACATCACAAAAATTGCCATTCTATTCGCCTCTCTTTTTCCTTTCGCCGTTTTCTTGTCGGATCTATTTTGAGTGCAATCTTGTTGTGTGGTCACCATGACTCAAGAGAACACCAAGTTATGTGATTTCTCAAATACCAACAACAATGATTTTATTGGCACTATGCTTGCTCCTCCCGCCACTAGTGCGGAGACATGTGATATTAATACTACTTTGCTGAATCTTGTTATGAAAGACCCATTTTCCGGTACTCCTAATGAGGATGTCGCATCCCATCTTAATACCTTCATGGAGTTATGCGATATGCAAAAGAAAAAAGATGTGGACAATGATGTGGTCAAAATGAAATTATTTCCGTTTTCCTTGCGCGACTCCGCAAAAAATTGGTTCTCTTCTTTGCCTCACAATAGTATCGATTCTTGGAATAAGTGAAAAGATGCTTTTATCACTAAGTATTTTCCTCCCGCAAAAATTATTTCCCTTAGAACCCAGATCATGAATTTCAAGAAACTTGAACATGAGCATGTTGCATAATCTTGGGAAAGGATGAAAATGATGCTAAGGAATTGCCCAATTTTTTTATGCGGGATTGAATTTTGTCTCTTGTAATCTTTTAGATTCTGCCGTGGGTGGTACTTTTATGGAAATTACTTTGGGTGAAGCCACCAAATTGCTTGACAATATCATGGCAAATTATTCGCAATGGCATACCAAAAGGGCTCCTACTAGTAAAAAAGTTAATTTGGTTGAAGAAATTTCTTCTTTGAGTGAAAAAGTTGATGCTCTTGTGAAATTGGTTGCCAGTATAAGTTCTCCTATTGATCTTAAAGATATGCCTTCGTCTACTTTGCTTGAGCAAAATAGTGATGCCATTGATGTGAATTTTATTTCTCGCAATAATTTCAACAACAATGCTTATAGAGGTAATTTTAATCCTAGGCCTTTTCCTAGTAATTCCTATAATAATTATGGTAGTTCCTATGGAAATCAATCTTATAATAATAATATGAACACCTCTTATCTTGAGAATAATATTAAAGAATTTATCAACACACAAAAAGTTTTCAACACTTCCATAGAAGAAAAGTTGAGTAAGATTGATGATTTGTCTAGAAGTGTTGATAGAATTGCTCATGATGTGGAAAATCTCAAGATGAAAATTTGTGTGCCTAAAGTAGATGAATCAATCAAAGATCTTTTATGTTTCTATGGATGAAAGTAAGAAAGGAACTGCTATGCTTAGAACTAAAAGAGAATTTTTAGAAAAAGCTTTTCTAGTGATTGTTCTTGCAAAGATGACGAAGATCTTAAAATGAGTGGTGTTTATTCTATTGGTTATTTGTTTAGTAAAGTTAAGAATGGTGGAAAGGGGACTGGAGAAGAGTCAACTTTAGATGGAAGGCGTCCCAATATTTCGGAGGGTGAAAATCTTGTTGAGAAAAATGATGAAAGTGGGTTTGGAGAGGTCAAAACTTTAGCTAGTGATGCACCCACTCTTTTGGATTACAAAGACTTTAATTGTGATAGTTGCTATTTTATTGATTGTATTTCTTTGTTTCGATCCATGATGAATTCACCCCATGCTTACGAACAAAACAAAGCTTTTACTAAACATATTGTTGTTGCTATGATGAAAGCTTTAGAAGAAAAGTTGGAATTAGAAGTTTCAATTCCTAGAAAATTGCATGATGAGTGGGAACCTACTATCAAAGTCAAGATTAAAAATTATGAGTGTTTTGCTTTGTATGACTTGGGTGCTAGTGTTTCTACAATTCTGAAATCTTTATGTGATGTGCTTGGTCTTACCAATATTGAAGAATGTTCCTTGAATTTGCACTTGGCGGATTCTACTATTAAAAAGCCTATGGGAAGAATTAATGATGTTCTTATTCTTGCAAATAGGAATTATGTGCCCATAGATTTTATTGTTCTTGATATTGATAGCAATCCGTCTTGTCCAATTATTCTTGGTAGACCGTTTTTACGCACTATCATCGCCGTGATTGATATGAAAGAAGTCAATATTAAGTTCCAATTTACTTTGATGAACGGTATGGAACACTTTCCTAGAACAAGAATTAGGCCACCTTATGAATCAATCATGAGGGCATCTTATGGATCTCGAACAAAAGATGACAAAACTTAAATCCTTGCCTTATGCCTAGCTAAGGGCGTAAAACTATATCGCTTGTTGGGAGGCAACCCAATGAATAAAATTTATTTTTGCTTTTTGCTTCCTATTTTTGAGTGTTAGCACAATTATGCTACTGTTATGATTGTGTTTTTTGTGTTTTAGTTAGTGTTTGTGCCAAGTAAAGCCTTTAGGATCTTCTTGGGCAATAGTTGTTTGATCTTGCTAAAAAACAGAAAATTTTGCGCTAACAAAATTAATTTTCCTTTTTTTACTAGGGAGCGATAAAATACCCAATCCAATTGCAGTAGATCAATATACAATTTTCGCAGGTCATCCTAATTTTTCAGAGTCTTTTGAGTTATAGAAGTATTCGACATAGTCAGATTGCTACAGACTGTTCTGTTTTGACAGATTCTGTTTTCTTTGTGTTGTGTGCTTATTTTGACGGCTCTATGGTTTTCTTTGATGAGTTTTTGCCATATAAAATTTTGAATACAGTAGATATAATACAAAAAAAATATGAATTGCTTTGATACAACACTTATAGTAGTGAACTATTATTTTTATACTAACGGATCTCACAAAGGCTTTGTTGAGTTTTGTGTGATTGAAGTTATCAAGTTTTTGGTTATCTTACGATGGATGAAGGAAGGATGTAAGATCCTAAGTTTGGGGATGCCCGGCATCCCAAGCTATTATCCTAGAGTGAGAAACCAACTAAGCTTGGGGATGCCCCCGAGTGGCATCCCCGCTTTCTTCCAACAACTATCGATATTTTACTCGAGACTATATTTTTATTCGTCACATGATATGTGTTTTTCTTGGAGTGTCTTGTATGATATGTGTCTTTACTTGTTTCATTTTGTGTTTTAAGTCATAAATCCTTGCTAGACACACCTATTTGAGAGAGCCAAAATTATATCTTGACTTGTTAGAATTGTTGTCTATGCTTCACTTAAATTTTTTATGAGCAATGGACTTGCTCTAGTGCTTCACTTATATCTTTTTGAGCACGATGTGCTTTGTTATTTTTGAAGAAATGCTCTCTTGCTTCACTTAGATTTATTTGAAAGTTAGTAAAATTTTTAAGAAATTCTCTCTTGCTTCACTTAAATTATTTTGCGAGAAAGAAAATTTGTTATGCTCATGATCTTCACTTATATTTGTTTGAGCTTATGAAAAGCAACACATGAAAATTAGTCCCAAAGTGATAGATATAGAAGAAGGATAAAGAAAAAAGGAAAAAATGTCATGAAGATCATTGGACAAAATAAGCTTGATTCTTAGTAATAGTTTTGAGATATGATGATGTGATATGTGAGTCATCTTAATGAGTAATTATGCTTTAGTAAGAATATTGGTGTTAAGGTTTGTGATTCCCTATGCATGCACGAAAATTAATAATCATGAAATGAAATTATATCCTACTTTTGGTGCATTATTCGGTGTTAGTTATGCTTAATGCTTGCTTATGAGATTATTCGTTTCTTGGTTGTTCGCTTCCCAATCTTTTGCTAGCCTTCATTTTCCACTAAGTATGACCTCTACTTGTGCATCCAAAATCCTTTAAACTAGTTTTGCCACATGAGTCCACTATATCTACCTATATGTGATATTCTTTTGCCGTTCTAAGCAAATTTGCATGTGCCATCTCTAATTTTCAATACAATGGTCTCTTGGAGATCCATATGATGTAACTCTTTTGCGGTGTGTTTGTTGGGATCGATGAACTTTGAGTTTATGATCAGATCTATCTTTTTATATCCATGAAAGTATTTGAGTTTGTTTGATCTCTTTTATGCATGATCTCTTATAGCCTCGTATTTCTCCGATATTTGGGTTATTTTTGGCCAACTTGATCTATTTATCTTGCAATGGGAAGAGGTGCCCGGTAGTGGGTTCGATCTTACGGTGCTTGATCCCGGTGACAGAAAGGGAACCGACACGTATGTATCGTTGCTACTAAGGATAAAAAGATGGGATCTATATCTACCGCCATAGATAAATGGATCTCGTCTACATCATGTCATTGTTCTTATTGCATTACTCCGTTTTTCCATGAACTTAATAACTAGATGCATGCTGGATAGGGGTCAATGTGTGGAGTAATAGTAGTAGATGCAGGAAGGAGTCGGTCTACTAATTCTGGGACGTGATGCCTATGTAATGATCATTGCCTAGATATCGTCATAATTATTTGAGGTTCTATCAATTGCCCAACAGTAATTTGTTTACCCACCATTCGCTATTTTTCTTGAGAGAAGCCACTAGTGAAACCTATGGCCCCCGGGTCTTCTTTCTCATATATTTGCCTTTGCGATCTATTTTTCTCTTGCTTTTATTTTCAGATCTATTAAACCAAAAATACAAAAATACTTTGCTGCACTTTATTTTATTTGTGATCTATTATTCAATCTATCACAAATTTCTCCCGTCCACGCACTGTTTGAGGCGTCGTTAGCCGAAAGGGATTGACAACCCCTTTAACACGTCGGCTTGCGAGTGGTTGTTATTTGTGTGCAGGGGTTGTTTACGTTGTGTTGCTTGGTTCTCCTACTGGTTCGATAACCTTGGTTTCATATCTGAGGGAAATACCTACTACCGCTGTGCTGCATCATCCCTTCCTCTTTGGGGAAATACCGACGTAGCTTCAAGAGACATCAGTCGCACATATCTTGCAACTGATACTTTGCATTGCTTCTACTTTGTTGCACTGCCATTAGCTTAGTTTACACATCGTGTATGTGAATACACCATGTCTATCCATTTTTAGTACATATTCCATCTATCATCATACCAATTTATCCATTCAAATGTTGTTCTTGTGTATCAGACGTTCAAAAGGAAGAGGGCGATTGCTGATCGCAAAGGAGCACGAGCAAAGTATTTGGAAAGGTAGTGACACCTGATAAATCAAATAGCCAATTAGGTGTAGTTGCAATATCACCTAACCCACAAAACACGGCCCAACTCTAGCAGACTCTAGCCCTACTACACTGGTCATCTCTGATGCCCCAACTCAGTAGACCCCAACTACAGCAAACAGTATGATGATGCCAGTTGACATAGCACCAGCTCTACGATGCTAAACCCCCATTCCAGCAAAGAGTACACCAAATACAGTTGCCGAATCCCTTTTCGAACGAGAGAGAGCCCCAATTGCAGCAAATAGGACCGCTGTTCCATTTCTTCCCAGTTTAGAACACGAAGCTTATATTATTGTCGGGAACTTTGTGCGCATCTTTCCTTCATGGAAAGACTATACCGCAGACACAGAACAATTTCTAGTCTTCCTCCACAATTTACGTGTAAGTAATGTACTAATGTTATTCATGGTAATTACTACATATGTTTCTGCTGATAGAAGACACAAGATTTCATTCTTTTAAATAGGCAAGGACCAAACTTGATTGTCAAGACGAGCAAGGGTTGGTTGCGCTTTTCAAGCACTCGTTGATGAAGTATTGTTCCTACCTGAGGCAAGCGCACTTCGATGGCAAGCCTCTAAATGAAATTTCTGTAAAGTCTTCGGTGCTACATTTATCAGACCATGACTAGAATAATCTTGTTACACATTGGTCTCGTCTGCAGCGTAAGGAACTGTTTATGGTATCACATCACAATTTGAACTACGTTTCTGCATGTGCCTTAACGTCCCACTTTTACGAAAACTGTTTGCAGAAGAACATTCATTCTCGAGGGACCATAGAATCTCGCAACTATACTACACACTACATTGCTCTTGTGAGTACCTCTTGCCCTGTATGACCATACTTACTTTCATAGCTGGTTGATTATGTAGCATCACTGCACATGTTAGCCTCGTCATCGTCCATTTGGTGGACATTATAAGATCCGTATGGAGTCTTACATAAATTTAGAATCAACCCAATGCTTTTGAAGAGGTTTAGCTATGCAGTCCTCTTGTAAGGACTGAACATCGTCTATCACTGTACTTACATTAACAGCTACTCCCTCTGTCCCATAATATAAGAATGTTTTGTACAGTACACCAGTGTTCAAAACACTCTTATATTATGGGAAGAGGGATTAGTTCATTGTGTAGCATTCTGCATCTTATCTCCCTCGCCCACCATTTACTAAAAATATCAGATCTATATTTAATCTTACCAAAAAGTTGAATACACAAACAATGCCAGTGCAGAAGTGTAGCCCATTGCTCTTGTCAGTACATTTTGTCTTGTAACACTTGTACTTCCAGGGATTGATAGTTGATTATGTAGCATCAATCTGCATCTTATCTTCATTATCCTCTATCCCTTCCAGTATTATCATATCTATAATTACTCTCTACAAAATGTAGAGTACATGCAATCCTTATGAAGAAGATCCTGTGCTGAAATTCTGGAGTTATCCTTCCCTTGACATGGAGAAGGGCATTATAAAGCCGATGTTAACTGTTAATGTAAGTCAGTCCTTCTAAAGCCTTTATCCTCAACCGCTGTTTAATTTTCTCATACTCCCTATCGTTAACTGTTGTTTCTATCAAAATGCATGTTCGCAACAACCATAAGTTCCAATTTTTACTTGTAAAACCAAATTTCTTATTCATACCATGCACATTACTCAATACTCCCTATATGTATGCTTGTTTTTGTGGATCTATAATCTAGTGTGTGGTGAAGCAGCCCACGTTTGCACCTTGTCATCTCCTATTTTATATTACTGATGTGGCTGATGATATGAACAACATGCCATGCACATTAACCAAAATAGATACAATGATTGTCTTTGCCCTTCATCTATGCTTGTTATGTTGACATGGTAATCCAGTAGTGTGGTGAAGCTCCCCGCATTATGAACAATGCCAAATTATGCTATTGATATTTTGAACTTACTCTTCATTTTTTAATTTGAAATTGGATGGAATTGACAGCACAATTATCATCTTTGTTTATAGACGTGCAAACATTGTCATCTCTCTGCTTGTTTCAGGGTGATATGTCTGATGGCACGCACAAGTCTGCTGAAGGCTATGAGACAAACCCAACATATATTGCAACAAAGAAGGCAAACCATCTTGAAGATAGCGAGACAACCCCAAAGTCTTTTCTTGATGCAGTGTTCAAGTTACTTGAGACTAGTAGTTAGACAAGCTCACAGAGTTCGCTGTCTGAATCAGTTCGACTTGTTCAGTCCCAAGTTCTAGCAGAAAGGCATTCTGCAACTCAACTTTGACTTGAAGTCCTATCTGTAAGAAAGATTGTGGAGAACACCAATGAGAACCTCATTACTAAACAGCTACACCTGGAAGCTATGACCAACATGCTAGGTCAGTCTCACAGCCTTGCTCAGCAGCTTGCGCAGCAGTTCCCGCGCAAGGCTAACCTTTCTTGAACTGTCTTGGAAGTGGTCTTGGTTCAGTATTATTTTGTTACGCTGCAATGGTGCCCAGTTTTTGTAATCTGCTTCTTCGTTGCGCTTTATGATCACTGGTGGTGAACTTCGATGCCTAGTGGATGTAATATGCCATAAATCCTTTATTGTATAGTGTAGGTTTATTATAAGTTACTATGTCATAATTCTTTATTGTATAGAGTAGGTTTGTTCTTAATTCCTACTAGTTAATTCCATCATTTGCTATCTGAAGAAAATGGAGAAAATCTGATGTAGTCGACCAGGCCGAAACATTCGCCTCTAACGGGCCTACTTTTTAGCGGGCCACAATTGGGCCGGCTTGCAAATTTCTTGGGCCTGAAAGGCCATTGGGGCCTTCACACTTTGCGGCAGGCCCACAACTTACACGAGCCTATATTCGGCCCAAAGTTTAGTTGGGTCTTTAGTGGACCCAACGCTCAGTTGGGCCCATGTAGCTTTGGGCCACCAACAGGCTGAATATTCTGCTGGCCTGTTACGGCCCAGAAGAAACTATGGGCCTTTAGCAGGCCGAAATGCATGTTGGGCCTCAATTTTCACTACACGTCGATGGGCCTTCAGCAGGCTAAAATGTAGACCAGACCTTTTTTGGCCTAGTTATATGATGGGCCATTACCAGGCCGAAACATATCTCAGGCCTTAGTTGGCACACTGATATCATGGACCTTTAAGAGACCGAAAGCTTAGTAGAGGCATCAACCGGCCGAATTATACGACATGCCTTTAACAGGCCCAAAGTCACATTGGGCTGAACTGTTTCCATCTTTATCACGGGCCATTAGAGGGACGGATGTTGCGTCGGACCATATATGGCTCATGGGCAGCACGAGCATTCCCAGGCCGAAAGACACACCAGGCTGAAATGGGCCCATGTCTACAACGGGCCTCTAACAGGCCAAAATGTCACTGGGCTGTAATTGGGCCCAAATATTCGGTGAACAATTAACGGGTCAGATCTGGCTTTGGGCCGTAAATGGGCCATGTTTAAACATGCCGTTATTGGGTTGGCCCACTAGTACCTGAGTAAATACTATGGGCCTTTGACTAGGCCGACCTTTTAACCTATATGGGCCTCTTTTGGGCCCTGCCATGTGTCGGCGTATCATAAGCATGTCCCCTCCATTGGACGGATGACATCTGGCCCACCCTGGAGTAGACACGTGTTTCCTCTAGCCAATGATGATTTTACACATGGAAAATCCCCATTGGTCTGGGCTGTTAACGGGTTATCAGATCCAAACCGGAACCCGATAGCTTAACGGTGACCCGTTATGGTGGATGCCACATGTCGGTTACCCTTGACGAAAGCACTTCCATGACGCGCCATTTATCATCATGGAAGTGGACACTTCCATGATGATAATTTTGGTATTGTCATGGAACACTTCTACGACAACACAGGTATGACTATCTTGATTCTGTCATAAAATCTTCATGGATGTACATGCATGACAAAAATGGTGACCTACTATGACAAACACGTATCATCACGGAAGTGCATTTTTTTAGTGCGAGGAGCAAGGAAACCGTGTGGTATAGTATCATTGTTGATTTTTTTAGATGAAAGCTAGCATTTCAAGTCTTACGACGAAGGAGTGCGAAACATGGCACGTGCTGGATGTCCCACACATCAGCGGAAGGAGTGGGACATGAACAGCATGGTAGAGCATCTCCACTTCTTCCACTTCTAGGTCAGAGACCACACGTAGTACTAGTAGTATATAACAATACAAAGTGCGACCCGGAGAGACAATCACGTCTAGTTGGAAGGTCTCGGACCATACACGTAAACAAATGTAAAACCTAATATGTGCCTCAATTAATATAGTAGTAGAGTACTTAGGCACGTACATCATAATATAATCGTGCATTGCACGTACAACATTTAGTGGTAGTAAGACAAATGCCTATATGCCACGCATGTTCATACTATTTGTGCCTTTCTACTTCACTTACCGCACTACATTACTCAGGTTCGTACATCCCCGGGTACATGTCCATCTTGTAGTTCTAGACCCACGTGTTCTTCATAGATGGCATGACCCATAATGATGGGCAACGGGAGTCCATATCATTGCAGCTTCTTAGTGTGGCTCCCCATGATGGAGACTCGTCCAGACTGAAGCGGCATAGATCAGGGATAGGGGCGTTCAAGATATGAATCCGTTGGTGTGCAATGAAAATGCACCCGTTCTTCATGAAGGCAGGCCATCGGTTTCATGCATGGAAGGTGCCATCGTTTGCACTATGGGGTAGTTGTCCCCAATGAAAATTGAGTACTCTTCAAGTGTGTTCATCTTCACCTAGGTAGCATCACGGGGGTCGAACACGCCGCCGTCCATCTGGTACACCTGGCATCTCAAACCTGCATACATGGTGACGTGCATGGTTACGGTCCATGTAGTATAATAAGGTGACGTAAGCATAGGATACCGATTGAAATAAAATACTTTAAATTTCTTATTTCTATGAGGGGGAAGGGAAGCAATGTATAGACCAGCTGCGGCACGGGCGATGACAAACAATTTGATAGTGTTACCGGGGCCATATACATTAACTAAAGTAGGAGTAGTTTTGTTTGATGGGATTATGGCTACCTAGATAGTACTACACAGAATTGAAATTGTTAAGTCCTTTATAGTTTATACAACTGGCATTATAAAGTTGTGTAGATGACAATCCCAATCAAAAAAGAAGGAAAGAACTACTCCTACTCCTGGAGTATAAAGAGACATGTACTGAAATGTTATTAGATGACATGGCAATAAGATAATACCTCCTGGATCTACTACTCTTGGATTTGAGAGAAGGGATTACCTGGGTACATGATCAGGGTCCGATCATGATAAATTGTGGCACCTTGTTGCCCTTCAATGGTACCATGGGTAACGACTGCTAAGATGTACGTCCCAACTGGGTGTCATGAGCTACAAGGTTCCAAGTTAGACCAAATGCCCCATGCACAACCATGATTGGCGATCTGATTTTGATCGGGGGATGACTTTGCCCTGCATAATCATGCAAACAAGGCGGAATTCATATAAACCGGATGAAAATCATTACATTTCAAAAACTTTTCATATAAACCGGACGAGCTACATTACAGTTTTCATACAAACTGGAGTAAAACCTACTCTAAACAAGTTGCAACTGTAATGTGGGTGGCGCATGGACGATGGTCGGTCGTGGTGTCGTTTGAGGCTACTCATAGTGGGGAGTATCATATACAATATACTAGTGCATGATACTAGTGTATGATATACTACTTTTATAGTGCATACTACCTCTATCCTGGTTTATTGGTTCCCTTTGTATATTGTGTCAAATTTTAACTATAGATAGAACGAACAAAACGTTCATGCATGTTACCAAAAATTATATCATTGAAAACTATGCTCAAATACGAATCCAACGATGTAATTTTTGTTGACATGCATTAACATTTTGTTAGCTAAATCTTTGGTCAAAATTTGGCACAAACTACAAAGGTGACTTACAAACCAGGACAGAGGTAGTAGTATCATAGAGTAGTATCATAGATGATCATATTTATTGCCATGCATGACCCCCTGTCTCCTCTTTAATTCTCTGCCACATCACCATGTATGATATTCCCGAGTGTATGTACCAGCTATGGCCAGCCTCGACATGGAGCAGTCGCGTGCACCGGGAAGTGGCGCTCTGTCAGCCATCGCGCTGCTTCAAAGCCGGCACCAGTGAGAGGTCGCCTCCGCTCTGGCTGGGCATTAATGCGGCACTGACGCTCTATGGTGGCATAGACCGTTTCAGGCGGGAAGCTTGCACCGGCAAGGGAGGGGGTTTGGGTCGGCCAGGGCGGTCAGACACGGGCGTGGTGGTGGTATTTATTTTGCAATAGTTCAGGTGTAGTACTGGTAGTTTGCAAAACTACTCAATTATTGCACTCAGTTTCCTAAAAAATTGTGGTAAAAATGTTACTCGCAATGCATGCATGCGTGAACAATAAAAAACTACTACATTCACATTGTAATCTCAACATGTGATGGGGAGCTCTTTTTATGCGAGTAATGCAGTGCTCTAAATTTGAATTTGAAACTTGTAAAATAGAAAAACTCAAAGAAATAAACTAGAAGAGAGGGAGTATACCATATGATGTGTCCCATATGAAACAATTCCCCTAGTTTTTCACGGCGAAGATGCGGTTAGAATGGAGCACAGCGTCTTTGTACTCGTACGACAAACAAATAGGCAGTAGACAGCATGGTCCACCTTTGACCGCCATGTGCAGGATTCGTGAAAGCAATCGATGTCGAACACCGCGATGAGAGTGTAATTTCGGTTGGCGGACGACCTTATGGGGCTTCCGGGATTGGTATCTTCTTCAACCTCACTGTGGTTCCATCGTACCAATTTAGGCGATGGCCCATTGCATGGGCAATCCCAATGTTGGACAAAGGTTCTACGGGAACGGTGTCACCATTGTAGATGTTGTGCAAATTGATGTTGGTACCCTCCCGTATATATGCAAGCCAATCTCCACTGGCACCAAGCCTAACATGTGAAACAGTGGGCAACAGGGGAATTAGGAAATGGACACAGAAGTAGTCTTCAGAATGCATTTACTACGTGATCAAACTCATCACTTACCTGCTCATCGGACAAAATCCGAGTGCCCCTCAACATCTGCATCTCAAGGGGTGTCAACTTGCAACTACGGCCACGCCGCGCTGGAGAGACCCCCAAGGAAACATCCTCGTCCTCGAGGACGCATGGCAAACTAATACGTCTCCAATGTATCTATAATTTTTGATTGTTCCACGCTATTATATATCTGTTTTGGATGTTTTATATGCATTAATATGCTATTCTATATTATTTTTGGGACTAACTTATTAACCCAGAGCCCAGTGCGAGTGCCAGTTTATGTTTTTTCCTTGTTTATTAATTTTACATAAAAGGAATATCAAATGGAGTCCAAACGGAATAAAACTTTCGCGATGATTTTTCCTGGACCAGAAGACGCCCAGGAGACTTGGAGAGGAGGCTAAAAGACCTACATGGAGGCCACAAGCCCAAGGGGCGCGCCCCTAGGCTTGTGGACCCCCTGTAGACCTCCTAACCCCAATCTTCGCTCCATAAATACCCAAATATTCCCCCAACATTAGAATCATCCACCAAAATACTTTTCCACTGTCGCAAGCCTCTATTCCTGTGAGATCCGATCTTGGGGCCTTTTCTAGCACCCTGGCTGAGGGGGATTCGATCACGGAGTGCATCTACATCAACTCTACTGCCCTTCCGATGAAGCGTGAGTAGTTTACCACGGACCTATGGGTCCATCTCAAGTAGCTAGATGGCTTCTTCTCTCTCTATGATCTTCAATACCATGTTCTCCTCGATGTTCTTGGAGTTCTATCTGATGTAATATTATTTTGCGGTGTGTTTGTCGAGATTTGATGAATTGTGGATTTATGATCAGAGTATCTATGAATATTATTCGAGTCTTTGATGACCCACAAGTATAGGGGATCTATCGTAGTCCTTTCGATAAGTAAGAGTGTCGAACCCAACGAGGAGCGGAAGGAAATGAGAAGCGGTTTTCAGTAAGGTATTCTCTGCAAGTACTGAAATTATGGGTAACAGATAGTTTTATGATAAGATAATTGGTAACGAGCAACAAGTAACAAAAGTAAATAAAGTGCAGCAAGGTGGCCCAATACTTTTTGTAGCAAAGGACAAGCCTGGACAAACTCTTATATAAAGAAAAGCACTCCCGAGGACACATGGGTATTATCGTCAAGCTAGTTTTCATCACATTCATATGATTCGCGTTCAGTACTTTGATAATCTGGTATGTGGGAGGACCGGTGCTTGGGTGCTGCCCTTACTTGGACAAGCATCCCACTTATGATTAACCTCTATTGCAAGCATCCGTAACTACAACAAAAGTATTAAGGTAAACCTAACCATAGCATGAAACATATGGATCCAAATCAGCCCCTTACGAAGCAACACATAAACTAGGGTTTAAGCTTCTGTCACTCTAGCAACCCATCATCTACTTATTACTTCCCAATGCCTTCCTCTAGGCCCAAATAATGGTGAAGTGTCATGTAGTCGACGTTCACATAACACCACCAGAGGAGAGACAACATACATCTCATGAAAATATCGAACGAATACCAAATTCACATGACTACTAATAGCAAGACTTCTCCCATGTCCCCAGGAACAAACGTAACTACTCACAAAGCATATTCATGTTCATAATCAGAGGGGTATTAATATGCATATAGGATCTGAGCATATGATCTTCCACCAAATAAACCAACTAGCATCACCTACAAGGAGTAATTAACACTACTAGCAACCCACAGATACCAATCCCAAACTTGGAGACGAGAATTGGATACAAGAGATGAACTAGTGTTTTGAGAGGAGATGGTGCTGGTGAAGATGTTGATGGAGATTGCCCTCTCCCGATGAGAGGAGCGTAGGTGATGACGATGGCGATGATTTCCCCCTCCCGGAGGGAAGTTTCCTCGGCAGAACAGCTCCGCTAGAGCCCTAGATTGGTTCCGCCAAGGTTCCGCCTCGTGGCGGCGGAGTCTCGCCCGGAAAGATGGCTTATGATTTTTTCCACATCAAAAGACTCCATATAGCAGAAGATGGCCATCGGAGGGCCACCAGGGAGCCCACGAGGTAGGGGGGCGCGCCCTGGGGGGTAGGGCGCCCCCACCCTCGTGGGCAGGGTGTGGCCCCCCTGGTGAACTTCTTGCGCTCAGTATTTATTATATATTCTGAAAATGACTTCTGTGAAGTTTCAGGACTTTTGGAGCTGTGCAGAATAGGTCTAATATTTGCTCCTTTTCCAGCCTAGAATCCCAGCTGTCGGCATTCTCCCTCTTTATGTAAACCTTATAAAATAAGAGAGAATAGGCATAAGTATTGTGACATAATGTGTAATAACAGCCCATAATGCAATAAATATCGATATAAAAGCATGATGCAAAATGGACGTATCAACTCCCCCAGGCCTAGACCTAGCTTGTCCTCAAGCGAAAGCCGAAATCGAAAAATATGTCCACATGTTTAGAGATAGAGGTGTCGATAAAAATAAAATACGGACATGAGAGCATTATGATCATTCTTAGAACAACAACTTATATAATTCTTCTCATATGATCTCTTATGCTAGAGTAACAATTCAATCACAATTTCAAGTATGAATCATAAACTTCATTGAAAACTAAGAAACTATAATCTCAGTCATTGGAGCAATTGCAATTTATTATAACATAGGAAAGAGTCAATATAAGAGCTTTTTAGCAAGTCCACATACTCAACTATCATATAGTCTTTCACCATTGCTAACACTCACGCAATACTTATGGGTATGGAGTTTTAATCGGACATAGAGAAAGATAGGGGCTTATAGTTTTGCCTCCCAATGTTTTACCTCAAGGGTAATGTCAACAATAATAGTTCATGAAAACTCACATCCAATTAGCCATATATACCAAGATCCTTCAAACATGTTGTGCTTGCCAAAAGATAAAATGTAAAAAGGAAGGGTGAAGATCACCATGACTCTTATGTAAGGTAGGAGATAAAGGTAAAAGATAGGCCCTTCGCAAAGGGAAGCAGAGGTTGTCATGCACTTTTATGGTTGGATGGACAAAATCTTAATGCGAAAGAACGTCACTTTATATTGCCACTTGTGATATGGACCTTTATTATGCAGTCTATCGCTTTTATTTCTTCCATATCACACGATCGTATAAAGCTTATTTCCTCCACACCAATCAATCATACATATTTAGAGAGCAATTTTTATTGCTTGCACCGATGACAACTTACTTGAATGATCTTACTCAATCCATAGGTAGATATGGTGGACTCTCATGGCAAAACTGGTTTAAGGGTGTTTGGAAGCACAAGTAGTATCTCTACTTGGTGCAAAGAATCTGGCTAGCATCAGGGGGAAAGGCAAGCTCAACCATGTTGGATGATCCATGACAATATAATTTATTTCAGATGTAAGAAAACATAACCCATTACGTTGTCTTCCTTGTCCAATGTCAGCTCTTTAGCATGTCATATTTTAATGAGTGCTCACAATCATAAAGGATGTCCAAGATAATACATTTATATGTGAAGACCTCTCTTTCTTTATGACTTTTATTCATCATACTTTTTCTATGTGAGCTCATTACTCTCCATAAGATCCATATGATCTCTTTTATTTATTTTTATTCTTTCTCTTTTTCTTTTATTCACCCAAGATCATGGCAAAATAATCAAGCCCTTGACTCAACACTAATCTTTATTATATATAGCTCACCGGCTCGATTACATAGAAGGATCATAAGGCAAAACTCACAACTAGATCATACTAAAAACTTTTATTCTACTAGATCAAAATATTATCAAAAGGATCGAACTAAGAAAAACAGTAAAGATAAAAGTGATGGTGATACGATACCAGGGCACTCCCCCAAGCTTGGCAGTTGCCAAGGGGAGTGCCCATACCCATGTGATTATGTCTCCTTTGTTGGTGGAGAAGGTGATGGTTTTGTTGATGGCGTAGGCTTCTTCCTTAATTTGCGCTTGAGGACAGAATTTTGGTCCCTTAGGTCCTCGATCTCCTGCTCCAGGCTCAATATCTTTTTGCATAGTTCCTGTTTGTTTTCCTGCAAGAGGCGAAAAGGGATAAACTTGATCTTAGGTTTCTTTACTCTATCAGGGAGGCTTGACTTTTTGAACTCCACATGCATGGCCCCAGGTTGAGGTAGTGGGACTTCATCTTCATCTGAGCTCGTCTCCTCCTTTCCCTTAGGTTCATAGTCCTCTTCTTCTTCTTCCGTAGTCCAACCACAATTCTCCACATCCCCATAGACTTTAGGATCTGCAAGGTAATCAGCCACATAGCTCTCTCCTTCCGAATCCTGGGACGACATGTTGATCAAATCTACAGCAGGACAACTCGAAACAAAGACAGGAGATATTTGCGTGATACGGGAGTCAAAACCTCCGGGAGATTATATAGTGAATTTTTACCGACCAAAATACGTAACGTGTAAGAAACGGAGTCCGGAGAGCACACGAGGTGCCCACGAGGTAGGGGCGCGCCCAGGGGGATAGGGCGCACCCTCCACCCTCGTGGAGGCCTCGTGTCCTTCTCAGACTGCTTCTTATTTTTCTATTTTTCTATATATTCCAAAATGGAGAAATATTGCCATTAGAACTATTTTGGAGTCGGTTTACTTACCGTACCACATACCTATTCCTTTTCGGAGTCTGAAACCTTTCGGAAAGTGTCCCTTATGTATTCCTCCGGGGTAATGGTTTCAATAACATTGGTTTCAACATTTATAGGATTACCTGAGATATAATGTTTAATTCTTTGACCGTTCACCACCTTCAGATTTGTGCCTTCGAAGTTGTTGATTTTTATGGCACCGGAATGATAGACCTCCTCGATAACGTAAGGACGTTCCCATTTAGAGAGAAGTTTTCCTGCAAAGAATCTTAAACGGGAGTTGTATAGTAATACATAGTCACCTACATTAAACTCACGCTTTTGTATTCTTTTGTCATGCCATCTTTTAACTTTTTCTTTAAACAACTTGGCATTTTCGTAGGCTTGGGTTATCCATTCATCAAGTGAGCTAATCTCAAATAACCTCTTTAATAGCCCAATAAGCCTTATGTTCTAGTTCAAGAGGTAAGTGACATGCTTTTCCATAAACCATTTTATACAGAGACATACCCATAGGATTTTTATATGCAGTTCTATAGGCCCATAATGCATCATCAAGTTTCTTGGACCAATTCTTTCTAGATCTATTAACAATCTTTTGAAAAATTAATTTGAGTTCTCTATTACTCAATTCTACTTGACCACTAGACTGCGGGTGATAAGGAGATGCAATTCTATGATTAACATCATATTTAGCAAGCACTTTACGGAAAGCACCATGAATAAAATGTGAACCACCATCAGTCATTAAATATCTAGGGACTCCAAACCTTGGAAAAATAACTTCTTTAAGCATTTTAGTAGAAGTGTTATGATCAACACTACTAGTTGGAATAGCTTGTACCCACTTAGTAATGTAATCAACAACAACTAAAATATGTGTATATCCATTAGAGGCAGGAAAATGTCCCATATAATCAAAGCCCCAAACATCAAATGGTTCAATAACAAGTGAATAATTCATAGGCATTTCTTGACGTCTACTAATATTACCAATTCTTTGACAGTCATCACAGGACAAGACAAACTTACGGGCATCCTTGAAGAGAGTAGGCCAATAAAAATCGGATTGCAATACCTTGTGTGCGGTTCTATCTCCAGCATGGTGTCCTCCATAAGCCTCGGAGTGACACTTGCATAGGATCTGTTCCTGTTCATGCTCAGGTACACAACGTCTAATAACACCATCTACTCCTTGTTATAAAGATCTGGGTCATCCCAAAAGTAATGTCTCAAATCATAGAAGAACTTTTTCTTTTTCTGGTATGTGAAACTAGGTGGTATAAATTTAGAAACAATATAATTAGCATAATCAGCATACCATGGAGCATTATGAGATGCATTTATGACATTTAATTGTTCATCAGGAAAGCTATCATCAATAGGTAGTGGGTCATCAAGAACATTTTCTAACCTAGACAAGTTGTCTGCAACGGGGTTCTCAACTCCCTTTCTATCAATAATATGCAAATCAAATTCTTGTAGCAAGAGAACCCATCTAACAAGTCTAGGCTTAGCATCTTTCTTTTCCATAAGATATTTAATAGCAGCATGATCCGGGTGAATAGTTACTTTAGAATCAAAAATATAAGGTTTGAACTTATCACAAGCAAATACAACTGCTAAGAATTCTTTTTCAGTAGTAGCATAATTTCTCTGGGCATTATCTAGAGTTTTAGTAGCATATTGAATAACATTTAATTTCTTATCAACTCTTTGCCCTAGAATAGAACCTACAGCATAATCACTAGCATCACACATAATTTCAACGGGTAAATTCCAATCAGGTGGCTAAACAATCGGTGCGGAGATTAATGCTTTCTTAAGTATTTCAAATGCTTCTACACAATCATCATAAAAAACAAATGGTATATATTTTTGTAATAAATTAGTCAGAGGCCGAGAAATTTTTGGAGAATTCCTTAATGAACCTCCTATAAAAACCGGCATGACCAAGGAAACTTCTTATACCTTTGATGTCCTTATGACATGGCATCTTTTCAATAGCATCAACCTTGGCTTTATCAACCTCAATACCTCTTTCAGAAACTTTATGCCCCAAGACAATACCTTCATTAACCATAAAGTGGCACTTTTCCCAATTCAAGACCAGATTAGTTTCTTCACATCTCCGGAAAACTCGGTCAAGGTTGCTTAAGCAATCATCAAAAGAGGATCCATAGACGGAAAAATCGTCCATGAAAACCTCACAAATCTTTTCACAAAAGTTAGAGAATATAGCCATCATGCATCTTTGAAAGGTAGCAGGTGCATTACATAAACCAAAAGCCATACGTCTATAAGCAAAAGTACCAAAAGGGCAAGTAAAAGTAGTCTTTGATTGATCATTG
The DNA here is from genome assembly GCF_003073215.2 of Triticum urartu. NCBI lineage: Eukaryota > Viridiplantae > Streptophyta > Magnoliopsida > Poales > Poaceae > Triticum > Triticum urartu. The sequence continues at coordinate 218,039,165 of NC_053025.1, read as the reverse complement.
GCTGACACAGGTATTTGAGAGAAACCAGAATAACCATATAGAAAGCAAAAATGTGTATGTTTGGATAATATTTCTAGCATTTGATCGATAAAAGGTAAGGGGTGATGATCTTTTTAGTAGCTTTATTTAATTTGCAGAAATCAATTACCATCCTATAACCTGTAATAATTCTTTGCGGGATCAACTCATCTTTATCATTAGGAACGACAGTAATACCTCCCTTCTTAGGGACACAATGGACAGGACTTACCCACTGACTATCAGCAACGGGATAAATTATACATGCCTCAAGAAGCTTTAGTACTTCCTTTCTTACCACTTCCTTCATCTTAGGATTCAGCCGTCGTTGATGATCACGAACTGGTTTGGCATCTTCCTCCAAATTTATTTTGTGTTGACATAGAGTGGGACTAATGCCCTTAAGATCATCAAGAGTATATCCAATAGCAGCACGGTGCTTCCTCAGAGTTTTCAATAATCTCTCTTCTTCATGCTCTGAAAGGTTAGCACTAATAATAACAGGATATATCTTTTTCTCATCAAGATAAGCATATTTAAGAGTATCAGGTAACGGTTTAAGCTCAAACATGGGATCACCCTTGGGTGGAGGAGGATCCCCTAGGATTTCAACAAGCAAATTGTGTTTCAGGATGGGTTCCTGTTTAAAGAATACTTCATCTATTTCCCTTCTTTCATTCATAAACATATCATTTTCATGGTCTAGCAAATATTGTTCTAAAGGATCACTAGGAGGTACAACAATAGAAGCAAGACCAATAATTTCATCTTTACTAGGCAATTCCACTTCACAGTGTTGTCTAAAATTTAGAGAAATTAAATTCATGAGACATATGACCTAAACCAATAGTAACAACATCCTTTTTGCAATCTATCTTAGTATTAACAGTGTTCAAGAAGGTTCTACCAAATATAATCGGACAAAAGCTATCTTGTGGGGAACCAAGAACAAGAAAATCAGCAGGATATTTAGTTTTCTCACACAAGACTTCAACATCTCTAACAATTCCAATTGGTGAAATAGTATCTCTATTGGCAAGTTTAACTGTGACATCAATATCTTCTATCTCAGCAGGTACAATATCATGCACAATTTCTTTGTATAAGTCATGAGGTATAGCACTAGCACTGGCATCCATATCACATAAGCCATGATAACAGTGATCTCCTATTTTAACAGAAATAACAGGCATGCCTACCAAAGATCTAGGTTTATCTTTAGCACAAGGTTTAGCAATTCTAGCAGTCTCATCACGGAAATGAATAGCATGCCCATCAATATTATCAGACAAGAGATCTTTAACAATAGCAATATTAGGTTCAACTTTAATTTGCTTAGCAGGTGTATAAGTTCTAATATTGCTTTTACGAACCACCGTTGAAGCTTTAGCATGATCCTTTATCCTAACATGAAAAGGTGGTTTCTCAACATAAGCAGTAGGAACAATAGGATCATTATAAGTGATAGTATTTTCTTCAACTTTAATAGGTGCAGCTACTTTTACTTCTATGGGAGGATGCTATTTAAACCACTTCTCTCTAGGGAGATCAACATGAGTAGCAAAAGATCCACAGAAAGAAGCTACTATCTCAGAGTCAAGTCCATATTTAGTGCTAAATTTACGGAGAACGTCGGTACCCATAAAAGATTTAACACAATCAAACTTAGGTGTCATACCTAACTCCCTACCTTCGTCGAGGTCCCAATCTTCAGAGTTGCGTTTAATTCTTTCCAATAAATCCCATTTGAATTCAATAGTCTTCGTCATAAAAGAGCCAGCACAAGAAGTATCGAGCATGGTGCGATTGTTATCAGAAAGTCGAGCATATAAACTTTGAATAATCATTTCTCTTGAGAGCTCATGATTGGGGCATGAATATAACATTGATTTAAGCCTCCCCCAAGCTTGAGCGATGCTTTCTCCTTCGCGAGGCCAAAAATTATATATATAATTGCGATCACGATGAACAAGATGCATAGGATAAAACTTCTGATGAAATTCCAATTTCAACCATTTGTAGTTCCATGACCCCATATCATCATATTGCCTATACCATGTCAATGCATCTTCCTTCAAAGATAAAGGGAAGACCTTCTTCTTAATAACATCTTCGGGTACACCTGCAAGCTTAAATAATCCACAAACTTCAACCACATATATTAGGTGCTCATCAGGATGCACTGTTCCGTCTCCTGCAAAAGGATTAGCTAGCAGTTTTTCTATCATACCTGAAGGAATTTCAAAGAAGACATTTTCATTTTCAGTAGGTTCAGTAGGTTGAGGAGAAACTCTTTGCTCTACTGGTCGGGGTGAAGATACCCCGAACAAGCCCCTCATAGGATTACTTTCCATAGTAACAAGTGACAGTAAATTTCAGCACACTATATAAATTTTTCCTTACAAAATTCCACCTACCAAAGGCGCTTCACTCCCCGGCAACGGCGCCAGAAAAGAGTCTTGATGACCCACAAGTATAGGGGATCTATCGTAGTCCTTTCGATAAATAAGAGTGTCGAACCCAATGAGGAGCGGAAGGAAATGATAAGAGGTTTTCAGCAAGGTATTCTCTGCAAGCACTGAAATTATAGGTAACAGATAGTTTTATGATAAGATAATTGGTAACGAGCAACAAGTAACAAAAGTAAATAAAGTGCAGCAAGGTGGCCCAATTCTTTTTTTAGCAAAGGACAAGCCTGGACAAACTCTTATATAAAGACAAGCGCTTCCGAGGACACATGGGAATTATGATCAAGCTAGTTTTCATCACGTTCATATGATTCACGTTTAGTACTTTGATAATCTGGTATGTGGGTGGACCGGTGCTTGGGTGCTGCCCTTACTTGTACAAGCATCCCACTTATGATTAACCTCTACTGCAAGCATCCGCAACTACAACAAAAGTATTAAGGTAAACCTAACCATAGCATGAAACATATGGATCCAAATCAGCCCCTTACAAAGCAACGCATAAACTAGGGTTTAAGCTTCTGTCACTCTAGCAACCCATAATCCACTTATTACTTCCCAATGCCTTCCTCTAGGCCCAAATAATGGTGAAGTGTCATGTAGTTAATGTTCACATAACACCGCTAGAGGAGAGACAACATACATGTCATCAAAATATCGAACGAATACCAAATTCACATGACTACTGTTGGGGAACGTAGCAGAATTTAAAAATTTTCTACGCATCACCAAGATCAATCTATGGAGTCATCTAGCAATGAGGGAGATGGGAGTGCATCTACATACCCTTGTAGATCGCGCGCGGAAGCGTTCAAGAGAACGGGGTTGATGGAGTCGTACTCGTCGTGATCCAAATCACCGATGACCTAGCGCCGAACGGACGACACCTCCGCGTTCAACACACGTACGGTTGGGAAGACGTCTCCTCCAACTTGATCCAGCAAGGGGGAAGGAGAGGTTGATGAAGATCCAGCAGCACGATGGCATGGTGGTGGAAGCAACGGTGATCTTGGCAGGGCTTCACCAAGCTCAGGGAGAGGGAGGAGTGTCACGGGGGGGGGGGGAGAGGGAGGCGCCAGGGGCTAGGGTGCGGCTGCCCTCCCTCTCCCCCACTATATATAGGGTCCCTAGGGGGGCGCCGGCCCTAGGAGATCCAATCTCCAAGGGGGGGCGGCGGCCAAGGGGGTGGCTTGCCCCCCAAGCCAAGTGGGGCGCCCCCACCCCTAGGGTTTCCAACCCTAGGCGCATGGGGAGGCCCAAGGGGGACGCACCAGCCCACTAGGGGCTGGTTCCCCTCCCACTTCAGCCCATGGGGCCCTCCGGGATAGGTGGCCCCACCCGGTGGACCCCCGGGACCCTTCCGGTGGTCCCGGTACAATACCGATTACCCCCGAAACTTTCCCGATGGCCGAAACTTGACTTCGTATATATAAATCTTCACCTCCAGACCATTCCGGAACTCCTCATGACGTCCGGGATCTCATCCGGGACTCCGAACAACTTTCGGGTTATCGTATACTAATATCTCAACAACCCTAGCGTCACCGAACCTTAAGTGTGTAAACCCTACGGGTTCGGGAGACACGCAGACATGACCGAGACGACTCTCCGGTCAATAACCAACAGCGGGATCTGGATACCCATGTTGGCTCCCACATGCTCCTCGATGATCTCATCGGATGAACCACGATGTCGAGGATTCAATCAATCCGTATACAATTCCCTTTGTCAATCGGTACGTTACTTGCCCGAGACTCGATCGTCGGTATCCCAATACCTCGTTCAATCTCGTTACCGGCAAGTCACTTTACTTGTGCCGTAATGCATGATCCCGTGATCAAACACTTGGTCACATTGAGCTCATTATGATGATGCATTACCGAGTGGGCCCAGAGATACCTCTCCGTCATACGGAGTGACAAATCCCAGTCTCGATTCGTGCCAACCCAACAGACACTTTCGGAGATACCTGTAGTGTACCTTTATAGTCACCCAATTACGTTGTGACGTTTGGCACACCCAAAGCACTCCTACGGTATTTGGGAGTTGCACAATCTCATGGTCTAAGTAAATGATACTTGACATTCGGAAAAGCTATAGCAAACGAACTACACGATCTTTCAGCTATGCTTAGGATTGGGTCTTGTCCATCACATCATTCTCCTAATGATGTGATCCCGTTATCAATGACATCCAATGTCCATAGTCAGGAAACCATGACTATCTTTTGATCAACGAGCTAGTCAACTAGAGGCTCACTAGGGACGTGTTGTGGTCTATGTATTCACACATGTATTACGATTTCCGGATAACACAATTATAGCATGAACAATAGACAATTATCATGAACAAAGAAATATAATAATAACCATTTTATTATTGCCTCTAGGGCATATTTCCAATAGTCTCCCACTTGCACTAGAGTCAATAGTCTAGTTACATTATGATGAATCGAACACCCATGCAGTTCTGGTGTTGATCATGTTTTGCTCTAGGGAGAGGTTTAGTCAACGGATCTGCCACATTCAGGTCCGTATGTACTTTACAAATATCTATGTCTCCATTTTGAACACTTTCACGAATGGAGTTGAAGTGACGCTTGATATGCCTGGTCTTCCTGTGAAACCTGGGCTCCTTGGCAAGGGCAATAGCTCCAGTGTTGTCACAGAAGAGAGTCATCGGTCCCGACGCATTGGGTATGACTCCTAGGTCGGTAATGAACTCCTTCACCCAGATTGCCTCTTGTGCTGCCTCCGAGGCTACCATGTACTCCGCTTCACATGTAGATCCCGCCACAACGCTTTGCTTGCAACTACACCAGCTTACTGCCCCACCATTCAAAATATACACATATCCGGTTTGTGACTTAGAGTCATCCAGATCTGTGTCGAAGCTAGCATCGACGTCACCCTTTACGACGAGCTCTTCGTCACCTCCATAAATGAGAAACATATCCTTAGTCCTCTTCAGGTACTTCAGGATATTCTTGACCGCTGTCCAGTGTTCCATGCCGGGATTACTTTGGTACCTTCCTACCAAACTTACGGCAAGGTTTACATCAGGTCTGGTACACAGCATAGCATACATGATAGACCCTATGGCCGAGGCATAGGGGACGATACTCATCTTTTCTCTATCTTCTGCCGTGGTCGGGCATTGAGACGTGCTCAATCTCGTACCTTGCAATACAGGCAAGAACCCCTTCTTTGACTGATCCATTTTGAACTTCTTCAATATCTTGTCAAGGTACGTACTCTGTGAAAGACCAATGAGGCGTCTCGATCTATCTCTATAGATCTTGATGCCTAATATATAAGCAGCTTCTCAAAGATCCTTCATTGAAAAACACTTGTTCAAGTAGGCCTTTATGCTTTCCAAGAATTCTATATCATTTCCCATCAACAGTATGTCATCCACACACAATATGAGAAATGCTACAGAGCTCCCACTCACTTTCTTGTAAATGCAGGCTTCTCCATAAGTCTGCGTAAACCCAAACGCTTTGATCATCTCATCAAAACGAATGTTCCAACTCCGAGATGCTTGCACCAGCCCATAAATCGAGCGTTGCAGCTTGTACACCTTGTCAGCATTCTTAGGATCGACAAAACCTTCCGGCTGCATCATATATAATTCTTCCTTAAGGAAACCATTAAGGAATGCCGTTTTGACATCCATTTGCCATATCTCATAATCATAGAATGCGACAATTCCTAACATGATTCAGAGGACTTCAACTTCGTTACGGGTGAGAAAGTCTCATCGTAGTCAACCCCTTGAACTTGTCGATAACCCTTAGCGACAAGACGAGCTTTATAGATGGTTACGTTACCATCCGCGTCTGTCTTCTTCTTAAAGATCCATTTATTTTCTATGGCTCCCCGATCATCGGGCAAGTCAGTCAAAGTCCATACTTCGTTTTCATACATGGATCCTATCTCGGATTTCATGGCTTCCAGCCATTTGTCGGAATCCGGGCCCGCCATCGCTTCTTCTTAGTTCGAAGGTTCACCGTTGTCTAACAACATGATTTCCAAGACAGGGTTGCCGTACCACTCTGGTGTGGAACATGTCCTCGTGGACCTACGAAGTTCAGTAGCAACTTGATCTGAAGTTTCATGATCATCATCATCAACTTCCTCTCTAGTCGGTGCAGGCACCTCAAGAACATTTTCTTGAGCTGCGCCACTTACCGCTTCAAGAGGTAATACTACATCAAGTTCTACTTTCCTCCCACTTATTTTTTTCGAGAGAAACTCTTTCTCTAGAAAGGACCCATTCTTGGCAACAAAGATCTTGCCTTCGGATCTGAGGTAGAAGGTATACCCAATAGTTTCTTTAGGGTATCCTATGAAGACGCATTTTTTCCAATTTGGGTTCGAGCTTTTCAGGTTGAAGTTTCTTGACATAAGCATCACATCCCCAAACTTTCAGAAACGACAGCTTAGGTTTCTTCCCAAACCATAATTCATATGGTGTCGTCTCAACAGATTTCGACAGAGCCCTATTTAAAGTGAATGCGGCAGTCTCTAAAGCATAGCCCCAAAATGACAGTGGTAGATCGGTAAGAGACATCATAGATCGCACCATATCCAATAGAGTGCGATTACGACATTCGGACACACCATTACGCTGAGGTGTTCCAGGCGGCGTGAGTTGTGGAACTATTCCACATTTTCTTAAGTGTGTGCCAAATTCGTGACTCAAGTATTCTCCCCCACGATCTGATCGCAAGAACTTGATTTTCCTGTCACGTTGATTCTCAACCTCGCTCTGAAATTCCTTGAACTTTTCAAAGGTCTTAGACTTGTGTTTCATTAAGTAGACATACCCATATCTACTCAAGTCATCAGTGAGGGTGAGAACATAACGATAGCCACCGCGAGCCTCAACACTCATTGGACTGCACACATCAGTATGTATGATTTCCAATAAGTTGGTTGCTCGCTCCATTGTTCCTGAGAACAAAGTCTTGGTCATTTTACACATGAGGCATGGTTCGCACGTGTCAAATGATTCGTAATCAAGAGACTCCAAAAGTCCATCTGCATGGAGCTTCTTCATGCGTTTGACACCTATGTGACCAAGGCGGCAGTGCCACAAGTATGTGGGACTATCATTATCAACCTTACATCTTTTGGTATTCACACTATGAATATGTGTAACATTACACTCGAGATTCATTAAGAATAAACCATTCACCAACGGAGCATGACCATAAAACATATCTCTCATATAAATAGAACAACCATTATTCTCGGATTTAAATGAGTAGCCATCTCGAATTAAACGAGATCCTAATACAATGTTCATGCTCAAAGCTAGCACTAAATAACAATTATTGAGGTTTAAAACTAATCTCGTAGGCAAATGTAGAGGCAGCGTGCCGACGGAAATCACATCGACCTTGGAACCATTCCCGACGCACATCGTCACCTCGTCCTTCGCCAGTCTCCGCTTATTCCGTAGCTCCTGCTTTGAGTTACAAATGTGAGCAACCGCACCGGTATCAGATACCCAGGAGCTACTATGAGTACTGGTAAGGTACAGATCAATTACATGTATATCACATATACCTTTAGTGTTGCCGGCCTTCTTGTCCGCTAAGTATTTGGGGCAGTGCCGCTTCCAGTGACCACTTCCCTTGCAATAAAAACACTCAGTCTCGGGCTTGGGTCCATTCTTTGGCTTCTTCCCGGCAGCTTGCTTACCGGGCGCGGCAACTCCCTTGCCGTCCTTCTTGAAGTTCTTCTTACCCTTGCCTTTCTTGAACTTAGTGGTTTTATTCACCATCAACACTTGATGTTCCTTTTTGATTTCCACCTCTGCTGATTTCAGCATTGAATATACCTTAGGAATGGTCTTTTCCATCCCCTACATATTGAAGTTCATCACAAAGCTCTTGTAGCTCGGTGGAAGCGACTGAAGGATTCTGTCAATGACCGCGTCATCCGGGAGATTAACTCCCAGCTGAGTCAAGCGGTTATGCAACCCAGACATTTTGAGTATGTGCTCACTGACAGAACTATTTTTCTCCATCTTACAGCTGAAGAACTTGTCGGAGACTTCATATCTCTCGACCCGGGCATGAGCTTGGAAAACCATTTTTAGCTCTTCGAACATCTCATATGCTCCGTGTCTCTCAAAACGCTTTTGGAGCCCCGGTTCTAAGCTGTAAAGCATGCCGCACTGAACGAGGGAGTAATCATCAGCACGTGACTGCCAAGCGTTCATAACGTCTTGGTTCTCTGGGATGGGTGCGTCACCTAGCGGTGCTTCTAGGACATAATCTTTCTTGGTAGCTATGAGGATGATCCTCAGGTTCCGGACCCAGTCCGTATAGTTGCTGCCATCATCTTTCAGCTTGGTTTTCTCTAGGAACGCGTTGAAGTTGAGGGCAACATTAGCGTGGGCCATTTGATCTACAAGACATAGTGTAAAGATTTTTAGACTATGTTCATGATAATTAAGTTCATCTAATCAAATTATTCAATGAACTCCCACTCAGATAGACATCCCTCTAGTCATCTAAGTGAAACATGATCCAAGTTAACTAGGCCGTGTCCGATCATCACGTGAGACAGACTAGTCAACATCGGTGAACATCTTCATGTTGATCGTATCTTCTATACGACTCATGCTTGACCTTTCGGTCTTCTGTGTTCCGAGGCCATGTCTGTACATGCTAGGCTCGTCAAGTCAACCTAAGTGTATTGCGTGTGTAAATCTGGCTTACACCTGTTGTATTCGAACGTTAGAATCTATCACACCCGATCATCACGTGGTGCTTCGAAACAACGAACCTTCGCAACGGTGCACAGTTAGGGGGAACACTTTCTTGAAATTATTACGAGGGATCATCTTATTTAAGCTACCGTCGTTCTAAGCAAATAAGATGTAAAACATGATAAACATCACATGCAATCAAATAGTGACATGATATGGCCAATATCATTTTCTCCTTTTGATCTCCATCTTCGGGGCTTCATGATCATCGTTGTCACCGGCATGACACCATGATCTCCATCATCATGATCTCCATCATTGTGTATTCTTGAAGTTGTCTCGTCCTCTATTACTTCTACTACTATGGCTAACGCTTTAGCAATAAAGTAAAGTAATTACATGACGTTTATGTTGACACGCAGGTCATAAATAAATAAAGACAACTCCTATGGCTCCTGCCGGTTGTCATACTCATCGACATGCAAGTCGTGATTCCTATTACAAGAACATGATCAATCTCATACATCACATATATCATTCATCACATCCTTTTGGCCATATCACATCACACGGCACATGCTGCAAAAACAAGTTAGACGTCCTCTAATTGTTGTTGCAAGTTTTTACATGGCTGCTATAGGTTTCTAGCAAGAACGTTTCTTACCTACGCCAAAACCACAACGTGATATGCCAATTTCTATTTACCCTTCATAAGGACCCTTTTCATCAAATCCGATCCGACTAAAGTGGGAGAGACAGACACCCGCCAGCCACCTTATGCAACTAGTGCATGTCAATCGGTGGAGCCAGTCTCACGTAAGCGTACGTGTAAGGTCGGTCCGGGCCGCTTCATCCCACGATGCCACCGAATCAAGATAAGACTAGTAACGGCAAGCAAATTGACAATATCGACGCCCACAACTGCTTTGTGTTCTACTCGTGCATAGAAACTACGCATAGACCTAGCTCTGATACCACTGTTGGGGAACGTAGCAGAATTTTAAAATTTTCTACGCATCACCAAGATCAATCTATGGAGTCATCTAGCAATGAGGGAGAGGGGAGTGCATCTACATACCCTTGTAGATCGCGCGCGGAAGCGTTCAAGAGAACGGGGGTGATGGAGTCGTACTCGTCGTGATCCAAATCACCGATGACCTAGCGCCGAACGGACGGCACCTCCGCGTTCAACACACGTACGGTTGGGAAGACGTCTCCTCCAACTTGATCCAGCAAGGGGGAAGGAGAGGTTGATGAAGATCCAGCAGCACGATGGTGTGGTGGTGGAAGCAACGGTGATCTCGCCAGGGCTTCGCCAAGCTCAGGGAGAGGGAGGAGTATCACGGGAGGGAGAGGGAGGCGTCAGGGGCTAGGGTGCGGCTTCCCTCCCTCTCCCCCACTATATATAGGGTCCCTAGGGGGGGCGGCCCTAGGAGATCCAATCTCCAAGGGGGGGCGGCGGCCAAGGGGGTGGCTTGCCCCCCAAGCCAAGTGGGGCGCCCCCCACCCCTAGGGTTTCCAACCCTAGGCGCAGGGGGAGGCCCAAGGGGGGCGCACCAGCCCACTAGGGGCTGGTTCCCCTCCCACTTCAGCCCATGGGGCCCTCCGGGATAGGTGGCCCCACCCGGTGGACCCCCGGGACCCTTCCGGTGGTCCCGGTACAATACCGATTACCCCGAAACTTTCCCGATGGCCGAAACTTGACTTCCTATATATAAATCTTCACCTCCGGACCATTCCAGAACTCCTCGTGACGTCCGGGATCTCATCTGGGACTCCGAACAACTTTCGGGTTACCGTATACTAATATCTCAACAACCCTACCGTCACCGAACCTTAAGTGTGTAGACCCTACGGGTTCGGGAGACACGCAGACATGACCGAGACGACTCTCCGGTCAATAACCAACAGCGGGATCTGGATACCCATGTTGGCTCCCACATGCTCCTCGATGATCTCATCGGATGAACCACGATGTCGAGGATTCAATCAATCCGTATACAATTCCCTTTGTCAATCGGTACGTTACTTGCCCGAGACTCGATCGTCGGTATCCCAATACCTCGTGCAATCTCGTTACCGGCAAGTAACTTTACTCATGCCGTAATGCATGATCCCGTGATCAACCACTTGGTCACATTGAGCTCATTATGATGATGCATTACCGAGTGGGCCCAGAGATACCTCTCCATCATACGGAGTGACAAATCCCAGTCTCGATTCGTGCCAACCCAACAGACACTTTCGGAGATACCTGTAGTGTACCTTTATAGTCACCCAGTTACGTTGTGACGTTTGGCACACCCAAAGCACTCCTCCGGTATCCGGGAGTTGCACAATCTCATGGTCTAAGGAAATGATACTTGACATTCAGAAAAGCTATAGCAAACGAACTACACGATCTTTGAGCTATGCTTAGGATTGGGTCTTGTCCATCACATCATTCTCCTAATGATGTGATCTCGTTATCAATGACATCCAATGTCCATAGTCAAGAAACCATGACTATCTTTTGATCAACGAGCTAGTCAACTAGAGGCTCACTAGGGATGTGTTGTGGTCTATGTATTCACACATGTATTACGATTTCTGGATAACACAATTATAGCATGAACAATAGACAATTATCATGAACAAAGAAATATAATAATAACCATTTTATTATTGCCTCTAGGGCATATTTCCAACAACTACTCATAGCAAGACATCTCCCATGTCCTCAGGAACAAATGTAACTACTCACAAAGCATATTCATGTTCATAATCAGAGGGGTATTAATATGCATATATGATCTGAACATATGATCTTCCACCAAATAAACCAACTAGCATCAACTACAAGGAGTAATTAACACTACTAGCAACCCACAGGTACCAATCCCGGACTTGGAGACAAGAATTGGATACAAGAGATGAACTAGGGTTTTGAGAGGAGACGGTGCTGGTGAAGATGTTGATGGAGATTTCCCTCTCCCGGTGAGAGGAGCGTTGGTGATGACGATGGTGATTATTTCCCCCTCCCGGAGGGAGGTTTCCCTGGCAGAACAGCTCCGCCAGAGCCCTAGATTGGTTCCGCCAAGGTTCCACCTCATGGCGGCGGAGTCTCGTCCGGAAAGATGGCTTATGATTTTTTTTCCTCATCGAAAGACTCCATATAGCAGAAGATGGCCATCGGAGGGCCACCATGGGGCCCACGAGGTAGGGGGGCGCGCCCCCCACCCTCGTGGGCAGGGTGTGGCCCCCCTGGTGAACTTCTTGCGCTCAGTATTTATTATATATTCTGAAAATGACTTCCGTGAAGTTTCAGGACTTTTGGAGCTGTGCAGAATAGGTCTCTAATATTTGCTCCTTTTCCAGCCCAGAATCCCAGCTGCCGGCATTCTCCCTCTTCATGTAAACCTTGTAAAATAAGAGAGGATAGGCATAAGTATTGTGACATAATGTGTAATAACAGCCCATAATGCAATAAATATCAATATAAAAGCATGATGCAAAATGGACGTATCAGTCTTCTCTGAACTCTTTTTATGCATGATTAAATATCTTTGTATTTCTCTTCCAATTATCAGTTTGGTTTGGCCAACTAGATTGGTTTTTCTTGCAATGGGAGAGGTGCTCAGTTTTGCGTTCAATCTTGCAGTGTCCTCACCTAGTGACAAAGCAGGGCTAGCGAGGCACGTATTGTATTGCTTCCATCAAGGGTAAAAAGATGGGGTTTTCATCATATTGCTTGAGTTTATCTCTCTACATCATATCTTCTTACTTAAAGCATTACTCCGTTCTTATGAACTTAATACTCTAGATGCATGCTGGATAGCGGTCGATGTGTGGAGTAATAGTAGTAGATGCAAAATCGTTTTGGTCTACTTGATATAGACGTGATACCTATATTCACAATCATTGCCTTGGATATCGTCATAACTTGGCGCTTTTCTATCAATTGCTCGACAGTAATTTGTTCACCCACCATTTTCTTTCAAGAGAGAAGCCTCTAGTGAAACCTATGGACCCCGGGTCTATTTTCCATCATATATATTTCAGATCTATAAACCAAAAAACCCAAAAATACCTTGTTGTAGTTTATTTGTTTTTACTTTGTTTTATGTTTTAGTAATATTTTATACCTTTCTCTATCAGATCTCATCCTTGCAAGTGACTGTGAAGGGATTGAAAACCCATGTATCGCATTGGGTGCAAGTGTTTGATTGTTTGTGCAGGTGCATAGATTGGATACTTGCTTGTACCTCCTACTAGATTGATACCTTGGTTCTGAAACTAGGGGAAATACTGATCTCTACTTTGCTGCATCACCCTTTCTTCTTCAAGGGAAAAACCAACGCAAGCTCAAGAAGTAGCAGGAAGAATTTCTGGCACTGTTGTCGGGGAGGTTCTACATCAAGCCTACCAAGTACCCACCATAAACTCTCATCTCTTGCATTACATTATTTGACATTTTCCTCTCGTTTTTCTCTCCCCACTTCTAAATGTTTTCAGAAAAATACAAAAACATTTGCCCTTTTTATTCACCCTTCTTTCGTTTGTCATTTCGTGTGCCTTTTGTTTGCTTGTGTGCTAGATTACTTGCTTGGTCACGATGTCTCAAGAAAATACCAAATGGTGTGACTTTTCCAATACTAATAATAATGATTTTATTCGTACTCTGATTGCTCCCGGCACTAGTGCAGAATCTTATGAAATTAATGCCTCTTTGTTGAATTTTGTTATGAAAGATCAATTTTCTGGCCTTCCTAGTGAAAATGCCGCATCCCATCTAAATACTTTCACTTGAGTTATGTGATATGCAAAATAAGAAAGATGTGGATAATGATATCGTTAAATTGAAGCTATTTCCGTTATCACTACGAGATCATGCTAAGACTTGGTTTTCATATTTGCCTAAAAATAGTATTGATTCGTGGAACAAGTGTAAAGATGCTTTTATTTCCAAGAATTTTCCTCCCGCTAAAATCACCTCCCTTAGGAACGATATAATGAATTTTAAGCAACTTGATCTTGAATATGTTGCACAATCTTGTGAGAGGATGAAATTGATGATAAGAAATTGCCCTACTCATGGTTTAAGTTTGTGGATGATCATAGAAATTTTTTATGCCGGATTGAATTTTGCATCCAGAAATCTTTTAGATTCCACCGTGGGAGGTAATTTTATGGAAATTACATTAGGAGAAGATACTAAACTCCTATATAATATTATGTCTAATTACTCTCAATGGCATACCGAAAGATCTTCTACTAGTAAAAAGGTGCATGCGATTGAAGAAATTAATACTTTGAATGGAAACATGGATGAACTTATGAAATTTTTTGCTAGTAAGAATGCTCCTATTGACCCTAATGATATGCCTTTGTCTACTTTGATTGAGAATAATAATGAATCTATGGATGCAAATTTTGTTGGTAGGAACAATTTTGGTAATAACGCATATAGAGGTAATTTCAACCCTAGGCCGTTTCCTAGTAATTCCTCTAATAATTATGGTAATTCCTAAAACTATTATTATGCAAATTATAATAAAATTCCCTCTGATCTTGAAAATAATATTAAAGATTTTATTAGTTCTCAAAAGAATTCCAATGCTATGGTTGAAGAAAAATTTCTTAAGATTAATGATTTGGCTAGGAACATGGATAGAATTTCTCTTGAGATTGATTCTTTGAAAATTTGATCTATGCCACCCAAGCATGATATTGATGAATATCTTAAAGCCATTAAAATTTCTATTGATGAGTGTAAAGAAAGAACCGCTAGGATGCATGCTAAGCGAGGTTGGTTTGTAAAAGCATGTTCTTCTAGTTTTTGTGAGAATAATGGTGAAGATCTTAAAGTGATTGGTGTGACTCCTATTGAATCTTTGTTTTCTAATATTGGTAAAGATGGGACTGGAGATGAGTCAACTTTAGCTAGAACACGTCCCAATGATTCCGAGTTTAAAGATCTTAAGGAAAAAAATTGATAAAAGTGGGATTGGAGAGGTCAAACTTTAAGTAGCGATGAACCCACTCTTTTGGATTTCAAGGACTTTAATTATGATAATTTTTCTTTGATATATTGTATTTCCTTGTTGCAATCCATGTTTAATGCATGGAATGAAAGCACGCATGACATTTACAGCGACTAGGATTAGTTGTTTTCCGGGCGCATGGACCAATACGGACTAGCGGACCTCATCGCCCTTTTTCGAGCACGCCTTCGACAAGTACGTGCGTGACATGCATGCATGCAAATCTTGTGTGAACAAACCATGCGAGGTGGAGCGGTAGGCTATCGAACTACAACATGCATGTTGCAGCCATGTCATCCATGCGCAACCTCAAGGCCAATTCATACTCCGCTGGACTATACTGTACTACTATGCATTGTTTGGCATGAACGTTCCTTGGAGCTCTTGCTGGAACTGGCGTACTCCACAACCCGCTTCCCTTCTCCTTCCTCTTCCACCGCCCGTGCACGTCCGCGGGAAGCGACCAGTCAACCCTTATATATGAGTGCTAGTGCAAAAAGATGCATGCATGACCACTAAAATTTCCTTTCTCTTATCTCTATGAAATAAATGTGGCGTGAAACTCAAAGCCCTTTAAGTCTGAGTATAATGGAAATCTATTTTTTAGATGAGCCCTTTAAATAAGAAAGGAGGGAGTATTAGAAGTATGTTTTTTTAACAAATAGAAGGCGCTCGCCAAGCTTTCATTCACTCATCTTAAAAGCATTTTACATCAAGGAGTAGTACTGTATAAGTCATCTTACGAAAACCAAATAATCACAAAACACTTAGATGTGGTGCAATAAATTTCACCTCGTTTCTTCACATAAATAAAGGAATCAACCAATAAGAAGAGACGTGGGGCATGTATGATTTCAATTAGTTGAGACTTTCAAACACGACATGAAGTGGTCAGTTCATTGCATGCAATGTTATTAATTAGCAAATAAGCATTAAATTCTCTCATTTTCCCCTTTACCCTGGTCACGGTGCACAACCTAAAGATGACATTAGCTTTGGAGCGGGTACTAGATATCTCTAGATAGTACCATGCAATAGTAGTAACTAATAGTAAGTACATAACCTAAGCTAGACCACACTACTCGTCGTTGGAGATGGGTAGGTAGCTGCATGCTGCAACTCCAGGTCCTCCTGCTCCTCCTCCAGTTTGGCGAACATCTCATTGATCCCCCACTCTCGCTATCGGTGGAAGCGGCGGTTGGCCTCCACCTTGGCCTTCGACAGGATGGACTAGAGGATGGCCTGATGTTCCGCCGCCCCTCCTCTTGGGTCAACTCCGCCATGGCGAAGCATGCAGCCGGTGGCGCCGGCTCCACCTCGCCCGCGTTGTCGTCCTCCTCTTCAGGCTCCTCTTCGCTCGAGTCATCATTCTCCTCCTCTGGCTCCGCGTGCTGCTTCGCCTCCACTGCCTCCTCCTCTAGCTCCGGCTAGTCCGGACTCCGGAGGCAGCGCGGCTGTGATCCGGGCTTCGCGCCGCCTCTAGATCTCCGGAAGCAGCTCAAAGTGTCGCTCCGGCGGGAGCAAGGCATATGTCGTTACCTTCGGCCGGGCCATGGATAACGGGCGACGGCGACCGAAGAAGAGGCAGCGGGAGGGGAATGAATGCAACTACTGTTTGGGTTCACCGTCTGGATTAAATAAATGCACACCATCACGTGTACCCGCGGGTGCACAAATTGTAACATACGGGTCTGCTTAGGGGGGCGTCACGTAACTGGTATGTGTGTGAGATTCTGAGAGAGAGAGTGCGTGTCTGCGCCTCTACTCTTCGGACTTGTACTCTACCTTTTGCATCGGGATATAAGTATAATGGTATTACACTTTAACTTGTGATTTACGTGGCCATGTTAACATGGTTGTGTAAAAAAGTCACTTCCTACTCGTGATTTGCGTTATATAATTATGAGAAGTTTGCTAACTACTAAAATAAAGTGGAATTTGTCCATGTTATATAAGTAAACTAAGGTGATTGGTTATCATATGGGTAGGGTTGGACGAAGGGTGGTAGGAACAAATGCTCCACCTAGAGCATGCGTGTGTGTGAAATGGAGTCTTAGTGTGTGTGTGTGCACGCGCGCGTGTGTATGTGTGTGTGTGAAGCGGAGTGTGACGCCCCCGATTCAATCATACACTAATCATAGACGCAAACGTGTACGATCAGTGTACGATTGAATTGGGGGCGTCACAAGTTGGTATCAGAGCCGACTGCCTGTAGGAATCCCCCTTCCACACTCCTTGGCCGAAGTCGAGTCTAGACATTACAAAAACTTTTACTAACATGGCTGTGTGCCTTGCGGGCCCACGCCGCCATCTGGGTGGTATTAGGATCTTTTACTCCTCGATCCTTACTCTGGGACTCTGAACTCTCTCCTACTCGGGTTAAACGATTTTACTAACTCTGACACTAGGATCCCATGACCACGTTCACCCCAAAGTTGGATAAGCCCTAGTTATTCTTTAGAGTAGTATTTGAACATTATCCATATTGTCATTTGACTCCTGTGAAAACATCTTTGTTTTCAGATGGAACCCACGAGGCAGGTCGTGCACCACATGACGGCCATTGGTGCCTCAGGATCACCTGCTGTGTTGGTTGAGATGATGACCTATCTGGGTTATCGCTGGCACCCTGAGTACACCATCTATGAGGAGTACCAGGACTTCAACCAGGAGCAGTACCGTGCCATTGTCCACCTCTACTCTCGGGAGTATGACTCCACTACCGTGCTGCACACTGCTCATGGTGTTGGAGTGACTATCGACATGGCGGTCCACGATGCTGCTTATGCTGCTCTGACACGTCTTCGTGGAGAGTATCAGGAGTTGGACACCTCCCCCTTCAGGCACATTGCTATCGCATCCGATGTTGGTGCGGAGGGATACTACACTGCTGCCTACTCCACTGTCACCCGAGAGCCCTTCTACCATCAGAACCTGGTTCTGCATGCTGATGGGCTGGATAGAGCTAACCGAGCTCTTCGCCACGAGTTGTATACCACCCGTCAGCATATGTATCGTGCTCTGACGCTGTTGCACCCCTCTGTCCGCTCTAGTGATCTGTCGCGTTCTGCGATCTACCCTGCCAGGACCGTGATGCCCCAGGGCGTCGGCTGGCCAGATGTGGGGGGCTACTCTCCTGCACTTGGTCCTCTCCTGTCACCCGTGCATCGGGTTCCGCACCAGAGTATCTGCGGACCCCATGCTACTCGCGTGGAGGTCTTCCCTTCGCGTCACTACCAGCTGTCAGGCTACACCTACCTCCACAGTTCCTCCTGGGACTGATGTAGGCTTGCTTGTTAGTGTTAGATGCATTCGTCGCGAGCCTGCGTGCCGCCTATGATGTATTAGTCTATGTACTGAACTCTGTGTACCGAACTCTATGCATGATCTCTTTTGTAAGATATGCCGACTACTATGTAGTACCTATCGTGCTGCTTTCATTGTGCATGTTTCATCATGAATGATTCTTGTCTTTGCAAATTTCTCGATGCTGAACTACCCCTGTTATATATTAGCAGGATGGTTAGACCAGGTGGTCGTGGACGTGGTGGCAACCTCCCACCACCGCCTGAGTACATGGCTGGTATGATCCAACAGCTTGAGATGAATCACCAGTTCATGGAGAATATGATGGCTTAGTTTCCTCGCCCCAATATGAACCAGCAGCCAACCCCAGTAACTCTGCAGGATTTCATGCGCCTGAACCCAACTGTTTACCGCAACTCAACTCAGCCTCTGGATGCTGATGACTGGCTCCGTGACATCACCTATGAGATGGAGTCTGCTGATGTAGCCCCTGCCAGCTATGTCACCTTTGCTTCCTTCTTCCTGAAGGGACCCGCAGCTCAATGGTGGGACAGCCACAGGCGTACTTGCCAGTTGGAACAATCATCACCTGGCCAGATTTCCAAGCTGCCTTCCGTGCTCGCTTCATTCCTCAGGGAGTCATGGCCCGTAAGAAGCGCGAGTTTAGCAACCTCACCCAAGGCAACAAGATTGTTGAAGCTTATCAGCGGGAGCTTCTTGACTTGTCCCGCTATGCTGAAGAAGACATTGCAACGGATGCACGTAGACAGGAGAAGTTCCGTGATGGCCTTCAAGCTGACATCAAGCTCGCACTTCTAGTGCATGACTTTGCTGATTTCGCCACCCTGGTGAACAAGGCCATCAATGTCGAAACTGGTCTGCAGGAATACCAAAGCTCTCACAGGCGCAACTGTGACACGGGCTCATCTTCGGGCCCGTCCTCGCAGAAGCGTAAGATATGGATTCCCAACAGCATGTACCAGCCAACTGCACCTGCCCCAAGGCAGTCCTATGCTGCACCTTGTCTGCCTGCTCCACCAACTAGGCAGCCAAGACTTCCAGCTCCGCCACCCCAAGCTCTTGTTCCCACTCCCAATAATGGTCTGTGCTACAAGTGTGGTCAACCAGGTCACCGTGCTAGGGATTGCAATCAGAACCAGAATCAACTGGCCCTCCCAGCAACTGGCCGTGGAAACAACCAGCCCCGCAACAACAATGCCAAGTCCTATGGTCGTGTTCATGCAAACCACGTTGATCTCAATGAAGTTCTAGACCAGCCCGCTACCGTGATGGGTTCACTCCTCGTAAATTCAGCACCAGCATCTGTTTTATTTGATACAGGTGCATCACATTCATTCATGTCAGAGGATTTTTCATTCATGCATGGCATTAAAAGCGAGGACCTGAACACTTCGCTATTAGTACATACTCCCGCGGGCCAATGTCAGACCTCCATGATTTGCAACGACGTCCTCGTTGAAATCGAAGGACTAGAATTCCTTGCCTCTCCCATCGTACTGAAGTCTTGTAGCATCGACCTCATTCTGGGAGTGGATTGGTTGAAAGCGCATACTGCTTCTATAGTTTGCGCCACTAAGGTCGTCCATCTGCTACACCCTTCTGATGAAATAATTACTTACCAAGCTCATCTAGTTCAGAACGCCGAGGCACGGCTTTATGCCTTGAATGCGTTGAACGCTGCACCACTCGAGGGCATTGAAAACATTCCCGTCGTTCGTGAATTCTAAGACGTCTTCCCAGAAGAACTTCTAGGGATCCCCCTACTAGAGCTGTCGAATTCATCATCGACTTGAAACCCGGCACCAACCCTATAGCCAAACGTCCCTGCAAGATGCCGCCACATGAACTCATTGAGCTTAAGGAGGAAATCGACAAATCTCTTGTCAAAGGTTTCATTCGCCCAAGTTGCTCTCCTTGGGGAGCACCTTCTCTCTTTGTTAAGAAGAAGGATGGGACAAACCGATTAGCCCAAGACTACCGTCCTATAAACCAAGCTACCATTCAGAATAAATATCCTCTTCCTCGGATCAATGATCTGTATGATCAACTGGCTAGATCTTCAGTGTTCTCCAAACTCGACTTGAGGTTGGGTTAACAACAGATCCGTGTTCGTGAAGAGGACATCCCAAAAACCGCCTTCGTGACTCGGTATGGGTCATACGAGTACACCGTCATGTCATTCGGCTTAACGAATGCTCCCGCCACTTTCTCTCGCCTGATGAATTATATATTCATGGATTACCTCGACAAGTTCGTCGTGGTTTATCTGGATGATATCCTGGTATTTTCCAAGAACAAGGAAGAACATGCTGGACATCTTCGTCTTGTGCTGGAAAAGCTTCGAGAGCATCAACTGTATGCTAAGTATTCCAAGTGTGAATTCTGGCTCCCCGAAGTAACCTATCTTGGGCATGTCATATCCTAGGATGGTATTGCCGTCAACCCTGAACGAGTTCAGGCTATTCTCGATTGGACTCCTCCGAAGAATGTCAAGCAAGTCCGAAGTTTTCTCGGTCTCGCCAGCTATTGTCGTCGATTCGTCGAGAACTTCTCTAAGATTGCCAGGCCTCTGACTAATCTGTTACATAAGGGTGTCATGTTTGACTGGACAGACAAGTGTCAGGAAAGTTTCCAGGCGCTCAAAGACAAGTTGACTTCTGCCCCCGTGCTTGCTCCACCTCATACTAAGAAGTACTTCGTCATTTACTACGACGCTTCCCGTCAAGGATTAGGCTGTGCCCTAATGCAAGAGCGCAGAGTGATTGCTTATGCCTCTCGTCAACTGTGCCCTCATGAAGAAAACTACCCAGTTCACGACCTCAAGCTTGCTGCTGTCATTCATGCACTGAAGCAGTGGCGACATTACCTTCTCGAAAATTGTTGCGAAATCTTCACCAACCACCAAAGTCTGAAGTATATGTTTACTCAGCCAGATCTGAACCTCCGTCAGCAGAGATGGATAGAGACTGTTGCAGACTTTGACGTGGGTATATCCTATACCCCCGGCAAGGCTAATGTAATGGCTGATGCCTTGAGCCGCAAGTCTTACTGCAATCACCTCCAGGTTCACAAAGTTCAGCCCTCGCTTGTCGAAGAATTTAGAAAGCTGAACCTTCATATTGTTCCTCCTGGAGCACTCGCCCCCTCCCCCAGAGTTTCAGAAGATGAATCTTCGTGTTGTTACTAAGGGTTCTCTAAATACCCTGGCTGTCGTACCAGATCTTGTAGCTGGTATAAAGACTATTCAAGGTTGTGACTCTGAAGTCCATAAGATTAAACGTCATCTAGCAGAAGGAAAGCCCTCCTTCTTCTCTATCGCCGATGATGGCGCCTTGTACTTCAAAGGCCGCCTAGTGGTACCACGTTCAAGGAAAAACCTGGATCAGACTAAAGGGGTTATGAAAGAAGCTCATGATACGCCTTTGTCTATTCATCCTGGTAGTACAAAGATGTACCAAGATATTCGTCAAAGATTCTGGTGGTCTAATATGAAGCAGGATATTGCTCGTTATGTTGCTGAGTGTGACGTTTGTCGCCATATCAAAGCAGAGCATCAAAGGCCCACTGGAACTCTGCAACCTATCTCTATTCCTGAGTGTAAATGGGACCATGTTGAAATGGACTTCGTCACTGGATTTCCCAAATCGCAGAAAGGTAATGATGCTATTCTTGTCGTCATTGACCGGCTTTCTAAAGTTGCACATTTTCTGGCGATCAAAGAGACAATCACTGCTAGTCAGCTTGCTACTCTCTACATGTCCAAAATTGTTTCACTTCATGGTATTCCACTGGTTATCAGTTCAGATCATGGCAGCTTATTCACTTCAAGATTCTGGGCAAGTTTCCAAGAAGCTATGGGAACTCACCTATCGTTCAGTACGGCGTTTCATCCTCAGTCGCAAGGACAGGTTGAACGTGTCAACCAAGGTCTCGAAGACATGCTTCGAGCTTGTGTAATTTTATTCGGCAAGAAATGGGAGGAATCTCTTCCATATGCCGAGTTCTCTTATAATAATAGCTATCAAGCTAGTCTGAAGATGTCCCCCTTCGAAGTGCTATATGTACGAAAGTGTCGAACCCCTCTGAACTGGTCAGAAACTGGGGAACGTCCACTCTTCGGTCCGGATATTATCCAACAGGCCGAAGAACAACTTCGCATTATTCGCGAGAATCTCAAGACTGCTCAGTCACATCAGAAAAGTCAGTATGACCGTCATCACCAAGACATGGTCTATCAACCTGGCGAAAAGGCTTATCTTCGAGTTACACCAATGAAGGGTGCTCACCGCTTCGGGATCAAGGGCAAGCTAGCTCCTCGCTATATAGGTCCCTTCACTATTCTCGAAAGGCGTGGAAAAGTGGCATATCAACTGGAGCTTCCGCCGAACCTTTCTCAGGTTCACGATGTGTTCCACGTGTCACAACTCTGCCATTGCTTCAAGGATCCAATCCGAGCAGTGGATCGTGAAGTGCTCGAATTGCAACAGGACCTCTCCTATAAAGAGCATCCGGTCCGCATTCTCGACCAAGCTGAACGCCGCACGCGTCAGAAGGAGATCAAGTTCCTCAAAGTCCAGTGGTCGAATCACTCTGAAGACGAAGCCACTTGGGAACGCGAGGACCGCCTGCGTGATGAATACCCCGCACTGTTTCCTTCTACCTCCTAAAATCTCGGGACGAGATTTCTTGTAGTGGAGGAGTTTTGTAACGCCCGGGTAATCAAGCTACAGTAATTCCACGCTAATCATGCAACGTCACCTCGATTACTGTTGCTAAACTATCGTTAGTTCAAACCGCGTCAAATTCAAATTTAAATTAATTTAAACAACAAAAGTTTTCAAAAGCTGTAACAAAAATGTTCGGGCGGTGCTGAATATTACAAGGGTAATTATAGTAAAGAAAATACAATTTTATAAAATCCTTAAATGCGCTAGAATTAATTAAAACAGAAAAGGAAAGGAAATAAAAGAAAAGGGAAAATACAAAAGACAAACAAAACAAAACAGAAGAAAACATAAAAGGCCCCCTTGGCCCAACTGGCCGACCCACTCAGACCGAGCCACCCCACATCTAACTCCCTCTCCCCCCGTGACCTAGCCCCCCCACCACTCGCCCCCACCCCCACGATCCCCTCCCTCCACCCCCGATCCAGATCTGGATCGGGCCAAGACCGCGTCCATGACGCGAACGGCGCCCCGACGCCGCGCCCGTGTCACCGCTCGCCTCCTCCTCGCCGGCGCGTCCCCCCGGGCTGCCTTGTCCTCCTCCACAATGGCCCTCCCCGAACCTCCCTGCGCCCATTGCCCCGTCCCTACGCCCCCATGTGAGCCGCCGCCTTCTCCCTCGCCCCTTCCTCTGCAGCTCGCCGCCCCGCACGCGCTCCGGCCGCACGCACGCATCTCGCCGCCGGCCCACACACGCCTCGCCCTCCTCTCACCCCTGTGTCGCGCAACACGCACCCCACCGTCCGCTGCTGCCGGCCAGCACCCGCGGACCCCCCCCCTCTCTGCTCGCCCGCACTGACGCCTGCCTTCGCCGCTGCCCGCAGCTGCTCGTTCACCGGTGGCGGTCCGCGCCCGTGTTCCCCCTCACTGCGCTCGCTCGGGCCGCGCCCTTCCCCGCGTGCGCCCTGCTGCGCCGCTGCCGCTGCTTCTCGCGACCTCACCGTGCCTGCCGCCGCATCGCCCCGCCACCGCAGCCGAACGCGCTCGCCACCGCCCCCTGCAGGCACCTCGCCGGCCCCACCCGCGGCCCCTGTTCGCCGCCGCTCGTGCCGCCCGCACATGTTTCGCCGGCGCCGCGCCCCACCGCTGCCTATCGCCGCCTCGCTGGCGTGCCCCTCCACTGCGGCGCCATCTCCAGGCGCCATCGCCGCCTCCACCACTCGTCCTCGCCGCAGTTTCGCCGCGCCACTCCGACCGCCTGGGCGGTGCCGTGGCCTCCGACCTCCTCTGCTCCGGTGCCCGGCCGGGTACGCCCGCCCCTGGGCGTGCGCCCGCTCGGGCCACACCCGCGGTGCCCGGTGCCCATTTCGCCCGGCGCCCGCAACCTCCCCCTGGGCCTATGATGAACGGGGCCCACGCCCAGAACGAAAATGAAAAAAAGAAGAAGAAAGAAATAAAAAATATATATAATTTAATTAATTAATTACAGAAATAATTAACTTAATTAATTTTGATTAATTAGACTAAACAAATAATTAAACTAATTAAACATTAGTTATCTAATTAACCTGGTTAGTTAATTAGCTAATTAATTAGTATGATAGTGGGGCCCACCCTCCTAATTAATACTAATTAGGTCAATTAAATTGTTTAATTAAAATGTGTCACTAACTAGTGGGACCCACTGGTCAGGTTGACCAGTCAACCCTGTTGACTGCTGACGTCAGCATGACATCATGCCGATGTCATAAATCCAATTTTGAATTAATTTAAATAATTAATTAAATTCCAAAAATTAATAAAATCTTTAGAAAATCATATCTTTTAATCCGTAACTCGGATTAAATTATTTTCAACATGAAAGTTGCTCAGAGCGACGAAACAAATTTGGATACGCAGCCCGTTCATTCGCCACGCATCCCTAGCATAGCAAACACGCAACTTTCCCCCTCCGGTTCATTTGTCCGAAAACGCGAAACATCCGGGAATACTTTCCCGGATGTTTTCCCCTTCACCGGTACCACCTCTTACCGCGTTAGGGCACCCCTAGCACCGCTACTTGTCATGTTATGCATCGTCATGCATTTGTTTGCATTATATTTATTGTTTCTTCCCCCTCTTCTCTCGCTAGACACCGAGATCGACGCCGCTGCTACCCAGTATGACTACGGAGTTGACGACCCCTCTCTCTTGCCAGAGCAACCAGGCAAGCCCCCCTTTGATCACCAGATATCGCCTACTCTTCTCTATATTGATTGCATTAGAGTAGTGTAGCATGTTACTGCTTTCTGTTAATCCTATCCTGATGCATAGCCTGTCCTTGCTACTAGTTTTGTTACCTTTACCTGCAATCCTAATGCTTAGTATAGGATGCTAGTTTATCATCAATGGCCATACATTCTTGTCCGTCTGCCATGCTATACTATCGGGCCGTGATCACTCAGGAGGTGATCACGGGTATATACTATATACTTTATACATGATACATGTGATGACTAAAAGACGGGTCGGCTCATAGGAGTACCCGCGTGTAACACCCTCGATGCGACTATAGCTCCCACGTGTCGAGGCACGACTTAGAGACATAATCGCATTGAAGGCATATGTCGCAAGTTAGGCAATCTTCACAACATCCCAAGTAATATAATAATGAAAGGGGAGATAACATAGTTGGCTTACACTCGCCATGTCAATCAAGTACATAAATAACATTACATCATCCAAACACTCATGGCCCGACTACGGTGCCAAAATAAAAGAGAACCCAACAAGCGACATGGTCCCAATCACCCCCAACTGGGCGCCACTACTGATCATCGGGAAAGGAAACATAGTAACATTGAGAGTCTTCGTCGAACTCCCACTTGAGCTCATACGCGTCTGCTGGAGCAGAATCATCAGGCCCTGCATCTGGTGTAATAGTAATCTGTGAGCCACAGGGACTCAGCAATCTCGCACCCTCGCGATGAAGACTATTTAAGCTTATAGGTATGGCAAGGTAAATATATGAGTGGAGCTGCAAAAAGCGACTAGCAAAAATATGGTGGCTAACTTATTCGCAAAAGAGAGCGAGAAGAGGAGGCAAAGCGCGTGCGAGAAACTAGAGAGCAACCTACGCAAACATTACTCCAACACCGTGTCCACTTCCCGGACTCCGCCGAGAAGAGGCCATCACGGTAACACACTCAGTTGATTCATTTTAATTAAGTTAAGGTTCAAGTTATCTATAACCCGACATTAACAAATTCCCATCTGCCCATAACCGCGGGCACGGCTTTCGAAAGTTCAAATCCCTGCAGGGGAGTCCCAACTTAGCCCATGACAAGCTCTCACGGTCAACGAAGGAATAGACCTCCTCCCAAGACGTTCCGATCAGACTCGGTATCTCGGTAATTCAAGACACTTCGACAGGTTAAAACAAGACCAGCAACACCGCCCGAATGTGTCGACAAATCCTGATAGGAGCTGCACATATCTCTTTCTCAGGGCACACTCAGATTGTCCAAACCTCCGGTAGGCCAGCCCAGAGTTGCCCCTGGTAGCCACCGGCGGCTGATAGTTTGGACCAACACTCAGAGGAGCACTGGCCCGGGGGGTGTAAAATAATGATGACCCTTGAGTCTGCAGAACCCAAGGGAAAGAAAAGGCTAGGTGGCAAATGGTAAAACCAAGGTTGGGCATTGCTGGAAAAGCTTTAATCAAGGCAAACTATCAAGGGGTTCCCATTATAACCCAACCGCGTAAGGAACGCAAAATCCGGGAACATAACACCGATATGACGGAAACTAGGGCGGCAAGAGTGGAACAAAACACTAGGCGAGAGGCCGAGCCTTCCACCCTTTACCAAGTGTATAGATGCATTAAGATAACATGGCAATATAATGATATCCCAACAAGTAAATAAATGTCCCAACAAGGAACGGCCTCCAATCTTCACCTGCAACTAGCAACGCTATAAGAGGGGCTGAGCAAAAGCGGTAACATAGCCAATCAATGGTTTGCTAGGACATGGTGGGTTAGAGGTTTAACATGGCAATTTGGGAGGCTTGCAAGCAAGTGGTAGGCATCTTATCATTGGAATAGCAAAAGAGCGAGCAAACTAGCATAGCAAAGATAGTAGTGATTTCGAGGGTATGATCATCTTGCTTGCACAGTTGTCAGAGTTGACTGGATCCTCGAAAGCAAACTCAACGGCTCCTCGTTAGCGAACTCGTCTCCCGGCTCTACCCAAACAAGACAAACAAGCAACAAGGACACAATCAACCACGTGCAAGACCAAGCAATATGATGAAATGATGATATGCTATGCGGGATGCAAAATGCAAGATATGACAGGAAATGCATGAACCTGGCCTCAACTTGGAAAACCAAGTGTGTCACTAGAAATATGAGATGAAATTGCTTGAAAACGATATAAAGAACGCCGGAATCGGACTTACGGTTTGGAAATGGCAAGCGATTCAAATATGACACCGGTCTGCGATTTACAGCAAGTAGGCATCTAAATGCAACGAAATGAACATGCTACAGCACCCAAACATGACAACAAAATACATGGCAGGGATGCACACAAGATGATTAACAAAAGTCTAGCTCTGAGCTACGGGAAATTCATCCATTAACAGGTTCAAACAAGCATGGCAAAAATGCATATGACAAACAGATCTCAGACTTAGTGAAATCAACACTTGTCTAGAATTTCAGATCAGGTAGCCCTCTTCGGAGCAATAAAACTCCATGCTACAGGATCTGATCATGGAAAAGTAAAGCATGGCATGGAGCTACTCAAAGAGGTTAACAAAAGTCCCTTAGTAACCTTGAGCCAAAAGGGATCAGAAAATACAATTGCAAGCATGTGAACATAGCAAAAACATAATCAGTTTTCAGACTTAGTGAAAACTGACACGTGCTGAAATATAACTCAAGTAGGCATGTTTACGAGCTCTATGCACTCACTACGGTGCAAGTCATGGCAAGACAAGCATACATCCATCAAGAAGGCACAAAATTCAATCTATACAAGGAAAGAACAATAGCATAGCATGCACGGATCAACTACAACAACATCGGCAAAATTGCAAACAAGTTGACAATCTGTCCAGATTCACAAAGTAGCAAAAGTAGAGCTCAATTGACTCAAGCTAGGGTGCTCCATAATTGCAAAAAAAGACATGGATGGATAGAGCACTACAAGATTAACAAAACATCCTTACTGATCATCCTCAAAAGAGGCACGGATCAATAGGAAACAACATGAACATATGGCATCATGAGATAAACAGCTCAAGGACTTAGTGGAATTGCTAAGTCCCTGAAAACAGAATTAGCAAGTGCACCACTTTGCAAGCTTGCACAAGTCACCACACACATCACAAAAATACATGGGTTGCACCTATGGAAAGATGACAAAACCCTTAACAAAACATATGTAGAGCATCAGGGCATAACATGCACACATTAATCATGGTAAAAATGACAAAAACCTAAATGGAGCAGCAGATCTGACAAATATCTCAAGTAGCCCTCTTCTAACAGCATTTCGGGCATCAAGATGACCTCAAATGAAAATGATGCAATGGAATGAAATGATGTACTCTCTGAGATGAACATTTTGATATGCTATATGCATGAATCGAAGCTACGGATGCAAAGTTACAGGGCCACGAACAGAGGCACTTGGATCTGCAATTTCGGGAGTTAGAGAAAAAAACAACCTAGGGTTTCCAGATCTGCACGCAAACCGAGGCGGCGGCACGAGCACTGTTCATGGCGGGGATGGAGCTCGCCGAAGCGGGATGATGGCGGCGAGGTGCTCCCGGGCCGGATCTCGCCGGATCCGGCCGGCGGGGAGCCGGAGAGGCGGCGGGGGCGGTGGCCACGGCGCGGCGGCGGCGGCGGTTGGAGTCGGCGGCGTGGGCGGTGGGCGCCGCGGCGAGCTCGGCCTGGGGGCGGCGCGGCGAGATCGACCAGCGAGGCAGCGGCGCGCGGCGGCCGGCGGGGGCCGGTCGCCGGGGCGGAGATCGGGCGCGGGCGGCGGAGGCCTTTGGGCCGCGGGGGCCGGAGGCGGGCCCGACGGGCCGGCGGGGGAGTGGGCGCGGGGAGCGGGCAGGTGGCGGCCGGCGGTTGGCGGCGGTGGCGGGCGGACGTTGTCCGGCTCCCCCGGACACGTCCGGCGGCGACGGAGACGAATTTTTAGGGTTTGAGGACGAGGGGATCCGGATTTTTCGGGGAGGGGGTATAAATAGGCATAGGAGGAGCTAGGAGAGTCCAAATGAGGTGCGGTTTTTGGCCACGCGATCGTGATCGAACGCTCTAGATGATGGAGCAGAGTTAGGTGGGTTTTGGGCCAAATTGAAGGGGTGTTGGGCTGCAACACACACGAGGCCTTTTCGGTCCCTCGGTTAACCGTTGGAGTACCAAACGAAGTCCAAATGATACGAAACTTGACAGGCGGTCTACCGGTAGTAAACCAAGGCCGCTTGGCAAGTCTCGGTCCAATCCGGAAATTTTTAATCCCCACACACGAAATAAAGCTAGAAATGACCACCGGAGGAGAACGAAGCGCCGGAATGCAAAACGGACAACGAGGAAAATGCTCGAATGCATGAGATGAACACATATGCAAATGCAATGCACATGATGACATGATATGAGATGCATGACAACGACAACAACACACGGAAACAAAACCCGAACCCGAGGAAAATGAATATAACTTAACGCCGGAAATGGCAAGAGTTAGAGTACAAATTGGGAAAGTTACATCCGGGGTGTTACAACACTCCACCACTACGAAAGGATCTCGTCCCGAGGTCTAGGACTGAAAGAACGCCGGGTACTCAGAACGGAGGTGATCCTTGCGTTCCCAGGCAGCTTCACGGTCGGAATGGTGTGACCACTTGACTTTGAGAAATTTGATTGACTTGTTGCGAGTCTTGCGTTCAGTCTCTTCAAGAATAGCAACTGGGTGCTCACGATAAGAGAGATCTTCTTGGAGCTTAATGTCCTCGAAGTTGACGGTGCGACTAGGAGTCTTGAAGCACTTTCGAAGCTGAGAGACATGGAACACGTCATGAACATTTGCAAAGTTTGAAGGAAGCTCGAGTTGATAGGCGAGGTCGCCTCTCTTGCTGACAATCTTGAAAGGTCCCACGTATCTAGGGGCAAGCTTCCCTTTAATACCGAAACGACGAGTACCTTCCATAGGAGAGACGCGGAGGTAAACATGATCTCCGATCTCGAAAGCCAAATCACGGTGCTTACTATCATAGTAGCTCTTCTGGCGGGATTGGGCTGCTTTGAGGTTATCATGAATGACTTTGCACATTTCTTCTGCTTCTGTGATTAAGTCATTACCCAAAAGCTGACATTCACCGGTTTCAGACCAGTTGAGAGGGGTACGACACTTCCTGCCATACAGAATTTTAAATGGGGCCTTGCCCGAACTTGCTTGAAAACTGTTGTTGTAGGAGAATTCAGCATAAGGAAGGCAATCCTCCCACTTCATGCCGAAGGAGATCACACAAGCCCTGAGCATATCTTCAAGAATCTGGTTGACACGCTCGACTTGACCGCTAGTTTGAGGATGGAAAGCTGTGCTGAAACGGATGTTGGTGCCTATGGCCTTCTCAAAAGAATCCCAAAACTTCGATGTAAAGATGCTGCCACGGTCTGAAGAGATCACTTGAGGAATACTGTGCAGAGAGACAATACGAGAGGTATAGAGTTCCGCCAATTGAGCTGCAGTGATCGACTCTTTGATAGGAAGAAAATGAGCCACTTTGGTGAGTTTGTCGATGACAACGAATATAGCATCATTGCCACGCTTGGACTTTGGAAACCCAGTCACGAAGTCCATTTCAATGTGGTCAAACTTCCATTCTGGAATGGCAAGAGGTTGGAGGAGACCCGCTGGCCTTTGGTGTTCTGCCTTCACTCTTCTGCAGACATCACATTCGTTCACGAATTGAGCGATCTCGCGCTTCATTCGAGTCCACCAATAAGCCTGCTTAAGGTCCTGATACATCTTCGTGCTCCCAGGGTGGATGGAGAGGAGAGAATTTTGAGCCTCGTTCAAGATCACTTTACGGAGGTCACCTTTGGGTACAATAATACGATCCTCAAAGAAGAGAGTGTCCTTGTCATCAAGGCGGTAGCACTTGTACTTGGACTGACTCTTGGCAATCCCAATCTTCACCTTTTTCACCATAGCATCAAGAAGCTGAGCTTGGCGAATCTGGTCTTCCAAGGTAGGAGAGACTTGAAGGTTGGCGAGGAAACCTTGAGGAACAACTTGTAGATTAAGTTTGCGGAAGGCTTCACAAAGCTCGGGTTGATAAGGCTTGAGAATCAGACTGTTGCAGTAAGCCTTTCTGCTCAAAGCGTCAGCAATCACATTGGCCTTGCCTGGAGTATACTCAATACTCGGATTATACTCTTGAATCATTTCGACCCATCGAGTTTTCCTGAGGTTGAGATTAGGCTGAGTGAAGATGTACTTGAGGCTCTTGTGATCAGTGAAAATGTCCACTTTTCTTCCCAATAGAAGATGTCTCCAAGTCAAAAGAGCATGCACAACTGCCGCCAACTCGAGATCATGAGTGGGGTAGTTCTTCTCATTAGGCTTCAACTGGCGAGATGTATAAGCAACAACTTTCTTCTCTTGCATCGATACCGCGCCAAGACCTTGGAGAGAGGCATCACAAAAGACCTCGTACGGCCTGGATTCATCAGGCGGAGTCAGAATTGGAGCAGTGATCAATTTCTCTTTCAAAGTGTTTAAAGCAATGTCACACTCCGGAGACCAAACGTACTTGACGTGCTTCTGGAGAAGATTAGAGAGAGGCTTCGCGATCTTAGAAAAGTTTTCAACGAATCTTCGGCAATAGCTTGCGAGACCGAGAAAACTGCGGAGTTGCTTCACGTTCTGAGGAGGTTCCCAATTCACAATTGCAGACACCTTCTCAGGATTCACGGCAATGCCCTTGGCAGAGATGATATGACCAAGATAAAGAACCTCATCGAGCCAAAATACACACTTGGAGAACTTGGTGTAGAACTGATGTTCCCTGAGCTTATCAAGAACCAAACACAAGTGCTTGGCATGATCTTCCTTGTTCTTGGAGAAAACCAGAATGTCATCGAGATAGACCAAAACGAAGTCATTGGTGTAGGTGTTGAAGATGAAATTCATCATGCGAGAAAACGTCGGAGGAGCGTTGACGAGGCCAAAAGACATGACAGTGTATTCATATGAACCAAAACTTGTCCTAAAAGCCGTCTTGGGAATATCTTGCTCACGGATTCGAATCTGATGATAACCCATACGGAGATCAAGCTTGGAGAATACTTGGGCACCTTTGAGTTGTTCGAACAGCTCATTGATCTTGGGAAGTGGGTATTTGTTCTTGATGGTCTTCTTGTTCACTGGACGGTAATCAACACAAAGTCGGTCCGTTCCATCCTTCTTCTTCACAAAAAGAACACCACAACCCCACGGAGAAGAACTAGGGCGGATGAGACCCATTTTCTCTTGAATATCGAGTTGCTTCTTCAGCTCCTTCAACTCTTTAGGTCCGAGCTTGTAAGGACGCTTGCACACAGGTTCCGTGCCAGGCTCAAGATCAATAACGAATTCAACTGGCCGGTGCGGAGGCATTCCTGGAAGCTCTTCTGGAAAGACGTCTTGATATTCGCAAACGACTGGAATTTGAGAGATGGCATCGAGTTCACCCTTCTCATTGAGAGAAAACAGATGGATGGTATTATCCCGAGCGGCAAAGACAATTACATCCTCAGACGAATGAGTCAATTGAATCTGCCTGGCTGCACAATCAAGCTGAGCCTTGTGCTTAGAAAGCCAATCCATTCCGAGAATAAGATCAATATCTGAGTTACCAAGCACCATAGGAGAAGAAAGAAACTTGTAATCGCCCAACGTGATAGAAATATCCGGAATCTCGTGATTAGCAAGCAAACATTTACCCGGAGAGACAACTGCTAACGGTTTATGGATAACTTGGGAAGTCAACTCATGCTTAGATGCAAAAGGTTTCGAGATGAAGCAATGCAATGCACCCGTGTCAAAAAGAACTTTTGCAGGAACATCGTTAACAGGAAGGTTACCCATGATCACATCTGACGAGTCCTCTGCCTGAGCTGCATTCATCAAGTTGACCTTGGCATGCTTGGGGTTATGCTTGACCACAGCTGTACTTGTCGATCTGACAGGAGGAGGAGGAGGAAGACGCCTCTGGTTGAAACACTTGTTGGCATAGTGACCCTTCTGTTGGCACTTGTTGCACGTGACCTCTGAAAGCGGACGGTGATACGGAGCACTCGATCTTGGAGGTAGAGACGAAGTCTTGTTCTGAAAGCCAGGGTTGGGTGGGTGGGAAGAACCACTGCCACCTTTGCTCTTCTGCTGATACGGCTGACGGAACGGAGGAGGAGGAAGCCAATACTTCTGCTGCTTGGCCACTTGAGTAGAGGGAGAAGGAGTAACATCTCTGACTCGCTTCTTGGAAGCATCACACCTCAACTGAGCAGCCTCTTGCTTCAGTGCCATGTTGTAGAACTCATCGTACTTCAAGGGCTCGAAGAGAACAAGAGCTAGCTGAACTTCTTCTCTGAGACCACCCCTGAACTGGTATATCATGCTCTTCTCATCAGGGACGTCCTGCTTGGCAAAGCGGGCGAGCTTCTGAAACAACTTGTTGTAGTCATAGACAGACAAAGAGCCTTGCTTCAGGTTGCGGAATTCCTCACGCTTGCTTTCAACCACGCTCTGTGGAATATGATGAGCTCGGAAATCTCGACGGAAATCATCCCAAGTGATAACACGTCCACCTCTGGAGTCCTTGTACTGCTGGAACCATTCTGCAGCTTGATC
The DNA here is from genome assembly GCF_003073215.2 of Triticum urartu. Lineage (NCBI taxonomy): Eukaryota > Viridiplantae > Streptophyta > Magnoliopsida > Poales > Poaceae > Triticum > Triticum urartu. The sequence goes on along the minus strand of NC_053025.1, from coordinate 218,005,048 downwards.
TTTGAGTTGGAAGGAAGCGAACTTAACAAAGTCCTCAGGCCTGACGTTACTGCACTCGAAATGCTTGCACAGATCCACAAGCCAATCGTCAGCATCGGTTGCCTCAACACAATTGCTGAAAGTCTTTGGCCCGTTAGCAAGGAACTAGTTGAGTGAAGCAAAATGATTCTGATTGCTGCCTTGATTCCCTTGGTTGCCTTGATTGCGCTCTTGAAGAATTTGCATGATCAACTGTGTGTTTGCATTGGTTGCGGCCATCACAGCTTGCCATGCCTCCGGAGGAGGTGGAGGTGGTGGCGGATCAGGATTCGGAGTCGTGCGCGTTGGAGGAGCCATCCTGAAGAGGTTGACCACCATTAGCACATTGATAGAAAAATATTGAAGCTGAATCCAACGGAATGAAAATTGCAACATATAGTCTTCACATCCGAACAAAATGAACGAATGCATTCCTCTTGAAATGGTCACATATCCATAAATTGAGAAGCCACGTAGAATTAAGGTAGAGAAATAAATCAACAAGGTATGGATCAAGAACGAATAATCGGTAAGAAATCCCAATCTCAAACCAATATCCATGGAAGAAGAACTAGAGCTACTAGAATTCCCACCTACGAAACTCCCGAACCTTTCCGGTTATGCAATCAGGTGTTGGGGATACAAGGGAAGCATAATATCTCACCCAAACTAGCAAATCCTACATCCAGCTGTATCCATCCTTCAACACATAACCAAGAAACCTTCGGAAACCATCTACCTCAACCTTCAAAAAGCATCCGTTATACAAGTTATGGCGATACTCCCGAACTCCCGCCCCAGTACTGGGTGGCGTCGAGGTTATCTCACCAACGAACTGCATAAAAGAGATTTTCGTTGTCTGCGTACTAAACTCTGGTATTCCAGAACTGCAACGATAAAATTATGATGACAACACCTTAGAGCTCAACTCCCCGGGACACTTCCACTAAACCCCTGACAGGAGGCACCAAGACAATGTTCTCATCATAAAACCATCGGAACGATTCCAAGATACCCGCGTGATCCTAAAATTTTTTAGTGAAATTTGGGAAGAGAAGAGTCAAAACTCTACGTCAGGATGCCTTACCAGAGCGATGAGGAGACTGGGAAGTAAAAAGAATTCCTAATCTCTCCGATATATAATTCTTAAAAGACTCAAAACATTTTTCTAGACACAACTCGGCCGCTAAAAACGATCAAGCAATGGGGCTCCTAAGGTCGGGGAAGGCTCTGATACCAACTTGTAACACCCTCGATGCGACTATAGCTCCCACGTGTCGAGGCACGACTTAGAGACATAATCGCATTGAAGGCATATGTCGCAAGTTAGGCAATCTTCACAACATCCCAAGTAATATAATAATGAAAGGGGAGATAACATAGTTGGCTTACACTCGCCACGTCAATCAAGTACATAAATAACATTACATCATCCAAACACTCATGGCCCGACTATGGCGCCAAAATAAAAGAGAACCCAACAAGCGACACGGTCCCAATCACCCCCAACTGGGCGCCACTACTGATCATCGGGAAAGGAAACATAGTAACGTTGAGAGTCTTCATCGAACTCCCACTTGAGCTCATACGCGTTTGCTGGAGCGGAATCATCAGGCCCTGCATCTGGTGTAATAGTAATCTGTGAGCCACAGGGACTCAGCAATCTCGCACCCTCGCGATCAAGACTATTTAAGCTTATAGGTATGGCAAGGTAAATATATGAGTGGAGCTGCAAAAAGCGACTAGCAAAAATATGGTGGCTAACTTATTCGCAAAAGAGAGCGAGAAGAGGAGGCAAAGCGCGTGCGAGAAACTAGAGAGCAACCTGCGCAAACATTACTCCAACACCGTGTCCACTTCCCGGACTCCACCGAGAAGAGGCCATCACGGTAACACACTCAGTTGATTCATTTTAATTAAGTTAAGGTTCAAGTTATCTACAACCGGACATTAACAAATTCCCATCTGCCGATAACCGCGGGCACGGCTTTAGAAAGTTCAAATCCCTGCAGGGGAGTCCCAACTTAGCCCATGACAAGCTCTCACGGTCAACGAAGGAATAGACCTCCTCCCAAGACATTCCGATCAGACTCGGTATCTCGGTAATTCAAGACACTTCGACAGGTTAAAACAAGACCAGCAACACCGCCTGAATGTGTCGACAAATCCCGATAGGAGCTGCACATATCTCTTTCTCAGGGCACACTCAGATTGTCCAAACTTCCGGTAGGCCAGCCTAGAGTTGCCCCTGGTAGCCACCGGCGGCTGACAGTTTGGACCAACACTCAGAGGAGCACTGGCCCGGGGGTGTAAAATAATGATGACCCTTGAATGGTAAAACCAAGGTTGGGCATTGCTGGAAAAGCTTTAATCAAGGCGAACTATCAAGGGGTTCCCATTATAACCCAACCGCGTAAGGAACGCAAAATCCAGGAACATAACACCGATATGACGGAAACTAGGGCGGCAAGAGTGGAACAAAACACTAGGCGAGAGGCCGAGCCTTCCACCCTTTACCAAGTGTATAGATGCATTAAGATAACATGGCAATATAATGATATCCCAACAAGTAAATAAATGTCCCAACAAGGAACGGCCTCCAATCTTCACATGCAACTAGCAACGCTATAAGAGGGGCTGAGCAAAAGCGGTAACATAGCCAATCAACGGTTTGCTAGGACATGGTGGGTTAGAGGTTTAACATGGCAATTTGGGAGGCTTGCAAGAAAGTGGTAGGCATCGTAGCATTGGAATAGCAAAAGAGCGAGCAAACTAGCATAGCAAAGATAGTAGTGATTTCGAGGGTATGATCATCTTGCCTGCACAGTTGTCAGAGTTGACTGGATCCTCGAAAGCAAACTCAACGGGCTCCTCGTTAGCGAACTCGTCTCCTGGCTCTACCCAAACAAGACAAACAAGCAACAAGGACACAATCAACCACGTGCAAGACCAAGCAATATGATGAAATGATGATATGTTATGCGGGATGCGATGCAGGATGCAAAATGCAAGATATGACAGGAAATGCATGAACCTGGCCTCAACTTGGAAAACCAAATGTGCCACTGGAAATATGAGATGAAATCGCTTGAAAACGATATAAAGAACGCCGGAATCGGAGTTACGGTTTGGAAATGGCAAGCGATTCAAATATGACACCGGTCTGCGATTTACAGCAAGTAGGCATCTAAATGCAACGAAATGAACATGCTACAGCACCCAAACATGACAACAAAATACATGGCAGGGATGCACACAAGATGATTAACAAAATTCTAGCTCTAAGCTATGGGCAATTCATCCATTAACAGGTTCAAACAAGCATGGCAAAAATGCATATGACAAACAGATCTCAGACTTAGTGAAATCAACACTTGTCTGGAATTTCAGATCAGGTAGCCCCCTTCGGAGCAACAAAACTCCATGCTACAGGATCTGATCATGGAAAAGTAAAGGATGGCATGGAGCTACTCAAAGAGCTTAACAAAAGTCCCTTAGTGACCTTGAGCCAAAAGGGATCAGAAAATACAATTGCAAGCATGTGAACATAGCAAAAACATAATCAGTTTTCAGACTTAGTGAAAACTGACACATGCTGAAATATAACCCAAGTAGGCATGTTTACGAGCTCGATGCACTCACTACGGTGCAAGTCATGGCAGGAAAAGCATACATCCATCAAGAAGGCACAAAATGCAATCTAGACATGGAAAGAACAATAGCATAGCATGCACGGATCAACTACAACAACATCGGCAAAATTGCAAACAAGTTGACAATCTACCCAGATTCACAAAGTAGCAAAAGTAGAGCTCGATTGACTCAAGCTAGGGTGCTCCATAATTGCAAACAAGACATGGATGGATAGGTCACTACAAGATTAACAAAACATCCTTACTGATCATCCTCAAAAGAGGCACGTATCAATAGGAAACAACATGAACATATGGCATCATGAGATAAACAGCTCAAGGACTTTGTGGAATTGCTAAGTCCCTGAAAACAGAATTAGCAAGTGCACCACTTTGCAAGCTTGCACAAGTCACCACACACATCACAAAAATACATGGGTTGCACCTATGGAAAGATGACAAAACCCTTAACAAAACATATGTAGAGCATCAGGGCATAACATGCACACATTAATCATGGCAAAAATGACAAAAACCTAAATGGAGCAGCAGATCTGACAAATATCTCAAGTAGCCCTCTTCTAACAGCATTTCGGGCATCAAGATGAACTCAAATGAAAATGATGCAATGGAATGAAATGATGTACTCTCTGATATTAACATTTTGATATGCTATATGCATGAAGATTTACGGATGCAAAGTTACGGGGCCACGAACAGAGGCACTTGCATCTGCAATTTCGGGAGTTGGAGAAAAAAACGACCTAGGGTTTCCAGATCTGCACGCAAACCGAGGCGGCGGCGTGAGCACTGTTCACGGTGGGGATGGAGCTCGCCGGAGCGGGATGACAGCGGCGACGTGCTCCCGGGCCGGATCTCGCCGGATCCGGCCGGCGGGGAGCCAGAGAGGCGGCGGGGGCGGCGGCCACGGCGCGGCGGCGGCGGTTGGAGTCGGCGGCGGGGGCGGCGGGCGCCGCGGCGAGCTCGGCCTGGGGGCGGCGCGACGAGCTCGACCGGCCGGCGGGGTCCGGTCGCGGGGCGGAGACAGGCGCGGGCGGCGGAGATCGGGCGCGGGCGGCGGAGACCTTTGGGCCGCGGGGGCCGGAGGCGGGCCCGGCGGGCCGGCGGGGGAGTGGGCGCGGGGAGCGGGCAGGTGGCGGCCGGCGGTTGGCTGCGGTGGCGGGCGGACGTTGTCCGGCTCCCCTGGACACGTCCGGCGGCGACGGAGACGGATTTTTAGGGTTTGAGGACGAGGGGATCCGGATTTTTCGGGGAGGGGGTATAAATAGGCATAGGAGGGGCTAGGAGAGTCCAAATGAGGTGTGGTTTTCGGCCAGGCGATCGTGATCGAACGCTCTAGATGATGGGGCAGAGTTAGGTGGGTTTTGGGCCAAATTGAAGGGGTGTTGGGCTGCAACACACACGAGGCCTTTTCGGTCCCCCGGTTAACCGTTGGAGTACCAAACGAAGTCCAAATGATACGAAACTTGACAGGCGGTCTACCGATAGTAAACCAAGGCCGCTTGGCAAGTCTCGGTCCAATCCGGAAATGTTTAATCCCCACACACGAAATAAAGCTAGAAATGACCACCGGAGGAGAACGAAGCGCCGGAATGCAAAATAGACAACGGGGAAAATGCTCGAATGCATGAGATGAACACGTATGCAAATGCAATGCACATGATGACATGATATGAGATGCATGACAACGACAACAACACACGGAGACAAAACCCGAACCCGAGGAAAATGAATATAACTTAACGCCGGAAATGGAAAGAGTTGGGTACAAATTGGGAAAGTTACATCCGGGGTGTTACACCGCGAGTGGATCTTTGTGGCGAAGCGACATGGCAGGTTGAGACCACCTAGGAGAGAGGTGGGCCTGGCCCTGGTCGGCGTTTGTGGTTATTTCAAGATAACACGTTTAACGAGATATTGGTATTTGATCTGAGTCTGGATACTAGCCTATACGCACTAACCATCTACGCGGGGACAGTTATGGGCACTCGACGTCGTGGTATCAGTCGAAGCCTTCATGATGTCAGCGACTTAGCGGCGCGCGCCGGATTGGAACGTAAGCCTGCTCTTGTATTAAGGGGGCTAGTTCTGCTTCCGGCCGACCTCGCAACATGCAGGTGTGCAATGGGCGATGGGCCCAGACCCCTGCGCCATAGGATTTAGACCGGCGTGCTGACCTCTCTGTTGTGCCTAGGTAGGGCTGCGACGTGTTGATCTTCCGAGGCCGGGCATGACTCAGGAAAGTGTGTCTGGCCAAATGGGATCGAGCGTGTTGGGTTATGTGGTGCACCCCTGCAGGGAAGTTAATCTATTCGAATAGCCGTGATCTTCGGTAACAGGACGACTTGGAGTTGTACCTTGACCTTATGACAACTAGAACCGGATACTTAATAAAACACACCCTTCCAAGTGCCAGATACAACCGGTGATCGCTCTCTAACAGGGCGACGAGGAGAGGATCGCCGGGTAGGATTATGCTATGAGCATGCTACTTGGAGGACTTCAGTCTACTCTCTTCTACATGCTGCAAGACGGAGGCTGCCAGAAGCGTAGTCTTCGACAGGACTAGCTATCCCCCTCTTATTCCGGCATTCTACAGTTCAGTCCTCATATGATACCCGTATTCCATTTGATACCAATGCATACATATGTAGTGTATCTCCTTGCTTGCGAGTACTTTGAATGAGTACTCACGGTTGCTTTGCTCCCTCTTTTCCCCCTTTCTATACCCGATTGCTGCGACCAAACGTTGGAGCCCAGGAGCCCGACACCTTCGTCGACGACGACGACTACTACTACTTGGGAGGTGCCTACTACTACGTGCAGCCCGCTGACGGCGACCAGGAGTAGTTTAGGAGGATCCCAGGCAGGAGGCCTGCGCCTGTTTCGATCTGTATCCCAGTTTGTGCTAGCCTTCTTAAGGCAAACTTGTTTAACTTATGTATGTACTCAGATATTGTTGCTTCCGCTGAATCGTCTATGATTGAGCTCTTGTATTCGAGCCCTCGAGGCCCCTGGCTTGTAATATGATGCTTGTATGACTTATTTTATTTGTAGAGTTGTGTTGTGATATCTTCCCGTGAGTCCCTGATCTTGATCGTACACATTTGCGTGTATGATTAGTGTATGATTGAATCGGGGGCGTCACACGGAGTCTTCGGTGGGGAAAGTAATTTAAGTGTGTGTGGCTTCATCGTGGAGAGGTGATGTGTATGGCAGAGGCCTCCAACGAGGGGGTGCGAGAGAGAATAGGCCCGCAAAGAGGGAAGAGAAGGTGTGTGCGCGTGAGAGGAGTGGACATCGATATAACGTGTTTGTTCAAGAGACACTAAGGAAGACTACTATATATTGATGGTGCATCTAGGTGGGAATTAAATGAAGGTATAGTCTTACTAGTTTCGGGGATATGGGGAAGGAGTGAGAGAGGGGGTAGCTAGAAGGAGATTGTTAAGTGTGAGTGTGTGTTTTAGAGAAGAGACCCATCCAGGCGGAAGTCATGTGCACACACGAAGAGAACAATTCGATGTGGGGTGAGGGCTTAGGGTAATTAACTACATATGGAGACATAGGAGACCTTGAATGTGCATGTGTGAGAGGTAAACATGTATACGTGGGACATGTGTGTGCACGCGCACGCGTGATCAAGATAAAAGAAAGAATACATAAGTCATAAGATCAACGGCATGGGATAGACGGATCGGTGTGACAGTATGCATGCATGTCAGAGTGGAGGGAAGAAGGCCCGATAATTGAGCATATGTTTTGTCTTTAAGAGATAGTGACGTGGGCTGGAGCATGCATCTATGATGAGGAGAGAGAGCGAGACACAATGATTGTGCAAAAGAGATCGACCCATAGATGCATGTATAGAGAGACAAATATAGTGCGCGTGATAGGAAGCAAGAGTGTGTGCGAGAAAGAAAGGTTGATGGAGAAACTTCAGATACATAGAGAGATAGAAATGTGATAGTCTCCAACGTATCTACTTTTCCTAACGCTTTTCCTCTTGTTTTGGACTCTAATTTGCATGATTTGAATGAAACTAACCCCAGACTGACACTGTTTTCAGTAGAACTACCATGGTGTTGTTTTTCTGTAGAAATAAAAGTTCTCGGAATGGAACGAAACTTTGCGAGGATTTTTTATACAATAAATAAGAATTTCTAGAGCCAAGATCCACTGGAGGGGGGCACCTGGGTAGGCCCAACCCATCAGGGCGCACCCGCACCTCCTGTGCGCCCAGGTGGGTTGTCCCCACCTGGTGGCCCTGCAGACCCTGAAATTGATGCTATAAAATCCTATTTTTCCAGAAAAAAATCAGGGAAAAAGAATTATCACGATCCACGAGACGGAGCCGCCATCACCTCATGTTCTTCATCGGGAGGCCAGATCTGGAGTCCGTTTGGGGCTCCGGAGAGGGGAGTCTTCATTCTTCGTCATCACCAACCCTTCTCCATCGCCAATTCCACGATGCTGCCCACCGAGAGTGATTAATTGCTTCATAGGCTCGGTGGTTGGTGAGGAGTTGGATGAGATTCATCATGTAATCGAGTTAGTTTTGTTAGGGCCTGATCCCTAGTATCCACTATGTTCTAAGATTGATGTTGCTATGACTTTGACATGCTTAATGCATGTCACTTTGGGCCCTGGTGCCATGATTAAGATCTGAGCCGTTTATGTTATCACCATTATATCCATGTTCTAGATCCGATCTTGCAAGTTATAGTCACCTGCTACGTGTTATGATCCGGCTACCCCGGAGTGACAATAGTCGGGACCACTCCTGGTGATGACCGTAGTTTGAGGAGTTCATGTATTCGCCATGTGTTAATGCTTTGTCCCGGTTCTCTATTAAAATGATGCCTTAATATCCCTTAGTTTCCAATAGGACCCCACTGCCACGGGAGGGTAGGACAAATTATGTCATGCAAGTTCTTTCCATAAGCACATATGATTATTTACGGAATACATACCTACATTATATTGATGAACTGGAGCTAGTGCCGTATCGCCCTAGGTTATAACTGTCTCATGATGAATATCATCCAACAAGTCACTAATCCAATGCCTACGAACTTATCTTATATTGATCTTGCTAAGTTACTACTGCTATCGTTACTGTTGCACTTCTTACACAACTACTGTTATCATTGTTATGTTACCGTTACAGCTGCTACTATTATCAAAACTATCATATTACTTTGCTACTGATCACGTTGCTGCAGATAATTAAAATCCAGGTGTGGTTGAATTGACAACTCAGCTGCTAATACCTTCAAATATTCTTTGGCTCCCCTTGTGTTGAATATATAAATTTGGATTGAATACTCTACCCTCAAAAACTGTTGCGATCCCCTATACTTGTGGGTTATCAAGACCTTTTTCTAGCGCCATTGCTCTGGAGAATAGCTATATTTGTTGAGTCACTTGGGATTATTATCAATTTATCACTATGAAGAATGTGAAGGATGCTAAGACCAAGATTTATCCCTCTAAGACGAGGGGAGGTAAGGAACTGCCATCCAGTTCTGCTTTAGATTCACCTTCTGTTATAAGAAAACTTGCAACACCACCAGATGTTATTAATCCTGATATGTCGCAAGTTATTGATGATGCTACTTCTGCTATGAATGATAATTATGATGATGCTAGTACCTTGCCTTATAGTAATGATGTGCCACTTGGTGATTTTCTTGATGAACAAATTGCTAGAGTAATACAACATGATGTTGTTGAATCTGATGATGAGCTTGAAACTGAAACTCTTGAAACACCTGCTAGAACTAGCCTTCCTAGATATGAATTGCCTAAGGTACCAGAAGGTTATGTTATGTATGAGGAGCCAACTAGAGATATTCTTGCTTGTAGGGATAGAGATGGTCTAGAAAATTATTATGCAAGTATAAAGAAAAATATCTGAATGCTAGAATGAAATATGATCCTAAGTTTGCTACTTCACTGATCTTTATTGATGATAAGGATTATGGAATCTTTGTCGACCAAGAGTTAATTACTCTGGTTGAATCTGATCCTTTCCATGGTTATGAAACTGAAACTGTTGTGGCACATCTTACTAAGTTGAATGACATTCCAAAGGATAAACCTTCTCCCGAGACATTCTGATCAGACTCAGCATCCCGGTTCTACAAGACAACTTCGACAAGGTAAAACAAATCCATCAACACCGCCCAAATGTGCCGACAAATCCTGATAGGAGCTGCACATATCTCGTTCTCAGGGCACACTCAGATGAGACATCCTACGAGTAAAACCAAACCTCAAGTTGCCCCGAGGTGGCCCCGCGGTCTGCTCGATCGGACCAACACTCAGAGGAGCACTGGCCCGGGGGGTTTAAATAAAGATGACCCTTGAGTCCGCGGAACCCAAGGGAAAAAGAGGCTAGGTGGCGAATGGTAGAACCAAAGTTGGGCATTGCTGGAAGAGTTTTATTCAAGGCGAACTGTCAAGGGGTTCCCATTATAGCCCAACCGCGTGAGGAATGCAAAATCCGGGAACATAACACCGATATGATGGAAACTAGGGCGGCAAGAGTGGAACAAAACACCAGGCATAAGGCCGAGCCTTCCACCCTTTACCAAGTATATAGATGCATTAATTAAATAAGAGATATTGTGATATCCCAACAAGTAAACATGTTCAAACAAGGAACAACATCTCCATGTTCCAACAAGGAACAAACTTCAATCTTCACCTGCAACTAACAACGCTATAAGAGGGGCTGAGCAAAGTGGTAACATAGCCAAACAACGGTTTGCTAGGACAAGGTGGGTTAGAGGCTTGGCTTAGCAATATAGGAGGCATGATAAGCAAGTGGTAGGTATCGCAGCATAGGCATAGCAAAAGAGCGAGCAACTAGCAAGCAAAGATAGAAGTGATTTCAAGGGTATGGTCATCTTGCCTGAAATCCCGCAAGGAAGAAGAACGAGTCCATGAAGAAGACAAACGGACGAAGTCGAACGAATCCTCACAACACGATGTTATCGGAACCAACCCGAAGAAGCAACACCGGAAAGGAGCAAACAATCATGGTAAACAACCACCACATAAGCATGGCACGGTGCGCAAACAAGTATGATGCATGTCCGGTTTAACGAGGCATGGCATGTCAAAGTGCACAAACACCCTACAAATTAAGTGGAGCTCAATATGCAACAAGTTGCATATTGACGAAACACCACGTCAATTATTTAGTTCCTACTGTTTATGTACCCAACAATATTAAATGTTGTTAAACATGGAAAGAGGGTGAAGCAAAGTTAAAACTACCTATCTAGTCAAGTTTAAATGAGGCCGGAAGAAACAAACAACAATTCCGGTAAATCCCCATATGCATATATTAGTTTTGGTACTGTTCTGCCCTAAACCATATTTTAGAGTTATCAAACATGCAAAGTGAGTACACCATGTTAAACTAGGCATTTTTCTACCCCATTTACATATAAAGTTTGTTTAAAACCGAGCTACGGTTAATTAGTTATGAAATAAAGCAGTTTAGCATGGCATTTGAGCAAATTTAAACAAACAATATTTTAAACATATCAAACATGGAGGAAAATGGCATAATACAAAACTAGATGCAATTCTAAGCATATTTCATATATAAAGTTTTTCCATATGATGCACAGTTTGAGATATATGATATGCATGAAGTTTGAGGGTTTTTCTGCAATTCTGTTTTTAACTGGATAAATAGATAAATCACTCCTCAGGAAAAAAACAGGAGTTGGGCCGAAACTGGCCCGAACTAGGCCGCACAGGAGAAAACAGGAGGTGGGCTTCCTCACGTTGGGCTTTAGGGAACCGGGCCTTGGCGTCTTGGTGTTGGGCCGGCCTTCGCGCTAGATCTGGGCCTTGGAGGCAAGGCATGGTCAACGCGCCCACGACCCGCGTACGGCAGCAATCGACTTGTCTCAGCCCGCACGAAGCAGAGGCACGGCGAGGCGGGACTTGAGCAGCCGGAGCGACGGGAACGGGAGGCGGAGCTCGCCGGGGATGGAGGGGTCCGGGCGCGGGTCCAAGCAAACGGGGCAGCGTGCTCCGGCGGAAGGGGCGCAGGGCTTGCGGAGACGGTGATGAATGGAGTAGGGCGGCGGAGGAGCTGCAAGGACATGGCAGGGGAACAAGTTCAGAGAAGCAGCGGTGAGGGAGGAAGGAAAACGAGAAGGAGACGGACGGGCAGAGGGAGGCGGACCAGGATCCTGTCGCAGGAGGTCGCCGGTGTGCCCGTTCCCTGCTGGATCAACGCGGCGGCGGGCTGGCAGACTTGGAGCTCCAAGCTTCGAAGGGCGCGGCCATGGCGTGGTGCTAGAGACGGCAGAGGCAAAGTGCACCAGGGCGGAGGCAGCGTGCAGGAGCTCCTCGGCTCCATGGAGGTGCTCTCTGGCGAGGTACTTGGTGAGGCGACGGATCCTACGAGGACATGGCTTGGGGCGAGGCAGAGGAATCAGGTCCGGCAACGACGAGGATGGCCAAGACCCGACGGATCCGTGGAGATGCGGTGGTGACTCTGTTGCGGTGACGGATGCAAGCTCGGGCTGCAACCCTCCATGGCGTCGTCATGGGGCTCCTGGTGGTGGTGAGGACACCGACGAGCGAGGTCGCTGGAGGGAGCGACAGCGGGGTCGGTGAGGCAACGCGCTCGGGCGGCTTGGCGGTGCAAGGGGACAAGGAAGGGGCCTACATCTGTTGCTGCAGTGGCGCTCAGGAAGCAGAGGAGGCAGTGGGGCTCGTGCGCGGCGCCGCTGCGGACGTGGTAGCTTGGCAGGAGGAGGAGGAAACTGCGGCGATGGGTTGGATTGATTGGATGGTGGAGATGGATGGATTTGATCGGGAGGATTCCAAGGAGGGTGGCGGCTGTTGTTGGATTGGATCGGGCAAGATCCCGATGAAGGAGGGGGGTTGGTCAGCCGGCGGCGGAGACGGGATTGATGGGACAACTTCCTCAATTTTAGGGTTGGCGATATATATAGCGGGCGGATTTAGGTTAGGAAGTCCAGTTAACAAAATAGAGATGTTTTATAGACGTTTGGGGACGATCCGGACACAGCGGTAATGACTGTCCGGGTCGGGTCCGGGACAGATTTCGGACGCGCGCGGGAGGAGTTTGATGCACTGTGCAGAGAGGGTTTCGGACCGTGCGGTCGCATCGGACAACTCCGGAAGCGAAGAGGGGAAGGAGGATGGACTAGGTGGGCTGTGGCGAGACTGCGAGGGGGAGAAGAGAGAGGGAGGGCCCGGCATCTGTTTCCGGAGACCGAAAACGTCCGACGTTAGACCGACTATAATGTCGCTATAGTTATCCGTTGGGCTATCAAACGAACTCCGAATGCGATGAAACTTGGCAGGCGGCTTACCTACGACATAACAACACCACATGCCAACTTTCAACCCATTCCGAGAACATTTTTCGGCCACTTATAAAATACTATTTCGGACATGCCGCGGGCGCGTGCAAGTGTGGTTGGGCTCAGAACGGACAACGGAAGGAACGAGGAGACCGGGACAGATGCAAGTTTTTAAAACATGATGATGCAATGCACATGATGACATGATAAGATGCAACACGCAAGCAAAAGACAATGCAACAACAACGAATAACTGGAAGACACCTGGCGCAACGGTCTCGGGGCGTTACAACACTCCACCACTACGAGAGGATCTCGTCCCGAGATCTAGAATGGCACCGGAGGGAAAACGGAAGAGAAAGAGAAGAGGTAAAACTAAGTTGCTTCTTTAACAAACGAGTGAGACCACAGAACCTTGAAAAGGTTAAGCCATTCTCGAGAAAATAATACAACGGAGATGAAAAAAGTCGAAAACACTCTGTTAGAAAAGAGGAACAAGGAGCATTGCGAAAAAAACCTTGAGGTTGAAGGGCAAGATATATATTGAAACCACTCCGATTAAAACAAGATAGAGAAGGATTAAGAATGGTATAATTTAGACAGCACTCCGACTGAAAAGAAAAGGAATTGAATAAGAACTTGACAAGAAGAGAGTATGCTTGATGAAATCAACAATACACTGTCTTCGGAACTATTGAAAGAATGGCACAAGGGGTGGTAGAAGGATCTCAAACAGCACTCTGGTTGAGAAGGGAGTCAAAATTTTATAAGATGAGAGAGCTCAAATGAAAACACGACACTCCGGTTGGATGGATAAGCAAAAGAAAGAACATGAACTTCACAATACGAGATGATGAGTGAAGAGAGCATCATCACAATGCCTCCGGAAGAAATATAAGAATGGAAACAAAAGAACAAAGAAGAAGACAACAAGTTCTGCCTGAAATGAATTTGGGAGAGCATCCATAAAAAGAAGGATTGAACGGAGTTGTTGGGAAATCAACAACGAAAAGAACAGGCTTGTTGAGGGCTTATGGAAAATATCTCAAGAACTTGAGGTGAAAACCTGCCATAAATGGAAACAAGATTGGATTGATATGAACAAGGAGACAAGAAACTTATTTCATCGGGAGGATAAATGAAGAACTTGGGTCATTTATAAGCACCATAAATAGCAACAATCCTTAGGGAAAGCTTTAGGTGAAATACAACCCAAGATAACTCCAACAAAGCGATTGATGGATTGAGAAGAGCTCATGCTCGAAGAAATTGGTGGGTTTAACTATCGCATTCTTGACAATTGTTGTATCATAAAACACGAACTGAAATTGTCAAGAGTGACATAATACCACCTCCGATGATACGGTAGAAATAATTGCACTCCGGATTGCAAGATGAAGAATGATTGAGCTCCTCTGAAAAGAATCTCAATGAACACTTCAAGAAGGAATTAAATCCTTGATGAACCATCATGAAGAACCTTCATGAAGAACTCCGGCAACAAAAGAAATGATCAAACAGAAGGAAAGAGAGGTCGAAAAAACACAAGGTGAAACCTTGTAATGCTTTAGATGTATCTCCGAGATGATATAATTGCGAGAGCTTGGAACTCCAGAAAAGAAAGATGAGCTATTGAAACCAAGAATTTGATGATCCTCCAGAATAAGGAATTGAATTTAGTCGATGAAACAAGAATAAGAATTACATTATGCTTCTCCTTCACCAATTAAATTGATGACAAACAATGGATTTGACATATTACTTATTCTCGTAGAAAGATTAAGAGAGATATAACATAAACTTGAGACGGTCTTGAACAAGCCATCGGTAGGATTTGGAAAACAACGAATGAGTTGATATGATAACCATGGAATAGAATCTTGAGCAAACCACCGTAAGAATTGAAAATGAACGAAGAGAAGAGAAAGAAACACCAGGAAGAATTATCAAATGAATGAAGGTGCTTGAGGGAATTTAGATCCATGAGAACGAAGAGATCCCGAGCTGATTAGAGAAAACTTGAATGATGCACTGGTAAGATTTGGAGAAAGAGAGCTGAAAGCTGAGAATGAATAAGTCTTCTGAAATGATGGGCTCCGGAGGAAGGAAAAGAGAAAACAACTCATGAAATGCTCCAGATGGATGAAGAGAATTCCCACAATAAAAAATAATAATGAGATGGTGGCATCAAGCTAGAACCATGAACCTTGAAGAGAATGGAGGAAGATTAAAGAGAAACTCTTCTTCGGTATTCAAAATCCGAGAATGACGACGAGAAACATCACCATGAATTGTTGAGACACTCTGGAAGAATCAAAAGCAAAGATGTTGAGCCAACGATGAAAAGAATGTGGACGATCTTGGAGAAAAACATAAGACTTATGATAATTCATTCTTACGTCAAACTTTAGAAAAGAATTTGAGAAGCTCCGGAAAAATAAGAAGAGACAGGTAAGATCCTGGGAAAAGACCTGTGGGTTAGGGCCCACTGAAGAACCACCGTTGAAATGATTTAAAAGAGAGGTTGCACCGGTTGAATTAAATGGCTTGAATGAGATAACAATCTCGAAAGAGCTTGAATGAATGCGGAGTGGAAACATGAACCTTCGAGATACCTTCAGCACACCCGAACAAATGAAGAGGTGCACCGACATGGAAAAACATTTGAAACGAGGAAAGGATATGGTCAACACCAAAACTTGAATTCGACCCACCAAAGAAGAAAAGGATGAATAATGATGAACTAGAAGCTCCGTTAGAATCTTCATGAGAAACACCGGGTAAGAACATTGAAAGGAAAGAAAGAAGAGACTTCACATCAATAAAATGATACTTGATTAAGACATCCGAGTCCTCGAAGAAAGAGGGTGGGAGGGTGGGAAAAACAAAGACAACATGGGATGGATGAAACAAACAACATTGAGAAATCTGAGATTGAATCTTGCGGATGTTGAAAATGAACGGATCCGCTTGAAGAGAAAACACACCGGTTGAACAGGATTGACATGACCGACTCGATGATCGAGAAGGATTAGTATCCACATATAAATATGAGAAGACCATTTAGGAAAGGGATGGAATCCACATTTGTCTCTGAAGCAACTCGAATACCACAACTCAAAACAAAACAAATGATTGGCTTGCAGAATAAACCGGAACAGACATATGATAGAGATTTCGTCCGAAGTTTTCGTGGTGGGGCCTACACGGGCTCGATCGTACAACACCATCATGTACAAGGCAGTGCACATGACATACGAAGCGTCCCCGAGTCGGCATAGCCAAGGACTCTTTAAGACACAACGAGACCACTGTAAAACCAACCGTGAATAGGCGGACCACTAGACGTCGAACCCCAAGTTCATATCATACATCTGTTGGAAAGATATCCTAAGAGCTACTTGAATTCCCACTTATAAACTCCCGAAACTTTTCGGTTATGCAATCAGGTGTTGGGGATATAGGGGAAGCATAATATCTCACCCAGAACTAGCAAATCCTACATCCAGCTGTATCCATCCTTCAACACATAACCAAGAAACCTTCGAAAATCATCTACCTCAACCTTCGAAAAGCATCCGTTATACAAGTTATGGCAATACTCCCGAACTCCAGCCCCAGTATTGGGTGGCGTCGAGGTTATCTCACCAACAACTGCATAAAAGAGATTTTTGATGTCGGCGAAACTAATCTCAGGTATTCCAGAACTGCAACGATAAAATTGTGACAACAACACCTCGGAGCTCAACTCCCCGGGACACTGCCACAACCCTAAATGACAGGAGGCACCAAGAACAATGTTCTCGTCACAAATCCATCGGAACGATTCCAAGATACCTGCATGATCCTAAATTTTTTTAGTGAAATTTGAGAAGAGAAGAGTCAAAACTCTACGTTAGGATGCCTTACCAGAGCGATGAAGGGACTGGGGAGTAAAAAGAATTCCTAAACTCTCTGATATATAATTCCTAAATGACTGAAAACATTTTTTTCTAGACTCCACAATGCCAGCTATTCGATCAAGCAAGGGGCTCCTAAGGTCAGGGAAGGCTCTGATTACCAACTTGTAACGCCCTCGATGCGGCTATATCTCCCACGTGTCGAAGCACGACTTAGAGGCATAACCTCATTGAAAGCAATGTTGCAAGTGAGGTAATCTTCACACAACCCATGCAATACATAAGGGAAAGAGATACATAGTTGGCTTACAGTCGCCACTTCACACAATTACATGAATAAAGCATTACATCATCCAGATACAATCAAGGTCCGACTACGGAACCAAAATAAAAGAAGACTACCCCAAATGCTACACAGATCCCCGATCGACCCCAGCTGGGCTCCACTACTGATCAACTAGAACGAAACAACACAAAGGACAAGATCTTCATCGAGCTCCTCCTGAGCTTGGTTGCGTCACCTACACGGATTCATCGGCACCTGCAAACTAGTTTTGGAAGTATCTGTGAGTCATGGGGACTCAGCAATCTCATACCCTCGCGATCAAGACTATTTAAGCTTATGGGTAAGGTAAAAGTATGAGGTGGAGCTGCAGCAAGCGACTACCATATATGGTGGCTAAACATACGCAAATGAGAGCGAGAAGAGAAGGCAAAGTACGATCGAGAAACTATGATCAAGAAGTGATCCTAGAACAACCTATGCCAAGCATAACTCCAACACCGTGTTCACTTCCCGGACTCCGTCGGAAAGAGACCATCACGGTTACACACGCGGTTGATGCATTTTAATTAAGTTAAGCTTCAAGTTATCTACAACCGGACATTAACAAATTCCCATCTGCCCATAACCGCGGTCACGGCTTTCGAAAGTTCAATCCCTGCAGGGGAGTCCCAACTTAGCCCATCACAAGCTCTCACGGTCAACAAAGGATAAACCTTCTCCTGAGACATTCCGATCAGACTCGGCATCCCGGTTCTACAAGATAACTTCGACAAGGTAAAACAAATCCAGCAACACCGCCCGAATGTGCCGACAAATCCCGATAGGAGCTGCACATATCTCGTTCTTAGGGCACACTCAGATGAGACATCCTACGAGTAAAACCAAACCTCAAGTTGCCCCGAGGTGGCCCCGCAGTCTGCTCGGTCGGACCAACACTCAGAGGAGCACTGGCCCGGGGGGGTTTAAATAAAGATGACCCTTGAGTCCGCGGAACCCAAGGGAAAAAGAGGCTAGGTGGCGAATGGTAAAACCAAAGTTGGGCATTGCTGGAAGAGTTTTATTCAAGGCGAACTGTCAAGGGGTTCCCATTATAGCCCAACCGCGTGAGGAACGCAAAATCCGGGAACATAACACCGATATGACGGAAACTAGGGCGGCAAGAGTGGAACAAAACACCAGGCATAAGGCCGAGCCTTCCACCCTTTACCAAGTATATAGATGCATTAATTAAATAAGAGATATTGTGATATCCCAACAAGTAAACATGTTCCAACAAGGAACAACATCTCCATGTTCCAACAAGGAACAAACTTCAATCTTCACCTACAACTAAAAATGCTATAAGAGGGGCTGAGCAAAGCGGTAACATAGCCAAACAACGGTTTGCTAGGACAAGGTGGGTTAGAGGCTTGGCTTGGCAATATGGGAGGCATGAGAAGCAAGTGGTAGGTATCACAGCATAGGCATAGCAAAAGAGCGAGCAACTAGCAAGCAAAGATAGAAGTGATTCAAGGGTATGGTCATCTTGCCTGAAATCCCGCAAGGAAGAAGAACGAGTCCATGAAGAAGACAAACGGACGAAGTCGAACGAATCCTCACAACACGACATTATCGGAACCAACCCGAAGAAGCAACACCGGAAAGGAGCAAACAATCATGGTAAACAACCACCACATAAGCATGGCATGGTGCGCAAACAAGTATGATGCATGTCCAGTTTAACGAGGCATGGCATGGCAAAGTGCACAAACACCCTACAAATTAAGTGGAGCTCAATATGCAACGAGTTGCATATTAACGAACCACCACATCAATTATTTAGTTCCTCTTGTTTATGTACCCAACAATATTAAATGTTGTTAAACATGGCAAGAGGGTGAAGCAAAGTTAAAACTACCTATCTAGTCAAGTTTAAATGAGGCCGGAAGCAACGAACAACAATTTCGGTAAATCCCCATATGCATATATTAGGTTTGGTACTGTTCTGCCCTAAACCATATTTTAGAGTTATCAAACATGCAAAGTGAGTACACCATGTTAAACTAGGCATTTTTCTACCCCATTTACATATAAAGTTTGTTTAAAACCGAGCTACGGTTAATTAGTTATGAAATAAAGCAGTTTAGCATGGCATTTGAGCAAATTTAAACAAACAACATTTTAAACATATCAAACATGGAGGAAAATGGCATAATATGAAACTAGATGCAATTCTAAGCATATTTCATATATAAAGTTTTTCCATATGATGCACAGTTTGAGATATATGATATGCATGAAGTTTGAGGGTTTTTTTGCAATTCTGTTTTTAACTGGATAAATAGATAAATCACTCCTCAGGAAAAAAACAGGAGTCGGGCCGAAACTGGCCCGAACTAGGCCGCACAGGAGCAAACAGGAGGTGGGCTTCCTCACGTTGGGCTTTAGGGAACCGGGCCTTGGCGTCTTGGTGTTGGGCCGGCCTTGGCGCTGGATCTGGGCCTTGGAGGCAAGGCGTGGTCAACGCTCCCACGACCCGCGTACGGCAGCGGTCGACTTGTCTCAGCCCGCACGAAGTAGAGGCACGGCGAGGCGGGACTTGAGCGGCCGGAGCGACGGGAACGGGAGGCGGAGCTCACCGGGGATGGAGGGGTCCGGGCGCGGTTCCATGCAAACGGGGCGGCGTGCTCCGGCGAAAGGGGTGCAGGGCTTGCGGAGACGGTGACGAACGGAGTAGGGCGGCGGAGGAGCTACAAGGACATGGCAGGGGAACAAGTTCAGAGAAGCAGTGGTGAGGGAGGAAGGAAAACGAGAAGGAGAGGGACGGGCAGAGGGAGGCGGACCAGGATCCCGTCGTAGGAGGTCGCCGGTGTGCCCGTTCCCTGCTGGATCAACGCGGCGGCGGGCTGGCGGACTTGGAGCTCCAAGCTTCAAAGGGCGCGGCCATGGCGTGGTGCTGGAGACGGCAGAGGCAAAGTGCACCGGGGCGGAGGCAGCGTGCAGGAGCTCCTCGGCTCCATGGAGGTGCTCTCCGGCGAGGTACTTGGCGAGGCGACGGATCCTGCGAGGACGCGGCTTGGGGCGAGGCAGAGGAAGCAGGTCCGGAAACGACGAGGATTGCCAAGACCCGACGGATCCGTGGAGATGCAGTGGTGACTCTGTTGCAGTGACGGATGCGAGCTCGGGCTGCAACCCTCCATGGCGTCGTCATGGGGCTCCTGCTGGTGGTGAGGACACCGACGAGCGAGGCCGCTGGAGGGAGCGACAGCGGGGTCGGTGAGGCGACGCGCTCGGGCGGCTTGGCGGTGCAAGGGGACGAGGAAGGGGCCTGCATCTGTTGCTGCGGTGGCGCTCAGGAAGCAGAGGAGGCAGTGGGGCTCGTGCGCGGCGTCGCTGCGGACGTGGTAGCTCGGCAGGAGGAGGAGGAAACTGCGGCGATGGGTTGGATTGATTGGATGGAGGAGATGGATGGATTTGATCGGGAGGATTCCAAGGAGGGTGGCGGCTGTTGTTGGATTGGATCGGGCAAGATCCCGATGAAGGAGGGGGGTTGGTCAGCCGGCGGCGGAGACGGGATTGATGGGACAGCTTCCTCAATTTTAGGGTTGGCGATATATATACGGGCGGATTTAGGTTTGGGACTAATCTGGTCCATCCGATCATTATCGAGCGGTCGAGAAAATATAGGTTAGGAAGTCCAGTTAACAAAACAGAGATGTTTTATAGACGTTTGGGGACGATCCGGACACAGCGGTAACGACTGTCCGGGTCGGGTCCGGGACAGATTTCGGACGCGCGCGGGAGGAGTTCGATGCACTGTGCAGAGAGGGTTTCGGACTGTGCGGTCGCATCGGACAACTCCGGAAGCGAAGAGGGAAGGAGGATGGACTAGGTGGGCTGTGGCGAGACTGCGAGGGGGAGAAGAGAGAGGGAGGGCCCGGCATATGTTTCCGGAGACCGAAAACGTCCGACGTTAGACCGACTATAATGTCGCTATAGTTATCCGTTGGGCTATCAAACGAACTCTGAATGCGATGAAACTTGGCAGGCGGCCTACCTACGACATAACAACACCACATGCCAACTTTCAACCCATTCCGAGAACATTTTCCGGCCACTTATGAAATACTATTTCGGACATGCCGCGGGCGCGTGCAAGTGTGGTTGGGCTCAGAACGGACAACGAAAGGAACGAGGAGACCGGGACAGATGCAAGTTTTTAAAACATGATGATGCAATTCACATGATGACATGATAAGATGCAACACGCAAGCAAAAGACCAGGCAACAACAACGAATAACTGAAGACACCTGGCGCAACGGTCTCGGGGCATTACAGATGGTCTAGAGAAATTATTATCCAAGTATAAAGAAAAATATCTGAATGCTAGAATGAAATATGATCCTAAGTTTGCTACTTCACTGATCTTTATTGATGATAAGAATTATGGATTCTCTGTCGACCAAGAGTTAATTACTCTGGTTGAATCTGATCCTTTCCATGGTTATGAAACTGAAACTGTTGTGGCACATCTTACTAAGTTGAATGACATAGCCACCCTTTTTACTCATGATGAGAAAACTCGCTATTACTTTATTCTCAAATTATTTCTGTTCTCATTAAAGGGTGATGCTAAAGCTTGGTACAATACTCTTGCTCCTGGTTGTGTGCGTAGTCCCCAGGATATGATTTATTATTTCTCTGAAAAATATTTCCCTGCTCATAAGAAACAAGCTGCTTTACAGGAAATATTTAACTTTGTGCAAACCAAAGAAGAGAGTCTCCCACAAGCTTGGGGGAGGCTTTTCCAGTTACTTAATGCTTTGCCTGATCATCCTCTTAAGAAAGATGAAATACTTGATATCTTCTATAATGGACTAACCGATGCTTCTAGGGATTTCCTAGATAGGTGTGCTGGTTGTGTTTTCAGGAAACGAACTGTTGGGCAATCTGAACAATTATTGAATAATATATTGCAAAATCATGATTTTTGGACTCTTCCTGAACCACCGCTTAAACCCACTCCGAAGAAGAGGGGTATATTATATCTCTGTCATGAAGATATGCAAGAGGCAAAGAAATCTTTGAAGGAAAAAGGTATTAAAGCCGAGGATGTCAAAAAATTACCTCCTATCGAAGAAATACATGGGCTTAATACACCACCACTGCCTAAGGTGGTAGAGGTAAATTCTTTAATGAATTTCAATGATAATGAAAATCCTCACAATATGCACCCTAGCCAATGTCTTTATGAGTTTGAAAACTAAATTAGAAAACAGGATCACTCCAATGCAAATGTTATGAAACAATTGAAATACAATTCTGATATGATTGCTCGCTTGAGTGACTTGTTATTTAGAATCTCAAATGATGTTAGAGGTGTTGAAAGCATGCTTCTATGGTTCAAACTCAGTTAGAACAAGTTGCTAAATCTCAAAGAGAATTGCTTGATGAAGTGAATACCAATATACATGACTTTGCTGTTAGAGTTGCAACTAGAGGAGGTAAAATGACTCAGGAACCACTTTATCCTGAGGGATACCCAAAAAGAATTGAACAAGATTGATACGTCTCCAACGTATCTATAATTTATGAAGTATTCATGCTATTATATTATCAACCTTGGATGTTTTATATGCATTTATATGCTATTTTATATGATTTTTGAGACTAACCTATTAACCTAGAGCCCAGTGCCAGTTTCCGTTTTTTCCTTGTTTTTAACTATCGCAGAAAAGGAAAATCAAATGGAGTCCAATTGACCCGAAACTTCACGTAGATCATTTTTGGACCAGAAGAAGCCCACGGAGTACCGGAGGTGGGCCAGAAGAGTCCCGAGGTCACCACGAGGGTGGGGGCGCGCCCCCCTGCCTTGTGGCCGCCTCGGGAACCCCCCCTGACTTTTCCCCGACTCCAACACCTCTTATATAAACCAAAACTTCCAGAAACAAACCTAGATCGGAAGTTCCGCCGCCAGAAGCCTCTGTAGCCACCGAAAACCAATCTAGGCCCTCTCCGGCACCCTGCCGGAGGGGGCCATCATCACCGGAGGGCATGGAGGAGGATCGCAGAGGGGCCATTATCGTCATGAAGGCCAAGGACCAGAGGGGGAACCCCTCCCCATCCACGGGGGAGGCCATGGAGGAGGAAGCACAAGGGGGAGAACCTCTCCTCCTCTCTCTTGGTGGCACCGGAGTGCCATCGAGAGGGGAATCATCGCCGCGGTGATCGTCTTCGTCAACATCACCATCATCATCACCATCCTCATCTCTTTTACAGGGTCCACTCTCCCGCACCCCGCTGTAATCCCAACTTGAACATGGTGCTTTATGCCACATATTATGATCCAATGATGTGTTGCCATCCTATGATGTTTTGAGTAGATATCTTTTGTCTTTGGGTTGATTGATGATCTAGATTGGTACGAGTTGTATGTTTTATTTTGGTGCTGTCCTATTGTGCCCTCCGTGTCGCGCAAGCGTGAGGGACTCCCTCTGTAGGGTGTTGCAATACGTTTATGATTCGCTTATAGTGGGTTGCGTGAGTGACTGAAACACAAACCCGAGTAAGGGGGTTGTTGCGTATGGGATAAAGAGGACTTGATGCTTTAATGCTATGGTTGGGTTTTACCTTAATGATCTTTAGTAGTTGCGGATGCTTTCTAGAGTTCCAATCATAAGTGCATATGATCCAAGAAGAGAAAGTATGTTAGCTTATGCCTCTCCCTCATATGAAATTGCAATGACGACTATCGGTCTTGTTAACAATTGTCTAGGACAATTCCGCACACCGATCCACCATTATTCCACACTCGCTATTTATAATATTTAGTAATATATTCTAACTTTATGATAACAGCACCTACTTTCATATTTTAGCTCTCCGATATCATGCAAAGTTACCCACTTCACACCCACAACATAGTTTTATTTCTCATTGCTAGTTGGAAGCAAACGTTCAGTGTACGTAGAGTCATATCAGTGGTAGATAGGTCTTGAGAGAATATTGATCTTACCTTTAGCTCCTTGTGGATTCGACACTCCATACTTATCGCTTCCACCTTTGGAAATTGCTACGATGATTCCCTGCACTTGGGGATTATCAAGCTCTTTTCTGGCGCCGTTGCCGGGGAGCAATAGCGTGGGGTTGATATTCTCGTGTGTGCTTGTTTGTTTTCTTCACTAAGTAGATTTTGTTTTTCCTTTTTTTTCTGTTTAGTTGTGGGTGAAACATACAAAATAATTAAAATAATGAAAATACAAAAAAATTACTTTCCTCTCATGCCTAAAAAGTTTTTCAAAAAGAGAAGTGATTGGAAAGTTATGCATTGAAGAAGTGAGGGTCGACCTTGAGCACTCGTGTTCATGCTTACGGAAACAATGTAGAATTTTTCATGGAAGTTTCTCTGTAAATAATTATCCCATTATATATATGCATTGTATTATAAAAATAATGTGCCAAGCTTTGGTTTTAGGATGATTAGATTGCTTGCTTACTACGTTTAGAACAAAAATAGAAACTTTGGCTGTAGCGCGTGATTTTACATTTTTTACTGGAAAGTCAAATGGGTCTGAAACTTTTTGCACATTACTTATATATAAATTTTCCATTTTTTCAAATTTATTTCATAATTTTTGGAGTTACAGAAGTTTACTAAACATCCAGATTACTACAGACTGTCCTGTTTTAGACAGATTCTGTTTTTCATGTGTTGTTTGATTATTTTGTTGCATCTATGGCTATTATCGGAGGGTATGAACCATAGAGAAGTTGGAATACAGTAGATATAGTTCGAATATGAAATTATAATGAGTTTGCAACAGTACCTAAAGATAGTTATTTGCTTATTATACTAACGGATCTCACAAAGTTTTTGTTAAAAGTTTTTTGTGGATGAAGTGTTCGAAGAACGAGGAGTTTCCGATGTGAGAAGAATAAAGAGAGGCAAGAGCTCAAGCTTGTGGATGCCCAAGGAACCCCAAGTAAATATTCTAAGGATACTCAAGCATCTAAGCTTGGGGATGCCCCGGTTGGCATCCCATCTTTCTTCTTCAACAAATATCGGTATACCTCGGTGTGGGTGTCAAAACCGGCGGATCTCGGGTAGGGGGTCCCGAACTATGCGTCTAGGCGGATGGTAACATGAGGCAGGGGACACGATGTTTACCCAGGTTCGGGCCCTCTTGATGGAGGTAAAACCCTACGTCCTGCTTGATTGTTCTTGATAATATGAGTAGTACAAGAGTTGATCTACCACGAGATCAGAGAGGCTAAACCCTAGAAGCTAGCCTATGGTATGATTGTATGTTGTTCGTCCTACGGACTAAACCCTCCGGTTTATATAGACATTAGAGGGGGCTAGGGTTACACAGATTTAGTTACAAGGAAGGAGATCTAAATATCCGTATTGCCAAGCTTGCCTTCCACGCCAAGGAGAGTCCCATCCAGACACGGGACGGAGTCTTCAATCTTGTATCTTCATAGTCCAACAGTCCGGCCAAAGGATATAGTCCAGCTGTCCGAATACCCCCTAATCTAAGACTCCCTCAGTAGACCCTGAACCAGGCTTCAATGACGATGAGTCCGGCACGCAGATTATCTTCGACATTGCAAGGCGGGTTCCTCCTCCGAATACTTCATAGAAGATTTTGAACACGAGGATCGTGTCCGGCTCTGCAAAACAAGTTCCACATACCACCGTAGAGAGAATAATATTTCCATAAATCTAATTGCTGACGTACCCCGTAGTGTGACATCACACCACAGCCAGGTCTTAATTCGAATCATTTTTCATAACCAATCTCAGCGTGTTTCGCGAGGCGGTTTCCTTGGCACGTCTTGTCGAAGCAGAGATCGTGTCCCCTTTATTACAGGATCCTCATAAATACGGACGCGGGTAACCCAACCCTGCCTATTGGTAGGACTCCTAGATCTTAGGCAAGTCCCAAATGGCCACGAGGAGGACGCTTGTTATTCACCCTCTTTATAAAGGGGACAAGGCCTTTTCCTCTTGATCTTAATCGAATCTGCCTCCCGCCTCGACTTCCAACACCCAAAGCTCAGGTTTAGGCACTTCGGAGCTTCAACTATGTCCGGATCCAACCTTCATGGTCGGTGGATGCCTTCCTCTGTCACGGAGGAGGACATCAAGAAGTTGAGAGAGGCCAGATATCTGACCGCCGAAATTTCGCATCGCCTGTCTGCCTGAGGGCAAGTCGTCCCTACTCCCGAACCCAACGAGAGCGTTGTGTTCATCTCCCACTTCATCCGAGGACTAGGCCTTGCTCTGGATCCCTTTGTTAGGGGCCTTATGTTCTATTACGGGCTAGATTTTCATGATCTGGCCCCGGATTCCCTTCTTCATATCTCGACATTTATTGTCGTATGTGAGGCCTTCCTCCGCATTACCCCTCACTTCGGCCTGTGGCTCAAGACCTTCGATGTGAAGCCGAAGATGATCGAGGGGCAGCACGCAGCGTGCGAAGGTGCTTCAATAAGCAAAATTGCTGACGCTCCATGGCCTGAGGGTTACTTTCCAGAGGTGTCCGGACTGTGGCAGCAGGAGTGGTTCTACATCACAGCTCTTCGAAGTGCCAAGTGGGTAGCTGCCCCCACCTTTCGCTCAGGCCCCCACCACAACTGATGTCATGGATCAACAGGGGTCTGAGCTGGGGTCCGCCAAGGACATGCCAATACTGCAAAGCCGTATCCGAGATCTCTTTGAGAGAGATTTCAGTCTGGTTATGGTAGTGCAAGTCATGCTAGTTCGTCGAGTCCAGCCTTGCAAACGTCGGCCCCTTCGCATGTGGGAATTCAACCCGGAAGGACCGCGAGCTATTCAACATTTCCTCGGCATGATGCACGAAGAGATGTACAAATTGTTCTTCGGACCACAAATAATGTGTCCGGACATCACTGAGGATGCAGGTCTGAGCTGCAATCGCCCAGATACCCAAGTAAGTAGCCCCGCATCCGAACACACTGTCCATTTATTTATCGCAACATTGCCCCAAAAAAGCCGCTCTTTGACCCATGATTGGATAGGGAAGGCAAAGTTGATTAGGTGTTCGGCCCCCCTCCCTGAGACCTCATCAAATCCCGTGCTAACCAGGATGCTGGAGATCGCGCCTTATCAAGCACCCTCAGGAGAAGATAAAGGGGGGAACAAGGAGGCTAGCGCCTCCGCGAAGGAGGTTAGCCGGGGGGGAACTGAAACTTCCTCTCCCCAGGGACGGAAGAGAACCGCCTCTGAGGACCCGGAGACAACGGTCTCCAAACGGGGGAAGAAATCTCCGCCGAAGGGTCCTGCCCTAGAGGATACCCTGGCACCACTATGCCCTCAAGGGGATCAGCCCTCCACCGAGCTGTAAGTAAAAGGGTAAATGAAAATATCTCGCTTTACCTCTGAGGAAACTAACCGAGGCATTTATCTTGCAGTTCGGATCTTAGCCCTTCTCAGCAGAGCTCGTCTTCAGGGGATCTTCTTCCAGAGATGATGGAGAGCGAAACGCCTCCCCCTGCCACACCGCCTCACGAGGTGGGCGACCCCGAGGTGTCGTCGCGGAGGGTTTCTCCTGATCCGGCAAGGCCAGAAGGTAATCCTATGGACACCCGAAGTCCTCAGTATCTGGCTATCGAAGAGAGCAATCGAAAGAGTCCGGCACCGTCTGGTGTGCGGTCGGACGTACTGAGGGATCTGCTGGAGCAAGCGGCTATCTCATAAGAGCACCGCACGTTAATGAGTACGGTGATCGAAAGGATTTCGTCCGCCGAAAGCGGGTTGCATGAAGCCTTTATGAGTCTACTGACGGGTTTTGAGGTACGTGAAATGATGTATATTTTTGACAGTACCGCACATTTTTAGATGTGCCCTGTGTAGATAGTAGCCCCTGAGACTCTGGTTGTCGTCGAAAACGGCGGCAAACAGAGGATCATAGTCCCAGGTAATAATCAGACCGCCTTTATGCGCAGGTGGTTGAAGCTCCGGTGGCAAGCCGGACTGATGGATTTGCCGAACTAAAGCGGTAGCTGGATGCGGCAGATGCCGACATCGTGCTTGTCAACAAGCGGCTTGACGAGGGATAGGGTCAGTGATTTTTCTGGTGATTGTCACATAATAAGAGCAGCATGATGCATGTATCTTTAATATGTCGTGACTGCAGATGGAGCTGCCACCGTGGAGACCCTTCGGGCGGAGCTTGCCCGAGCCAAGGAGCAAGCAAGGAGTAGCAATGCGGCCGCTTTAAAGGCGGCCGAAGAGGTAAGGGCCGAACAGGCCGCGCATTGCGAGAGCAAAGAAAAAATAGCCAATATGGCTGTAGAGTTAAAAGATGCTGCTGACCGTTACCAGCTTCTTGAAGAAGAAAACTGGGCGAAGGCGACGGACCTAGAAAAGGCCCGGGTGGCTGCCAAGGAAACCCGCTCCAAAATTAGAGCGACAAAGGAGGAGCTGCATCAAGCTGCTAATATTGTATCTGGGAAGCCCTTCTTGTTGCGGACTAAGTTTGGGGATCCGAAGTATGCACCTCTGGACCGGCTATGGAGTTCTGCGGACGCCTACGGGGATTTGGCTGCAAGTGCTCCTGATGCGGTTGAGTTCTTCAAGGATCGGAAAGATCACGAAGTGGAAAAACTATTTTGGTCACAGTTTCATGCTCCAGCCTGTCCGCTGCTGTTGAATGAGCAAATGACCGAGTGGGCCGAGCTCCATAGATTATCCGGACTTGCCATGAGGTCCATTGTGGATCATCTGTGGCCGAGAGGGCCAAGGCCGAATAGCTACTTTAGCTTAGTGCAACAATTCCTTGGTGTTGTGCCACACATCGATGCTGTAAAGAGGTCGGCGTGCATAGAAGGCTCGCGGATGGCCCTTGCCAGTGTCAAAACATATTGGGCGGAGATGGATGCCACCACTATTGCGTCACAGGGTTCGTCCATAGGCCGAGTGGCTGCCGAGCACTACTTTGAAGAAGTTCTTGAAGGCGCTCGTTCGATAGAGGCTCAGTGCTCGAAAAATATTATGTTTGAGTGACATGTATTCCCATTGTAAAAACAATGTTTTATTGAATTTATCCAGGCTGTATTTATACTTTTTCCCGAAAGTACTATAATGCCTCCTGTGCGGCCGTTTATATATATATATATATATATACTAGCAAAAGGGCCCGTGCGTTGCAACGGGAGAAAAATATATCACATTCTCTTCTAATCTAGAAAAGATGGTATACAATCTAGGAATCTGTTTCATAATTCCAGCTCGTCTATTTCAACATGCTTTGCATGTAGATTTAAAAAGTACATACAAACAGGCTAGCGATAATCCATTTATTCAAGACATACGTGGAATAATGTGTTATTGTGGGTAAAGGAAAACGACAAGAATATACGATGATACATTAGCACACTATACGGAGACATGCATGCATCATGGACGGTTTTCGGTTCAAGCATCACCAACTTATGGCATGGTCAACAACATTTAATGTTGAAGTTATTTAAAAATCCATAATTATTTCTAATAAATTATTTCTCCACCATATAAAATCTAAAATAAGTATTTTAAACTTCCACTTTGAAAGAATAGACTAAAGCATTAAGTATATGCAAGTCACCTTAAATTCAACCAGAATATTGTTTTCGAAGTCAAGTGATTTTATTATTTTTAGAACAATAGTAGCTTAATTTTGAGTTAAAATAAGTAGGATTTTTTTTAGTATTTATAAGAGAATTCGTGTACTGCTGGCTGCTGCTGATTTACAAGGTGATCACTGATGGGATCGATGTACATATCTGTAGTTAATCTATATTAGCGCCCACACACACATGTACCTTGGGTGTTTCCTCATGGCACCGTACCTGGCGGAGATAGACTTGGACCGCGTTGAGGTAGAGCATCGTCGCCATCAAAGATAGATGGCAATCAGAGAGGTGAAATTACATATGTCTGGGAGAAAGACGTCCATTGTAGAGTGAAATCTTCTTTTGTTTTTCTCTGATCGTAAAAAACAGTGGGGAATGCTCACAATCACACAAAAGAGCAAAACCATATTGCATACCTGAGTGTCTGGATGTGACTACGAATTAACAAATCAGGGTGGGTGATCATGTAGGTTCTCGTTCACAAATCAGCATGCTGCGGAAAGCATAATGAGATATCCTGGAAGTAGGAAATATCCGACCAGCAAGGAGCAGTCATTATTTTGCTACTGGCCTTTGCACACATAACTGAAAGTGGGATCGGTATTACTTAAATGCTGAAAAGAATCTTCTGACAATAGCAGTCATCAAGGAAACATGAACAGTTTGTGCATAACTTGGCTATTAGCCTTGGCACAAATCAATTAAAAGTGTGATTAGTAAGACAATTACATTATAAAAAACTCAAAGCTTTTACAAAATGATGGCAAAACTGCATACACAAAAGATAACTTTCATAACCAAAAATACTATCTAATTGACTAAATTTCCTTTGCTTCCACGTCGTGGAAGTAGGGACGGACTTGTACGCATCTAGCCTGCAATCTGCACTTTGTGCAGCGCCATTGGCAGCGACACCGGAGCGAACCGCTTTGCGACTTCTCGTCGGCTCTCTTCTTCTATGTCCCAGCTCATGACGACTTGTAGAAGGAACGCGACATGCGTTTTCCACAACCTAGAATGAAAAATCTTGGTAGCAAAGGAAAATGTCGAGGAATGAGAAAGAGCAAATGTCTCTGTCTAAATAGCACAGTTAGTATTACAGCAAACAAACCTGCACCAACTGCCTTAACTGAACCTTGAAATCAAGACCTAGTTTAATCTGATCTGGCCAAAATAAGCAGTGAATTCATGGAACATATAGTCATTTTCTAAAAGGAAACATATAGTTAGATTGTCCACTCTAGATCAAAGACTGCAGTTTGAAGGGACTGTCCAATCTACATAAATCATGACCATGTTTTCTACATTTCCTAACTAAAACAACATTGTCTGAACATTGGCTTAGGCATACTGTAATACAAATTGCAAACTGCTGACAAGTGTTGACCTGTCGTTGGTTTTTGATGACCATATAAATTTACTTGGGTGGAAAGAAAATTTCAGTCATAGTGATAGCTCCAGCCAACAACCAAAAAAGTAGTCTCATTGGTTATAAACATCGAGCAGTCCAAAAAGTTGTCGGCTCTAGAGCAGTACGGAACATCATCATAATCAGATATATCCTGAGAATACTGAAAATGTACAGCCAGCAACATGAACAAAGATAACATGGCACACACTTAAATGATGGGGAAGAAACATGATGTGTTTCTTACAATGAAAAAAAATAAGTTATCTCTTCAGTGGTGCAAACACATTATTGCCACAATGGGCATAGAAGTCGCTTTGCAGGCTAAAAGTACTACCTCCGTACCAAAATATAAGATATTTGGAAGGCCTGGTACGGAGGTAACACTATTTTTGTTGGTAATAGCACATAGAGAATAATATAGACAACTAAATGAAGTTAAAAATGGTATGTTTAATCATGTAATATCATGCATGTACACTAAAGAAAGGACAGTTGTCTTTGATAGAATTTCCAGTTCACCTGCACTGTGAAAGGACTGGAATCGCATATAAATGCCATTATCCAGTGAACTAAGGTCTCAATGCCATTCTCCAGCATATGATTGATCACATCCTGGATGCTTTGCATCTACGGAAGAAGAAAATATGTCAACACAGAGCAAGATAAATAACATCTAAACGAAAGTAGTAGAGGATGCTTGGGCCGCTTTCAGATATGTTCTGTTCATTGTTTTTATCTTTGCAACCTGATGGATCTTTTGGATTAATTGAGAAGCCCACTTGTGATGCCACTGGTATTTAGATTCTGAAGAAACTGTGGATAGCAAACTTAAGTGTGTTTCCCTTGCTTTTAGTAGTCCTCTCATCACCACCTGACGGCTGTTCGATTGCGCATTGACGAAGGCATGTATGCAGTTTCTCAATCTGGCGAAATAGATAATTTAAGTAGGAATTTCTACCATGAATAACTACACAAAGTTTGCTCAGTTTCAGCAGCCGAGCAATGCCGGGTAGCCCATTCTCATCGCTGGAAACTATGGACATGAGAATATCTCCATGTTCATTTTCTCTATGGATGTACTCCCTCCGTTCCTAAATATTTGTCTTTCTAGACATTTCAAATGACTACTACATACGGATGTATGTAGACATATTTTAGAGTGTAGATTCACTCATTTTGCTCCGTATGTAGTCACTTGTTGAAATGGCTAGAAAGACAAGTATTTAGGAACGGAGGGAGTAGTAACTAACCATCATTAGGTTACACGACAACCATGATTAGATGAAGTATGATATCCCCTTACGTGAAAGACAAAACCTTTATAAGTTGGAGTCTGGCTTGGACCTTATTTTCTTATTTATAATCTATTACTGTAACTTTTATAATGTAAAGCCTCTCTGTTTTGTCGTCCAAAAATTGGGAAGCAAGAAACAGAATTATCTCTGTACTGAAAAGAACTACAAAATCTAAAAGGATTTACCTATTAGCGCTTGAAGTCGTCCAGGTAGACGACTATCAAGCATAATGCAGTATTCAGCAACCATCATTTCAAGGCGATTTACATACAATTGCATGTTCTACACGTTCGGAAGTAGTACCACTGTGAATGGAGCTCCCTGATGCAGCTGATATGGATGCATACCTGGAAAGAACACAAGGACAAAGTATACGGGGGATATTGCTTGACACCGGCTCATGTGCTTCACCAGCTAAGGGAAGACCTTGGGATTGGGCGTCGTGCACTGTTCCAGAATCTTCATGATGCTAATGCTAGAACGGCCAATAGAACCTGATTGAGAAATCACCGTTTCCCTTCCTAGTCCTCTAGTGATGTTTGGTGGGGCAACCCATTGTTGCTGTAGGTACATTAGGTAAAGCCTCTACTCCTTTTTCTTCCATTATTATTCAGCTGCAGATGCAAATCATCTAATGGGTA
Organism: Triticum urartu; assembly: GCF_003073215.2. Lineage (NCBI taxonomy): Eukaryota > Viridiplantae > Streptophyta > Magnoliopsida > Poales > Poaceae > Triticum > Triticum urartu. The sequence goes on along the minus strand of NC_053025.1, from coordinate 217,971,861 downwards.
AGATGTATTTTTTTCTTTGCCATACCAAAAAAGGATGTAGTTACTTACCATCCTACCATCATTCCATTACACAACAATCCTGATTAGGAGAAGTATGATATCCCCTTCCGTGAAAGACAAAATATTTAGAAGTAGTAGTCCCACTTGGACCATATTTTCTTGTTAAAAATCTATTAGTTCTTAAAATGTAAAACTTCTTTATTTTTCACATCCAAGTATTGGGAAGCACCAAACAATATTATGTTTGTACCAAAGAAAGAAGAACAAAACCTAAAAGGATTAAGTTATTGGTGCTTGAAGGTCGTCCAGGTAGATGACTATAATTGTAACATTCAGCAACCATCATTCCAAGGCGATTTACTTCATACAATTTATCTACTACATGTGTGTTGTGTTTCCACATCAATATCACCTTTATTTGTAACTGGCATATTTATAGGACAGGTTCTGTAATACATAAAAACTCTAGGTCTAATACTACATTTTAAATTGTGAAGCAAAATTCAAGATTATCAGGCCCAATGGAATCTCATATGTCAATGAGTTACATCTAGTTGAACTGAACACACTTGCACACGGTTACAATATAATGACAATATGATAAAGAGCCGCAATTTTCCTTTCATATAAAGGAAAGGGGAATATATTACTGTCACAGTAAGATTGGATAGGATCAAAGTATAATTTCCGTTGAAAAGCTCACTGATAAAAAAAAAGTGTACCAAATTGGGGAATTTTTAGGCAGTCAAATTTTTCTATGAAGTGGTACAGTAGAAAGAAGAAATTACCTAGGCAGAATCAAGCCGGCAGTTCGAAGAACATCACCTCGCCTCACAATAGGGTGGTGGCGATGTTCACCATTGGAACCAGGCGGATGGGTCCGACGGCAGATAGAGTGTGCCTAGGAGTGGCTAGTGGCGAAGCCAGCGGTGTTGGGGAAACCAATGTCAAGGTGGAAGCAGCGGGGAGGAGTCCCGGAGGCGCCATGGTAGCAAGGTCGGGGAGCCGCCAATGGCCGCGACGTCGAGTGCCACCGGCGGTAGAAGGCCGCGGGTCCCCGGTAGTGGATGGGTGCGAGTGTGTTGGCACTTGGTGTAGGGGTAGGCGCGGTGGCGGGGTAGGAGGCGGCGGCGGACGGCTGTGAGGGGCGGGGCGGGGCTGGATGTCCAGATGAGATCGAGAGGAAGGCTGGGTTTGTTTTTCTATTCTATCACTCGTACCGCCCAGGTTCAGTTAATATGAGGACTGCGGGCCGAATTACTAAATAGTACAGTGACCTTCGTGTAGAAAGGACGCGACGGTGAAAACGTGCTAACATCATGCTATTAGTACCACCTCGTTTATATTACGATTTTGTCTATACGAATCCTAAAAGTGTATTGCGACTGGGCAAAAGCGTATTGTGACGGTGAACCCACTGAGTCAATCCGTGCTTTATTATTAGGGAAAGATATAACCTGAAAGATGGCAGTCGTCGGCTTCAGCCCCCACGCATATAATGCGGGGGTGTTCGCAGAAGACGCATGTTCACACTTGATCCAATGTCTTGGTCCATTAAGGAGGTGATAGCGCAGCGAACTAGGAAATCGGACTATTATGTTTTAACACTTTCACTTAGCCAGAGGAGTTTGACAGTGGGGCTACTATATATCCCCTGGTGGCTCTGCGCTCATCCGAATTCGGGGCGTGTACATGCCTGGCCGGGAAACGGCCCTTCGTCAAGGCGGAGGAATCCCGAAGATTCCGCTAGGTCATCGAGTGGTTGACCAGTCTCACGCTATATCATGACAGTCAGTTTTTGGCTTTCTCTACTGAGGTGCTCATCCGGATGAACCAGGGCACAATCGCAGTAGTTCTCCTAGTGACGCCTTAGCCGATAGAGCGGAACGTAAGGCAGCAAAACACAGGAGCCGGGCAAACCCAACATTTGACCAAAGACATGATTCGGAGCTGTGCATATAAGGCCAAACTCGCGACGCCGCACACTCCCTAAGGTATTCGGTCTTTATGATGTAAACCGGGCTTAAACAGTGCCCTTTGTAATAAGCCCCTAGTGTCCAGGTATGTGCAATATTCTGACGTGGCCACATGCCAATACGTCAGCATCCTTCTCAATTATACTGAGAATTCGAGGGATGTGTATCAACAAGAGACAGTAAAAAAGGTTTACGCAGGGTCTTAATCTAAAAAGAATCCTTGAAACGGGTCCCTGCTGCATGTCTGCGCCTCTGTCTCCGTTGTGCCATATCCTGGACGGGTGTAGCACGATGGTCATCTATAAAAGAGAGGAAATTAGTTGAAAAGTTGTCGTGCAAAAAGGTAGGTTATACTAAATAAACCATGTACAGTTCAAGATGAGTAAAGTTGAGCCTAATTGTCACTTGTTTACACGCATTAAGCCCCTTGTATTCTTATAGGGGTATAGCCATCAAACCTGTATTAATTATATATAGCTACACCGGACTTGTCTAACCGTGGCCGTGGTCTTAACGACCTGTCAGATGCTCTAGTTGGTGAGGACGTCTAGTGTGCGGCTGCCAAGGCGGCCGCATGGTCTTCCGCGCGCAAGTAGCGCTCAATATTTCTATTTGTTGTAATGATGCCACGTGGACTGGGCATCTTGGGCATGAGATAAGCGTAATGCGATATTGCATTAAAGCGAGCGAAAGCTTCGCATCCGAGTAATGCTTGATAGCCACTTTGGAACGGAGCGATGTGGAAGGTTAAATTTTCGCTGCGGAAGTTATCGGGAAAGCCGAATATAACCTCTAGTAGCAGGGAGCCCGTGCAATGGGCTTCTAGGCCTGGCGTTACTCCTTTAAAGGTAGTATTGCTATGGCTGATTTTTGTTGGGTCTATCCCCATTTTGCGGACTGTGTCCTGATATATCAGGTTTAAACTACTGCTGCCGTCCATCAGGACTCGTGTGAAGTGGTATCCGTCAATTATCGGGTCTAACACCAAGGCAACCCATCCTGCATGCCGGATATTTGCCGAGTAATCCTGATTGTCAAAGGTGATCGGTTGGGACGAACAGTGGCAAAACTCCGCGGTGATAGGCCCTGGGGCATGTGTCTCTAGGAGTGCCGCTTTGTTTCTCCCCTTTGTCATGTGTAACACGTTTACTGTTTTGACTTCTGGTGGGAATTTCTTCTGTTCCCCAGTGCTTTGCTTGCGAGGCTCGTCCTCGTCTTCGCTTGGTGTATCATACCCCTTGTGTTCGGCGTTGAGCTTGCCGGACTGCTTGAAGACCCAACATTCTCTATGGGTATGATTTGCAGGTTTATCGGGGGTGCTGTGGATCTGACATATTTTGTCCAAAATCTTATTTAGGCTGGACAGTTCGTCTCTGTTGCCTTTGGAGGGTAACTTTTGCTGACTTGGCCGATAGCTTCTGAATCTGGCGTTTACCGCCGTGCTTTTCGGCTGTCTTCTTTATTCCGGCACTTGTTTTTGCTGCGTCGTGGCTTCCCGTTTCCATCCCTGACTTCGGATGTACTTGGATCGCTGGTGCTACATCGGGCTAACTAGCTGTCCTCATCGTGCAAAAGCGGGTCATGAGGCTTGTTAATGCTGCCATTGTTCTCGGCTTTTCTTGGCCGAGGTGTTTGGCGAGCCATTCATCTCGAACGCTATGCTTGAAAGCTGCTAAGGCTTTGGTGTCCGGACAGTCGACTATTTGGTTCTTTTTAGTGAGAAACCTGTTCCAAAGATTTCGGGCCGACTCTCCGGGTTGTTGAGTTATATGACTTAAATCGTCTGCATCCGGTGGTCGGACATAGGTCCCTTGAAAATTTGCCCGAAAAGCGTCTTCGAGCTTCTCCCAGCTTCCAATGAAGTTTTCGGGGAGGCTTTTAAGCCAATGCCGAGCTGGCCCTTTGAGCTTGAGGGGTAAGTACTTGATGGCGTGGAGATCGTCTCCTCTAGCCATGTGGATATGGAGGATGTAGTCCTCAATCTAGACCCCAGGGTCTGTCGTTCCGCCGTATGCCTCTATGTTTACGGGTTTGAATCCCTCTGGAAATTCATGGTCCAGCACCTCATCGATGAAACATTGGGGGTGTGCGACACCCCTGTATTTGGGTGTACCGTGGTGTTCGGATGTTTGTTGTGTTGCATTGCGTGCTGGAGCGCGCTTGCTTGGCCCATAGATGGATCTGGTTGCGCCGTCCTTTTGATGCGAGCCCTCACGTGGATCGCGTACTGGCTTGTGTGCGGCATCGTTTGCCGCTCTGTGTTGGCCACGAGGTTGTCTATCCGACCGGATGGCTGTTTTGTTTTTTGATTGAGGGGGATCTAAGGCCTCCTCATCGAATTCAGGTAGAAGCTTTCGCTTCGGGTAGCTCTTTGTGTGGCCACTACCGCCGTACTTTGCTGCAGTGTTGAGTACTTCACTCCATCTAATTCTGAGTGTGTCTTGTGCAGCCCTGAGCCTTTGCTTCTGCTTTTTCAGACTCCTCGCAGTGGCAACAAGCCTTTGATGTTTATTCTGTTGCTCCGAGTGCCTGTTCGGTGTGATGTCGTCCGGACTGTTATCTTCGACGGAGTCGGGTTGTTCGGTTTGATTCCCCGTGTTGCCGTGGTCGGATGATGGTTCAATGCCATGTTTGTCATCCGCTGGCTCACCCTGCTCTATCGCTGGGTCTATATGATCGCTGTTTCTGCCGAGGCGGGATTTGGAGTGACGCTTACGCCGCCGTTTTGACTGCATCTCGAGGAAACAACCCTTCGTTGCGTCCTTCCGTTCCTCGTCGTCGCTTTCTTTGGGTGTGTCCACCATGTATACATCATATGATGAAGTGGGCGTCCAGTGCCATGTGGGAAGTGGCTCCTGTTCGTCTCCTGCATCATCGTCCATACCATCGATGTATTCGGAGTCGAAGTCGAGCATGTCGGTCAAATCGTCGACAGTGGCCACTAAGTGGGTGGTGGGTGGGCGGCGAATTTCTTCATCATCCGCATCCCAATCCTGCCGGACATAGTTCGGCCAGGACTCTCCGGACAGGGAAAGAGACCTTAATGAGTTCAGTATGTCACCGAAGGGCAAGTGCTGAAAGATATCCGCGGAGGTGAACTCCATGATCGGAGCCTAGTCAGATTCGATAGGCACGGGCGCAGGCGGTTGGGAGTCCGTGGCGGGGGAAGAATCCGGCAGTTTGGCGTCATGGCTCTAGTGAAGGGTAAGGTCGATACTTGGCTCGATCGCCGATGAGAATGCGGCCTCCGTGGCGGGGTCTATCCACCCGTCCCTGGAGGGCGCAGTTGGCTCTGAATTGAGGGTCGGAGCGGTCGCCGGTGCATCTCCTAAACACTGTCCGATGGTAGAGCTAAATCATGCTCATCGTGACCGTGCGGCGCACTCGGCAAGGCTCGAATCCATCGAAAATCAAGTCTCCGTGGACGTCGGCTGTGTAGTTCAAGTTTCCAAATCTGACCTGATGGCCAGGGGCGTAGCTCTCGATCTGCTCCAGATGGCCATGCGAGTTGGCCCGCAGTGCGAAGCCGCCGAATACAAAGATCCGTCCGGGGAGAAAAGTCTCACCTTGGACTGCATCGCTATCGATAATTGAAGGAGCCATCAAGCCTAACGATGAAAACACAGAGGACCTCTCAATGAAAGCACCAATGTCGGTGTCAAAACCGGCGGATCTCAGGTAGGGGGTCCCGAACTGTGCGTCTAGGCGGATGGTAACAGGAGGCAGGGGACACGATGTTTACCCAGGTTCGGGCCCTTTTGATGGAGGTAAAACCCTACGTCCTGCTTGATTGTTCTTGATAATATGAGTAGTACAAGAGTTGATCTACCACGAGATCAGAGAGGCTAAACCCTAGAAGCTATCCTATGGTATGATTGTATGTTGTTCGTCCTACGGACTAAACCCTCCAGTTTATATAGACACCGGAGGGAGCTAGGGTTACACAGAGTCGGTTACAAGGAAGGAGATCTACATATCCCTATTGCCAAGCTTTCCTTCCACGCCAAGGAGAGTCCCATCCAGACACGGGACGAAATCTTCAATCTTGTATCTTCATAGTCCAACAGTCCGGCCAAAGGATATAGTCCGGCTGTCCGGATACCCCCTAATCCAGGACTCCCTCACTCGGTTTTTGTTTTGTTCACATGATTTGTGTCCTTTGTGTTTTTCTTTTTCTTAAATAACCATGCTAGTATGAGATGTCCCTTCATCAATTTATAGAATAATTCATGTGCTTCACTTAAATCTTTTAAGTATGATCTTATAGAATTGGTCTTTGAGCTTCACTTAAATCTTTTGAGTATGGTTTTATAGAATGTTTCGTGTGCTTCACTTATAAATTTTGAGCTTGGATATGGGTTAGTCTATATTAATTGTAGAATGCTCCATGAACTTCACTTATATCTTTTGGAGTATGAATAACACTATCATCTAAAGCGGTTTTGGAAGAGTGTCAACTTTAGGAACTAGTGATCCCGCTATTCTGAATGAGGAGAATTTTGCTTATGTGGAGAGTAGTAAAATTTCTATGTTCGTAGATCATGAAAAGAATGCTTTATGTGATGGTAATATTGTTGAAATCATTCATGATGCTACTGAAAATTATTATGAGGGAGGAATACATGCTTGTAGGAGTGCAATAATATCAAGTTTTCCTCTCTATGTGCTTAAAGTTCTGAAGTTATACTTGTTTTGCCTTCCTATGCTAGTTGATTCTTGTTCCCATAAATTGTGTGCTCACAAAATCCCTAGGCGTAGGAAGTGGGATAGGTTTAAATGTTCTAGTCATCTTATTCATGATGCTCTTTTTATGTTTCAATTCTTATCTTTTGTATGAGCATCATTGAAATTATCATGCCTAGCTAAAAGGCATTAAAGAAAAGCGCTTGTTGGGAGACAACCCAATATTTACCCTTATTGTTTTGTGTGTGTTTACATGATTAAGATACTGTATTAATCATTTTTTATATATTTTGTTTCAATAAAGTACCAAGTAAGACTTTTGGGAAGACTTGGGTGAAAGTTAATGTGATCTTGCTGTAAAAAACAGAAACTTTGCGCTCACGAGATTAGCTGCCATTTTTTACATAAGAGTGCTTTGGTCCTGATTCTTTTTGAAGAAGATTAATAGACAAATTTCTCACGTCCACTAATTTATTTAATATATTTTTTTAGTAGCATAAGTATGGTTGGTGTTCAAATCATTACAGACTGTTCTGTCTCTGACAGATTCTGTTTTCATTGCATAGTTTGCTTGTTTTCAAGTTTCTATGGCTTATATTTCTCAATATAAATTGTAGAAATGATATGGTACAGAAGGCATTGTGTGAGAACAATTATGATCCTTGTCTTTGATAATACCAAAGTGAATGGTTTACTCTTTATCATACTAACCTATCTCACGAAGTTCCGTTAAGTTTTGTGTGATTGAAGTTTTCAAGCTTTGGGTGAGATATCGATATGAGGATAATAAGGAGTGGAAAGACCCTAAGCTTGGGGATGCCCAAGGCACCCCAAGGTAATACTCAAGGAAGACTCAAGCGCCTAAGCTTGGGGATGCCCCGGAAGTCATCCCCTCTTTCGTCTTCAAAATTATCGGTATACCTTACTCGGAGCTATATTTTTATTCGTCACATGATATGTCTTTTGCTTGGAGCGTATTTTCAATTTTACTTGTTTTTTGAATAAAATCATTGGATCTGAAATCTTGAATAAAAAAAGAATCCTCCCATGGCTAGTTAATTATTTGACTACTCAGTGTCCTTCACTTATATCTTTTTGGAGTAGTTTGTCATTTACTCACGTGCTTCACATATATCCTATGAGTAATGGTTGAATGAATTGAATATGATAAATCTGAATTTATATATGTTTGATATGCTTATACCATGGGGAGTAATGACTTCACACCGAATAAGTATAGTTAGTAAACTTATTGAAAGTTAGCAAACGTAGAATTGGTCACTTGAACAATTTATGAAAGTATATTGAACGAAGAGAGATTTCACATATAAATATAATATCTTGGACATCTTTTGTAATTCTGAGAACTCATTAAAATATGACATGCTAAAAGGTTGATGTCGGACAAGGAATACAACGTAATGGGTTATGTTTTCTTATATCCAAAATAAAGTATATTGTCTTGGATCATCCAACATGTTGAGCTTGCTTTTCCCCCTCATGCTAGCCAAATTCTTTGCACCAAGTAGAAATACTACTTGTGCTTCCAAACATTCCTTAAACCAGTTTTGCCATGGGAGTCCACCATACCTACCTATGGATTGAGTAAGATCCTTCAAGTAAGTTGTCATCGGTGCATGCAATAAAAATTGCCCTCTAAATATGTATGATCTATTAATGTGGAGAAAATAAGCTTTATACGATCTTGTGATGTGGAAGAAATAAAAGCAACAGACTGCATAATAAAGGTCCATATCACAAGTGGCAATATAAAGTGACGTTCTTTTGCATTAAGATTTTGTGCATCCAACCATAAAAGCGCATGACAACCTCTGCTTCCCTTCGCGAAGGGCCTATCTTTTAATTTTATCTTCTACCTTATGCAAGAGTCATGGTGATCTTCACCTGTCCTTTTTACATTTTATCCATTGGCAAGCACATTGTGTTGGAAAGATCCTAATATATATCCAATTGGATGTAAGTTATCATGAACTATTATTGTTGACATTACCCTTGAGGTAAAAGGTTGGGAGGAGAATCTATAAGCCCCTATCTTTCTCTGTGTCTGATTAAAACTTTGAACCCATAAATATCACATGAGTGTTAGAAATTGTGAAAGATTAAATGATAGTTGAGTATGTGGAGTGAGGGAGTCCTGGATTAGGGGGTCTCCGGACAGCCGGACTATCTCCATTGGCCGGACTGTTAGACTATGAAGATACAAGATTGAAGACTTCGTCTCGTGTCCGGATGGGACTCTACTTGGCGTGGAAGGCAAGCTAGGCAATATGTATATGGATATCTCCTACTTTGTAACCAACCTTGTGTAACCCTAACCCTCTCCGGTGTCTATATAAACCGAAGGGTTTTAGTCCGTAGGACAACAACAATCATACCATAGGCTAGCTTCTAGGGTTTAGCCTCTCTGATCTCGTGGTAGATCTACTCTTGTACTACCCATATCATCAATATTAATCAAGCAGGACATAGGGTTTTACCTCCATCAGGAGGGCCCGAACCTGGGTAAAACTTCATGTCCCCTGCCTCCTGTTACCATCCGGCCTAGACGCACAGTTCGGGACCCCCTACCCGAGATCCGCCGGTTTTGACACCGACATTGGTGCTTTCATTGAGAGTTCCGTTGTGCTGTCGCCACCAGGAAGGATGTCTCATCCCGTCTTTAAATACGGCACTATTGCTGAGGGAGCTTTGGCTATCGGCCAAACTCTCTGGCTAGGTGGTTTTCTTATGACCGCCTGTTCGGCCGCTGCGCCGATGATAACTTCTCGGGTCATCGAAAGCAATCTTCACGTCAACTCGGAACTCGCCGAGCAGTTAGATCCAATGGAGCTCTCTTCCCTAAACGAGCTCTTGGATCGCATTGCCGCCCTGGGAGTCGCTACAGACTACGATCAGATTGGGCCTAAACCCGATCTGAGAGAGATCAACTCTCCCCAGGTCACCCATCACGTTGCAGTGGTTGAGGAACAATGCGGCAACCCTTCATCTATCTTAAGGACTAGCTATGTCTGGATTCCCGATCCCTCCAAGCCGGATACCCACGAAGGGGAGGACGTCACTCAAGGCCTGAACCTAGAATAAGGCAGCGGGCTAGATTTATCGGAAAACATCCAAGAATCCAAACTTTCGAGTTCGAAAACTCCTTGGCCCCTGAGTCTCAGATTGGGTAAGGATTCGGATTCAATTCCACCCACCCACCCAAACATACGCAATCTATCCCAAATCAGGAAAGAGCCCGAAGAAACAGTACACCATTACTGGGCCAGATTCCTCCTGGTCATGAACAGGATAAAGGACTGCCGCGAGGAAGACGCAATTTCATTTTTCTGCAATAATTGCATGGACAAGGGAATCCTCAACGCCATAAGTCGCCGCGAAATTACACGCTTTGCCGACTTGGTGTCCATAGTACGAAAGTACTGTGCGATGGAAAGCGCCTGGAAAACCGAAATAAAATTTTGGGATAATCCGGCCCTGAATACAAACCCAGTCCGAAATAAAAGGGTGCATTATCACAATACACCTGGGTTAACTATCAAAAAGCAAAAGCCCTCTACGGGGCAAGGAACCGTACTGGAGGGATGGCTCAATGGACGCTGCAAAATTCATAGTACAGCGGATGCAATACCAACGCACAGCCTTAGAGCATGTTGGATACTCCGGCAGGTGGCCAAAAGTGGTGAGGATCTACTCCTCCCAAAAACCACATAGCACCATACCGTGGACAACAATACGATGTTAACGGTCTTTGAGACCTTCGCGTCAAATAATAGACGCAAGAGAACACTCCGCAGCATGGTCGAAATCTGCCACATAGCAGAAATAAATCCTTGGAGTGACACGGCTATTACCTTCAATGCCAGTGACGAACCCAAATTCCGAACAGCCCGAGCACCAGCCGCACTGGTCCTCAGTCCAATCGTGGACGGCTTTCGACTCACCAAGGTACTCATGGACGGCGGCAGCGGATTAAACCTCATCTATGAGGAAACTCTTCAAAAGATGGAAATAGACTGGAGCCGCATTGAGCAAAGTAGCACAACCTTTAGAGGAATCATCCCCAGTCGGGAAGCACGCTGTGCTGGGAAAATCACACTAGATATGGTATTCGGCACGCCGGATAATTACAGGCCCGAAGAAATTACATTCCAAGTGGCCCCGTTCAGTAGCGGATACCATGCTCTACTAGGGCGGGAGGCGTTTACAATCTTCCAAGCCATACCCCATTACGGGTACATGAAGCTCAAAATGCCCGGGCCCAACGGAATCATCACTCTTGCTAGTGATCAGGACATAGCACTCCGCGCCAAAAATAAGACAGCCGCACTGGCCCTCGAGGCACTATTCGAAGCCCTAGCGGCCGAGGAACTAACTGCGCTGCGCTCCACGATGAACAGGGATGATGTGATACTCGATAAAAGATCCAAGTCCACATCCTTTAAACCGGCGGACGAAATAGTCAAATTCCAAGTCCATCCAACGGACCCTACAAAAACAGCTTCCATCGGGGCACAATTAAACCCTGATGTCGACGCCGCACTGCGAGAGTTCCTACGTGAGAACTGGGACATTTTTGCCTGGCACCCTTCAGACATGCCAGGAATCCCACACAGGCTGGCTGAGCACAGCTTAAATATCCTAAAAGGATTCAAGCCAGTCAAGCAGGCTCTTCGACGTTTCTCCGAGCCTAAGAGACAAGCCATGGGAGAGGAACTAGCCAAGCTATTGGAGGCCGGATTCATCAGAGATATAAAACATCCGGACTGGCTAGCAAACCTGGTGATGGTACCAAAGAAGGACAAATCCTGGCGCTTGTGCATCGATTTTAAGGACCTTAACAAGGCTTGCCCAAAGGATCTCTTCCCCCTCCCCCGCATCGATCAAATCATCGATGCTACCGCAGGACACGATTCATTGTGTTTCCTCGACGCATACTCCGGCTACCATCAAATTAAAATGGCGGAGCCAGACCAAGCCGCAACGGCATTCATCACACCATATGGCCCATTCTGCTTCAACACAATGCCCTTCGGGCTCAAAAACGCCGGCGCAACATATCAGCGCATGATTCAGACATGTCTGGCAAACCAGATCGGCAAAACAGTGGAGGCATATGTGGATGACGTGGTCGTTAAAACCAAGCATGTCGAAATTCTAGTAGACGACTTGAGGCTCACATTCGACAACCTCCGAACATATGACATCAAGCTCAATCCAGAAAAATGCGTTTTCGGCGTACCAGCCGGAAAGCTCCTGGGATTCATTGTCTCCAGTAGAGGTATTGAAGCTAATCCGGACAAAATTCGAGTGTTGTCACATTTGGCTACCCCAACAGACCTCAAACAAATACAAAAATTGACTGGATGCGTGGCGGCTCTAAGCCGCTTTATCTCCCGCTTGGGAGAAAAGGCATTACCCCTTTATCGCCTCCTCCGGCGCACCGAACACTTTGAGTGGACGGATGCCGCCTCGGCCGGACTCAACAAAATAAAAGCCATATTAGCAACAAACCCAGTCCTGGCCGCGCCAAACATTGGCGAACCAATGCTATTATACATTGCGGCAACTCTTCAAGTAGTAAGCGTAGTGCTCGTCGTCGAGCGAGAAGTGGACGGACACAAATTCCACCTTCAAAAGCCGGTTTACTATGTGTCCACTGTCCTTAATCCATGCAAATCACGGTACCCGCATTATCAAAATATAGCGTACGCGGTATTTATGGCATCCCGGAAGCTGCGACACTACTTTCAAGAGTGTTCGATAACGGTAGCCTCGGAAGTACCACTTAACGATATTATAAACAACCGCGACAGGCCGGATTGCCAAATGGGCCATTGAGCTCCTCCCGTTCGACATAACTTACAAGCGACGGCGATCTATCAAGTCGCAAGTTTTGGCTGACTTCCTTGCTGAGTGGATGGAAGCCGAACTCCCTAAAGAGTACGACACATATTCAAACTGGATCATGCACTTCGACGGCTCCAAAATGTTGGCTGGTCTGGGGGCTGGCGTCGTTTTGACGTCCCCAACAGGAGACACCATTCAATACGTACTACAAATAATGTATACGGACTCCAACAACGTAGCCGAATATGAGGCCCTTCTACATGGTCTCCGGATGGTAGTATCCATGGGCATTCAACGCCTAGAGGTGCGTGGGGATTCGAATCTCGCGATATCCCAAATAAATGGAGACTTTGATGCCAAGGATCCGAAAATGGCAGCTTATCGCAATGCCGTCCTAAAAATGTTAGCTCGGTTCGAGGGGCTCGAATTTCACCATGTGGCTCGGGAAAACAACCAGGCGGCGGATATCCTTGCCTGCATCGGCGCAAAACGCAATGCGGTACCTCCCAACATATTTCTGGAACGGCTCTTCAAGCCATCCATAGCATGGGAAGGGGACACTGGTAACAACAGTCTGGACCCGGCCAAAATACCCGATACCGAACTCTCTGACATAATCGGAGGCTCCGCCACCGAAATAACACAATCAGCCCACGAAATAATGGCCATTATTGCCCCGTGGACAGAACCATTCCTGGCCTACCTAACTAGATAGGAACTTCCGGAGGACCAAAATGAGGCACGCTGCATAGTGCGGCGATCCAAGGCCTACAGGGTCCATGAGGGAGAATTGTACAAAAAAAGCACTACTGGAGTCCTTCAAAGGTGCATCTCCGAAGAGGAAGGGCGGAACCTTTTGGCAGAAATTCACGCTGGATTCGGCGGTCATCACACCGCAGCCGGGGCTCTTGTAAGCAAGGCCTTCCGTACAGGATTCTATTGGCCAACGGCCTGGGCAGATGCACGGGACTTGGTCCAACGTTGCGCCGGTTGCCAACTCTTTGCAAATCAAAGCCACATGCCACCCACCGCCCTCCGATCAATCCCCATTACATGGCCCTTCACGGTCTGGGGCTTGACATGGTTGGACCCCTTAAAGGGGGAACCCACAAGAAAAAATACTTATTGGTCATGGTGGATAAATTCACCAAATGGATAGAGGCTAAATCGGTTAAAACAGCCGAATCCGGACCGGTGATAGATTTCATATCCGGGGTTGTACACCGTTACGGCGTCCCCCACAGCATCATCACTGATAACGGCATGAACTTTACGGCCGACGAGGTAAAACTCTGGTGCAGCAAAATGGGCATCAAGCTCGATTATGCTTCAGTCTATCACCCACAAACCAACGGTCAAGTCGAACGAGCAAATGGTCTTATAATGAGCGGCATTAAACCCAGATTAGTGCGCTCCTTAACGGAGTCTGACATGCACTGGGTAGAGGAGCTCGACTCCGTACTCTGGGGGCTGCGGACCACGCCAAATCGTAGTACCGGATATACACCGTTTTTTATGGTATACGGCGCAGAGGCAGTCCTACCCTGTGACATAATTCATGACTCACCTCGAGTGCGCATGTACGAAGAAAGAGAAGCCGAGCTCGATCGGCAGGACAGTCTGGACACCTTGGAGGAAGAGCGCGGCGTAGCCAAAGCCCGTTCCGCATTTTACCAGCAACAGGCTCGCAGATACCAAAGCAGAGAAGTACGGGCCAAAACTTATAACGTTGGCGAACTAGTTCTACGACTGCCGGATAAGAAAAAGAACAAGCGCGAGCCCAAATGGGAAGGTCCCTTCATTATCGACCAAGTTCTGACCGGTGGAGCGTACCGGCTGCGGGATGCATCGACTATTCGACTCGAGCCGAACCCATGGAACGCAGCCAGGCTTCGAAGATTCTACGCCTAGCACCGGACTCTATGTTAGTCCCCTCCCTTTGTCCATTTTCTGCATATGCATCATCTGTCATGTTTCCCTTTCTTTCTTTTATTTCTTTAGGCCTTCAAGGGTCACCTTGCGCCTCACTCGTACATTACAGATGTGCTGGCCACACTCTTCATACCTGGGGGCTTCTTTCACAGAAGCTTAAGTTATTTTCCTGGGCCTCACGCCCAACACATGTGTTATACTTCCGCATGTACCTTTTTTCACCATTATATGCATCGATATGACTTAAGTTTTGGCCAAGCTGGGTTGCCTGGCTCTTGTATTTATGCCCTACGTTCCCGTTAATTCGGCTAGGGCATAAGGGGAGCACCTCTGCGATTGTTACCGCCGGGTTAGCCGGACGTGTACCTCAGACTGGGTGAAGCCGAAAGCTAGCGTTCTTAAGGGAATATTTGGTCGGTGAACAAAAGATGACTTTTATTATTCATATCTGCCCCCAGATGATTTTTCTGCGCTTCTTATCGCAGTCCAGACGTGCACTTTCGGGCATGCTTACCCAGGGAAAGGAACCCTTAACGGAACTATTCTCCCTGGAAGATGTTTCTTACTACCCATGTAATATAACATAACTAGTTGGGCACTTGTCTGATAAAGCACTAATGACCCCTACGCCTGGTCTCCATGCATGCCCCGGTTCTTAAATAACCGAGAGGGTATTCGGATACACTCCGGACTGTCGGGTCCCGAGGTTGAAGCGAAAAGGTCCACCATGACAAACGATCTACAATCCGGCTAGAAGGCATTATACATGTCACTTTAAAATTACATAGTCAATTTGACTGGTTGAGTTCCTCTTCAATACCATCCAATAGGCTGTCTAGTCTACAGTCCTGTTGAGAATACTTTGCGGCTAATTCTACTTGGACGTACACTAAGCTCACAGGAATCTCCTTCCCATCAGGCCCCACAGGTCCGACTTCGGCCATGTGGTTCGGGTCAGCCTCTGTGTACCGTGTCTTCACCATTGCCCAGGCTTCCCTAGCGCCCTGACGGCAGGCCGATATCTTCCATAATCGGAAGCGCCGCCGTGCTCCCTTCAGCTTTTCTGCAAGCTCTCCAAGGCCTTCGGGTATGGAGATGGATGGCCACAAGGCCTAGGCGATGCCTTGCATCACCTGCCGAACTCGTTCGTGCAGCTGTGAGAGCTCGGGAAGGTCACCCGTTGAACCGGGCATTTCCTCGGCAGGACAACCTGTTAGCATACCTACAGACATAACTCTGTCAGCTAGCTTCCTCGCCGAACTCTTTTTCAAAGTTCGTTCAAGCACTTACTAAACATGCCGCGTCGAAGCCGCCGATTTTCCTTAACAGAATTCGACAGTTGGGCACGAACATCTTGTAGTTCCACGCCCAGCTTGGTGTTGGCATCTTGGAGATCATTTTTCTCCTGCCTCACCCTCGTAAGCACGCTCTCACCGGCCTTCAGCTGGCGTATGAGTTGTTGCTTATCCGGATTTACTCCAGCGTCATCTGCAATTTTATCGTCAGATCTGCATATACGCCGCATTCTATATGATACTTATCATTCAAAGGATATGTTACCAGAGGGGATCTCTTTGGGCTCCCATGCCGCGGCCAGTGCGGCCTGAAGTTGGGCTTTGCACTCTTCCAGCTCCTGGGATAGTTGAGTATTCTTTTCTATAAGAACCTGCATAACAAAAGATCCTTAAATCAGTTATCCTAACTATTTCAAGTCTCAGGGGCTACTGATATATATATAATCATCAAATTTTCTCACCCGTATGTCTTTTACATACTACTCCGTGGCTCTGGCTAGACCATTTTGAGCGGCACGGAGGTGCGTGTCTCCCAAGTTGAAAGCATCCAATGCCTCTTGGGAGAAACAAGTGTCACGAAGAACAGTCCGGCGACGCCTGTGGTTCATGGCACTTTCCACCTCAGAATGGGTGGCGGATAGTTTATCCGCATCCTCTGTCGGAGGATCACCCGGTGCACGCCCTATATTCGTTCCCGTCTCCGAATCCGGCCTTGGAGCCTGGCTTGTGGAGGCGCGGTTGGTAGCCTCTCCAGGTATAGTTCGGCGAGCGCTCTTTTTCCTGAAAAGAAGGCGTGGGCGTTAATATGCCTCTGAGAATAATGTCTTGTAATAAGGACGGCGCGCCATACCGCTGCGCCGGTGTCTCAATCTGGACTGCGGGTCTTTTCAACCCGCCTGGCCTCGCGACCCCTTGTTGGCCAGTCGCCGCAGGCTCGGCCTTCGGCCTCGAGGACCTCCCCTGCAAAACACGGCTGTTATACGGCAATCAAAAACACGCAAGGACGGATCCCTTTTTGAACCTCCGGGACTTCGGTCTCAGTCACCTGTGAGGCTGGAACTAGCCCAGGGTAATCGGCCGTAATGGCCACCAAAGCATTGTCATTACTCGATTGGTAAAATACCCCATCGATCAGCTCCACAGATATGTCCGGATCCTCCTGGGAGGCCGGGTCAAGGGACCGTCCAGGGTCCTCGGGTTGTGGAGGAAGGCTGTTTATCTCCTTTACAGCCTGGCGCAGCTCCTGCAATGAAATCGCTGGAATGAATACTTAACTACGGGAATACGAAATGGATGGGCGATAAAAAGTTCTGCTTACCCAGCTCAGAGGATTGTACATAGAAAATCCGCCCTGCGGGTTGACACGAAGGAATTCCTCCTCTTCTCCCTTGTACAAAGTGGATAAGATCTTTATTAGATCGGCAGCCGATCCCGACCCTTTGCGGCCGTGGTAGGTGGCGTCATCCTCCCCGTTGAAATCCCACATGGGGTGGCCTCTATACTGAAGCGGCTGCAGCCCCCGCATGATGCATGTAGCCATGACCTCGATCATGGTCAATCCGGATCGAGCTAAAAAACTTATCTGGCTCATCAGGTAAAGAATATCCCTGTCATCTTCCTCCAGGGAGCTCCGTGGACGCTAGCTTCGGCGCTTCTTCAAAGGGGCATTGTCGAACTCAGGAAGGCCGATCCGAATAGGATCCGGGAGGGGGACGTCTTCTATATAAAACCATTCTGAAGGCCAGTCTTCGGACGTCTTCTTTGGGGTCCCGGACAGGTATCCGGTCCCGGCAATACGCCACACTTCGGCTCCGCCCACTTGATATATTGACCCCTTCTGAGAACGGGGCACAAGGCAGAACAGCTTCTTCCACAGAGCGAAATGGGCCTCACAGCCCAAAAACAACTCGCAAAGGGCTACGAATCCTGTGATATGCAGCACGGAAGCAGGAGTAAGGTTGTGCAACTGGAGGCCGTAGAACTCCAGGAGCCCCCGAAGAAACGGATGAATTGGGAATCCGAGCCCTCTTACCAAATAAGGGACAAGGCATACCCGATCTCCCTTGGAGGGATTGGGAAGGCTCTTCGCTTGCTCTCCGCCATTATAGGTGGCAAGCCCGGCTCGAACCGGGACCAGGTACGTTGGGGGAAGAAATCCCTTGGACTGAAGCATCACTAATTTGCTGTGCGGGACGGAACATCTCTCCCAATCTCTGGGCTTGGAGCTAGGGGTGCGAGAGGAGGAGCTGCGTCGACCGGCCATGATGGAATGGATCTCTGTCGGGTACGCTCCAATGAAGGCTCGCCAAGGGAGGATGGTGTGATTTGGATCTGAATCCTCGTCTTTTTAAATAGGCAGCTCATTCACACAGCTAGGGGGGTTAATGTGAAAACACCGTGGCTCTTCACATTCGCTCAACACATGGAGAGTGGCCATTATTGGGCGTAGAAGCCGAGGGGTACAAACATTCACAAGAAACCGGACATTATTTCGACAGGTACACAGAATTTGGGGAGGAACCCGCCTTGCAATGCTGAAGACAATACTGCGCGCCGGACTCATCGTCATTGAAGCCTGGTTCGGGGGCTACTGAGGGAGTCCTGGATTAGGGGGTCTCCGGACAGCCGGACTATCTCCATTGGTCGGACTGTTAGACTATGAAGATACAAGATTGAAGACTTCGTCTCATGTCTGGATGGGACTCTACTTGGCGTGGAAGGCAAGCTACGCAATACGTATATGGATATCTCCTCCTTTGTAACCGACCTTGTGTAACCCTAACCCTCTCCGGTGTCTATATAAACCGAAGGGTTTTAGTCCGTAGGACAACAACAATCATACCATAGGCTAGCTTCTAGGGTTTAGCCTCTCTGATCTCGTGGTAGATCTACTCTTGTACTACCCATATCATCAATATTAATCAAGTAGGACATAGGGTTTTACCTCCATCAAGAGGGCCCGAACCTGGGTAAAACTTTGTGTCCCCTGCCTCCTATTACCATCCGGCCTAGACGCACAGTTCGGGACCCCCTACCCGAGATCCGCCGGTTTTGACACCGACATGGAGTTTGCTAAATCAAAGCTCTGACATAGACCCTTCCTAAAAATAAGATGAATTGCAATTGTTTGATGACTGAGAATATAGTTTGTTAGTTTCAAGAAAGTTTATGATCTATACTTTAACATGTGAATAGCTTGTTACTTGATCATGAAAAGTTTTATGAAGATGAGCTACTGTTATGATATATATATTGATGCTAGAAAAAGTGATTGGAACTATCATTGATGAAACTTACGCACTTGCTAGCATTCACACTTCATAAATTATTTCTTTTATCATTTACCTACTCGCGGACGAGCAGGAATTAAGCTTGGGGATGCTGATATGTCTCCAACGTATCTATAATTTATGAAGTATTCATGCTATTATATTATCAACCTTGGATGTTTTATATGCATTTATATGCTATTTTATATGATTTTTGGGACTAACCTATTAGCCTAGAGCCCAGTACCAGTTTCTGTTTTTCCTTGTTTTTAACTATCGTAGAAAAGGAAAATCAAACGGAGTCCAATTGACCTGAAACTTCACGGAGATCATTTTTGAACCAGAATAAGCCCACGGAGTACCGGAGGTGGGCCAGAAGAGTCCCGAGGCCACCACGAGGGTGGGGGGCGCGCCCTACCCCCTGGGCACGCCCCCTGCCTCGTGGCTGCCTCGGGAACTCCCCTGACTTGTCCCCGACTCCAACACCTCTTATATAAACCAAAACTTCCAGAAAGGAACCTAGATCGGGAGTTCCACCGCCAGAAGCCTCCATAGCCACCGAAAACCAATCTAGGTCCTCTCCGGCACCCTGCCGGAGGGGGCCATCATCACCGGAGGGCATGGAGGAGGATACCGGAGGGACTATTATCATCATGAAGGCCAAGGACCAGAGGGGGAACCTCTCCCCATCCAGGGGAGGCCATGGAGGAGGAAGCACAAGGGGGAGAACCTCTCCTCCTCTCTCTTGGTGGCACTGGAGTGCCATCGAGAGGGGAATCATCGCCGCGGTGATCGTCTTCATCAACATCACCATCATCATCACCATCCTCATCTCTTTTACACGGTCCACTCTCCCGCACCCCGCTGTAATCCCTACTTGAACATGGTGCTTTATGCCACATATTATGATCCAATGATGTGTTGCCGTCCTATGATATTTTGAGTAGATATCTTTTGTCTTTGGGTTGATTGATGATCTAGATTGGTACGAGTTGTATGTTTTATTTTGGTGCTGTCCTATGGTGCCCTCCATGTCGTGCAAGCGTGAGGGATTCCCGTTGTAGGGTGTTGCAATACGTTTATGATTCGCCTATAGTGGGTTGCGTGAGTGACTAAAACACAAACCCGTGTAAGGGGGTTGTTGCGTATGGGATAAAGAGGACTTGATGCTTTAATGCTATGGTTGGGTTTTACCTTAATGATATTTAGTAGTTGCGGATGCTTGCTAGAGTTCCAATCATAAGTGCATATGATCCAAGAAGAGAAAGTATGTTAGCTTATGCCCCTCCCTCATATGAAATTGCAATGACGACTATCGGTCTTGTTAACAATTGCCTAGGACAATTCTGCACACCGATCCACCATTATTCCACACTCGCTATTTATAATATTTAATATATTCTAACTTTATGATAACAGCACCCACTTTCATATTTTATCTCTCTGATATCATGCAAAGTTATCCACTTCACACCCACAACATAGTTTTATTTCTCGTTGCTAGTTGGAAGCAAATGTTCGGTGTACGTAGAGTCATATCAGTCGCAGATAGGGCTTGAGAGAATATTGATCTTACCTTTAGCTCCTTGTGGGTTCCACACTCCGTACTTATCACTTCCACCTTTGGAAATTGCTACGATGATTCCCTGCACTTGGGGATTATCAAAGACTCACAAATAAATAACACTAGTGCACCTAGTTCTTCTAAAAAGAAAAAGAAAAAGAAAATTGATAGGACTTTGCGTGCTCCTAGTGAACCTAAAATATAAAAACCTACTGATAATGATAATGAAACTTCTATCTCTGATGCTGAAACTCAGTCTGACAATGAACATTCACCTAGTGATAATGAAAAAGATAATACTGATGTTTATGAAGACTCCCAACCTAATAATGAAAAAGAACCAGACAATGATGTTGAGATAGAACCACCTGTTGATATTGATAAACCACAACATAAGAATAAAATATATGATAAAAGAGACTTTGTGGATAGAAAACGTGGTAAAGAAAGAGAAACGTGGGTTCAAAAACCTATGCCCTTTCCACCTAAGTCAACTAAAAAGAAAGATGATGAAGAATTTGAATGCTTTGCTGAAATGTTGAGGCCAGTCCTTTTGCGTACTCGCTTGACTGATATCTTGAAGATGCCTCCTTACGCAAAGTATATGAAAGACATCATCACTAATAAGAGAAAAATACCAGAAGCTGAAATCTCCACTATGCTTGCTAACTATATTCTTAAAGATGGAGTACCTAAAAAACTTGGAGACCCGGGAATACCAACTATACCTTGCTCTATCAAAAAGAATTATGTGAAAACTGCTTTGTGTGATTTAGGAGCTGGTGTCAGTGTTATGCCTTTCTCTTTATATAAAAGACTTGATTTGAATAAACTCACACCTACTGAAATATCTTTGCAAATGGCTGACAAATCACCTGCCATACCTAGCAGTATCTGTGAGGATGTGCCCGTTGTTGTTGCTAATGTTACTATTTTGACTGACTTTGTTATACTTGGGATGCCTGAGGACGACAACATGTCCATTATCCTTGGTAGACCCTTCTTGAATACTGCAGGGGCTGTTATTGATTTCAATAAAAGCAAGGTTACTTTTCATATCAATGGTAATGATCATATGGTGCACTTTTCAAAGAAACAATTCCAAGTGAATGGTATTAATGTTATTGAAAAATCTCCGACAACCACTATTGGAAGTTTTCAAATACCTCTACCTACTGTCAAAAAGAAATATGAATGCTTATTGTTGGGGACATTCATATCGCCGTTGAGGTAACTTAGTGATTTACGATAGTTCTTCGGTTTCATGCTAATCGAAAGTGGTTGTTAGTAAGACTTGATCAACCTTATTAATGGATCATTTTTGAGCGGTATGAAGTTGATGAATTTAGTAAGCACTACCTTCTGTCCCTACTTTTTATTTTCTGTTTTTATCAGTTAAATAAAACAAAATGCCATGTTTTGTCTGTTTTCTGAATTTCCCGTGCAATAAAATATGACCCAACAATAAAAGTTCTTAGAATGCTCTGAAAATTTAATACGATTCTTTCGTGAATATTTAAGAATTTCTGGTGCAAATAACATCAGAGGGAGGTGCACCAGGTGGGCACGACCCACCTGGGTGCGCCCTGGTGGGTTGTGGTCCCCACGTGGGCCCCCACACTTATTCCTTCGCACCACATCATCACTTACCTCCAGAAAAAAATTCTCCATTGCTCTATCTCTCCCGTGTTCTTGCTCTCAAATCTATGGATTTCGATCTCTTTGCTTGAAGCTCCGTTTTCAAAACTATTTCGGGGGATTGTTGCTTGGTATGTGATTCCACCGTTTGTCCAATTAGTTTTTGTTTTACTGGGGATGCTGTAGATGATCTTGCATGTTGAATTCTTAGAGTTCTAAGTAGTTTGAATGCTTGCTGTGGCCTCTATGCATCCCTATGAGTAGTTGCTATCAATCTTATAAAGTTTCGTTGATAAATTTTTGTCACTCAAATTTTTTCAAAAAATTGTACACGAACATGATGAACCTATTTGGAAGGAGTTCTTCGAGGAAGAGATCCTCGGGGGCATCTTCTAGTGACAACTCCGCTCGTCTCTCTTATGTCAAACCAAGTGAAAGTTCCATTCGAGATGCAACCACCAAAACATGCTTATGGCCTTGCGATGAGTATATGATGCGTGTGGGCATTAAGGAGGAATTTGAGCAATATGTTCACAATGCCGGTCTCGGTCCCTACATTTCAGATAAGTGTGAACAACACCACACTCTCACTGAATCATTTGTCAAAGGATTTAAATTCCATCCCCTTTAGTCTAGGTGTCATTTAAGCTTTATGAAAATGCATTTACCATCTCACTAGAGAGTTTTGCTCACCACTGCAAATTCCCATTCTGGGGTTCGCTTGACGAACCGCCAAGGGCTGAGTACCAATCATTCTTGACTAGTCTTTGCTACAGTGAGACGAGGGGAGTGACACAAGGTAGAATAAAGAGCAGTCATTTTCCCGCAATTCAGTACTTTGCATTATTTAACGGGAAATGTATAGTAGGCAAGCAGGACTATTGTACGCTTTGTGCTCCATACTTGAGCCTCATACACACCGCTCTCACCAGTGAAAGGAGTTATAACCTTGGAGCGACTGTTGCACGCAGACTGCAGCATAATGCTAACAATGGCTATTTCTATGGTGGAATATATGCTACGCGTTTAGCACGAGGGCTGGGTGTTTCACCTTTGCCCTTTGACCCTATCCTACCCACGCAGTATTTAGACTTTGATGCTTTAAAAAGTCATAAGATCCTTAAAAGAAAAATTCACAACTTCACTTACAATCTGTTGTTTAACCAAACATCTGCTGTGCACACATATTTGCCCGCGCCTGCTCTTTTTGACTATCACAGCAAAGGAAGATATTTTCTTCTTGAGAGCGAGGCCCGAGCTCACAACGCAGCGGTGGAGGCAGCACGGCAGGCCTAGGCATCTACACCGAGAGCCTCCGTGAGCTACCACGCCGACTACTATTTAGATTACTAACTGTTTACCAAGTTAGGCCAAAAGCCTAAGGTTGGGGGAGTACGTGCTTCACACCGACATTACATTCATGTTCACTTATTTCATCTGTCAGTGTTCACACTTTTTCATTGTATAATCCATGCTTAATTTATTTTCTTGCTTTCTCTTGTGTGTTTGAAAAATCTTAGAAAAAACAAAAAAATAGTTGTAGTTAATTTATGTTCTATGCATGCTTAGTTGTAATATTAAAAAGAAAACCCAAAAAGATTTCCTTGTTCTTCTTTTGCTTGTTGGGAGCTTTCCCTTGTAAATAGTTTTTCTCGTTTTTTTGCTTTTCCCTTTTATTTGCTTATTCAAGAAAACCAAAAACTCCAAAAATATTTCAATGTGTTTCTCTGAATTTATTTTCTTTTTATTCGAGTCTTACCGAGGAGAAGACCACGATGAAAATGTTGAGTGGCTCTCATATGAATAACTGTTGATCTAATAAAGACCCCATTTACCTTGTCTTCTCCCGTTGAATAAAATGTTTGCAGATTCCAGCTTATTGCATGTCACTCTTGCACTATTATTATTTTCATATCGTTCGGTCGTGCAAGTGAAAGGCAATAATGACGATATTCGATGAACTGGCCGTGGCAGAGAGAAACGGGTATGAACTTGACTTGTTCTATTTGTGTAAATATGTTTAACCTAGTACCCATGATTCAGCCCATTATGATTAAACATGTTTGCAATGACAATTAGAGATTATAGTTTCTCATGGCATGCATAAGTAGCTAGGAGTGAATAATGATTTATCTTAGATATCAACATTGCATTAAAATGATTGTGATGTAGTATGATGATATGGTATCCTCCTCTGAATGTTCGAGTGGCTTGACTTGACACATGTTCATGCATGTAGTTGAATCAAAACCAACATAGCCTCTATGATATTTATGTTCATGGTGTTCATATTGTACTCATGCTAGTGTCCAATGTTACTTATGCATAATGCATGTTCATGACCGTTGTTGCTCTCTAGCTGGCTGCTTCTCAATCTAATTGCTAGCCTTCACATGTACTAAGTGGGAATTCTACTTGCACATCAAAAACCTTGAACCCAAAAGTTATTCCAGATGAGTCCACCATACCTACCTATATGTGGTATTACCCCGCCGCCCTAAGTAATTTTGCATGTGCCACCTCTAAAAATTTCTAATAAATATCCTTTTTGTGTGCTTGGATTGTTCATGGAATGACAGGAGGTGGTCGGTATGTTCCATGCTAAGCGGGTTATTCTCAGGTCGAGTGTTTATTCACTCGCCATCCCACGAGAAAAGGGTGGTAATAGGGATGCCCAGTCCCAAACCGCAAACAAAAAAGCTTACAAATAATCTAACAAAAACTCCCAATGGGGTCAAAACCTTTACTTTTATCGCTTGGGAACCGCCACTAGCGTGCTTAGCATGGAAGATATTCATAACTGATAGTCATGAAGTAAATAAGAAGGGTGTGTGTCTCAAAATATCATTTACCTCTGTCTTAAAAACTTGAGCTCTGGCACCTCTGCAAATCACTGCGAAAGGACTATCTATTTACTTTTATGTTGTGTCATCACCTTCTAAAACAAGCGCCAGAACCTGAGAGCACCGCTGTCATGACTTATGCATTGTTTGTAGATAATGTTGGGTGCATCATGATTGGATCTTTTCTACCATGAATTACAATGTTTAGTCACTACTTGAACTTTGGAGGTGCTCTGCATTTATGTTTTGTGGTCTCAGAAAGGGCTAGCGAGATACCACTATTGTCATATTATATCATGGTTGTTTTGACAACGTGTTGCCATTTGAGATATTTTATTATTGCTCGCTAACTGATTATGTTATTGATATGCATTAATATAATCTTTAAGAGTTATTGTAGGCATGGTTAGTTATAATGTTGTCTCAAAACCTGGGAGCTATTTAAGCTTATTTATGCAAACAAGAGCAAAATAATTCATAAAAGTTTTTCTTTTTCACTTTCAGTTTATCAACTGAATTGCTTGAGGACAAGCAAAGGTCTAAGCTTGGGGGAGTTGATACGTCTCCAACGTATCTACTTTTCCTAATGCTTTTCCTCTTGTTTTGGACTCTAATTTGCATGATTTGAATGACACTTACGCCGGACAGATGTTGTTTTCAGCAGAACTACCATGGTGTTGTTTTTCTACAGAAATAAAGGTTCTCAAAATGGAACGAAACTTTGCGAGGATTTTTTATACAATAAATAAGAATTTCTGGAGCCAAGATCCACCGGGGGGCACCTGGGTGGGCACAACCCACCAGGGCGCGCCCATGTGGGTTGTCCCCACCTGGTGGCCCCGCAGACCCTGAAACCGATGCTATAAAATCCTATTTTTCTAGAAAAAACAGGCAAAAAGAATTATCGTGATCCACGAGATGGAGTCGCCGTCACCTCCTGTTCTTCATCGGGAGGCCAGATCTGGAGTCTGTTTGGGGCTCCGGAGAGGGGGGTCTTCATTCTTCATCATCACCAACCCTTCTCCATCGCTAATTCCATGATGCTCCTCACCGGGAGTGAGTAATTCCTTCGCAGGCTCACTGGTCGGTGAGGAGTTGGATGAGATTCATCATGTAATCGAGTTAGTTTTGTTAGGGCCTGTTCCCTAGTATACACTACGTTCTAAGATTGATGCTGCTATGGCTTTGCCATGCTTAATGCATGTCACTTTGGGCCCGAGTGCCATGATTTTAGATCTGAACCGTTTATGTTATCACCATTATATCCATGTTCTAGATCCGATCTTGCAAGTTATAGTCACCTACTACGTGTTATGATCCGGCAACCCAGAGTGACAATAGTCGGGACCACTCCCGGTGATGACCGTAGTTTGAGGAATTTATGTATTCACCATGTGTTAATGCTTTGTTCCGGTTCTCTATTAAAAGGAGGCCTTAATATGCCTTAGTTTCCAATAGGACCCCGCTGCCACGGGAGGGTAGGACAAAAGATGTCATGCAAGTTCTTTCCATAAGCACGTATGACTATTTACGGAATACATGCCTACATTATATTGATGAACTGGAGCTAGTGTCGTATCGCCGTAGGTTATAACTGTCTCATGATGAATATCATCCAACAAGTCACCGATCCAATGCCTACAAATTTATCTTATATTGATCTTGCTAAGTTACTATTGCTATCGTTACTGTTGCACTTGTTACAAAACTACTGTTATCATTGTTATCGTTACCGTTACTGCTGCTACTATTATCAAAACTATCATGTTACTTTGCTACTGATAATGTTGCTGCAGATAATTAATCTCCAGGTATGGTTGAATTGACAACTCAGCTGCTAATACCTTCAAATATTGTTTGGTTCCCCTTATGTCGAATCTATAAATTTGGGTTGAATAATCTACCCTCGAAAACTGTTGCGATCCCCTATACTTGTGGGTTATCATGATGCTAGCTAGAGGGACATCGGCTAGTTTGTGTGTTAGAGAATACCGCCGAGTGGTTCAGAGGGGTGAGTTATGTGTGTGTGAGAGAAAGATAAAAAGAGGGCGCATGACTGCATGTAGAGAGAAACATATGTAGTGTGTGTGATAGGAAGAAAGAGTGAGGGCGAGAAAGAAGGTTGATGGATAAAAAGATAAATATAAAGATGGAGATGCTAGCTAGAGGGAGATCGGCTAGTGTGTGTGTGTGTTAGAGATAAGAGACGAGTGGAACAGAAGGCTGAGTTATGTGTGTGGGTGTGAGAGAGATAGAGAGACGGTGCATGTGAGTCACATACAAATGAATATTATAGAGAAATGAGATCCCGAGAGACGGAGTTTTGTGTTTGCGAGAGAGAAAAATACTTCACAAGAAGAGTCATAGCTAGAGAGACATGTCAGTGAACACGAGATATCCCTAGGGAGAGAGAGTGTGTGTTAGCGACATACAAGGGAATGGTGGAGAGATATGAGACCCTGGGAGACAGAGTTTGTGTTTGTGTGTGAGAAAGAGATATTTAAGAGGGAGAGTCGTAGCTTCTCATACCTAAGGAGTGCAAGACATCTCTGTGTGAGAGGGGGTGTGCGAGTGGCATATAGGGGAATAGTAGAGAGAAATGAGAGCCCGGGAGACAAAGCTTGTGTTTGTGTGAGAGAAAGAGATTTCACAGGGAGCATCATAGTTAGAGACACATATCAGGAAGCGAGATATAGTTGAGAGAGATAGAGTGAAGAAGGTTGAGGGAGAGAGTACCGTCAGTGTGTTATGAAGATAAAAGACCATTGTCGGCATACAAGTAGCACGAGAGATACCCGAGAGACGGTGAAGGCGTATAGGTCTATATAAGCATGAGTGATAGCTATATGAGACGAATATCTGGATTAAAGGGGGTTCAAATATTTAAATTAGAGATCACGACATCGATAATATCATAACGAAAATTGGTCTATCAAACATGCATATTCATTTGAATTTGGGGACACGTGTAATGTTATATAGTTTATCAATATTAGTGATCCATAGATTCTTTAATTAGAGACAATGCATGGTTTATATGCAATTAATGTCTAAACGGGATTACACTATATGTTGCATGTGTCAAACACATTATACATGTTTGAGAAGTAAAAAATCCCCCATGAAACACACATTAATTGGAGACAGTTAGTGAGGAATGCATACATTGGATTTCAACATAAAGTGGTTTCAAATATTTGAAAATCCAAATTAAGATGAATCCAGCCTTATGAATCTGAGATCATGCCATTTGTAAACCATATTTATGCATAAAGGGCGTTGTGCTTTTGAAAGTATATTTAAAAAATGATGTATATAGATTTGTATTTGAATACAAAATGGATCATGCCCGGAAAAAATGGATTCAAATTGAGTTGGCACGGTAACCGTGCAATCTTTTTCTGCACAAAAATTGAACGAAGCTAGGAAACTCACAGTAATCGCCCGAAACCAAAATCTGTGAGATGGAAATTACTGCCTATCCCTCACAGGCAAAACCTATTGGCTTGATTTCTATAGGATTCAATAGGGGTAGGCTTGTAATTTCACTCAAATGTGACATAACCGCCTCCGCCTCTCACCTCCTCGGATTCATACATGGTGGGCACCAAAACACAATTTCTCCTCGGCCAAAATCGCCTCTCACCTCCCCGATTCATACACGGTGGGCGCAAAAACAAACTCGCCTCGACCGAAATCTCCGTCAGCAAATATTCGGTGTATGTGAGATTACCGTCCTATCCCCAAGCGACTAATAAACGGGGGCTAAGTTTGTAAATTTCCTCGCATTTGAGACAAGCACGCTCGAAATACATGGTTCCCCCTACCTCTCTCCCTCCATTTCCCCATTCATACTACGTGGGCGCCAAAACACCCTCTCCACCCTAGTCTCCTCCGTCTGCCACCCCATCCACCGCCGTCCTCCTCCACCATGCCGGAGCTGATACCCTGACACCATCATCCATTACAAGAGATCGACCTCTCTCATCCACGGCTTTGGACCAGGATCCTTGCATCGCGTCCTCTAGCTTCATCTTACTTGTTAGTTGAAGCCAAACATTGGTTGTGAAGTTGCCTTTGTCTGGTTCACACCTTCAGATCTGCCATGGCACGCTCACCACTATACTTGCAATGCTTATGAGGTTCCCCTTTTATATTCCATATTAGCTTAAATGACAGTCGACTGAATCTCAAATTGGGGTCAATCCATTTTTGGGAGTTCGCCGGAGGGAAGGAAGGGGCTCGCCGGAGGGTTGCCCCATTATCTATCTTAGGGTTTCGGGTGGGGACACTGGTTGTGGGGGGGCTGCTGTCGGGCTATGGTGGGGCCTTGCCAGAGGCAAAACTCGACGCGGGTGGGGTTGGGTTTAGCTAGAGGGATGGTCGGGGGTGGCGGAAGACCGGAGGTGGTGGGCGGTTCAGGGTAGGGCGGGGGCCGGTGGTTCAGCCCGCGACCGATATGTCTCCAGCGTATCTATAATTTTTTATTGTTCCATGCTATTATATTATCCATCTTGCATGTTTTATATGCATTTATATGCTATTTATATAATTTTTGGGACTAACGTGTAACACCCACGATGCGGCTATATCTCACACGTGTCGAGGCACGACTTAGAGGCATAACCGCATGGTGGTTTTGTCGCAAGAGGGGTAATCTTCACATAATCCCATGCACTGAATAAGAAAGGGATAAAGAGTTGGCTTACAATCGCCACTTCACACAAAGAACAAGTTAAACATACATCATCCATAGTAGAATCAAGGTCCGACTACGGAACCAAAATAAAGGAAGACAACCCCAAATGCTAGATCCCCGATCATCCCAACCGGGCTCCACTACTGATCATCCGGAAAAGACACATAACAACGACCAAGATCTTCCTCGAGCTCCCACTTGAGCTCCGTTGCATCACCTGCACTGGTATCATCGGCACCTGCAACTGTTTGGAAGTATCTATGAGTCACGAGGACTCAGCAATCTCACACCCGCGAGTTCAAGACTATTTAAGCTTATGGGTAGGATAAAGTAGTGAGGTGGAGCTGCAGCAAGCGCTAAGAAAATATGGTGGCTAACATACACAAATAAGAGTAAGGTGAGAAGCTACGCAATGGTCGAAAAACTATAAGTGATCAAGAAGTGATCCTGAAACTACTTACGTTCAAGCATAACATAAGACCGTGTTCACTTCCCGGACTCCGCCGAAAAGAGACCATCATGGCTACACACGCGGTTGATGCATTTTAGTTAAGTCAAGTGTCAAATTCTCTACAACTGGATATTAACAAATTCCCATCTGCCACATAACCGCGGGAACGGCTCTCCGAAGTTTATACCCTGCAGGTGTGTCCCAACTTAGCCCATCACAAGCTCTCACGATCAACAAAGGATATTCCTTCTCCCGGAACAACCCGATCAGACTCGGAATCCCGGTTACAAGACATTTCGACAATAGTAAAACAAGACCAGGAAGACCACCCGACTGTTTCGACAAATCTTGATAGGAGCTGCACATATCTCGTTCTCAGGGCACACCTGATTGTCCTAACTTCCAGTAGGACAGCCCAGAGTTTCCCCTGGTGTCCACCGGCGGTTGATAGGTTGGACCAACACTCAGAGGAGCACTGGCCCGGGGGTTAAAATAAAGATGACCCTTGAGTCTGTAGAACCCAAGGGGAAAAGGCTTAGGTTGCAAATGGTAAAACCAAGGTTGGGCCTTGCTGGAGGAGTTTTATTCAAAGCGAACTGTCAAGGGGTCCCATAACCTCAACCGCGTAAGGAACGTAAAATCAAGGAACATAACACCGGTATGGCGGAAACTAGGGCGGCAAGAGTGGAACAAAACACCAGGCATAAGACTGAGCTTTCCACCCTTTACCAACTATATAGATGCATTAATTAAAATAATAGATAATGTGATATCCCAACATATCCATGTTCCAACATGGAACAATCTTCAACTTCACCAGCAACTAGCAACGCTATAAGAGGGGCTGAGCAAAAGCGATAACACATCCAAACAACGGTTTGCTAGGAAGGTGGGTTAGAGGCTTGACATGGCAATATGGGAGGCATGATATAACAAGTGGTAGGTAGCGCGACATAGCGATAGAACGAACAACTAGCAAGCAAAGATATAAGTGATATCAAGGGTATGGTCATCTTGCCTGAGATCCCGCAAGGAAGAAGAACGAGTCCATGAAGAAGACAAACAGACATAGTCGAATGGATCCTCACAAACGTGACGTTACCGGAACTAACAAGAAGAAGCAACACCAGAAAGGAGCAAACAACATGGTAAACCAACAAGCATAAACATGGCAAGATGCACAATCAAGTATGATGCATGTCCAGTTAAAGAGTCATGGCATGGCAAAGTGCAACAACCGAAACTACAAATTAAGTGGAGCTCAATATGTAACAAGTTGCATGTTGACAAACACCACATTCGATTATCTAGTTCACTCCCGTTTAGGAACCCAACAATATTAAATGTTCTTAACATGGCAAGAGGTGAAGCATAAGTAAATTACATAGTTAGGCATTATAAATGAGGCCGAAACAACAAACAACAATTCCGGTAAATCCCCACATGTCATATGGCAATTTAATGCAAATAGAAATTTTAAACATTTTAAATGTTATTATCATGATGTGGGTGACATATGCAATTTTATGCATTTTTAGGAAGATGTTGGCATGAGCATGTTATGAAGCATTTGTCATTGTGGCGGAAACGAAAGGGTGCCACGGCAAAGAATCCGAAAATGATGCCACGCCAAGATATCGGTTCCGGTAGCTCATGGAGATACCAGTGCAAAAGGAAGTGTGGCGGGAGCGTGACATGCGATAGAAGGTGGGGTGCTCCCGGTTACCGGGTGTCCCATGTGTCGATGGCATGGCAAACATGGGACGTGCACGAAACAAACGGGCACGGTGCAAACATGGGGTTCATCTCATACATCACTCATGCATTCGTTCACGGGCGTCGTCTTGGGGTTATACCTTTGCAGCGTGCATTTTTTGGGGCGGAACGAGTTCGTCGAGGGAGGTAGAGGAAGTAGTCGTTCTCATGACGGTAGTAGAAGTAGTGGTACTATCGGTCCTCGACAGTAGTGGTACACTTATTTTTGTAGATGTTCTGGTCATCGTGGGGGTACTTGGAGCAACATAGGTCCCCGAGGTCGTCGTGTACACGTTCACATTGTAGTCGTACACGTCGACGGTGGTTGTTCAACCAACGGCCTTCAGCGACGGTAATGGTTCTCGTATCGTTGTGGAAGTAGTCGTTCACTTGACGGTCTTATCGGAACCTCATCAACAGTTGAAATCCACATTGGCGATCCGAAGGGATACTTGGCGTCGTGGTATTTGGGTCTTTGGACTTGCCGGTCTCGTCCTTGCGACGGTAGTCGAACTTGAAGTTTTTAGTTCATGGGTCTTCGATGACGGAAGTGGTACATCTCGTAGTGGAACTTGGTAGCCTTGAAGGACTGAAATGGTACAAGGCGACCTTACACGCCCGCGAGAGGTAGACGTTCTCCTGATGGGAGTTGAACTTGACGTATCTCTGGATGTAACTGTATGGGTACTGTGGTAAGAGTCTTGGTGGTATTGCAGGCCTTGGCGATTCCGGAGGCACTCAGATTGGACAAGCCATCGGGCTGCTCATTGGAAACGAGCCGAAGCAGTGGAGGTCAAAGCAGCGGCAGCAGCAGCATAGTTGGCTGGAGGAGATGGCTCGGGCAGAAGCTCCATGGCCACGGCGGAGCTCCTACGGCTACTGACTCCATCCCAATTAACAACTTGTTGCAGGGGGCTGAGGATGCATGCGCTCGAACGCGAGCAGTAGGGGCTGGTGCGGATGGACTTGCGGTGGAGCGGACGGGAGGAACCGGTCACGGGGAAACGGATCCGGACAACAGCAAGGTCCGGCAGCGGTTCGGTGGGACTAGCCGGAGATGAGGTCGAAGCGGGAGACGAGGGAATGGGAGGAGCTTGGAGCTCGGCATCCATGGCAGGGCGATGACGAGGCCGGAGGAGGAAGGCCATGGAGGGGCGTAGGGGCACGGCGATGCTGATGGCCTCGCGGCCATGGAGGGCGACGGGCGCGGTCTAGAAGGAGCAGGGGCCGACCGAAGCCGGGAGTTGCCGCGGGGAACAAGGCGCGGGCACCATGGCGGGGAGGCGGCTAGATGGGGAGCTCGCGGTGGATCCTGGCGGCGGCTATGTGGCGAGCTCCAGGCAGCGGCAGACACGAAGGAGAGGGAGGACGCGTCGGCGTGGTGGAGGAGGCACGAGGGAGAGGGGCGGCGCCAGAGGAGGATGAAGGGGAGATATCAGGGGATTGAGTGATGCAGGTGTAGGCGGAGGGCACGGGAACGAGAGGGAGAGGCTAAGGTTACAACGGGGGCACGGCTGGGCCTAGGAGAGGGATGGGCCGGCGCTGGAGTTGGGCCTAGGGAGGCCCAGCTAGGCTGGACTGGCTACTGGGCTCTCTTCTCTCCCTCACTCTAAAGAAAATAAATAAATAAATACATCACATAGATAAGAAAGAAAAGAAAGGGAGGTTAGGGGAAGGAGTTGGACACGCGGATAATTTTTCCGAACTCAAAAAATGTGCACGGTCCATGAAAAATACGAGTGGCCAAGATTGTAGGAATTAAATTAAACTACTTTGAATTTAATTCAAATGGGTTTGAACTAGGACTTGGTAAAAGGAAGGTCCAAAAATGTTGAGATATTTGATGGAGCTCCGGAAAGTGATGAAAAGACATATGGCAAAGTTAGAGATCAAGAATTGTGATAACAAAGGCAATGGGATTTATTTTTCAAGTGTGTTCTAGTTAACTCCAAACAAATGGAATATTTATAATAGCTCCATTATTATTAGGAGGATATGTTATAAAGAGAAATCACCATGTGAATTCCCTCGATTTAAATAGATCAAAAGATCTATGCAATTTATTTAGTTGAGTTTTAAAAGTTAAAAGACATGCTGGCATGATGGCATGATGCAATGCAAAAAATAAATAGAGCAAGCACAAATGAAACATACGGAGGTCACGAAAAAATGGAAGTCTTCTGAAGCGTTGGTCTCAGGGCGTCACAACACTCCTCCACTTACAAGAGATCTCGTCCCGAGATCTAAGGATGGCACCGGAGAGAAGAGGAAGAGGAAGAGGTAAAACAATGTTGCTTCTTGACACAAGAGTGAAACCAAAGAACCTTAGAGGTTGAACAACTTGAAAGAAAGAATACAACGAAGATGAACAAAGTTGAAAACACTCCGTTAGAAAAGAGGAACAAGGAACATTACGAGAACCTAGAGGTTAGGTGACAATATATATTTTGAAACCACTCTCGTTAAAACAAGATAGAGAAGGAATAAGAATGATATAATTTGGGCAGCACTCCGACTATAAATGGAAGGAATTGAACATGATCTTGACAAGATGAGAGGATACTTGAAAAGAGGACACGACACTCCGGTTGAGTGGATAAGCACGAAAAGAACATGGTCCTCACAATCCGAGATGATGAGTGAAGAGAGCAACATCGTAAAGCTTCCGGAAGACATAATAGAAGGTCGATTTTCAGAACAATAGAACAGAGGAGAAAATGACAACTTCTGCCACAATTGAGCTTGGAAGGCACCCTTCCAAGAAGGTTATAACAGAGTTGTTGGAAAACCAGCAACAAAAGGGTATGATCCTCATGGGCTTATGAAGACATCTCAAAAACTTGAGGTGAAATTCTGCCACTAACGAAAAAAATAGATTGGATTGATATGAACAAGGAGACGAGAAACTTATTTCACCGGGAGGATAAATGAAGAACTTGGGTCATTTATAAGCACCATAAATATCAACAATCCTTAGGGAAGGCTTAAGGTGAAATATGACACAAGATAACTCCAATGAAGAGGTTGATTGGTTGAAATCTCTTGAGCGAAGAGAAAATGATGGATTTAGATATGTCACTCTTGAAAACTTGTGAATCATGAAACACGAAGGGAAATTATCAACAATGACATAACACCACCTCAAAAGATGAGATATGAAAGAATTACACTTCGGAATGCAAGATGAAGAATGCTTGAACTCCTCAAAACAAGACATGTGTTGAGCACCCTGTTTAATTTAGAGTGTAGCTTGGTGGATCTTAACTCCGAGAGAAATCTTGAAGAACAATTGAAGAATGAAAGGAATCCTTGACGAACCACCATGTTGAGCCTTCGTGAGAACTCCGGTAAAAAAGAATAGTCAACGAAAGAAAGTTGAAAAAAACAAGATGAAGCCTTGCAATGATTTAGATGGAGCTTCACGACGATATAACCATGAAGTGTCGCAACTCCGAGAAGAAAGATGAATCACTTGAAACCAAGAATTTTTGATGAACCTCTGGAATAAGGAATTGAATTTACTCGATGAAACAAGAATAAGAATTACATCATGCTTATCCTTCACCAATTAAATTGATGACCCACAATGGATTTGGCATACTACTTATGCCCGTTGAAAAGGATTGATGAGAGATACAGCGCAAACTTGGATAAGGTCTTGATGGAACCACCAGTGGGATTTGGAAACAATGAATGAATTGATATGAGAACATAGGAAGAGGAATCTTGAACGAACCACCATAAGAATTGAAAATGAACGTAGCAAAGGCACAATTCACCGGGAATAATTAGAAAATGAACGAAGATACTTGGGGACATTTAGATACAAGAGAATGAAGAGATCACGAGTTGACTAGGGAATACTTGAGCGATGCACCGGTATGATTTGGAGAACGAGAGCTGAAAGCTGGAATGAATAATTCTGAGATGATGGGCTCTGGAGAATCAAACTAAAAAGACTCTTGGATGGGTGAAAATAATTCTCACAATCGAAAACAATTATGAGAGGGTGGCAACAAGCTTGAACTATGCATCTCTGAGAGAACGGATAAAATTTGGAGGAAAAACTATTCTTCAGTCTTCAAATGTTGAGAATGACGATGAGAAACACCACCATGAATTGTTGAGATACTCCGGGATGAAAATTAGAAAGGTTGAACCAACGATGAAAAGAATTTGAAAGATCTTGGAGAAAGACATTTGACTGATGATAACTCATTCTTACGTCAAACTTTGACAAAATTTTGGGAATAGCTCCGGGAAAATTAGAAGAGTCAGGTAATATCCTGGGAAAAGACATGTGGGTTAGGGCCCACTCAAAAGATACACCGTTGAACAATTTAAAAGAGAGATTGTGCCGGTTGAATTAAATGACTCGAATGAGATAACAACCTCGAAATAGGTTGAACGGATCTTGAATGAAAAAATGAGCCTTCTGAGATAACTTTTACACTCTGGACAAGAGATAGAGAGAGATGAATAAACAAGAGAGGCTTGGAAGAAATTTCAACATGGGAGAACATGTGAAACAAAACAAAGAGATATGATCAACACCCAAGCTTGAATTGAATCCATCGAAGAAGAAAAAGAATGAAGAATGATGGACTGGAAGCTTCCTTAGTATCTTCCTAAGAATCACCGGATAAGAACATTGATTGAAAAGAATGAAGAGAATTCACATGCATAAGATGGAAACTTGATTAAGAAATCTGAGTCCTTGAAGAAAAAGGGTGGGAGGGCGGCGAAAACAAAGACAACTTGGGGCAGATGAGCCGACCAACATTGGGAAAAACTGAGGGCTGATCTTGCGAATGTTGAAATGATCGGACCCACTTGAAGAGAAGCACGCCGGTTGGGAAGAAATTGAGATGGCAAACTTGATGATCGAAAGGATTTGCATTGACATCGAAATATGAGAACACCTCTTCGGAAAGGTATGGAATCAACACTTGACTTCGAAGCAAATTGAATACCACAATCAAAACAAAAACAAAGTATTGGCTTGCAGAATAAGCCGGAACAAATATAGATGATAGAGATTTACCCAATCCCATACCATGCATTTGTCGGAACGACATTCTAGGAGCTACTTGAATTCCCACCTATTAACTCCCGAAACTTTCTGGTTATGCAATCTGGTGTTGGGGATATAGGGGAAGCATAATATCTCACTCAAACTAACAATCCCTATATCCAGCTGTATCCATCCATCAACACATAACCAAGAAAACTTCGGAAATAGTGTACCTCAACCTTCGAAAAGCATCCGTTATACGAGTTATGGCAATACTCCCAAACTCCCGCCCCAGTACTGGGTGGCGTCGAGTTTATCTCACCAACAACTGCATAAAAGAGATTTTCGATGTCGGCGAAACTCAGGTATTCCAGAACCGCGACGATAAAATTGTGACGGCAACACCTCGGAGCTCAACTCCCCAGGACACTGCCACAACCCCTAAATGTCAAGAGGCACCAAGAACAATGTTCTCGTCACAAGACTATCGGAACGATTCCAAGATACCGACGTGATCCTAAAAAAATCATGAAATTTGAGGAGAGGAAAGTCAAAACATCTACGTCAGGAGGCCTCACCAGAGCGACGAAGGGACTGAGGAGTAAAAGAATCCTACTCTCCGATATATATAATCCTAAGGCTCAAAACTTTTCTTGTTCTAGACTCAACAACGTCAGTGATTCGATCAAGCAGGGTGCTCCTAAGTCGGGGATGACTCTGATTACCAACTTCTAACACCCATGATGCGTCTATATCTCCCACATGTCGAGGCACGACTTAGAGGCATAACCGCATGGTGGTTTTGTCGCAAGAGGGGTAATCTTCACACAATCCCATGTACTGAATAAGAAAGAGATAAAGAGTTGGCTTACAATCGCCACTTCACACAAATAATAAGTTAAACATACATCATCCAGAGTACAATCAAGGTCCGACTACGGAACCAAAATAAAGGAAGACAACCCCAAATGCTAGATCCCTGATCGTCCCAACTGGGCTCCACTACTGATCATCCGAAAAAGACACATAACAACGACCAAGATCTTCATCGAGCTCCCACTTGAGCTCGGTTGCGTCACCTGCACTGGTATCATCGGCACCTGCAACAATTTGGAAAGTATCTGTGAGTCACGAGGACTCAGCAATCTCACACCGCGAGATGCAAGACTATTTAAGCTAATGGGTAGGAAGGGGTAGTGAGGTGGAGCTGCAGCAAGCACTAGAATATATGGTGGCTAACTTACGCAAAAGTGAGCGAGAAGAGAAAGCAAAGAATGGTCGAAAAGCTACAAAGATCAAGAAGTGATCCTGAAAACTACTTACATTCAAGCATAACACAAGACCGTGTTCACTTCCCGGACTCCGCCGAAAAGAGACCATCATGGCTACACAACGCGGTTGATGCATTTTAATTAAGTCAAGTTTCAAATTCTCTACAACCGGATATTAACAAATTCCCATCTTCCACATAACCGCGGGAACGGCTCTCAAAAGTTTATACCCTGCAGGTGTGTCCCAACTTAGACCATCACAAGCTCTCATGATCAACAAAGGACATTCCTTTTGCTGGAACAACCCGATCAGACTCGGAATCCCGGTTGCAAGACATTTCGACAATAGTAAAACAGGACCGGCAAGACCACCCGACTGTGCCGACAAATCCTGATAGGAGCTGCACATATCTCGTTCTCAGGGCACATCGGATTGTCCTAACTTCCGGTAGGCCAGCCCAGAGTTGCCCCTGGTGGCCACCGACGGTTGACAGGTTGGACCAACACTCATAGGAGCACTGGCCTGGGGGTTAAAATAAAGATGACCCTTGAGTCTGTAGAACCCAAGGGAAAAAGGCTTAGGTGGCAAATGGTAAAACCAAGGTTGGGCCTTGCTGGAGGAGTTTTATTCAAAGCGAATTGTCAAGGAGGTCCCATAACCCCAACCGTGTAAGGAACGCAAAATCAAGGAACATAACAATGGTATGAAGGAAACTAGGGCGGGAAGAGTGGAACAAAACACCAGACATAAGGCCGAGCCTTCCACCCTTTACCAACTATATAGATCCATTAATTAAAATAAGAGATAATGTGATATCCCAACATATCCATGTTCCAACATGGAACAATCTTCAACTTCACCTGCAACTAGCAACGCAATAAGAGGGGCTGAGCAAAAGCGGTAACATAGCCAAACAACGGTTTGCTAGGAAGGTGGGTTAGAGGATTGACATGGCAATATGGGAGGCATGCTATAACACGTCGTAGGTGCTACCTCTTGAGCACTGCATTGGTTTTCCCTTGAAGAGGAAAGGGTGATGCAGCAAAGTAGCGTAAGTATTTCCCTCAGTTTTTGAGAACCAAGGTATCAATCAGTAGGAGGCCACACGCAAGTCCCTCGTACCTACACAAATAAATAAGAACCTCGCAACCAACGTGATAAAGGGGTTGTCAATCCCTTCAAGGTCACTTACGAGAGTGAGATCTGATAGAGATATTAATGATAAGATAAATATTTTTGGTATTTTTATGATATAGATTGAAAGTAAAGATTGCAAAGTAAAATAGGTTGGAAACTTATATGATGGAAAATAGACCCAGGGGCCATAGGTTTCACTAGTTTCTTCTCTCAAGATAGCATAAGTATTGCAGTGGGTGAACGAATTACTGTCGAGCAATTGATAAAAAAGCAAATAATTATGAGAATATCTAGGCAAGATTGTGTATATAGGCATCACGTCCGTGACAAGTAGACCGACTCCTGCCTGCATCTACTACTATTACTCCACACATCGACCGCTATCCAGCATGCATCTAGAGTATTAAGTTCATAAGAACGGAGTAACGCCTTAGGTAAGATGACATGATGTAGAGGGATAAACTCAAGCAATATAATATAAACCCCATCTTTTTATCCTCGATGGCAACAATACAATACGTGTCGTTTCCCTTTCTGTCACTGGGATCGAGCACCGCAAGATTGAACCCAAAGCTAAGCACTTCACCCATTGCAAGAAAAATCAATCTAGTAGGCCAAACCAAATTGATAATTCGAAGGGACTTGCAAAGATAACCAATCATGCATAAAAGATTTCAGAGAAGAATCAAATACTGTTCATAGATAGACTTGATCATAAACCCAGATTCGTCGGATCTCGACGAACACACCGCAAAAAGAGTTACATCGAGTAGATCTCCAAGAAGATCAAGGAGAACTTTGTATTGAGATCCAAAGAGAGAGAAGAAGCCATATAGCTAGTAACTATGGACCCAAAGGTCTGAAGTAAACTACTCACACATCATCGGAGGGGCCATGGAGTTGATGTAGAGGCCCTCCGTGATCAATGCCCCCTCCGGCGGAGCTCCGAAAAGTCCCCAAGATGGGATCTCTTGGGTACAGAAGGTTGCTGAGGGAATGCTGGATTAGGGGGTGTCCAGATAGCCGGACTATACCTTCGGCCGGACTCCTGGACTATGAAGATACAAGATTGAAGACTTCGTCCCGTGTCCGGAAGGGACTTTCCTTGGCGTGGAAGGCAAGCTTGGCGATACGGATATGTAGATCTCCTACCATTGTAACCGACTCTGTGTAACCCTGGACCTCTCCGGTGTCTATATAAACCGGGGGGTTTTAGTTCGTAGCACGAACAACAATCATACCATAGGCTAGCTTCTAGGGTTTAGCCTCCTTGATCTCGTGGTAGATCTACTCTTGTACTACCCATATAATCAATATTAATCAAGCAGGACGTAGGGTTTTACCTCCATCAAGAGGGTCCGAACCTGGGTAAAACATTGTGTCCCCTGCCTCCTGTTACCATCCGCCTAGACGCACAGTTCGGGACCCCCTACCCGAGATCCGCCGGTTTTGACGCCGACATTGGTGCTTTCATTGAGAGTTCTTCTGTGTCATCACTTTTAGGCCCGATGGCTTCTCCGATCATTAACAGCGATGCGATCCAGGGTGAGACCTTTCTCCCCGGAAAGATCTTCGTATTTGGTGGCTTTGCACTGCGGGCCAATTCGCTTGGCCATATGGAGCAGATCGAAAGCTACGCCCCTGGCCATCAGGTCAGATTTGGAAGTTTGAGCTACACGGCCGACCTCCGCGGAGACTTGATTTTCGACGGATTCGAGCCGCAGCCGAGCGCGCCGCACTGTCACGATGGGCATGATCTAGCTCTGCCGCCGAACAGTGCCCTGGAGGCCGCACCCGCATCAGCCCCGACCCTTAATTCAGAGCCAACTATGCTAATCAAGGATGGGTGGTTGGACACCGCCTCGGGGGCTACAATCTCTACGGCGATCGAGCCGAACACCAGCCCTATTCTCTATGAAGCCCGTGACTCCAAGGAGCCGGACTCCTCTCCAGACTCCGAGCCCTCTGCGCCCCTACCGATCGAACCCGATTGGGCGCCGATCATGGAGTTCACCGCCGCGGACATCTTTCAGCACTCGCCCTTCGGCGATATTCTGAATTCACTAAAGTCTCTCTCTTTATCAGGAGAGCCCTGGCCGGACTATGGTCAGCAAGGTTGGGATGCAGATGATGAAGAAATTCAAAGCCCACCCACCACCCACTTCGTAGCCACTATCGATGATTTAACTGACATGCTCGACTTCGACTCTGAAGACATCGACGGTATGCACACCGATGTAGGAGACGATCAAGAACATCACCTATAGGGCACTGGAAAGCCACCTCGTCGTATGATATATACATGGTGGACACCCCAAAAGAAGGCAATGGCGATGGAACAGCGGAGGATGACCCCTCCAAGAAGCAGCCTAAGCGCCGGCGTCAGCGGCGCTGCTCTAAATCCCGCCAAAGCAAAAACGGTGATTCCGGCATGGGAGATAATAACACCCCGGACAGTGCCGAAGACAACCACCTCCAGCAAGATTCAGCACAGGAGGATGGAGAAGCCAGCCCTCATGAGAGAGCGGCAGACAGAGAGGTCGAGGAAGATAATTATATGCCTCCCTCCGAAGACGAGGCAAGCCTCGACGACGACGAATTTGTCGTGCCGGAGGATCCCGTCGAACAAGAGCGTTTCAAACGCAGGCTTATGGCCACGGCGAGCAGCCTCAAGAAAAAACAGCAACAGCTTAGAGCTGATCAAGATTTGCTAGCCGACAGATGGACTGAAGTCCTTGCGGCCGAAGAGTATGAAATCGAACGCCCCTCCAAGAGCTACCCAAAGCGCAGTTTGCTACCCCGATTAGAGGAGGAAGCACCTAAACCTACATCACCAGCGCATGATGCGGCCGACCGGCCACCCCGTGGCCGCGACAGAGAGGCCTCCTGGCCCTCCACTCAAGCCGCACCCCGGCGCCACTCAAAAAATACCAAGGCACGAGAAAATGCGCCAGACCTGCGAGATATATTGGAGGACAAGACAACGCAAACAAGATCGATCTACGGATCGCGTGGGCGCCCCATGGCACGAGACGGTAATCGTCACTCCGGATACAGTAAATCCGGTCGGGTCGAACACAGTAGACAAAGCTCGTTTGAGCTGCGTCGTGATATAGCCCAATACAGAGGCGCCGCACACCCAGTATGCTTCACAGATGAAGTAATCGATCATCAAATCCCCGAGGGTTTCAAACCCGTGAACATCGAATCATATGATGGCACAACAGATCCTGCGGTATGGATCGAGGACTATCTCCTTCATATCCACATGGCCCGCGGTGATGACTTACACGCCATCAAATACCTCCCACTCAAGCTTAAAGGACCAGCTCGGCGTTGGCTTAACAGCTTTCCAGCAGAATCAATTGGTTGTTGGGAGGACCTGGAAACTGCATTCCTCGACAATTTCCAGGGCACTTATGTGCGACCACCAGACGCCGATGACCTTAGCCACATAATTCAGCAGCCAGAGGAATCGGCCAGACAATTCTGGACACGGTTCCTAACCAAGAAAAATCAAATCGTCGACTGTCCGGACGCAGAGGCCCTAGCAGCCTTCAAGCATAACATCCGCGACGAGTGGCTTGCACGGCACCTAGGACAGGAAAACCCAAAATCTATGGCAGCCCTCACGACACTTATGACCCACTTTTGCGCGGGAGAAGACAGCTGGCTAGCTCGCAGCAATAACATGACCAAGAGCCTTGGTAATTCGGATACCAAGGACAGCAGTGGCAGGTCGCGCCGCAACAAGAAAAAGCGCCGCATTAATGATGACAATGCTGAGGATACAGCAGTTAATGCCGGATTCAGAGGCTCTAAAACCGGTCAGCGGAAAAAGCCATTCAAAAGAAATACTCCGGGCCCGTCCAGTTTGGACCGAATACTCGACCGCTCATGTCAGATACATGGCACCCCCGAAAAACCAGCCAATCACACCAACAGGGATTGTTGGGTGTTCAAGCAGGCAGGCAAGTTAAATGCCGAAAGCAGACGAAAGCAG
Organism: Triticum urartu; assembly: GCF_003073215.2. Lineage (NCBI taxonomy): Eukaryota > Viridiplantae > Streptophyta > Magnoliopsida > Poales > Poaceae > Triticum > Triticum urartu. The sequence goes on along the minus strand of NC_053025.1, from coordinate 217,928,462 downwards.
AGACAAGGGGCTGCATAGCGATGACGAGGAGGAGCCCCGGCCGCCGAACAATAGTGGACAGAAAGGTTTTCCCCCACAAGTTCGGACGGTGAACATGATATACGCAACCCACGTCCCCAAGAGGGAGCGGAAGCATGCGCTAAGGGACGTATACGCGATGGAGCCAGTCGCCCCAAAGTTCAACCCATGGTCTTCCTACCCGATCACTTATGATCGAAGGGACCACCCCACTAGAATCCGTCATGGCGGATTTGCCGCATTGGTTCTAGACCCAATTGTTGACGGATTTCACCTCACTAGAGTCCTTATGGACGACGGCAGCAGCCTGAACCTGCTTTACCAGGATACAGTGCGGAAAATGGGCATCGATCCCTCGAGGATTAAACCCACTAAAATGACCTTTAAAGGCGTCGTACCAGGTGTAGAGGCCAACTGTACAGGCTCAGTTACACTTGAAGTGGTCTTCGGATCTCCGGATAATTTCCGAAGCGAGGAGTTAATCTTCGACATAGTCCCGTTCCGCAGTGGCTATCACGCACTGCTCGGGCGAACCGCATTTGCCAAGTTCAATGCGGTGCCACACTACGCATACCTCAAGCTCAAGATGCCAGGCCCTCGAAGAGTCATCACGGTCAATGGAAACACCGAACGCTCTCTCCGAACGGAGGAGCATACGGCGGCTATCGCAGCGGAAGTACAAAGCAGCCTCTCAAGGCAATTCTCCAGTCCAGCCATTAAACGTCTGGACACCGTCAAGCGCGCCCGGAGTAACCTACAACAAGACTGCCTGGCATGTTCCGAGCAAGCATAGCAATGCGGCCCCAACCCCAGCCCTCGCGAACTTGCGAAACCAGTGTTGCGCGTACATAACTACGCTCTGGAAATACCATGGGCATAGGGGGAGGGGCACCATCACGGCACGCCCGAAACGCGGCTTAAACCGCACTAGGGGCTGCCGATTTCTTAATTTTCTCTTATTTTCAGGACTCCATTCTTCGGAAGGCTTGTCCGGCAGTACAATTGCCGCACAAACGATACAACCAGGGAAGCAGAAAGCTACGCCGCACTATGGAACTCTAAGGTGGTCTCTATAACGAGCAGTATACCTGTTTCACATAACATTCCGTAGCTCGCCCCTGGAAATGACATGTTAAATAGTCCCATCTTTTGCTTATTGCACTATTTGTATCGTTCTGCTTTGATCGTAGCTTTTTTAAATAAACAATGCATAGCTTCCGTCTATTATTGCATTACTCTTTTTTACGAATATATGTTCATTAATGACATGTTGCACCCATACACTTTGGTACGGCCAATACGCCAGGGGATTAAGTACCCCACAATACGGTGTGAGAAGTCCGAACACTTTCACAAGTGCGGCACCCCGAACTTATAGCATTATATGCATTGGCTTCGAATCATGTCTTGGGTCAATAGTTGGGTTTGCCCGGCTCCTATGTTTTGGTACCTTACGTTCCATTATATCGGCTAAGGTAGCACTAGGAGAACTACTGCGATTGTGCCCCAATTGAGCTGGGCTAAGCACCTCAGTAGAGAAAGGTAAAACTGACCGTCATGATGAGGCGAGAGCTGGTCGCTGTTCGAGAGGTTTTCGAGTCCCTAAAGACGTATGCCGCTTAGAGCGAGGAGTCGGCTTTGTCCGGCCTAGGCGTGGATAGCGCCCCGAACTCGGTCTTCCGAACACTAGGGGCTTCGCCGAAATTTAAAATTATAGAATTCTATGGCTAAGTGAGAGTGTTCAAGCATTATAGTCCGATTGCCTTGTTCGTTGTGTTGAGCGCCTCCCTCGAAGGACCCAAGAATGGGAAAAAGAGCGCTCATGTTTATCCCGAACACCCCAACACTTGTGGCATGGGGGCAGAAGCCGACGACTCGCCATCTCTCAAATTTGATAAACGGCCGCACAAAAGGTAATATTTTAAATTCAAAAGCGTTGCTTAGCGCATATGAACAAGTTTTCAGCGTACAGGATCACAAATGCGAGTTTACTCAAAAATTACATCTTTGGAGCATTCATCCGCTATAAGGCGGGCACCCTTCAGGACGCCCTCATAATATGCTTCCGGGATGCGATGCTCCTTGCCCGGCGGCGGCCTGTCCTTCACCAGCTTCTCCGCATCCATCTTGCCCCAGTGCACTTTAGCACGGGCAAGTGCCCTACGGGCACCTTCGATGCAGACGGAGCGCTTGATTACTTCAAGCCATGGACATGCATCCACCAGCCGCCTCACCAGCCCGAAGTAGCTCCCAGGCAAAGCCTCTCCAGGCCAAAGCCGAACTATGAGGCCCTTTATGGCCTGTTCGGCCACCTTGTGGAGCTCGACCATTTGCTTCAGCTGGTCGCTCAAAGGCACCAGGTGTCCGGCCTCAGCATACTGAGACTAGAGCACCTTCTTCGTCGAGCTCCCCTCCTCGGATCGGTAGTAGGCGGTGGCATCAGACGCACTGCGGGGCAAATCTGCGAATGCTCCTGGAGAGCTCCGGACTTGGGTAAGTAACAAGTAATTCACTTTCACGTGCTTGCTTTGCATAATGAATGCCTTACCCGCCGCTATCTTCTTCATCGCTTCAATTTTTTGGAGGGCTTTCTAGGCTTCGGCCTTGGAAGACTTCGCGCTTTCGAGGGCTTCCGCAAGCTCGGACGTTTGCGTCTTTGAGTCAAGCTCCAAACTCTCATGTTTTTTCACGAGATCCTGGAGCTCTTTCTGCAACTCCTCCACCCGCGCCTCCTGCTTCCCTCTCTCTGTGCGCTCCGCGGCCGCTCTGTTTTCGGCCTCGGACAGCGCTTTCTTAAGGGTTGCCACCTTGGTCGTGGCCCCTATAATAGCACATTGATCCTATCATTTTTTGCAACCACATCTTCTCTATATACTTGCGCAAGGTATTACTTACCTTCCTTCTCCTCGAGTTGCCTCTTGGCATGGCCGAGCTCGTTCTCGGACCACACAAGGTTTTGCTTCAGCGTATCCACCTCCGCAGTCAGTGCGGCGGAGGCCAGCAGCAAAGCCTGCATACGCATATTGACTTGATTATGTTAGACTCCTGCGAATGTTATTATATCCTCTATTCAGCTTTTCATTCCGAATGCCGAACAGAGCATCAGGGGCTACTGTCTATGCGGTAATATTTTTACATATTCTTTACTTACCTCAAAGCCTGTTAGAAGGCTGGCACAGGCTTCAGTTAGTCCGCTCCCGGCAGACTGAACCTTCTGGATCACCGCACTCATAATAGTGCGGTGCTCCTCGTCGATGGAGGCGCCGTTAAGCACCTCCAGCAAATTGTCCGGTGCCTCCGGTTGGACGGAGGTCACTGTCTCGGTAGGCTTGCTCCTCTTGGAAGGAGGCTGCCTACCGGAGTCCGAAACCGTTGAAGGTTCCGGCGCGGTGTCCGGCTCAAGGCCGGACTTGGAGCCCTTGGGGGTTCTATCCCCTTTATGCCTGGAGTGCGGGAGGTCGCCTTGCGGCGCCTCCAGGACCACCTCCTCCTGGCTTGGAACCTGTTGGGATGCCACCTCGGCGTCATCCGTAGGGTGGGGGGAGGTAGCCGTCGGAAGCGAATTCACATCCGACGAATCCAGGGAGCCGCTCGACGACTCGTCGAGCCCGGCCTTGGGCGGACTACATAGTCATATTCAGCGTAAGGAGGAGCTGTGCAAGAAAGGAACACTATGAATTGCTCTGGTGTCCGAATACTTACGATCTCGCCAGGGGCTTGGCCCTGTGCGGCCACTCCTCTTCACCGTCGTTGGCGTTAGTGGAGTAGTCCGGATGAAGGGTCTTCCCCTTCTTGGACCCTTCGGCCTCCCCAGTTGGGGCGGCCTTCCTTTTCTTCCCTCCCCCCGCTGGAGGGGGAGAGGTCTCTTCTTCCTCCTTCTCGTCCTCACGGGAGGAGTGCGCCTCGGAGTCGTCGGATGATGAATCCGACACCTCCAGGCGCCGGGCACTCTTTCGAGTCCCCGTGGCCGCCTTCTTGGCCCTCTTCTCCGGCACCACATAGGGTGCCGGAACCAGCAGCTTCGCCAAGCGAGCGTCCGCTGGGCCTTCGGGCAAAGGAGCCGGACAGTTGATCTGTCCGGACGTCTCCTACCAATCCTGTCAAAGGTAAGGGAGCTTAGATCCCGCATGGAGTCAAACTATGAAAAACTAATACCCTGTAAAAGGTAAAAACAGCTTACCGCACTAGCGTGACACTGCATGCTGAATCCGCGATCCTCGGTAGCGGATGCGGGGGCCTCGGCGCCCTTGAAAAGCACCTTCCAGGCATCTTCGTACGTCGTGTCGAAGAGCCTGCTTAGAGTTCGGTGCTACGCCGGGTCGAACTCCCACAGGTTGAAAGCCCGTTGTTGACACGGGAGGATCCGGCGGATGAGCATAACCTGGACTACATTGACAAGTTTGAGCTTCTTGTCCACCAAGGTTTGGACGCATTTTTGGAGTCCGGTCAGCTCTCCTTTTTTACCCCACGACAGGCCCGTCTCTTTCCAGGAGGTGAGCCGCGTAGGGGGTCCGGATCGGAACTCGGGGGCTGCGACCCATTCAGGGTCGCGCGGCTCGGTGATGTAAAACCACCCCGATTGCCACCCCTTTAGGGACTCCACAAAGGAGCCCTCGAGCCATAGGACGTTGGGCATCTTGCCCTCCATGGCGCCTCCACACTCCACCTGGGTGCTGCGCACCACCTTCGGCTTGACATTGAAAGTCTTGAGCCATAGGCCGAAATGGGGGCGGATGCAGAAGAAAGCCTCGCACATGACGATAAACGCCGAGATGTTGAGGACAAAGTTCGGGGCCAGATCGTGGAAATCCATGCCATAGTAGAACATGAGCCCCCGGACAAATGGGTGGAGAGGGAAGCCCAGTCCGCGGAGGAAATGGGGGAGGAACACCACCCTCTCATGGGGCCTAGGGGTGGGGATGAGCTGCCCCTCTTCAAGAAGCCGGTGCGCAATGTCGTTAGACAAGTATCCGGCCTTCCTCAGTTTTTTGATGTGTCCCTCCGTGACGGAGGAGACCATCCACTTGCCCCCCGCTCTGGACATGGCTGGAGAAGGTTGAGGTGGGGTGTGCGGACTTGGGCGCTGGAGCTCAAGTGCGCGGAAATGGATAGGCAAAGGAGGAAGAAGATGTGGATGAAAAGGTGGGTCCTTATCCCCTTATATGGGTGGACGCGACTATGCGTCCCCACCAGCCTGGTAAAACTCGCTTATCTCCCAAGCGCCGTAATCAATGGCGCGGTTGGGTTACCCACGCCCGTATTGATGAGAATCCCGGAATAAGGGGACATGATCTCTGCTTTGACAAGACGTGCCAAGGAAACCGCCTTGCTAAACACGCTGAGGTGGGACAGTAAAGCGATTCGAATAAAGACTTGGCTGTGGTGTGATGTCACGCTATGGAATACGTCAGCAGATTAGATTTGTGTAAATATTATTCTCTCTATGGCAATATGTGGAAACTTATTTTGCAGAGCCGGACACTACCTTTGTGTTCAAAATCTTCTATGAAGTACTTGGAGGAGGAACCCGCCTTGCAATGCCGAAGACAATCTGCGCGCCGGACTCGTCGTCATTGAAGCCTGGTTCAGGGGCTACTGAGGGAGTCCTGGATTAGGGGGTGTCCGGATAGCCGGACTATACCTTCGGCCGGACTCCTGGACTATGAAGATACGAGATTGAAGACTTCGTCCCGTGTCCGGAAGGGACTTTCCTTGGCGTGGAAGGCAAGCTTGGCGATACGGATATGTACATCTCCTACCATTGTAACCGACTATGTGTAACCCTATCCCTCTCCGGTGTCTATATAAACCGGAGGGTTTTAGTCCGTAGCACGAACAACAATCATACCATAGGCTAGCTTCTAGGGTTTAGCCTCCTTGATCTCGTGGTAGATCTACTCTTGTACTACTCATATCATCAATATTAATCAAGCAGGACGTAGGGTTTTACCCCTATCAAGAGGGCCTGAACCTGGGTAAAACATTGTGTCCCCTGCCTCCTGTTACCATCCGCCTAGACGCACAGTTCGGGACCCCCTACCCAAGATCCGTCGGTTTTGACACCGACAGTTGCGGTGGTGGAAATAGGGTTTCATGGTGCTCCTGGATGTTTTTGGGGTATGTGAACATATATAGGAGGGAGAAGTAGGTCGTTTGAGCCACGTGGGGCCCATGAGGGGGGAGGGCGCGCCCAGGGGGTAGGCGCACCCCCTGTCTCGTGGACTCCTCGTTGGTTGCTTGACGTCCACTCCAAGTCCTCTGGATCACGTTTGTTCCAAAAATCACGCTCCCGAAGGTTTCATTCCATTTGGACTCCGTTTGATATTCCTTTTCTGCGAAACACTAAAATAGGCAAAAAAATAGCAATTTGCACTGAGCCTTGGGTTAATAGGTTAGTCCCAAAAATAATATAAAAGTGTAAAATAAAGCCCATTAACATCCAAAGCAGATAATATAATAGCATGGAACAATCAAAAATTATAGATACATTGGAGAAGTATCAACATCCCCAAGCTTAATTCCTGCTCGTCCTCGAGTAGGTAAATCATAAAAACAGAATTTTTTATGTGGAATGCTTTCTAGCATGTTCTTCAATGTATTTTTCTCTATTGTGGCATGAAAGTTCAGATCCGAAAGATTCAAGATAAAAGTTTATTGTTGACATAAAAATAGTAATACTCCAAGTATACTAGTCAATCAATTATGTCTTATCAAAATACCATAGCCAAAGAAAACCTATCCCTACAAAGTCATATAGTTTGGCCATGCTTCATTTTTGTCACACAAAATGCTCCCATCATGCACAACCCTGATGACAAACCAAGCAATTGTTTCATACTTAGCCTTTTCAAACTCTTTCAACTTTTACGCAATATATGAGCGTGAGCCATGGACATAGCACTATGGGTGGAATAGAATATGATGATTGAGGTTGTGTGAGAAGACAAAAGGGAGAAAGTCTCACATTGACGTGGCTAATCAATGGGCTATGGAGATGCCCACCGATTGATGTCAATGCAAGGAGTAGGGATTGCCATGCAACGGATGCACTAGAGCTATAAATATATGAAAGCTCATCAAAGAAACTAAGTGGGTGTGCATCCAACTTGCTTGCTCACGAGACCTAGGGCATTTGAGGAAGCCCATCATTGGAATATACAAGCCAAGTTCTATAATGAAAAATTCCCACTAGTATATGAAAGTGACAAAATAAGAGACACTCTATCATGAAGATCATGGTGCTACTTTGAAGCACAAGTGTGGAAAAAGGATAGTAACATTGTCCCTTCTCTCTTTTTCTCTCATTTTTTTGTTTGGGCCTTCTTTTCTCTTTTTTATGGCCTCTTTTTTTCGTCCGGAGTCTCATCCCGACTTGTGGGGGAATCATAGTCTCCATCATCCTTTCCTCACATGGGACAATGCTCGAATGTGAATGCCTCCAGCAGTGTACCGGGATTGCGATGAATCAAGAGTGACATGTATGAAAAATTAAGCATGGTAGCTTTGCCACAAATACGATGTCAATTACATGATCATGCAAAGCAATATGACAATGATGATGCGTGTCATAATAAATGGAACGGTGGAAAGTTGCATGGCAATATATCTCGGAATGGCTATGGAAATGCCATAATAGGTAGGTATGGTGGCTGTTTTGAGGAAGATATAAGGAGGCTTATGTGTGATAGAGCGTATCATATCACGGGGTTTGGATGCACCGACGATGTTTGCACCAACTCTGAAGGTGAGAAAGGGCAATGCACGGTACCGAAGAAGCTAGCAACGATGGAAGGGTGAGAGTGCATATAATCCATGGAGTCAACATTAGTCATAAAGAACTCACATATTTATTGCAAAAATCTACAAGTCATCAAAACTAAGCACTATGCGCATGCTCCTAGGGGGATAGATTGATAGGAAAAGACCATCGCTCGTCCCCGACCGCCACTCATAAGGAAAGCAATCAAAGAACACCCCAGGCTTCAAATTTGTCACACAACGTTTACCATACGTGCATGCTACGGGACTTGCCAACTTCAACACAAGTATTCATCAATTTCATAATTACTCAACTAGCACACCTCTAATATTCCCACCTTTATATCTCAAAACTACTATAAGCATCCAACTTCTCTTAGCATTTAAAATTTATAACCAAAGTAAATTACCATGTTGTTCTACACGACTCTCAAAATGATATAAGTGAAGCATGAGAGATCAATTATTTCTATAAAATAAAACCACCGCCATGCTCTTAAAGATATAAGCGAAGCACTAGAGCAAAAATTATCCAGCTCAAAAGATATAAGTGAATCACATAGAGTATTCTAATAAATTCTAATTCATGTGTGTCTCTCCCAAAACGTGTGTACAGAAAGTATGATTGTGGTAATCTAAAATGCAAAGACTCTAATCATGCAAGACACTCTAAGCAAAACACATATCATGTGGAGAATAAAAATATAGCTCCAAGTAAAGTTACCGATGGACGAAGACGAAAGAGGGGATGCCTTCCGGGGCATCCCCAAGATTAGGCTTTTGCTTTTCCATGAATTTTACCTTGGGGTGCCTTGGGCATCCCCAATCTTAGGCTCTTGCCACTCCTTGTTCCATAATCCATCAAATCTTTACCCAAAACTTGAAAACTTCACAACACAAAACTTAAAAGAAAATCTCGTGAGCTCCGTTAGTAAAAGAAAACAAACCACCACTTCAAGGTACTATAATTAACTCATTATTTATTTATATTGGTGTTAAACCTACTGTATTACAACTTTTCTATGGTTTATAAACTTTATTACTAGCCATAGATTCATCAAAATAAGCAAACAACACACGAAATACAGAATCTGTCAAAAACAGAACAGTCTGTAGTAATCTGTATGTTTCGAATACTTATGGAACCCCAAAAATTCTAAAATAAATTGCTGGACGTGAGGTATTTATTTATTAATCATCTGCAAAAATAATTAACTAAATATCACTCTCCAATAAAAAATGGCAGCAAATCTCGTGAGCAGTAAAGTTTCTGTTTTTTACAGCAAGATCGCAAAGACTTTCCCCAAGTCTTCCCAAAGGTTCTACTTGGCACAAACACTAATTAAAAGCATAAAACCACATATAAACAGAGGCTACATGAATTATTTATTGATAAACAGAACCAAAAAGCAGGAAACAAAAATAAAATTGGGTTGCCTCCCAACAAGCGCTATCGTTTAACGCCCCTAGCTAGGCATAAAAGCAAGGATAGATCTAAGTATTATAATCATTGGTAGTTATATTTTTAATGGAATTATGCTTGAATCCAGGAGGTTCCTTACGTTTCCCTTCATACTCGGAGATTTTTAAATCTAGAGCATCCAATCGCTTATTGCAAAGTGTAATCAATGTATTCATGCGGTGAAGGTTCCCTCCAACATTTTTAAGAGGTTCAATAGACTTTTGCAATTCACACAATTTTTCTAAGATTTGGGTTCCCTCAGGAGATGGTCCGTTTTGTGGGGGCAGTATTCCTACTATCCCTTCTATAATTTCATAAGCAACACTAGGATCAATATCAATAAAATTCCCTTTGGCGGTAAAATCAAGGAGTTGCCTATGGGGTATGGTGAGCCCAATATAAAAATTACGAAGTAAAATCTTAGAGTCTCCCTCTATAGTGCAATCATGATAAGATTTTATCATCCTATACCAAGCATCTTTTAAGTTTTCTCCTTGTCTTTGTTTGAAGTGGAGTACTTCAAAATTGGGAGACAGAGGAGTACATAAAGGACTAGCCAAAACGACGAAGCAAGTGAAAGAAAAAGGCAAATGAAAAAGAGGGCGAATAAAACAACAAGGGTGAAGTGGGGGAGAGGAAAACGAGAGGAACGAATAAAGCGGCAGACACGAAGGAGAGGGAGGACGCGTCGGCGCGGTGGAGAAGGAGGCGCGAGGGAGAGGGGCGGCGCCAGAGGAGGACGAAGGGGAGAGATCAGGGGATTGAGCGATGCAGGTGTAGGCGGAGGGCACGGGAACGAGAGGGAGAGGCTAAGGTTACAACAGGGGCACGGCTGGCCTAGGAGAGGGATGGGCCGGCGCTGGAGTTGGGCCTAGAGAGGCCCATCTGGGCTGGACTGGCTGCTGGTCTCTCTTCTCTCCCTCACTCTAAAGAAAAATAAATAAAAACATCACATAGATAAGAAAGAAAAGAAAGGGAGGTTAGGGGAAGGAGTTGGACACGCGGATAATTTTTCCGGACTCACAAAAATATATACGGTCGATGAAAAATACGAGTGGCCAAGATTGCATGAATTAAATTCAAACTAATTTGAATTTAATTCAAATGGGTTTGAACTAGGACTTGGTAAAAGGAAGGTCCAAAAATGTTGAGATTTTTGATGGAGCTCCGGAAAGTGACAAAAAGATATATGGCAAAGTTAGAGACCAAGAATTGTGATAACAAAGGCATTGGGATTTATTTTGCAAGTGAGTTCCGGTTAATTCCAAACAAATGGAATATTTATAATAGCTCCATAATTATTAGGATGATATGTTATAAAGATAAATCACCATGTGAATTCCCTTGATTTAAATAGATCAAAAGATCTATGCAATTTATTTAGTTGAGTTTTAAAAATTAAAAGACATGCCGACATGATGCCATGATGCAATGAAAAAAATAGAGCAAGCACAAATGAAACACACGGAGGTCTCGAAAAAATGGAAGTCTTCTGAAGCGTCGGTCTCGGGGCGTCACAAACCTATTAACCTAGAGCCGAGTGCCAGTTTATGTTTTTTCCTTGTTTTTGAGTTTTGCAGAAAAGGAATATCAAACGGAGTCCAAACGAGCTAAAAATTTATGGTGATTTTCTATGGACCAGAAGAAGCCCTCGAAGCACAAGAGTTGGGTCAGAAGAGTCCCGAGTCAACAACAAGGGTGGAGGGCACGCCAACCCCCCTAGGGCATGCCCCCTGCCTTGTCGCTGACTCGTGGACTGCCTTGATGTGAAACCAACGCCAAAAATTTCTATAAATCCAGAAACCCCCAGAAAGAAACCTAGATAGGGAGTTCCGCCGCCGCAAGCTTCTGTAGCCATGAAAAACCAATCGGGAGTCCGTTCCGGCACCCCGCCGGAGGGGGAAACCATCATCGGTGGCCATCTTCATCATCCTGGCAGTCTCCATGACGAGGAGGGGGTAGTTCACCCTCACGGCTGAGGGTATGTACGAGTAGCTATGTGTTTGATCTCTCTCTCTCTCTCTTTCTCGTGTTCTTGATATGGCACGATCTTGATGTACCGCGAGCTTTGTTATTATAGTTGGATCATATGGTCTTTCTTCCCCCTCTATCTTCTTGTGATGAATTGAGTTTTACCTTTGGGGTTTCACTATTATGAGATTGAATACTATTATGGATTTGAGAATACTTGACGTATGTCTTGTGTGGGATACCCATGGTGACAATAGGGTATTCTATTGATTCACTTGATGTATGTTTTGGCACTCAACTCGTAGATTCCTGAGGTGACATTGGGGTAATCTATGCACAGGGGTTGATGCACGTTTTCGTCCTTGTTTCTCCGGTAGAAATCTTGGGGCACTGTTTGAGGTTCTTTGTGTTGGATAGAATATTATGAATCTGAAGTTGTCTGATGCATATCGTATAATTGACCCATGGATACTTGTGGTGACATTGGAGTATCTAGGTGACATTAGGGTTGATTGATGTGTGTCATATGTTGTTATTTTACAATGAACTCTAGGGCTGTTTGTGACATTTATAGGAATAGCTCAATGGATTGATCGGAAATAATAACTTTGAGGTGGTTTCGTACCCTACAAGCAATTTCATCTTATGTTCTCCGTGATAGGAACTTTGGTGTGACTTTGTTGCATGTTGAGGGATTTTTATATGGTCTAATTGTGTTATCATTGTGGAGAGAACTTGCACTAGTGAAAGTATGGAACCTAGGCCTTGTTTCCAAGCATTGCAATACGATTTTGATGAAGATGATATCTTTTGTCCCCCAAGTTTTGATGAGCAAATTTATTATGATGATAGCATGCCTCCTATTTATAATGATTATATTGATGAAAGTGGGTTTGGAAGAGTGTCAACCGATAACCCAAAAGTATAGGGGATCTATCGTAGTCCTTTCGATAAGTAAGAGTGTCGAACCCAACAAGGAGCAAAAGGAAATGATAATCAGTTTTTAGTAAGGTATTCTCTGCAAGCACTGAAATTATCGGTAACAGATAGTTTTGTGATATGGTAATTTGTAAAGGGTAACAAGTAATAAAAGTAAATAAGGTGCAGCAAGATGGCCCAATCCTTTTTGTAGCAAAGTACAAGCCTAGAAAAACTCTTATATAAAGGAAAACGCTCCCGAGGACACATGGGAATTATCGTCAAGCTAGTTTTCACCACGTTCATATGATTCGCGTTCGGCACTTTGATAATTTGACATGCGGGTGGACCGTGCTTGGGTACTGCCCTTCCTTGGACAAGCATCCCAGTTATGATTAACCCCTCTTGCAAGCATCTGCCACTACAAAAGAAGTATTAAGGTAAACCTAACCATAGCATGAACCATATGGATCCAAATCAGCCCCTTACGAAGCAACGCATAAACTAGGGTTTAAGCTTCTGTCACTCTAGCAACCCATCATCTACTTATTACTTCCCAATGCCTTCACCTAGGCCCAAACAATGGTGAAGTGTCATGTAGTCAATGCTCACATGACACCACTAGAGGAAAGACAACATACATCTCATCAAAATATCGAACGGATACCAAATTCACATGACTACTTATAGCCAGACTTCTTCCATGTCCTCAGGAACAAACGTAACTACTCACAAATCGTATTCATGTTCATAATCAGAGGGGTATTAATATGCATAAAGGATCTGAACATATGATCTTCCACCAAATAAACCAACTAGCATCAACTATAAGGAGTAATCAACACTACTAGCAACCCATAGGTACCAATCTGAGGTTTTGAGACAAAGATCGGATACAAGAGATGAACTAGGGTTTGAGATGAGATGGTGCTGGTGAAGATGTTGATGGAGATTGACCCCCTCCCGCTGAGAGGATCGATGATGATAATGATGGTGATGATTTCCCCCTCTCGGAGGGATGTTTCCCCGGCAGAACAGCTCCGCCGGAGCCCTAGATTGGTTCCGCTAAGGTTCCGCCTCGTGGTGGCGGAGTTTCGTCCCGTGAGCTTGCTTATGATTTTTTCTCGGACGAAAGACTTCATATAGCAGAAGATGGGCACTGGAGGTCTGCCAGGGGGCCCACGAGACAGGGGGCGCGCCCAGGGGCTAGGGCGCGCCCCCACCCTCGTGGCCAGGGTGTGGGCCCCCTCTAGTTAATTCTTTCGCCAGTATTTTTTATATATTCCAAAATGTTCTCCTGTGAAGTTTTGGGACTTTTGGAGTTGTGCAGAATAGGTCTATAATATTTGCTCCTTTTCCAGCCCGGAATTCTAGCTGTCGGCATTCTCCCTCTTCATGTAAACCTTGTAAAATAAGAGAGAAAAGGCATAAGTATTGTGACATAATGTGTAGTAACAACCCATAATGCAATAAATATCGATATAAAAGCATGATGCAAAAATGGACGTATCAACTCCCCCAAGCTTAGACCTCGGTTGTCCTCAAGCGGAAGCCGATAATGAAAAATATGTCCACGTGTTTAGAGATAGAGGTGTCAATAAAATAGAATACATACATGAGGGCATCATGATCATTCTTATAACAGCAACATATATATATATTGTCATGTGATTTCTTATGCTAAAGTAATAATTCATTCACAATTTCAAGTATGAATCAGAAACTTAATTGAAAACTAACAAACTATAATCTCAGTCTTTGAAGCAATTGCAATTTATCATAACATCGAAAAGAGTCAATATAAGAGCTTTTCAACAAGTCCACATACTCAACGATCATTTAGTCTTTCAAAATTGCTAACACTCATGCAATACTTATGGGTATGAAGTTTTAATCGGACAAAGAGAAAGATAGGGGCTTATAGTTTTGCCTCCGAACCTTTTACCTCAAGGGTAATGTCAACAATAATAGTTCATGAAAACTCACATCCAATTAGCTATATATATCAGGATCTTTCCAACACATTGTGCTTGCCAAAAGATAAAATGTAAAAAAACGAAAGAATGAGATCACCATGACTCTTGTATGAAGTATAAGACAAGAATAAAAGATAGGCCCTTCGCAGAGGGAAGCAGAGGTTGTCATGTGCTTTTAAGGTCGGATGCACGAAATCTTAATGCAAAAGAATGTCACTTTATATTTCCACTTGTGATATGGACCTTTATTATGCAGTCCTTCGCTTTTATTTCTTCCACATCACAAGATCGTATAAAGCTTCTTTCTCCACACTAATAAATCATACATATTTAGAGAGCAATTTTTATTGCTTGCAACAATGACAACTTACTTGAAGGATCTTACTCAATCCATAGGTAGATATGGTGGACTCTCATGGCAAAACAGGGTTTAAAGATATTTGGAAGCACACGTAGTATTTCTACTTGGTGCAAAGAATGTGGCTAGCATGAGGGGGAAGGGCAAGATCAACATGTTGGATGATCCGTGACAATATAATTTATTTCATATATAAGAAAACATAACTGATTATGTTGTCGTCCTTGTCCAACATCAACTCTTTAGCATGTCATATTTTAATGAGTTCTCACGATCATAAAAGATGTCCAAGATAGTATATTTATATGTGAAAGCCTATCTTTCTTTATTACTTCCTATTAATTGAAACAATGACCAAAACTATGTTTGTCAACTCTCAACAACTTTTATTCATCATACTCTTTATATGTGAAGTCATTACTCTCCATAAGATCCATATGATCTCCTTATTTCTTTTATTCTTTCTTTTATTCCCTCAAGATCATAGTAAGATAATCAGAGCCCTTGACTCGAAACTAATCTTTATTATATATATATAGCTCACAGACTCGATTACATAGAAGGATCATAAAGCAAAACTCAAAACTAAATAATACTAAAACTTTATTATACTAGATCAAGGTATTATCAAAAGGATCGAACTAAGAAAAACAGTAAAGATAAAGGTGTGATGGTGATATGATACTGGGGCACTCCCCCAAGCTTGGCAGTTGCCAAGGGGAGTGCCCATACCCATGTGTTTATGTATCTTTCTTCGGGGGTGGTGATGTGATATTCTTGGCGATGATGCCCTTCAGGATACGATTCTCTTCCTCGAGCTTATTGACTTGCTGCTTGAGGTCCATTATTTACTTACGGAGCTTGCCCATGACGGCTAAAGCTCCTTTCACCCAAGGATGTTGCAAAGCTGCGGGAGAACAAGTAACACTCTTTTTCATATTTTCATAAGAAAGAAATCTTACATTGGAAGGGATGAACGAGTTTGGAATAGCTGAGCTCTGTAGTTCCCCCATCGTGAATCCGGCTCAGAAACGAGAAGTGACTTCTTGATCCTCCTCCATGGCATCTATCCTTTTCAAGTCGGCCTCCATCTCATCCTCAGTTGATGGCCCAAAGTGGTCAGCATCGCTGTTTGCTCTTGGTCCCGGTATGGGATGAGACACCAGACTCTCCCTAACTGACTCTTGAGAAGACATCTTGCTCTAGATCTGCTACAGAAACAGCTCGAAAAAAATAGAGGATATTTGCGTGGTATGGTAGTGAAAACCTTTGGGAGATTATATAATGAATTTTTACTGACCTAAAGAAGTATCGTGCAAGAAAACAGAGTCCGGAAGGCACACAAGGTGCCCACGAGGCAGGGGGCGTGCCTCGTGTCCTTCCCGGACTACTTCTTATTTTCCTATTTTCTTAAATATTCCAAAACGGAGAAAAATTGCTATTAGAACTATTTTGGAGTCGGTTAACTTACCGTACCTGAGATATAATGTTTGATTCTTTGACCGTTCACCACCCTCGGATTTGTGCATTCGAAGTTGTTGATTTTTATGGCACCGGAACGATAGACCTCCTCGATAATGTAAGGACCTTCCCATTTAGAGAGGAGTTTGCCTACAAAAATCTTAAATGAGAGTTGTATAGCAAAACATAATCACCTACATTAAACGCGCGCTTTTGTATCCTTTTGTAATGCCATCTTTTAACTTTTTCTTTAAACAGTTTGGCATTTTCATAAGCCTGGGTTCTCCATTCATCAAGTGAGCTAATGTCAAAAAGCCTCTTCTCACCGGCAAGTTTGAAATCATAATTGAGCTCTTTAATGGCCAATATGCCTTATGTTCTAGTTCGAGAGGTGACTGACATGCTTTTCCATAAACCATTTTATACGGAGACATACCCATAGGATTTTTATATGCAATCTATAAGCCCATAATGCATCATCAAGTTTCTTGGACCAATTCTTTCTAGATCTATTAACAGTCTTTTGCAAAATTAACTTAAGCTCTCTATTACTAAGATCTACTTGACCACTAGACTGCGGGTGATACGGAGATGCAATTCTATGATTAACATCATACTTAGAAAGCATCTTACGAAAAGCACCATGAATAAAATGTGAACCACCATCAGTCATTAAATATCTAGGGACTCCAAACCTCGGAAAAATAACTTTTCTAAGCATCTTAATAGAGGTGTTATGATTAGCACTACTAGTTGGAATAGCTTCTACCCACTTAGTAACGTAATCACCAGCAACAAAAATATGTGTATACCCATTAGAGGAAGGAAACGGTCCCATATAAACAAAGCCCCAAACATCAAATGGTTCAATAACAAGTGAATAATTCATAGGCATTTCTTGACGTCTACTAATATTGCCAATTCTTTGACATTCATCACAAGACAAGACAAACTTAAGGGCATCCTTGAAGAGAGTGGGCCAATAAAAACCAGATTGCAATACCTTATGTGCAGTTCTATCTCCAGCATGGTGTCCTCCATAAGCCTCGGAGTGAAACTTGCGTAGGATCTGTTCCTGTTCATGCTCAGGTATACAACGTCTAATAACACCATCTACTCCTTCTTTATAAAGGTGTGGGTCATCCGAGAAGTAATGTCTTAAATCATAGAAAAACTTTTTCTTTTGTTGGTATGTGAAACTAGGTGGTATAAATTTAGCAACAATGTAATTGGCATAATCAGCATACCATGGAGCAGTACGAGAAGCATTTATGACAGCTAATTTTTCATCAGGAAAGCTATCATCAATAGGTAGTGGGTCATCAAGAACATTCTCTAACCTAGAAAAGTTGTCTGCAACGGGGTTCTCAGCTCCCTTTCTATCAATAATATGTAAATCAAATTCTTGTAGCAAGAGAACCCATCTAATAAGTCTAGGTTTAGCATCTTTCTTTTCCATAAGGTATTTAATAGCAGCATGATCGGTGTGAACAGATACTTTAGAATCAACAATGTAAGGTCTGAACTTATCACAAGCAAATACAACTGCTAAAAATTCCTTTTCAGTAGTGGCATAATTTCTCTAGGCATTATCTAGAGTTTTACTACCATATTGGATAGCATTTAATTTCTTATCAACTCTTTGACCTAGAAAAGCACCTACAGTGTAATCACTAGCATCACACATAATTTCAAAGGGTAAATTCCAATCAGATGGTTGAACAATAGGTGCAGAAATCAAGGCTTTCTTAAGTATTTCAAATGCTTCTACACAATCATCATCAAAGACAAAAGGAACATCTTTTTGTAAGAGATTAGTCAGAGGCCTAGAAATTTTAGAGAATTATTTAATGAACCTCCTATAATAACTGGCATGACCAAGGAAACTTCTTATACCTTTAATGTCCTTAGGACACGACATCTTTTCAATAGCATCAACTTTAGCTTTATCAACTTCAATACCTCTTTCAGAAATTTTATGCCCCAAGATAATACCTTCATTAACCATAAAGTGACACTTCTCCCAATTCAAGACAAGATTAGTTTCTTCACATCTCTGCAAAACTTGATCGAGGTTGCTTAAGCCATCATCAAAAGAAGTTCCATATACAAAAAAAATCATCCATGAATACCTCAACAATCTTTTCACAAAAGTCAGAGAATATAGCAGTCATACATCTTTGGAAGGTAGCAGGTGCATTACATAAACCAAAAGGCATACATCTATAAGCAAAGGTACCGAAAGGGCAAGTAAAAGTGGTCTTTTCTTGATCCTCTTTTGACACAGGTATTTGAGAGAAACCAGAATAACCATCTAGAAAGCAAAAATGTGTATGTTTGGGTAATCTTTCTAGCATTTGATCAATAAAAGGTAAAGGGTAATGATCCTTTTTAGTAGCTTTGTTTAATTTGTGGAAGTCAATTGCCATTCTATAACCTGTAACAATTCTTTGTGGGATCAATTCATCTTTATCATTAGCAACGACAGTAATACCTCCCTTCTTAGGGACACAATGGACATGACTTACCCTCTGACTATTAGCAACGTGATAAATTATACCTGCCTCTAGAAGCTTTAGTATTTCTTTTCTTACCACTTTTTTCATCTTAGGATTTAACCGTCGTTGGTGATCAACAACCGGTTTCATGTCTTTCTCCAATTTTATTTTGTGCTGGCATAGAGTGGGACTAATGCCCTTAAGATCATGAAGAGTATATCCAATAGCAGCACGGTGCTTCTTCAGAGTTTTCAATAATTTCTTTTCCTCATGCTATGAAAGGTTAGCACTAATAATAACAGGATATATCTTTTTCTCATCAAGATAAGCATATTTAAGAGTATCAGGTAATGGTTTAAGCTCAAACACGGGATCACCCTTGGGAGGAGGAGGATCCCCTAGGATTTCAACAGGCAAGTTGTGTTTCAAAATAGGTCCCTGTTTAAAGAATACTTCATCTATTTCCATTCTTTCATTCATAAACATATCATTTTCATGGTCGAGCAAATATTGTTCAAAAGGATCATTAGGAGGCACGGCAATAGAAGCAACACCAATAATTTCATCTTTACTAGGCAATTCTTTATCATGGGGTTGTCTACGAAATTTAGCAAAATTAAACTCATGAGACATATCCCCCAAACCAATAGTAACTACATCCTTTTTGCAATCTATCCTAGCATTAACAGTATTCAAGAAGGGTCTACCAAATATAATGGGACAAAAGTTATCTTGTGGGGAACCAAGAACAAGAAAATCAGCAGGATATTTAACTTTCCCACACAAGCCTTCGACATCTCTAACAATCCCAACTGGTGAAATAGTGTCTCTATTGGCAAGCTTAACTGTAACATCAATTTCCTCTATCTCAGCAGGTGCAATATCATGCATAATTTCTTTGTATAAGGAATGAGGTATTGCACTTGAACTAGCACCCATATCACATAAGCCATGATAGTAATGATCTCCTATTTTAACGGAAATAACAGGCATGCCTACAACAGGTCTATGTTTATTTTTAGTGTCAGGTCTAGCAATTCTAGCAGCTTCATCACAAAAGTAAATAACATGCCCATCAATATTATCGGCCAAGAGATCTTTAACCATAGCAATACTAGGTTCAACTTTAATTTGCTCAGGGGGTGTAGGTGTTCTAGTATTACTCTTACGAACCATAGTTGAAGCTTTAGCATGATCCTTTATTCTAACAGGGAAAGGTGGTTTCTCAATATAAGCAGTAGCAACAACAGGATCAACATTATAAGTGATAGTCTTCTCTTCAAATTTAATAGGTGCAACTACTTTTACTTCAATGGGAGGATTATATTTAAAACACTTCTCCTTAGGGAGATCAACATGAGTAGCAAAGGATTCACAGAGAGAAGCTACAATCTCAGAGTCAAGTCCGCATTTAGTGCTAAATTCACGGAAAACATCGGTATCCATAAAAGATTCAACACAATCAAACTTGGGTGTTATACCTGACTCCTTACCTTCATCGAGATCCCAATCTTCAGAGTTGCGTTTAATTCATTCCAATAAATCCCATTTGAATTCAATAGTCTTCATCATAAAAGAACCAGTACAAGAAGTATCGAGCATGGAGCGATTATTGAGAGAAAGCCGAGCATAAAATTTTTGAACAATAATTTCTGTTGAGAGCTCATGATTGGGGCATGATACGTCTCCAACGTATCTATAATTTTTTATTGCTCCATGCTATTATATTATCTATTTTGGATGTTAATGGGCTTATTTTTACACTTCTATATTATTTTTTGGACTAACCTATTAACCGAAGGCCCAGCCCAAATTGCCGTTTTTGCCTATTTTAGAGTTTCACCGAAAAGGAATATCAAACGGAGTCGAAATGGAATGAAACCTTCGGGAGCTTTATTTTTGGAACAAACATGATCCAGGAGACTTGGTGTGACGCCCTCGATTCAATCGTACACTAATCATACACGCAAATGTGTACGATCAAGATCTAGAACTCACGGGAAGATATCACAACACAACTCTAGACACAAATTAAAATAATACAAGCTTTATATTACAGGCCAGGGGCCTCGAGGGCTCGAATACATAAGCTCGAATACACAAGAGTCAACGGAAGCAACAATATCTGAGTACAGACATAAGTTAGACAAGATTGCCTTAAGAAGGCTAGCTCAAAAGCATCTACGATCGAAAAGGCAAGGCCTCCTGCCTGGGAGCCTCCTAACTACTCCTGGTCGTCGGCGGCCTCCACATAGTAGTAAGCATCGGCGGTGGCATCTGACTCTTGGGCTCCGATATCTGGTTGCATCAACCGGAAAGAAGAAGAAAGGGGGAAAAAGGGGAGCGAAGCAACCGTGAGTACTCATCCAAAGTACTTGCAAGCAAGGATCTACACTAAATATGCAACATTATCAAAGGAAGGCTATATATGTGGAATGGGCTGCAGAAATGCCAGAATAAGAGGGGGAGAAGCTAACCCTATCGAAGACTAGCATCTTCTGGAAACCACCATCTTGTAGCAACAGGAGGGAGTAGAGTAGCATAAAGTAAAGTAGTAGTAGTGTTATCAACCTCGGCCAGAGATCTTTTCTCGACTCCCTGCGAGAAAGCAATCCCAGAGCCATACTATCCATTTCTCATCACAATCCAATTCTCATCACAAGTATCCAGTTCTAGTTGTATTGATTGGGATACAACTCCAAGTGTCCGTTACCGCAGGACAGGCTATCGATAGATGTTTTCTTCCCTGTAGGGGTGCACCAACTTACCCGGCCTCGGCCAATCAATACGTTGCAACCTGACCTAGGCTTAATAGAGAGGTCAGCACGCTGGACTAAACCTATGCCCCCAGGGGTCATGGACCATCGCCCCGGGAACTCCTGCATGTTGCGTGGGCGGACGGTGAGCAGACCTAGCTACCTCCTTCAAAAAGGCAGGTGCTTACGCAGTCCAACCCGGCGCGCGCCGCTCAGTCGCTGACGTCTATAAGCTTCGGTTGATGCATACGACGCAGAACGCCCATACAATGCCCACGTGATGGTTAGTGCTATCAGGCCAGAGGCCCCTCGGATCAAATATCCAAACCGCAGTGGATTAGGAGCATGCGGTAACGAGCAGAGACTCACGAACGATGTGACCCCGTTGCCCCATCTTGAGTACTTGCGGCAAGGGCTAAGAATGCCCGGCCACGCCTCGTAAGTATCTCACGGGCACCTTCCAGGTCAACCTGACTCCACATCACTTGCTATTAAGCTCGCGCGGGTACCCCTCAGGGCCGACCCGTCTTTAGTAACATGGCTCAGTGCAAAGTCATAGTAACCATAGTAACTGTGTGTCTAACACCAAGGGGAAAACCCGAGGAATCACCCTCGGTAAATTCCACTCGATGTAATCATCAAGGTGAACGTAAGAGGATCCACCCTCGAGGTTCACACTTGAGGGGTTGCACGACATAGCCGTATTGGAAGTGGTTAAGGAGGAAATCGCCCTTGATGACCTCGACCGTATAGCTACACTACAGAGATCTCATCAGGAGTGATGTAAGAGGCTCCACCCTCGGCACACGATGGTAACTTTGCAGAGTCGTACAACTAGGGGGTGATATGCGGTGTCGGGGCCTGGACGTCGATCACATTGATCGAGTCATCGAACATAAAGCGGGCCAACTGGGACAAGGTGGGGTCATTGATGGATCTCTAACCAACCTATACTAAGCAGTTTAGGATAAGCAGGTAAGGTATGAAAGCAGGTAACAACAACAGGCTATGCATTAGAGTAGGATCATACAGAAAGTAGTAGCAGTTCTAATGCAAGCATGAGAGGGAAAGAAATGGGCGATATCGGAATGCTCAAGGGGGGTTTGCTTGCATGGTTGCTCTGGCAAGGAGGGGTCCTCGTCGATGAAGTCGATCACAGGGGCGGCATCGGTCTCGGGGTCTACCGGAGAGAAGAGGGGGAAGAAACAATAAATATAAAGCAAGCATAGCATCACAAAGCATAATATGGCAATATGTTGTGCCGGGTGTGACCTAACGTATGGCTACACGATATAGGTGAAAAGGGAATTCACCCGGGAATGTTTTCCCGGTTCCGGACCTGTGTCAGACAGATGATCGGAGGGGGAATGTTCCATGTTCAGCTAGTTAGAGGCATCCGACAGGTAAACAGACCACGTACTCAGATTCGTCTCATCGTTCTGAGCAACTTTCATGTATAAAGTATTTTCGTCGGAGTTACGGTTTAATTTCTATTAATTTTCAAAGCTTTAAATCATTTTCTAAATTTCTGGAATTGTTTAATACGAGTTTGACCAAGTCAAAAGGACTGGTCAAATAGTGAAGGGGTGGCCCACATGTCATAAAATATACCTAAACAAATAAATAAATCTAACTTTTTTTAATGGGGGCCTACATGTCATCTACTACTAGACTAACTTAGCACTAATTTAATCGTAATCTAGACTAAATAAGGGCCGGCTCATACACACACCCACACACACATCTAGCGACAACAACACACATAGCAGCAACTCCTAGTGGCAGGGGCAGCAGTAGAGCAACAACACCATGGGGCAGCGGCAACTAAGCAGTAGAAGTTAGAGCAGCAGTGGCAAGGCAGCAGCACAAGCAACACAGCGGCAAAACGACAGCAAAAGCAGCAGTATGGGCAGCCGAGCGAGCGGCGTGACGGGCGCCGCGCGGCCGGCACAGCACGCCCAGGCGGACGCGGCCAGGGGATGTCTTGGGCGCGCGGGCACGGCAGGGAGGAGCCCAGGTCGCGGGCTAGGCGCGGTGAGCGTGGCCAGAGGCGAGCGGGCATGCGGAGCTCCGGGCGAACTCAAGGGCGGCGGCTACGGCACAAATTCTAAGGGGAAAGAAAGGGAATTGGACGAGGGCCTCACTGCGATTCTCAATGACGTGCTCCGGAGGTCGGGGGAGCCCTGAGGGAGGAGATCCGGGGCGGGGCAGCGGCGGCTGGACGCGGGGAAGACGCCCTATGGCGAGCGCTCGGGGTGTTCCGGCTCGGGCTCTTCGGTGTACACGAAGGAGACGACCGCAGGCAGCCTCCTGGACCGTGGGATGGCCGCCACGGTTGCCCTGCCTCCCACTGTAGCGTAAGGAAGGAGACGCTTGGGAGGTTGGGCTGGGCCTCTAGTTTCTTATTCATAGTGGGCCGAAAGTGCAGAGCAATTTCAGTCATACTTTTCTGTAAAAAGGTGATAGTTACTGTTTTCTATTTAAAAAAGCTTGCAAACCATTTTTGTTGCACATGGAATTTGTACACAATTATCAGAGAATAACTTGAGCTAGGACAAAAGTTTGGGGGCAAATGGAGTTAAATAAAAGATTGTTTATTTTGAAAAGGCTAATTTATTTACTGCTGGACCACTTATAATATTTCTAGGGGCAATTTGGTAATTCCAAAAATGTTGGCTTCAACATGACAAATATCTACAGATTATTTGCCATTGGATGAACTATTTTATTTGCATGAAAGAAGAAGCAAATATTTGACATGCAATTTGAATTTGAATTTGAAGTAGATTTTGGACAAGTGGCATTTTGGCATGATGATCATGATGACATGACTTTCATTAGGGGGAGATTACTGTAGTGTGATGCTGGGGATGTTACAAATCTCCTCCACTACAAGAAATCTCGTCCCGAGATTTAAGTGGGGAAGTAAAGAGTAACTTCGGATGAACTGACCTTTATAGGGTGAATTGTCTGGTGAACAATGCAGGGAATGTGACAGAAGTATCTCTCGAGTTGAAATTGAAGAAAACGTCGAGAGCAAAATATGAAGGTACAATAAGAAGTTTCAAGCGAATGGACAAATGATCGATACCTGAATAGAGTGTGAGAAGGGGTTCAGAGCATCGGGAATAGATCATCTCTCGGAGGGTGGCTCATGATAACACACAAATCCAAGACCATAAGGTACTTCGGCATCAAGGTTGTACAGGAGAGTCAGGCTTCGATCCTGTGGAACTGTGGGTTATGGGCCCACCATGTGGGTTAAAAGTAGAAAGGGGGCCGATAGCAAGGCATGTCAAAGGATAGACCATCATTTATGTTGGCAACAACGTTGGTACCAAGGGCTAGGGACGAAGAGAACCTTTTTGTTGCTCATTAAGACAAGGCGGACCAATAGGCAAAGTTCTCGTCCATCGGTGGTTACCGGAATGTCATCAACAGTAGTAACAAGGTCTTACCGACAGAGTTGACACCGAGGTGTTTATATATGCCAGAAATATTACTGCTCATAGCATATAGACCACAAGAAAGGTCAAAAAAACAACAGATAGGGAATTGTGATGTCCAGAGTAAATAGAACAATGGAAAGGAAAATGTGTTTGGACACATATTTCAGGGGTATATCCTTCCCAAGGACAAGTAGAGCATGATATCCACGACATGATAGAAAGTACAAAACCATTTAGGCAAGGGGAGAGAAATTTCATGACATTACCCAAACAACGGTGTTTGGATAATTGAGCAAGAAACCTTTAGCAATGGGCTTCAAAATGTTTTATTGAAAATTGGAGTACCAAAGACATGCTTCGAGATAGCACCGACATGGTGTTTCAATTATGGATTGGGTCTGTAGATCATAAGAGATTCAAAGGAACATTTCCAAGATTATCTTGGAACATAAGGTATAACCAAACACAACCAGGTCTGTGTTAGCAGGAAGTCAAGGACGTTGTCGATGATAACACAATCAGAGGAGCGAGGATGGTATTTCTCATCATGAATTCGATTGATATCCTGAAACAAGTCAGTATATTGATGGGGATCACGACAGATTTTGTCGAGGTACTATGAAGAGGCCATCGAACAGCGACCACATCAAGCAAAAGGAATGATGAAGCAAAGGTTATTGGAACCACGGATGCGACACAAGCTCGAAAACAAGCTTGTTGTTTGAGGTGAAATGATAAGATGAGGAAGATCAACGTAAGCTTAGTTCGTCGTCGAAAGTTGTGCTCCGGAAAGAAGGACTGGGTAGCACCATTAAAATTAGCTCAATAATGATATAGCCGATCAGGCTATGAATGACTTGAAGGATTATTAAACTCGTAAGCAACGGAAATAGCTTAGAGTTATTGGATCGGAGTGCGGAATCGATTCGCTTATTGGTGTTCTCGAGTGACTACTAACTCGGAACCCGGGGCAATCTGAAATCGCGAGGAGCAATACGAGATGAAGACTCATTGGAAGCAACATAGTTCTTTGTTTTTCTCGAGATACCGGAGGGTAATACTCGAAGGAAGGTCAAGATATAGGTTGCAAAGATGCATTGATCTGCAGAAGGCAAGTGCTTTAACTTGTCCGAGAAATGGAATCAAAGGGGAACAATCATGGTCAGAACCACGATTGCAGAGGAACAAACATAGTTACCAGATGAACTTATAACAAGGGGATTATTATTATCACAAGAAGCTTCCATGATAAGATCTACATCGTGTCCACGGGCATGAACACAAAGTTCAAGGTCGACTCCCACTTCTTCAATGCATATCATTTTATTTACTTCTCGCTTTCGATGAAGTTGTAGTGTTGAAATTATATCTGGCAAAACACCAGAAGAGTATGACTCGTGGAAACTTTGGGGTTCACATGGATTAGGGAAGGCATAGGTTCAACCCATAGGGGCATCTTAGGAACATATACCACAAACCTCAGGAGTAATATAACACAAGCTCGAAGGCAGAGCATGGTTGAGAAGGCAGAGGATACAATTTACCAAAGGCATTATGTATCCGAGGAAAGGCTCAAAAGGTTATTGAATATGAAGGATGTTGTCGGATAAAATCCAACAAAGGATCTGGCGGTCCACATAGGATCTGATGTAAGTACTGGTACTCAACCAGAAGAAGAAAGAATGCAAAGGCTTCGGATTATAGAAACATCTGAATAATTCGATGCTTAGATGCAAAGAAATCATGATTTCAAAAATAGAAGATCAGAAGAAGATGCTTTGATCAAAAGATAAGTAAGTTGAATAGCCTTAGGGATACAATTGACATCAATTTGATTGGTCGTGAAACAGCTCTTGGTCAAATGACGTCCAAGCCGAAAGGATGAATTCTATGATCCGACTGAGGATTGCAAGCATCCGCAACATATTGAATCAATAGACTCAAAATGATAGTGACAAAGAATGCCAATAAGATTACTAGACTTATGGGATTATCCATAATGCAAACAAGCAAGAATTTTAAGAACAACGGGTTGTTGAGGATTATCGAAAGATCGAATAGTATTTCAAAGACTTTTGTGAAACATATGAACAATTGGGGAAAAACAAATCCTTGAAATGTGTGAGGATTAATTTGTCGGTGTATTCAGGCGACAAGGAACTACAAGGCAGTAGGAACAAAAGGATTCTCGGAACAACGACAAGTATTTTGGGGTATCTTGTAATAACAAGAGCAACTGGGGATGAAGGTATGAGCGACAAGGATATGTAGTTAGTCATAGGGGCTTACCGGTGGTAGGAAATTGCAAACGCGGTGAGCACAAGTTATCGGGATAACATCGGATAGTATCTTCAGAATCTTCTGGTGCAGCAGGCGATCATCTGGAATAAGGGGCTCTCCAGGAGGAAGTAGTTATGATATCCTAATGTTAGAGTTAGCAAAATCGTTTAACCCGAATGGAAGAGAGATCAGAGTCCCAGAGTATAGACGAGGAATAAAAGATTCTAATACCACCCAATTGGCGACTTGGGCCCGTAAGCCACACGGCCAAGTTAGTAAAACGGTTTTCGGTTTCTAGACTCAACTTCGGCCAAGGAGTTGGAAAGGGGGATCCTACAGGCAGTCGGCTCTGATACCAACTTGTGATGCCCTCGATTCAATCATACACTAATCCTACACGCAAATGTGTACGATCAAGATCAAGAACTCACGGGAAGATATCACAACACAACTCTAGACACAAATTAAAATAATACAAGCTTTATATTACAAGCCAGGGGCCTCGAGGGCTCGAATACATAAGCTCGAATACACAAGAGTCAGCAGAAGCAACAATATCTGAGTACAGACATAAGTTAGACAAGATTGCCTTAAGAAGGCTAGCTCAAAAGCATCTACGATCGAAAAGGCAAGGCCTCCTGCCTGGGAGCCTCCTAACTACTCCTGGTCGTCGGCGGCCTCCACATAGTAGTAAGCATCGGCGGTGGCATCTGACTCCTGGGCTTCGATATCTGGTTGCATCAACTGGAAAGAAGAAGAAAGGGGGAAAAGGGGGGAGCAAAGCAACCGTGAGTACTCATCCAAAGTACTCGCAAGCAAGGATCTACACTAAATATGCAACATTATCAAAGGAAGGCTATATATATGGACTGGGCTGCAGAAATGCCAGAATAAGAGGGGGAGAAGCTAACCCTATCGAAGACTAGCATCTTCTGGAAACCACCATCTTGTAGCAACAGGAGGGAGTAGAGTAGCATAAAGTAAAGTAGTTGTAGTGTTATCAACCTCGGCCAGAGATCCTTTCTCGACTCCCTGCAAGAAAGCAATCCCAGAGCCATACTATCCATTTCTCATCACAATCCAATTCTCATCACAAGTATCCAGTTCTAGTTGTATCGATTGGAATACAACTCCAAGTGTCCGTTACCGTAGTACATGCTATCGATAGATGTTTTCTTCCCTGCAGGGGTGCACCAACTTACCCACCACGCTCGATTAACTCCGGCCGGACACACTTTCCTGGGTCATGCCCGGCCTCGGCCAAACAATACGCCGCAACCCGACCTAAGCTTAATAGAGAGGTCAGCACGACGGACTAAACCTATGGCCCCAGGGGTCATGGGCCATCGCCCCGGGAACTCCTGCACGTTGCGTGGGCGGCCGGTGAGCAGACCTAGCTACCTCCTTCAAAAAGGCAGGTGCTTACGCAGTCCAACCCGGCGCGTGCCGCTCAGTCGCTGATGTCTATAAGCTTCGGCTGATGCATACGACGCAGAACGCCCATACAATGCCCACGTGATGGTTAGTGCTATCTGGCCAGAGGCCCCTCGGATCAAATATCCAAACCGTAGTGGATTAGGAGCACGTGGTAACGAGCAGAGACTCACGAATGATGTGACCCCATCGCCCCGTCTCGAGTACTTGCGGCAAGGGCTAAGAATGCCCGGCCACGCCTCGTAAGTATCTCGCGGGCACCTTCCAGGTCAACCCGTCTCCACATCACTCGCTATTAAGCTTGCGCGGGTACCCCTCAGGGCCGACCCGTCTTTAGTAACATGGCTCAGTGCAAAGTCATAGTAACCATAGTAACTGTGTGTCTAACACCAAGGGGAAAACCCGAGGAATCACCCCCGGTGAATTACACTCGATGTAATCATCAAGGTGAACATAAGAGGATCCACCCTCGAGGTTCACACTTGAGGGGTTGAACGACAGAGCCGTATCGGAAGTGGTTAAGGAGGAAATCACCCTCGATGACCTCGACCGTATAGCTACACTACAGAGATCTCATCAGGAGTGATGTAAGAGGCTCCACCTCGGCACTCGATGGTAACTTTGCAGAGTCATACAACTAGGGGGGTGATGTGCGGTGTCGGGGCCTGGACATTGATCACATTGATCGAGTCATCAAACATAAAGCGGGGCAACTGGGACAAGGTGGGGTCACTGATGGATCTCTAACCAACCTATACTAAGCAGTTTAGGATAAGCAGGTAAGGTATGAAAGCAGGTAACAACAACAGGGCAAGGCAGCAGCACAAGCAACACAGCGGCAAAACGACAGCAAAAGCAGCAGTATGGGCAGCCGAGCGAGCGGCGTGACGGGCGCCGCGCGGCCGGCACAGCACGCCCAGGCGGACGCGGCCAGGGGATGTCTTGGGCGCGCGGGCACGGCAGGGAGGAGCCCAGGTCGCGGGCTAGGCGCGGTGAGCGTGGCCAGAGGCGAGCGGGCACGCGGAGCTCCGGGCGAACTCAATGGCGGCGGCTACGGCACAAATTCTAAGGGGAAAGAAAGGGAATTGGACGAGGGCCTCACTGCGGTTCTCAATGACGTGCTCCGGAGGTCGGGGGAGCCCTGAGGGAGGAGATCCGGGGCGGGGCAGCGGCGGCTGGACGCGGGGAAGACGCCCTATGGCGAGCGCTCGGGGTGTTCCGGCTCGGGCTCTTCGGTGTACACGAAGGAGACGACCGCAGGCAGCCTCCTGGACCGGGGGTGGTTCGGCGTGGGGAGGCACATGGCTGCGGGATCGACGCGGCGACGGCAATGCTGCGCTCGGTTGTGTGCGGGGAGAGGAAAACGAGCGAGGGGAAGGGGATTTTGAGGCTACGGTTCGTTAAGGGGGGGGGTCAGGGAGGACTTGTAGGTCGCCGAGAAGAGGTAGATGGCTATGCATCAGAGTAGGATCATACAGAAAGCAGCAGCAGTTCTAATGCAAGCATGAGAGGGAAAGAAATGGGCGATATCGGAATGCTCAAGGGGGGTTTGCTTGCCTGGTTGCTCTGGCAAGGAGGTGTCGTTGTCGACGAAGTCGATCACAGGGGCGGCATCGGTCTCGGGGTCTACCAAGGGAAGAGGGGGAAGAAACAATAAATATAATGCAAGCATAGCATCACAAAGCATAATATGGCAATATGTTGTGCCGGGTGTGACCTAACGTATGGCTACACGATATAGGTGAAAAGGGAATTCACCCGGGAATGTTTTCCCGGTTCCGGACATGTGTTAGACAAATGACCGGAGGGGGGATGTTCCATGTTCAGCTAGTTAGAGGCATCTGACAGGTAAACGGACCACGTATTCGGATTCGTCTCATTGTTCTGAGCAACTTTCATGTATAAAGTATTTTCGTCGGTGTTACGGTTTAATTTCTATTAATTTTCAAAGCTTTAAATCATTTTCTAAATTTCTGGAATTGTTTAACACGAGTTTGACCAAGTCAAAAAGATTGGTCAAATAGTGAAGGGGTGGCCCACATGTCATAAACTATACCTAAACAAATAAATAAATCTAACTTTTTTAATGGGGGCCTACATGTCATCTACTACTAGACTAACTTAGCACTAATTTAATCCTAATCTAGACTAAATAAGGGTTGGCTCATACACACACCCACGCACACATCTAGCGGCAACAACACACATAGCAGCAACTCTAGTGGCAGCAGCAGCAGTAGAGCAACGACACCATGGGGCAGCGGCAACTAAGTAGTAGCAGTTAGAGTAGCAGTGGCAAGGCAACGTCACAACGACAACAAAAGCAATAGTATGGGCAGCCGAGCGAGCGGCATGACGGGCGCCGCACGGCCGGCGCAGCACGCCCAGGCGGACGCGGCCAGGGGATGTCTTGGGCGCGCGGGCACGGCAGGAAGGAGCCCAGGTCGCGGGCTAGGCGCGGTGAGCGCGGCCAGAGGCGAGCGGGCACATGGAGCTCCAGGCGAACTCAAGGGCGGCGGCTACGGCACAAATTCTAAGGGGAAATAAAGGGAATTGGACGAGGGCCTCCCTGCGGTTCTCGGTGACGTGCTCCGGAGGTCGGGGGAGTGCTGAGGGAGGAGATCCGGGGCCAGGCAGCGGTGGCTGGACGCGGGGAAGACGCCCTATGGCGAGCGCTCGGGGTGTTCCGGCTCGGGCTCTTCGGTGTACACGAAGGAGACGACCGCGGGCAGCCTCCTGGACCGGGGGTGGTTCAGCGTGGGGAGGCATGTTTCCGCGGATCGACGCGGCGAGGGCGACGCTACGCTCAGTTGTGTGCGGGGAGAGGAAAACGAGCGAGGGGGAGGGGATTTTGAGACTAGGGTTCGTCAAGGGGGGGTCGGGGACGACTTGTAGGTCGCCGAGAAGCGGTAGATGGCCGGCACGTGCGGCAGGGCCGTGGGATGGCCGCCACGGTTGCCCTGCCTCCCACTGTAGCGTAAGGAAGGAGACACTTGGGAGGTTGGGCTGGGCCTCTAGTTTCTTATTCATAGTGGGCCAAAAGTGCATAGAGCAATTTCAGTTTTACTTTTCTGTAAAAAGGTGATAGTTACTATTTTCTATTTAAAAAAGCTTGCAAACCATTTTGTTGCACATGGAATTTATACACAATTATCAGAGAATAACTTTAGCTAGGACAAAAGTTTGGAGGCAAATGGAGTTAAATAAAAGATTGTTTATTTTGAAAAGGCCAATCTATTTGCTGCTGGACCACTTATAATATTTCTAGGGGCAATTTGGTAATTCCAAAAATGTTGGCTTCAACATGACAAATATCTACGATTATTTGCCATGGGATGAACTATTTTATTTGCATGAAAGAAGAAGCAAATATTTGACATGCAATTTGAATTTGAATTTGAAGTAGATTTTGGACAAGTGGCATTTTGGCATGATGATCATGATGACATGACTTTCATTAGTGGGAGATTACTGCAGTGTGATGCTGGGGATGTTACACTTGGAGTGGATGTCAAGCAATCAACGAGGCAGCCACGAGGCAGGGGGCGCGCCCACCCCCCTGGGTGTGCCCTCCACCTTCGTGGGCCCCTCGTTGCTCCACCGACGTACTTCTTCCTCCTATATATATATATCCATATACCCCGAGAACATCCAAGAGCACCACGAAACCCTATTTCCATCACCGCAACCTTCTGTACCCAAGAGATCCCATCTTGGGGCCTTTTCCGGAGCTCCGCCAGAGGGGGCTTTTATCATGGAGGGCCTCTACATCAACTCCATGGCCCCTCCGATGATGTGTGAGTAGTTTACTTCAGACCTTCGAGTCCATAGCTACTAGCTAGATGGCTTCTTCTCTCTCTCTTTGGATCTCAATACAAAGTTCTCCTCGATTCTCTTGGAGATCTATTCGATGTAATCTTCTTTTGCGGTGTGTTTGTCGAGATCCGATGAATTCTGGGTTTATGATCAAGTTTATCTATGAACAATATTTGAATCTCCTCTGAATTCTTTTATGTATGTCTGGTTTATCTTTGCAAGTCTCTTCGAATTATCAGTTTGGTTTGGCCTACTAGATTGATCTTTCTTGCAATGGGAAAAGTGCTTAGCTTTGGGTTCAATCTTGCGGTGCTCGATCCCAGCGACATAACGGGAAATGACACATATTGTATTGTTGCCATCCAGGATAAAAAGATGGGGTTTACATCATATTGCATGAGTTTATCCCTCTACAACATGTCATCTTGCTTAAGGTGTTACTCTATTCTTATGAACTTAATACTCTAGATGCATGCTGGATAGCGGTCGATGTGTGGAGTAATAGTAGTAGATGCAGAATCGTTTCGGTCTACTTGTCTCGGATGTGATGCCTATATACATGATCACGCCTAGATATTCTCATAATTATTTGCTTTTCTATCAATTGCTCGACAGTAATTCGTTCACCCACCGTAATACTTATGCTATCTTGAGAGAAGCCACTAGTGAAACCTATGGCGCCCGGGTCTATTCTCTATCATATAAGTTTCCATCTACTTTATTTTGCAATCTTTACTTTCAATCTATATCATAAAAATACCAAAAATATTTATCTTATCATTATCATCTCTATCAGATCTTACTCTTGCAAGTGCCCGTGAAGGGATTGACAACCCTTTTATCGCGTTGGTTGCGAGGTTCTTATTTGTGTGTGTAGGTACGAGGTGACTTGCGCGTGGTCTCCTACTGGATTGATACCTTGGTTCTCAAAAACTGAGGGAAATACTTATGCTGTTTACTGCATCATCTTTTCCTCTTCAAGGGAAAACCAACGCGGTGCTCAAGAGGTAACAAGAAGGATTTCTGGCGCCGTTGCCGGGGAGATCTATGCCAAGTCAAGACATACCAAGTACCCATCACAATTGTTATCCTTCGCATTACATTATTTGCCATTTGCCTCTCGTTTTCCTCTGACCCACTTCACCCTTGCCGTTTTATTCGCCCTCCTTTTCCGTTCCCCTTCTCTTTTCCAATTTTCCTCTTTTGCTTGCCTCTTGTTCCTTGTTGCCCTTCTGGCTTTACCAAAAGGTGTTGATTTTCACCTTAGAAGGTTGGAAGAAATCGAAAACAACGTTAGAAGTTTTATGTCCTCGCAGTTTGAGCATAATAATTTCTTTAGAAACGAGCTTAAAGAACAAAAAGGTTTTATCGGTTTCATGAATAAAGAGCTCGATGATATGTCTAAGGAATTTTATGGTTTGAGATCTCAGTTTGCTCATCTTGAAAAATTAATTGCCCAAATTTCTGAAAAGCAAGCCACTTTAGTTAATAAGATGGCCACTAAACCAGAAGAGCATGGTAATAAGTATGAAGATCTAAAAGTGCTTGATGTATCCCCTATTAAATCTTTGTTTTGCAATATGAATCTTGATAATGATGGGACTAGAGATGAGTCAACTTTAGTTAGAAGGCGTCCCAATGATTCAGAGTTTTTAGATCTTGATGCAAAAATTGTTAAAAGTGGGATTGAAGAGGTCAAAACTTTAAATAGAAATGAGCCCGCTATCTTGGATTTCAAGGAATTTAATTATGATAATTGATCTTTGGTATATTGTATTTCCTTGTCGCAATCCGTGCTAAATTCTCCTCATGCTTATAGTCAAAATAAATCTTTTACTAAACATATCGTTGATGCTTTGATGCAATCTTATGAATAAAAACTTGAGTTGGAAGTTTCTATCCCTAGAAAACTTTATTATGAGTGGGAACCTACAATTAAAATTAAAATTAAAGATCATGAATGCTATGCTTTGTGTGATTTGGGTGCTAGTGTTTCCACGATCCCAAAAACTTTGTGTGATTTGATAGGTTTCCGTGAATTTGATTGTTCTTTAAACTTGCACCTTGCGGATTCCACTATTAAGAAACCTATGGGAAATATTAATGATGTTATTATTGTTGCAAATAGGAATTATGTGCCCGTAGATTTCATTGTTCTTGATATAGATTGCAATCCTTCATGCCCTATTATTCTTGGTAGACCTTTCCTTAGAACGATTGGTGCAATTATTGATATGAAGGAAGGGAATATTAGATTCCAATTTCCATTAAGGAAAGGCATGGAACACTTCCCTAGAAATAAATTTAAATTACCATATGAATCTATTATGAGAGCCACTTATGGATTGCCTACCAAAGATGGCAATACCTAGATCTATCTTCGCTTTTATGCCTAGCTAGGGGCGTTAAACGATAGCGCTTGTTGGGAGGCAACCCAATTTTATTTTTATTCCTTGCTTTTTGCTCCTGTTTAGTAATAAATAATTTATGTAGCCTCTGTTTTGGTTGTGTTTTTTGTGTTTAATTAGTGTTTGTGCCAAGTAGAACCATTGGGAAGACTTGGGGAAAGTCTTGTTGATCTTGCTGTAAAAAACAGAAACTTTAGCGCTCATGAGAATTGCAGCCATTTTTATTTGGAGAGTGCTATTTAGTTAATTATTTTTGAATATGATTAATAGATAAATTCCTCACGTCCAGCAATTTATTTTAGAATTTTTGGGTTCCAGAAGTTTGCGTTAGTTACAGATTACTACAGACTGTTCTGTTTTTGACAGATTCTGTTTTTCGTGTGTTGTTTGCTTACTTTGATGAATCTATGGCTAATAAAAGAGTTTATAAACCATAGGGAAGTTGGAATACAGTAGTTTTAACACCAATATAAATAAAGAATGAGTTCATTATAGTACCTTGAAGTGGTGTTTTCTTTTCTTTTGCTAATGGAGCTCACGAGATTTTTCTGTTAAGTTTTGTGTTGTGAAGTTTTCAAGTTTTGGGTAAAGATTTGATGGATTATGGAACAAGGAGTGGCAAGAGACAAATATTGGGGATGCCCATGGCACTCCAAGTTAAACTACAAGGACACCAAAAATCCTAAGCTTGGGGATGCCCCGGAAGACATCCCCTCTTTTGACCTCGTTCATCGGTAACTTTACTTGAAGCTATATTTTTATTTGCCACATGATATGTGTTTTGCTTGGAGCATCTTGTATGATTTGAGTCTTTGCTTTTTATTTTACCACAATCATCCTTGCTGTACACACCTTTTGAGAGAGACACACATGAATTAGAATTTATTAGAATACTCTATGCGCTTCACTTATATCTTTTAGAGCATGGTGGTGGTTTTATTTTATAGAAATAATTGATATCTCATGCTTCACTTATATTATTTTGAGAGTCCTTTAGAACAACATGGCAATTTGCTTTTAGGCATAATAAAAACTTTCATATAAGTGCATTGAATACTAAGAGAAGTTTGATACTTGATTATTGTTTTGAGATATGGAGATGGTGATATTAGAGTCATGCTATTTGAGTAGTTGTGAATTTGAGAAATACTTGTGTTGAAGTTTGTGATTCCCGTAGCATGCACATATGGTGAACCGTTATGTGATGAAGTCGGAGCATGATTAATTTATTGATTGCCTTCCTTATGAGAGGCTGTCGGGGACGAGCGATGGTCTTTTCCTACCAATCTATCCCCCTAGGAGCATGCGCGTAGCACTTTGTTTCGATAACTAAAAGATTTTTGCAATACGTATGTGAGTTCTTTATGACTAATGTTGAGTCCATGGATTATACGCCCCCTCCCCCTTCCACATTTGCTAGCCTCTCTAGTACCGCGCAACTTTCGCCGGCACCATAAACCCACCATATACCTTCCTCAAAACATCCACCATACCTCCCTATTATGGCATTTCCATAGCCATTCCGAGATATATTGCCATGCAACTTTCCACCGTTCCGTTATTATGACACGCTTCATCATTGTCATATTGCTTTGCATGATCATGTAGTTGACATCGTATTTGTGGCAAAGCCACCGTTCATAATTCTTTCATACATGTCACTCTTGATTCATTATCCTAGTACACCGCCGGAGGCATTCACATAGAGTCATATTTTGTTCTAAGTATTGAGTTGTAACTCTTGAGTTGTAAGTAAAAAGAAGTGTGATGATCATCATTATTAGAGCATTGTCCCAGTGAGGAAAGGATGATGGAGACTATGATTCCCCCACAAGTCGGGATGAGACTCCGGACGAAAAATAAAATGAAATGAAAAATAAAAGAGTCCAAAAGAAAAAAAAAGAGAAAGAAGGACAAAATGAAAAATGAGAGAAAAAGAGAGAAGGGACAATGTTACTATCCTTTTTCCACAATTGTGCTTCAAAGTAGCACCATGATCTTCATGATAGAGAGTCTCCTATGTTGTCACTTTCATAAACTAGTGGGAATTTTACATTATAGAACTTGGCTTGTATATTCCAATGATGGGCTTCCTCAAATTTCCCTAGGTCTTCATGAGCAAGCAAGTTGGATGCACACCCACTTCGTTTCTTTTGTTGAGACATACACGTATAGCTCTAGTGCATCCGTTGCATGGCAATCCCTAGTCACTCACATTTATATCTATTAATGGGCATCTCCATAGCCCGTTGATACGCCTAGTTGATGTGAGACTATCTTCTCCTTTTTGTCTTCTCCACAACCGCCATTCTATTCCACCATGGTGCTATATCCATGGCTCACGCTCATATATTGCGTGAAGATTGAAGAAGTTTGAGAACATCAAAAGTATGAAACAATTGCTTGGCTTGTCATCGGGGTTGTGCATGATTTAATATTTTGTGTGATGAAGATAGAGCATAGCCAGACTATATGATTTTGTAGGTATAACTTTCTTTGGCCATGCTATTTTGAGAAGACATAATTGCTTAGTTAGTATGCTTGAAGTATTATCAATATTACACTTTTATCTTGAATCTTTCGAATCTGAACATTCATGCCACAATAAAGAAAAATTACATTGAGAAATATGTTAGGAAGCATTCCACATCAAAAATTCTGTTTTTATCATTTACCTACTCGAGGACAAGCAGGATTTAAGCTTGGGGATGCCTGATACGTCTCCAATGTATCTATAATTTTTTATTGCTCCATGCTATTATATTATCTATTTTGGATGTTAATGGGCTTATTTTACACTTTTATATTATTTTTGGGACTAACCTATTAACCAGAGGTCCAGTCCAAATTGCTATTTTTTTTTGCCTATTTTAGAGTTTCGCTGAAAAGGAATATCAAACGGAGTCCAAACGGAATGAAACCTTCGGGAGCGTTATTTTTGGAACAAACGTGAACCAGGAGACTTGGAGTGGACATCAAGCAATCCACGAGGCGGCCCTCCACCCTCGTGGGGCCCTTGTTGCTCCACCGATGTACTTCTTCCTCCCATATATATATCCATATACCCCGAGAACATCCAGGAGCACTACGAAACCCTATTTCCACCGCCGCAACCTTTTGTACCCAAGAGATCCCATCTTGGGGCCTTTTCTGGAGCTCCGCCGGAGGGGGCATTGATCACAGAGGGCCTCTACATCAACTCCATGGACCCTCCGATGACAGACCTTTGGGTCCATAGCTAGTAGCTTGGTGGCTTCTTCTCTCTCTTTGGATCTCAATACAAAGTTCTCCTCGACTCTATTGGATATCTATTCGATGTAATCTTCTTTTGCGGTGTGTTTGTCGAGATCCGATAAATTGTGGGTTTATGATCAAGTTTATCTGTGAACAATATTTGAATCTCCTCTGAATTCTTTTATGTATGATTGGTTTATCTTTGCAAGTCTCTTCGAATTATTAGTTTGGTTTGGCCTACTAGATTGATCTTTCTTGCAATGGGAGAAGTGCTTAGATTTGGGTTCAATCTTGCGGTGCTCGATCCCAGTGACAGAAAGGGAAATGACACGTATTGTATTGTTGCCATCGAGGATAAAAATATGGGGTTTACATAATATTGCAAGAGTTTATCCCTCTACATCATGTCATCTTGCTTAAGGCGTTACTCTGTTCTTATGAACTAAATACTCTAGATGCATGCTGGATAGCGGTCGATGTGTGGAGTAATAGTAGTAGATGCAGAATCGTTTCAGTCTACTTGTCTCGGACGTGATGCCTATATACATGATCATGGCTAGATATTCTCATAATTATTCGCTTTTCTATCAATTGCTCGACAATAATTCGTTCACCCACCGTAATACTTATGCTATCTTGAGAGAAGGCACTAGTGAAACCTCTGGCCCCCGGGTCTATTCTCTATCATATAAGTTTCCGTCTACTTTATTTTGCAATCTTTACTTTCAATCTATATCATAAAAATACCAAAAATATTTATCTTATTATCATCATCTCTATGATATGTCACTCTTGCAAGTGGCCGTGAAGGGATTGACAACCCCTTTATCACGTTGGTTGCAAGGTTCTTATTTGTGTGTGTAGGTACGAGGTGACTCGCGCGTGGTCTCCTACTGGATTGATACCTTGGTTCTCAAAAACTGAGGGAAATACTTACGCTGCTTTACTGCATCACCCTTTCCTCTTCAAGGGAAAACCAACGCAGTGCTCAAGAGGTAGCAGGGCATGAATATAACATTGACTTAAGCCTCCCCAAGCTTGAGCGATGCTTTCTCCTTCGCGAGGCCAAAAATTATATAATTATGATCACGATGAACCAGATGCATAGGATAAAACTTCTGATGAAATTCCAATTTCAATCGGTTGTAGTTCCATGATCCAATATCATCACATAGCCTAAACCATATCAATGCATTTACCTTCAAAGATAAAGGGAAGACCTTCTTCTTGATAACATCCTCGGGCATACCTGCAAGCTTAAATAATCCACAAACTTCATCCACATAGATTAGGTGCAAATCGGGACGTAATGTTCCATCACCTATGAAAGGATTAGCTAGCAGTTTCTCTATCATACCCAAAGGAATTTCAAAGTAAACATTTTCAGTAGGTTCAGTAGGTTCAGGAGCAACTCTTTGCTCTACTGGTCGGAGCGAAGATACCCCAAACAAGCCCCTCAAAGGATTATGTTCCATAGTAACAAGTGACAGTAAATTTGAGCACACTATATAAATTTTTCCTTACCAAATTCCACCTACCAAAGGCGCTTCACTCACCGGCAACGGCGCCAAAAAAGAGTCTTGATGAACCACAAGTATAGGGGATCTATCATAGTCCTTTCGATAAGTAAGAGTGTCGAACCCAACGAGGAGAAGAAGGAAATGATAAGCAGTTTTCAGTAAGGTATTCTCTGCAAGCACTGAAATTATCGGTAACAGATAGTTTTGTGATAAGGTAATTTGTAAAGGGTAACAAGTAATAAAAGTAAATAAGGTGCAGCAAGATGGCCCAATCCTTTTTGTGGCAAAGTACAAGCCTAGAAAAACTCTTATATAAAGGAAAATGCTCCTGAGGACACATGGGAATTATCGTCAAGCTAGTTTTCACCACGTTCATATGATTCGTGTTCTGTACTTTGATAATTTGATATGCGGGTGGACCGTGCTTGGGTACTTCCCTTCCTTGGACAAGCATCCCACTTATGATTAACCCCTCTTGCAAGCATCTGCCACTATAAAAGAAGTATTAAAGGTAAACCTAACCATAGCATGAAACATATGGATCCAAATCAGCCCCTTATGAAGTAACACATAAACTAGGGTTTAAGCTTCTGTCACTCTAGCAACCCATCATCTACTTATTACTTCCCAATGCCTTCACCTAGGCCCAAACAATGGTGAAGTGTCATGTAGTCGACGCTCACATGACACCACTAGAGGAAAGACAACATACATCTCATCAAAATATCGAACGGATACCAAATTCACATGACTACTTATAGCCAGACTTCTCCCATGTCCTCAGGAACAAACGTAACTACTCACAAATCATATTCATGTTCATAATCAGAGGGGTATTAATATGCATAAAGGATCTGAACATATGATCTTCCACCAAATAAATCAACTAGCATCAACTACAAGGAGTAATCAACACTACTAGCAACCCACAGGTACCAATCTGAGGTTTTGAGACAAAGATCAGATACAAGAGATGAACTAGGGTTTGAGATGAGATGGTGCTGCTGAAGATGTTGATGGAGATTGACCCCCTTCCCGCTGAGAGGATCAATGGTGATGACGATGGTGATGATTTCCCCCTCCTGGAGGGATGTTTCCCTGGCAGAACAGCTCCGCCGGAGCCCTGGATTAGTTCCGCCAAGGTTCCGCCTCGTGGCGGTGGAGTTTCGTCCTGTGAGCTTGCTTATGATTTTTCTCAGATGAAAGACTTCATAGAGCAGAAGATGGGTACCGGAGGCCTGCCAGGGGGCCCACAAGACGGGGGGCGCGCCCAGAGGGGTAGGGCGCACCCCCCACCCTCGTGGCCAGGGTGTGGGCCCCCTCTGGTTAATTCTTTCGCCAGTATTTTTTATATATTCCAAAATGTGCTCCGTGAAGTTTCAGGACTTTTGGAGTTGTGTAGAATAGGTCTATAATATTTTCTCCTTTTCTA
The DNA here is from genome assembly GCF_003073215.2 of Triticum urartu. Taxonomy (NCBI): domain Eukaryota; kingdom Viridiplantae; phylum Streptophyta; class Magnoliopsida; order Poales; family Poaceae; genus Triticum; species Triticum urartu. The sequence continues at coordinate 217,887,713 of NC_053025.1, read as the reverse complement.
GCCCAGAATTCCAGCTGCCGACATTCTCCCTCTTCATGCAAACCTTGTAAAATAAGAGAGAAAAAGCATAAGTATTGTGACTTAATGTGTAGTAACAGCCCATAATGCAATAAATATCGATATAAAAGCATGATGCAAAATGGACGTATCATCAACTCTAGGTATTAATGATCCACTATTTTGGAGGGTGTTGAATCTTATAATATTTATGAAAGTGGATTTGGAGAGGTCATGACTTTATTTAGTGATGAATCCACTCTTTTGGAAGAGGTTTCAATTGATTATGAGAACAAAGTTGCTATCTATGATGATTATTGTGATGATGATACGTCCATTTTGCATCATGTTTTCTTACTATTATTTATGCCGCTTTTATCCATAATAATGCTTTTTGGAGTAATTATAATGCCTTTTCTATCATAATATGCAAGGTATACACAAAGAGGGAGAATTCTGGCATTTGGAAATCTGGACCTGGAAAAGCTACGTCAGGCCACCTATTATGCACAACTCCAAACAATCTAAAACTTCACGGAGATTGTTTATCAAATATATGATGAATATTGGAGCAAATAACTACCAGAGGGGGCCCACCAGGTGGGCACAACCCACCTGGACGCGCCAGGGAGCCCAGGTGTGCCCTGGTGGGTTGTGCTGACCCAGGCCCACCTCCGGTGCCCATCTTCTGGTTGAAGGAAATATGCCCTAGAGGCAACAATAAAGTTGTTATTTATATTTCCTTATATCATGATAAATGTTTATTATTCATGCTAGAATTTTATTAACCGGAAACTTAGTACATGTGTGAATACAAAGGCAAACAGAGTGTCCCTAGTATGCCTCTACTTGACTAGCTCGTTAATCAAAGATGGTTAAGTTTCCTAGCCATAGACATGTGTTGTCATTTGATGAACGGGATCACATCATTAGAGAATGATGTGATGGACAAGACCCATATGTTAGCTTAGAATAATAATCGTTTAGTTTTTTTGCTATTGCTTTCTTCATGACTTATACATGTCCCTCAGACTATGAGATTATGCAACTCCTGAATACCAGAGGAACACCTTGTGTGCTATCAAATGTCACAACATAACTGGGTGATTATAAATATGCTCTACAGGTGTCTCTGATGGTGTTTGTTGAGTTGGCATAGATCAAGATTAGGACTTGTCACTCTGTGTATTGGAGAGGTATCTCTGGGCCCTCTCGGTAATGCACATCACTATGAGCCTTGCAAGGAATGTGTCTAATGAGTTAGCCACGGGATGATGCATTACGGAACGAGTAAAGAGACTTGCCGGTGATGAGATTGAACTAGGTATGATGACACCGACGATCGAATCTTGAGCAAGTAACATACCGATGACAAAGGGAACAACGTATGTTGTTATGCGGTTTGACCAATAAAGATCTTCGTAGCATACTTCATAGAAGATTTTGAACACGAGGATCGTGTCCGGCTCTGAAAAACGAGTTCCACATACCACCGTAGAGAGAATAATATTTCCACAAATCTAATCTGCTGACGTACCCCGTAGTGTGACATCACACGACAACCAGGTCTTTATTCGAATCATTTTTCATAACCCATCTCATCGTGTTTCGCAAGGCGGTTTCCTTGGCACGTCTTGTCGAAGCAGAGATCGTGTCCCCTTTATTACGGGATTCTCATCAATACGGACGTGGGTAACCCAACCGTGCCTATTGGTAGGACTCCTAGATCTTAGGCAAGTCCCAAACGGCCACGAGGAGGACGCTTGATATTCACCCTCTTTATAAAGGGGACAAGGCATTTTATTTTTTTCCCTCTCGTGCTCAATCAAATCCTTCCCCCGCCTCGAGTTCTAACACCCAAAACTCAGGTCAGGTGCTTCGAACCTTCAACTATGTCTAGATCCAACCTTCAAGGTCGGTGGATGCCTTTCTCCGTCACGGAGGAGGACATCAAGAAGTTGAGAGAGGCCAGATATCTGACCGCTGAAATTTCGCATCGGCTGCCTGCCCGAGGGCAGGTCGTCCCTACTCTCGAACCCAACGAGAGTGTCGTGTTCGTCTCCCACTTCCTCCGAGGACTAGGCCTCGCTCTGGATCCCTTTGTTAGGGGTCTTATGTTCTATTATGGGCTAGATTTTCACGATCTGGCCCCGGATTCCCTTCTTCACATCTCGACTTTTATTGTCGTATGTGAGGCCTTCCTCCGCGTAACCCCTTACTTCGGCCTGTGGCTCAAGACCTTCGATGTGAAGCCGAAGATGATCGAGGGGCAGCACGCTGCATGCGGAGGCTCTTTAATAAGCAAAATCGCTGACGCTCCATGGCCTGAGGGTTGCTTCCCAGAGGTGTCCGGATTGTGGCAGCAGGAATGGTTCTACATCACAACACCCTGAAGTGCCAAGTGGGTAGCTGCCCCCACCTTCCGCTCAGGCCCCCACCACAACTGGTGTCACGGATCAGCAGGGGGCTAAGTTGGGGCCCAGCCAAGGATGTGCCAATACTACAAAGCCGTATCCGAGATCTCTTCGAGAGAGATTTCAGTCTGGTTATGGTAGTGCAAGTTATGCTAGTTCGTCAAGTCCAGCCATGCAAATGCCGGCCCCTTCGCATGTGGGAATATAACCCGGAAGGACTGCGAGCTATTCAACATTCCTCGGCATGACGCACGAAGAGATGTACAAATTGTTCTTCGGACCACAAATAATGTGTCCGGACATCACTGAGGATGCAGGTCTGAGCTGCAATCGCCCGGATACCCAAGTAAGTAGCCCCGCATCCGAACACACTGTCCGTTTATTTATCGCAACGTTGCCCTAAAAAAGCCGCTCTTTGACCAGGATTGGATAGCGAAGGCAAAGTTGATCAGGTGTTCGGCCCCCCTCCCTGAGACCTCACCAAATCCCATGCTAACCAGGATGCTGGAGATCGCGCCTTATCAAGCGCCCTCGGGAGAAGATAAAGGGGGGAACAAGGAGGCTAGCACCTCCGTGAAGGAGGTTAGCCGGGGAGGAGGAACTGAAACTTCCTCTCCCCAAGGAAGGAAGAGAACCGCCTCTGAGGACCCGAAGACAATGGTCTCCAAACGGGGGAAGAAATCTCCGCCGAAGGGTCCTGCCCTAGGGGTACCCTGGCCGCACTATGCCCTCAAGGGGATCAGCCCTCCACCGAGCTGTAAGTAAAAGGGTACTTAATAATGAAAATACCTCGCTTTACTTCTGAGGAAAATAACCGAAGCATTTATCTTGTAGTTCAGATCTTAGCCCTTCTCAGCAGAGCTCGTCTTCAGGGGATCTTCTTCCAGAGATGATGGAGAGCGAAACGCCTCCCCTTGCCTTACCGCCTCATGAGGCGGGCGACCCCGAGGTGTCGTCGCGAAGGGTTTCTCCTGATCTGGCAAGGCTAGAAGGCAATCCTAAGGCCACCCGAAGTCCTCAGTATCCGGCTCTTGAAGAGAGCAATCAAAAGAGTCCGACACCGTCTGGTGTGCGGTCGGATGTACTGAGGGATCTGCTAGAGCGAGCGGCTATCTCACAAGAGCACCGCACGTTGATGGGTACGGTGATTGAAAGGATTTCGTCCGCCGAAAGTGGGTTGCATGAAGCCTTCATGAGCCTACTGACGGGTTTTGAGGTACACGAAATGATGTACATTGCTGACAGTACCGCACATTTTGGATGTGCCCTGTGTAGATAGTAACCCCTGAGACTCTGGTTGTCGTCGAAAACGGCGGCAAACAGAGGATCATAGTCCCAGGTAATAACCAGACCGCCTTTATGTGTGGGTGGTTGAATCTCTGGTGGCTAGCCGGACTGATGGGTTTGCCGAACTAAGGCGGCAACTGGATGCGGCAGATGCCAACATCGTGCTTGTTAACAAGCGGCTTGACGAGTCACATGGTAGGTGATTTGTCTGGTGATTGTCACATAATAAGAGCAGCATGATGCCAGTATCTTTAATATGTTGTGACTATGGATGGAGCTGCCACCATGGAGACCCTTTAGGCGGAGCTTGCCCGAGCCAAGGAGCAAGCAAGGAGTAGCAATGTGGCCGCTTTAAAGGTGGCCGAAGAGTTAAGGGCCGAACAGGCCGCGCATTGCGAGAGCAAAGAAAAAATAGCCAAGATGGCTGTAGAATTAAAAGATGCTACTGACCGTTACCAACTTCTTGAAGAAGAAAACCGAGCGAAGCCGACGGACCTGGAAAAGGCCCGGGTGGCTGCCAAGGAAGCCTGCTCCAAAATTAGAGCGACGAAGGAGGAGGTGCATCAAGCTGCGAATATTGTATCTGGGAAGCCCTTCTTGTTGCGGACTAAGTTCGGGGATCCGAAGTACGCACCTCTGGACCGGCTATGGAGTTCTGCGGACGCCTACGTGGATTTGGCTGCAAGTGCTGCTGATGCGGCCGAGTACTTCAAGGATCGGAAAGATCACAAAGTGGGAAAACTGTTTTGGTCACAGTTTCATGCTCCAGCCTGTCCGCTGCTGTTGAATGAGCAAATGGCCGAGTGGGCCGAGCTCCATAGATTATCCGGACTTGCCATGAGGTCCGTTGTGGATCATCTGTGGCCGAGAGGGCCAAGGACGAATAGCTACTTTAGCTTAGTGCAACAATTCCTTGGTGCTGTGCCACACATCGATGCTGTAAAGAGGTCGGCGTGCATAGAAGGCTCGCGGATGGCCCTTGCCCGTGTCAAAACATATTGGGCGGAGATGGATGCCACCACTGTTGCGGCACAGGGTTCGGCCATAGGCCGAGTGGCTGCCGAGCACTACTTTGAAGAAGTTCTTGAAGGTGCTCTTTCGATAGAGGCTCAGTGCTCGAAGAATATTATGTTTGAGTGACATGTATTCCCATTGTAAAAACAATGTTTTATTGAGTTTATCAAGGCTGTATTTATACTTTTGCCCGAAAGTACTATGATGCCTCCTGTGCGGCCATTTATGTATATATGTATATAACCTGAAAGATGGCAGTCGTCGGCTTCAGCCCCCACGCATATAATGCGGGGGTGCTCCCAGAAGACGCATGTTCACACTTGATCCAATGTCTTGGTCCATTAAGGAGGTGATAGCACAGTGAACTAGGCAATAGGACTATAATGCTTTAATACTTTCACTTAGCCAGAGGAGTTTGACAGTGGGGCTACTATATAGCCCCTGGTGGCTCCGCGCTCATCCAAATTTGGGGCACGTACATGCCTGGCCGGGAAACGCCCTTCGTTAAGGCGGAGGAATCCCGAAGATTCTGCTAGGTCATCGAGTGGTTGACCGGTCTCACGCTATATCATGACAGTCAGTTTTCGGCTTTCTCTACTCAGGTGCTCGTCCGGATGAACCAGGGCACAATCGCAGTAGTTCTCCTGGTGCCGCCTTAGCCGATAGAGCGGAACGTAAGGCAGCAAAACACAGGAGCCGGGCAAACCCAACATTTGACCAAAGACATGATTCGGAGCTGATGCATATAAGGCCAAACTCGCGATGCCGAACACTCCCTAAGGTATTCGGCCTTTATGATGTAAACCAGGCTAAACAGTGCCCTTTGTAATAAGCCCCTGGTGTCCAGGTACGTGCAATATTCTGATGTGGCCACATGCCAATACGTCAGCATCCTTCTCAGTTGTACTGAGAATCCGGGGGATGTCTATCAACAAGAGACAGTAAAAAAGGTTTACGCAAGGTCTTAATCTAAAAAGAATCCTTGGAATGGGTCCCTGCTGCACGTCCGCGCCTGTGTATCCGTTGTGCCATATCCTGGGCGGGTGTAGCACGATGGTCATCTGTAAAAGAGAGGAACTTAGCTGAAAAGTTGTCATGCAAAAGGTAGGTTATACTAAATAAACCATGTACCGTTCAAGATGAGTAAAGTTGAGCCTAATTGTCACTTGTTTACACGCGTTGAACCCCTTGTATTGTTATAGGGGTATAGCCATCAAACCTGTATCAATTATATATAGCTACACCGGACTCGTCTAACCGTGTCCGTGGTCTTAACGACCTGTCAGATGCTCTAGTTGGCGAGGCCGTCTAGTGTGCGGCTGCCAAGGCAGCCACACGGTCTTCCGCACGTAAGGAGCGCTCAATATTTCCATTTACTATAATGGTGCCACGTGGACCGGGCATCTTAAGCATGAGAGAAGCGTAATGCGGTATTGCGTTAAAGCGAGCGAAAGCTTCGCGTGCGAGTAGTGCTTGATAGCCACTTTGGAACGGAGCGATGTGGAAGGTTAACTTTTCGCTGCGGAAGTTATCGGGAAAGCCGAATATAACCTCTAGTAGCAGGGAGCCCGTACAGTGGGCATCTGGGCCTAGCGTTACTCCTTTAAAGGTAGTATTGCTATGGCTGATTTTTGTTGGGTCTATCCCCATTTTGCGGACTGTGTCCTGATATATCAGGTTTAAACTACTGCCGCCCTCCATCAGGACTCGTGTGAAGTGGTATCCATCAATTATCGGGTCTAACACCAAGGCAGCCCATCCTGCATGCCGGATACTTTCCGAGTATTCCCGATGGTCAAAGGTGATCGGTCTGGACGACCAGTGGCAGAACTCTGCGGTGATAGGCCCTGGGGCATGTGTCTCTAGGAGTGTCGCTTTGTTTCTCCCCTTCATCACGTGTAACACGTTTACTGGTTTGACTTATGGTGGGAATTTCTTATGTTCCCCAGTGCTTTGCTTGCGAGGCTCGTCCTCGTCTTCGCTTGGTGTATCCTGCCCCTTGTGTTCGGCGTTGAGCTTGCCGGACTGCTTGAAGACCCAACATTCTCTATGGGTATGATTTGCAGGTTTATCGGGGGAGCTGTGGATCTGACATAGTTTGTCTAGAATCTTGTTATGTCCTTGTTATGTGTTCGTCTCTGTTGCCTTTGGAGGGCAGCTTTTGCTGACCTGGCCAAGAGCTTCTGAATCCGGCATTTACCGCCGTGCTCTTCGGGCTATCTTCTTTATTCTGGCGCTTGTTTTTGCTGTGTCGCGGCTTCCCGTTTTCATCCCTGACTTCAGATGTACTTGGGTCGCTGGTGCTGCATCGAGCTAACCTGCTGTCCTCGCCTGCGCAAAAGAGGGTCATGAGGCTTGTTAATGCTTCCATTGTTCTCGGCTTTTCTTGGCCGAGGTGTCTAGCAAGTCATTCGTCTCGAACGCTGTGCTTGAAAGCTGCTAAGGCTTCGGCGTCCGGACAGTCGACTATTTGGTTCTTTTTAGTAAGAAACCTGTTCCAAAGCTTTCGGGCTGACTCTCCGGGCTGTTGAGTTATATGACTTAAATCGTCTGCATCCGGTGGTCGGACATAGGTCCCTTGAAAATTTTCCCGAAAAGCGTCTTCGAGCTCTTCCCAGCTTCCAATGGAGTGTTCAGGGAGGCTTTTAAGCCAGTGCCGAGCTGGCCCTTTGAGCTTGAGGGGTAAGTACTTGATGGCATGGAGATCGTCTCCTCGAGCCATGTGGATATGGAGGATGTAGTCCTCAATCCAGACCCTAGGGTCTATCGTTCCGTCATACGCCTCTATGTTTATGGGTTTGAATCCCTCTGGAAATTCATGGTCCAGCACCTCATCAGTGAAACACAGGGGGTGTGCGGCACTCCTGTATTTGGGTGTACCGTGGTGTTCGGATTTTTGTTGTGTTGCATTGTGTGCTGGAGCGCGCTTGCTTGGCCCGTAGATGGATCTGGTTGCGCCGTCCTTTCAATGCGAGCCCTAACGTGGATCGCGTACTGGCTTGTGTGCGGCGTCGTTTGTTTTTTGATTGCGGGGGATCTAAGGCCTCCTCATCAAATTCAGGTAGCAGCTTTCGCTTCGGGTAGCTCTTTGTGTGGCGACTACCGCCGTACTTTGCTGCAGTGTTGAGTACTTCACTCCATCTAATTCTGAGTGTGTCTTGTGCAGCCCTGAGCCTTTGCTTCTGCTTTTTCAGACTCCTTGCAGTGGCAACAAGCCTTTGATGGGTATTTTGTTGCTCCGGGTGCCTGTCCGGTGTGATGTCATCCGGACTGTTATGTTCGACAGAGTCGGGTTGTTCGGTTTGATTCTCCGGGTTGCCGTGGTCGGACGGTGGTTCAATGTCGTGTTTGTCGTCCGCTGGCTCACCCTGCTATATCGTTGGGTCTATATGATCGTTGTTTCTGCCGAGGCAGGATTTGGAGCGGCGCTTACGCCGCCGCTTTGACTGCTTCTCGAGGGAACGATCCTTCGCTGCGCCCTTCCGTTCCTCGTCGTCGTTTTCTTTGGGTGTGTCCACCATGTATACATCATATGATGAAGTGGGCGTCCAGTGCCCTGTGGGCAGTGGTTCCTGTTCGTCTCCTGCATCGTCGTCCGTACCGTCGATGTCTTTGGAGTCGAAGTCGAACGTGTCGGTCAAATCGTCGATAGTGGCTACTAAGTGCGTGGTGGGTGGGCGGCGAATTTCTTCGTCATCCGCGTCCCAATCCTGCCGGACATAGTTCGGCCAGGACTCTCCTGACAAGGAGAGAGACCTTAATGAGTTCAGTATGTCACCGAAGAGCGAGTGCTGAAAGATATCCGCGGAGGTGAACTCCAGGATCGGCGCCCCGTCGGATTCGATAGGCACGGGCGCAGGCGGTTCGGAGTCCGTGGCCGAGGAAGAATCCAACAATTTGGCGTCACGGCTCTCGTGAAGGGTAAGGTCGATACTTGGCTCGATCGCCGCTGAGAATGCGGTCTCCATGGCGGGGTCTATCCACCCGTCCATGGATGGCGCAATTGGCTCCGAATTGAGGGTCAGAGCGGTTGCCGGTGCGGTCTCCTGAACACTGTCTGATGGTAGAGCTAAATCATGCTCATCGTGACTGTGCGGCGCACTCGGGAGGGGCTCGAATCCGTCTAAGGTCAAGTCTCCGCGGATGTCGGCCGTGTAGTTTAAGCTTCCAAACCTGACCTGGTGGCCAGGGGCGTAACTCTCAATCTGCTCCAGATGGCCAAGCGAGTTGGCCCGCAGTGCGAAGCCGCCGAATACAAAGATCTGTTCGGGGAGAAAAGTCTCACGCTGGACTGCATCGCTATCGATGATCGAAGGAGCCATCAAGCCTAACGATGACAACACAGAGGAACTCTCAATGAAAGCACCAATGTCGGTGTCAAAACCGGCGGATCTCGGGTAGGGGGTCCCGAACTGTGCGTCTAGGCGGATGGTAACAGGAGACAGGGGACACGATGTTTTTACCCAGGTTCAGGCCCTCTCGATGGAGGTATAGCCCTACTCCTACTTGATTGATCTTGATGATATGAGTATTACAAGACTTGATCTACCACGAGATCGAAGAGGCTAAACCCTAGAAGCTAGCCTATGGTATGATTGTTGTTGTTAGTCCTACGAACTAAACCCTCCAATTTATATAGACACCGGAGGGGGCTAGGGTTACACAGAGTCAGTTACAAGGATGGAGATCTACATATCCGTATCGCCAAACTTGCCTTCTACGCCAAGGAGAGTCCCATCCGGACACGGGACGAAGTCTTAAATCTTGTATCTTCATAGTCCAACAGTTCGGCCAAAGGATATAGTCTGGCTGTCCGGATACCCCCTAATCCAGGACTCCCTCAGCTCCGATACGTGAACCTTCCTGAAAAGATGATGAATTGTAGTTGCAAAGTTGACTGAGAACATAGTTTGTTGGTTTCTAATAGAATTTTTGCTTTATACTTCAATAGTGTGATGAATTATCACTTATTCATGAGAAGTCTATGATAAAAGTTCTTTGATAAAAGTTTTATATTTAAGTTTGTTATTGTTATAATAATGAACATGATGCTTCTATGTCCGTATTTTGTTTTTATCAACACCTCTCTCTCAAAGCATGTGGACATGTTTTTCGATTTTGGTTTTCGCTTGAGGACAAGCGAGGCCTAAGCTTGGGGGCGTTGATACGTCCATTTTGCATCATGTTTTCTTACTGTTATTTACGATGTTTTTATCCATAATAATGATTTTTGGAGTAATTCTAATGTCTTCTCTCATAATATGCAAGGTATACACAAAGAGGGGGAATTCCGGTAGCTGGAAATCTAGACCTGGAAAAACTACGTCAGGCCACCTATTCTGCACAACTCCAAACAAGCTGAAACTTCACGGAGATTTTTTATCAAATATATGATGAATATTGGAGCAAATAACTACCAAAGGGGGCCCAAGAGGGAGCAAATATATGATGAATATTTTGCACAACTCCGAGAGGGAAGTTCCCCCGGCGGAATCACTCTATCGGTGGGCAAAAGTGCTCCTGCCCAAGTTCCGCTTCGAGACGGCGGCGCTCCATCCCGAGAGTCATCTCCTTATTTTTTCTAGGTCAAAATGACTTATATGCTCCCTGGCGCGCCCAGGTGGGTTCTGCCCACCTGTTGGGCCCATCTCCGGTGCCCATCTTCTGTATATAAGTCATTTTGACCTAGAAAAAATAAGGAGATGACTCTCGGGATGTAGCGCCGCCGTCTCAAAGCGGAACTTGGGCAGGAGCACTTTTGCCCACCGACAGAGCGATTCTGCCGGGGGAACTTCCCTCTCGGAGGGGGAAATCATCGTCATCATCATCACCAACAAATCTCCCATCTTTGGGAGGGAAATCTCCATCAACATCTTCAGCATCACCATCTCATCTCAAACCCTAGTTCATCTCTTGTGTTCAATCTTGTTACCAGAACTGTAGATTGGTGCTTGTGGGTGACTAGTAGTGTTGATTACATCTTGTAGTTGATTACTATATGGTTTATTTGGTGGAAGATTATATGTTCAGATCCAATATGATATTTAATACCCCTGTGATCTTGAGCATGATTATCATTTATGAGTAGTTACTTTTGTTCTTGAGGTCACGGGAAAAATCATGTTGCAAGTAATCATGTGAACTTGATATGTGTTCGATATTTTGATTGTATGTATGTTGTGATTCCCTTAGTGGTGTCATGTGAACGTCGAATACATGACACTTCACCATATTTGGGCCTAAGGGAATGCATTGTGGAGTAGCAATTAGATGATGGGTTGTGAGAGTGACAGAAGCTTAAACCCCAGTTTATGCGCTATTCTGTAAGGGACCGAATGGATCCAAAAGTTTAATGCTATGGTTAGAATTTATTCTTAATACTTTTCTCATAGTTGCGGATGCTTGCGGGAGGGTTAATCATAAGTAGGAGGTTTGTTCAAGTAAGAACAACAGCTAAGCACCAGTACACCCACATATCAAATTATCAAAGTAGCGAACACAAATCAAACCAACATATTCTTCATATGCTTAGGATGTGGGTTAGAATTAAATGTGTTAGTCATATTCTTCATGATACTCCCATTATGTTTTGATTCTTATCTTTTATGTGAGCATCATTGAAATCATCATGCCTAGCTAAAAGGCATTAAAGAAAAGCGCTTGTTGGGAGACAACCTAATATTTACCCCTACTGTTTTTATGTGTTCACATGATTAGCATACTTTAGTAATCATGTTTTATAGCTTTTGTTTATTGATTGTCTTCCTTATGAGTGGCGGTCAGGGACGAGCAATGGTCTTTTCCTACCAATCTATCCCCCTAGGAGCATGTGTGTAGTACTTTGTTTCGATAGCTAATAGACTTTTGCAATAAGTATGTGAGTTCTTTATGACTAATGTTGAGTCCATGGATTATACGCACTCTGATCCATCCACCATTGTTAGCCTCTCTAGTACCGCACAACTTTCGCCAGTACCATACACCCACTTTATACCTTCCTCAAAACAGCCACCATACCTACCAATTATGGCATTTCCATAGCCATTTCGAGATATATTCCCATGCAACTTCCACCGTTCCATTTATTATGACACACTTCATCATTGTCATATTGCATTGCATGATCATGTAGTTGACATCGTATTTGTGGCAAAGCCACCTTTCATAATTTTTATACATGTCACTCTTGATCATTCCACATCCCGGTACCCCACCGGAGGCATTCATATAGAGTTATATAATTGTTATAGTATCGAGTTGTAATTCTTCAGTTGAAAAGTAAATAAAAGTGTGATGATCTTCATTATTAGAGCATTGTCCCATGTGAGGAAAGGATGATGGTGACTATGGTTCCCCCACAAGTCGGGATGAGCCTCCGGACGAAAAAAAGAGAAAAAGGAGGCCAAAGAGCCCAAAATAAAAAAATGAGAGAAAATGAGAGAAGGGGCAATGCTACTATCCTTTTACCACACTTGTGCTTCAAAGTAGCACCATGATCTTCATGATAGAGAGTCTCCAATTTTTTCACTTTCATATACTACCGGGAAATTTTCGTTATAGAACTTGGCTTGCATATTCCATTGATGGGCTTCCTCAAATTTCCCTAGGTCTTCATGATCAAGCAAGTTGGATGCAAACCCACTTAGTTTCTTTTTGAGCTTACATACATAGCTCTAATGCATCCATTGCATGGCAATCCCTACTCACTCACATTGATATCTATTGATGGGCATCTCCATAGCCCGTTGATACGCCTAGTTGATGTGAGACCAGTTCCTTCTTTTTTGTCTTCTCCACAACCACCATATTCTATTCCATCTATAGTGCTATGTCCATGGCTCACGCTCATGTATTGCGTGAAAGTTGAAAAGGTTTGAGAACACCAAAAGTATGAAACAATTGCTTGGCTTGTCATCGGGGGTTGTGCATGATTTGAATACTTTGTGTGATGAAGATGGAGCATAGTCAGACTATATGATTTTGTAGGGATAAATTTCTTTGGCCATGTTATTTTGAGAAGACATGATTGCTTTATTAGTATGCTTGAAGTATTATTGTTTTATGCCAATATTAAACTTTTTTTTGAATCTTATGGATCTGAATATTCATGCCACAATAGAGAAGATTACATTGATAAATATGTTAGGTAGCATTCCACATCAAAAATTCTGTTTTTATCATTTACCTACTTGAGGACGAGCAGGAATTAAGCTTGGGGATGCTTGATATGTCTCCAACATATCTATAATTTTTTATTGTTCCATGATATTATATTATCCATCTTGGATGTTTTATATGCTATTTTATATTATTTTTGGGACTAACCTATTAACCTAGAGCCCAATGCCAGATTCTGTTTTTTTCCTTCTTTTTGAGTTTTGCAGAAAAGGAATATCAAACGGAGTCCAAACAAGCTGAAAATTTATGGTGATTTTTTATGGACGAGAAGAAGCCCCCGAAGCACAAGAATTGAGCCAGAAGAGTGTTGAGTCAACGACAAGGGTGGAGGGCGCGCCCCCTTGCCTTGTAGCTGACACGTGGACCCCCCTGACTTGAAACTGATGCCAAAAATTCCTATAAATCTAAAAAGCCCCGGAAAGAAACCTAGATCGGGAGTTCCGCCGCCGCAAGCCTCTATAGCCACAAAAAACCAATCGGGAGCCCGTTCCGGCACCCTGTCGGAGGGGGAAACCATCACCGGTGGCCATCTTCATCATCCCGGCGGTATCCTTGACCAGGAGGGAGTAGTTCACCCTCGGGGCTGAGGGTATGTACCGGTAGCTATGTGTTTGATCTCTCTCTCTCTCTCATGTTCTTGATTTGGCACGATATTGATGTACCACGAGCTTTGTTATTATAGTTGTATCATATGGTGTTTCTCCCCCTCTATCTTCTTGTGATGAATTGAGTTCTACCTCTGAGGTTTCACTATTATCGGATTGAATAATATTATGGATTTGAGAATACTTGATGTATGTCTTGTGTGGGATACCCGTGGTGACAATGGGGTATTCCATTCATTCACTTGATGTATGTTTTTGTACTCAACTCGCGGATTCCCAAGGTGACATTGGGGTAATCTATGCATAGGGGTTGATGCACATTTTCGTCCTTGTTTCTCTGGTAGAAATCTTGGGGCACTCTTTGAGGTTCTTTGTGTTGGATTGAATATTATAAATCTGAAGTTGTCTGATGCATATCGTATAATTGACCCACAGATACTTGTGGTGACATTGGAGTAGCTAGGTGACATTAGCATTGATTGATGTGTGTCATATGGTGTTATTTTACTACGAACTCTAGGGCTGTTTGTGACACTTATAGGAATAGCTCAATGGATTGATCGAAAAGAATAACTTTGAGGTGGTTTCGTACCCTACAAGCAATTTCATCTTATGTTCTCCGTGATGGGAACTTTGGAGTGACTTTTGTTGCACATTGAGGGATTCTTATATGATCTAATTATGTTATCATTATTGAGAGAACTTGCACTAGTGAAAGTATGAACCCTAGGCATTGTTTCCAATTATTACAATACCGTTTTCGCTCACTTTTACTACTTGCTATCCTATTGTTTTTATATTTTCAGATTACAAAAACCTATATCTACCATCCATATTACACTTGTATCACCATCTCTTCGCCGAACTAGTGCACCTATACAATTTACCATTGTATTGGGTGTGTTGGGACACAAGAGACTCTTTGTTATTTGGTTGCAGGGTTGTTTGAGAGAGACCATCTTCATCCTACGCCTCCCACGGATTGATAAACCTTAGGTCATCCACTTGAGGGAAATTTGCTACTGTCCTACTGTAACGCCCCGAGACCGTTGCGTCAGGTGTCTCCCAGTTATTTTCTGTTGTTGCCTCATCATTTTTTTGCGTGTCGTGCATTTCATATCATGTCATCATGGCATCACATTTGCATACGTGTTCGTCTGATGCATCCGAGTATTTTCCCCGTTGTCCGTTTTGCAATCTGACACTCCTATGTCCTCCGGCGTCCCCTTTTGTGTCTTTTCATGTGCGGGTGTTAAAAGTTCTCGGATTGGACCGAGATTTGCCAAGCGGCCTTGGTTCACCACCGGTAGACCGCTTGTCAAGTTTCGTGCCGTTTGGAGTTCGTTTGATACTACAACGGTTAACCAAGGAACCGTAAAGGCCTTGTGCGTGTTGCAGCCCAACACCCTTTCAAAGTGGCCCAAAACCCATCCAAACCTCCTCCATCCTCTCGGTCGTTCGATCACGATCACGTGGCCGAAAATCGCACCTCATTTGGACTCTCCTAGCTCCCTTTACCTATATATATGTGCTCTCCTCCAAAAATTTCGTGGATGAACCCTAGCCCTCTACCTCCTTGCGCTGCCGGACACGTCCGCCCGACGGCTGGACATGTCCACCGCCGCCGCCACGTCGCTCCGGCCAATCATGTCATGACACGTCATCACCGCCGCCTCCTCAACCAACCGCACGTCGCCAAGTGTCGCCGCCGTCCTCCTCCACCGCGCGGGCCCGCGAGCCCATCTCCGGCCCTCTCTAGGCCGCGGCGGGCCCGAACCACCCGAGCCGCCCGGATCTCGCGCTGCCTTCGTCTCCGGTCGCCGCCGACAAGAAGTTCGCCAGAGCGCCTCGGACCACCACCCGCCGTCGTCGGTCAACCCGCTGGACCCCACCGCGCTTTGAATCCGGCGCCATCCCCGCCGCCTCGCGCGTCATCTCCGCCGCCTGCGCACCGCGCCACGGTGCCGCCCCGCGCGCACGGTCGCCGCCGTTCGTCTTCCTCGCCGCCCTGCGGTGCCTCGCCGGTCGGAGCTCCTCCAAGGTCATCGGACGCCACCCACCGGCAAGCTCCGCCACTCGCGCTTCCACCATCCCGCATCGCCGCGCCGACCATAGCTCCGGCCCGATCTGGCTGGGAGCCCATGGATCCAGCCTCCTCCGGCCCCCTCGTCCCTCGCCGTCCTCTCCCTCCCCGTTACCGGTGAACCGCAACTTCGGCGAGGATCCGGCGAACCTCGGTTCATGCGCCCAGATCCAGATCCGGTCAAACAAGGTTGACCCGAGATTTCCACTGTCATTTTTATCTTCATTCTGAGCCCATGTTCATCGTATCATAACTTCATCACCGTTGCTCCGTTTTGCGTGCATGAGATATCAAAATGTTCATCATGATGCCCTCTTCATTTCATTCCATTGCACCATGATTGTTTGAGTCCATCTTGATGCCCTAAATGCTGTTGCAAGAGTGCTATATAATGTTAGTTCCTGATTCTTATCAGATTATGAGCTTTTGTCATTTTTGCCATGATTAATGTGTGCCTCCTATGAACTTGAACCCTACATGTGTTTTGGGCTATGCCATGCCATCTTTACAGGGGTGTATGCCATGTATTTTTGTGATCAATGTGGTGACTAGCACAAGCATGCAAAGTAGCTCTCGTGATGTGCTGATTTCAGGGACTTAGAATTCTTCTGTCATTTCCCTGATGTTATTTTTATGCCATGTATTCATGTTGCTACAGAGTGATCCATGCCTTGTTTGAGTATGTTCAGTAAGGATGATTTTTAGATATTGTTATGCTCTATCCATCTATGTCTTTGTTTGCAATTATGTAGTACCCTAGCAGGACTCAATCTTGCTCTACTTTTGCTATAAAACATTCCTGGCAGATTGTTTACGTGTTAATCAATTTTGCCAAGGTTGTTGTAGTTGATCCATGCATGCTATGAACTTGTTCTTGCTTTGGTTAGCTTCATGATCATGTCTTCTTGCTGGTAGTATGTTTATTTTTCCATGCAATGCCTTGTGTTGAGTGCATCGATCTCGCAAACATGCCTTCGTAACTCTGTTTTTGCCTAGTCTAGTTTTCTGCTAAGTCTGTATCTGTTAACGAAAGTTGCTATGTTTACATGGGTGCCATCTTATCTTCTGATCGTTTTTGGCTTATGGTCAGTAAGGGACTTTTGTTATATGCTTTGAGTAGATTCATGCCATGCCTTGTATTGCTATGTTCTGATCCTATAGCATGTTGTTATCTTGCTCTAAGCATTGCTTCCTGATGTTAATTCCTGGCATGTTATTTTCACCAAGTCTGTGATGCTGTTATCTTTTGCTCTTTTGCCATGCTTGTTCGAACCTGCTATTGTGTGATTTAGCCGTAGCTCAGTGTTCATCTTTTGTCAAGCATCTTGAGTGGGTCACTGCCATGTGCTTTGTTGCTATGTTGGAGTGCAGCAGCTTAGTTTCTTGTTGCATTCTAGAGGGCATTGTGCTGTTAATTGCAGAATAGTGCCATTATTGTTTTGCTTTCCATTTGCAAACCGTGCATCCGAATCCGGTGATCTTTATATCGATTTCGACCGAAATCAACTCATCTTTCCAGTGGCGCACTTGGTTTGCCAAGTTGAGGCCTGATTCAACCTTTTCCTTCCAGAGCTCGCATATGCATTGCATTTCACATCCCGCATATCATGCCATGTTTTGCATCATGTTGCTTGCTCATTGCACCGTGGTTGATTGTCGTTTACTTTGATTGTGTTCTTGCTTTGGGTAGAGCCGGGAGACGAGTTCGTGTTCGAGGAACCCGTTGAGTACGCTTACGAGGATCAAGCTTACGTCAACTCGGAGAACTATGCAGGCAAGATGACCATACCCTCGAAATCACTTCTATCTTTGCTTGCTAGTTGCTCGCTCTTTTGCTATG
Source organism: Triticum urartu (assembly GCF_003073215.2). Lineage (NCBI taxonomy): Eukaryota > Viridiplantae > Streptophyta > Magnoliopsida > Poales > Poaceae > Triticum > Triticum urartu. The sequence goes on along the minus strand of NC_053025.1, from coordinate 217,870,295 downwards.
CTGCGATACCTACCACTTGCTTTATCATGCCTCCAATATTGTTAAGCCAAGCCTCTAACCCACCTTTCCTAGCAAACTGTTGTTTGGCTATGTTACCGCTTTGCTTAGCCCCTCTTATAGCGTTGTTAGTTGCAGGTGAAGATGGAGTTTGTTCCATATTGGAACATGGATATTTGTTGGGATATCACAATATCTCTTATTTAATTAATGCATCTATATACTTGGTAAAGGATGGAAGGCTCGGCCTTATGCCTGGTGTTTTGTTCCACTCTTGCCGCCCTAGTTTTCGTCATACCGGTGTTATGTTCCTTGATTTTGCGTTCCTTACATGGCTGGGTGTTATGGGAACCCCTTGACAGTTTGCTTTGAATAAAACTCCTCCAGCAAGGCCCAACCTTGATTTTACATTTGCCTAACAACCTATTACCCTTCCCTTGGGTCGGCCAACCCAAGGGTCATCTTTATTTAACCCCCCGGGCTAGTGCTTCTCTAAGTGTTGGTCCGAAACGTGCAGCCTGCGGGGCCACCTCGGGGAAACTTGAGGGTTGGTTTTACTCGTAGCTTGACCTATCTGGTGTTGCCCTAAGAATGAGATATGTGCAGCTCCTATTAGGATGTCGGCGCATCGGGCGGCTTTGCTGGTCTTGTTTTACCATTGTCGAAATGTCTTGTAACCGGGATTCCAAGTTTGATCGGGTCTTCCTGGGAGAAGGAATATCCTTCGTTAACCGTGAGAGCTTGTGATGGGCTAAGTTGGGACAACCCTGTAGGGTTTTGAACTTTCAAAAGCCATGCCCGCGGTTATGGGCAGATGGGAATTTGTTAATGTCCGGTTGTAGAAAACTTGACACTTAACTTAATTAAAATGCATCAACCGCGTGTGTAGCCGTGATGGTCTCTTATCGGTGGGGGTCCGGGAAGTGAACACGGTGTTGGAGCTATGCTTGAACGTAAGTAGTTTCAGGATCACTTCTTGATCACGTCTAGTTCACGACCATGCTTTGCTTCTCTTCTCGCTCTCTTTTGCGTAAGTTAGCCACCATATATGCTAGTGCTTGCTGCAGCTCCACCTCACTACCTTTTTCCTACCCATAAGCTTAAATAGTATTGATCGCGAGGGTGTGAGATTGCTGAGTCCCCATGACTCACAGATTACTTCCATAACCAGTTGCAGGTGCCGAAGATACCGTGCAGGTGACGCAACCGAGCTTAAGGAGGAGCTTGATGAAAATCATATTCGTTGTGTTGTTTCGTTTCCAGTTGATCAGTAGTGGAGCCCAGTCGAGGCGATCGGGGATCTTTTGCATTTCGGGTTGTCTTTATTTTGGTTCCGTAGCCGGACCTTGATTTGTATCTAGATGATGTAATGCTATATTTATGTATTGTGTGAAGTGTCGATTGTAAGCCAACTCTGTACCTCACTCTTATTCAGTACATGGGATGTGTAAAGATTACCCCTCTTGTGACATGCCTACAATGTGATTATACCTCTAAGTCGTGCTCCGACACATGGGAGATATAGCCGCATCGTGGGTGTTACAAGTTGGTATCAGAGCCTTCCCCGACTTAGGAGCCCCTGCTTGATCGAATTGTTGGCGTTGTTGAGTCTAGAAAAATGTTTTGAGTCTTATAGGATTATATATATCGGAGAGTAGGATTCTTTTTACTCCTCAGTCCCTTCGTCGCTCTGGTGAGGCCTCCTGAAGTAGAGTTTTGACTCTTCTCTTCTCAAATTTCACTAAAAAAATTTAGGATCACGCGGTTATCTTGGAATCGTTCCGACGGATTTGTGACGAGAACATTGTTCTTGGTGCCTCCTGACATTTAGGGGTTGTGGCAGTGTCTCGGGGAGTTGAGCTTCGAGGTGTTGTCGTCACAATTTTACCGTTGTAGTTCTGGAATACTTGAGTTTCGCCGGCATTGAAAATCTCTTTTATGCAGTTGTTGGTGAGATAACCTCGACGCCACCCAGTACTAGGGCAGGAGTTCAGGAGTATTTCCATAACTCGTATAACGGATGCTTTTCGAAGGTTGAGGTAAATGGTTTCCGAGGGTTTCTTGGTTATGTGTTGAAGGATGGATACAGCTGGATGTAGGATTTGCTAGTTTGGGTGAGATATTATGCTTCCCCTGTATCCCCAACACCTGATTGCATAACCAGAAAGTTTTGGGGGTTTATAAGTGGGAATTCAAGTAGCTCCTAGGATATCTTCCCGACAGATGTATGGTATGAAATTGGGGTTCGACGTCTAGTGGTCCGCCTATCCACGGTTGGTTTTACAGTGGTCTCGTTGTGTCTTAAAGAGTACTTGGCTATGCTGACTCGGGGACGCTTCGTATGTCATGTGCACTGCCTTGTACATGATGGTGCTGACGATCGAGCCCGTGTGGGCCCCACCACGAAAACTTTCGACGAAATCTCTATCATAGGTTTGTTCCGGCTTATTCTGCAAGTCAATCCTTTGTTTTATTTTGATTGTGGTATTCGAGTTGCTTCAATTTCAAGTGTTGATTCCATACCTTTCCTAAGCGGTGTTCTCATATATCTATGTGAATGCTAATCCTTCTTGATCATCAAGATTGTCATCTCAATTTCTTCTGAACCGGTATGTCTCTCTTCAAGTGGATCCGATCATTTCAACATCAGCAAGATCAATTATCAGTTCTTCTCAACGGTGTTTGCTTCATCCGTCCCAAGTTGCCTTTGTTTTTCCCCCCCCCCCCCCCCTTTTTTTTTTAAGAATCGGGTTTTTTTATCAAGCATCCTTTTATTCATGTGAAGTCTCTTCTTTCTTTTCCGTCAATATTCTTATCCGGTGATTCTCAGAAAGTTATTAACGGAGCTTCAAGTTCATCATTCTTCGTTCTTTTCTTCTCCGGCGGATTCAATTCAAGTTTTCGGTGTTGATCATATTCCTTTCATTGTTTCAAATGCCTTCTCATGCCGGTGCACCTCTTAATCATTCACCTCTCGCTATTCATTTGTTCCGGAGTGCTGAAGATATCTCAGAAGATGTTAGTGTTTATTCTCATTCATTCAAGATCTTTCGAGAATGTTATCTCATTCAAGTCATTTAATTCAACCGGTGCATTATCTCTTTTAAATCGTTCAACGGTGTTTCTTTTGAGTGGGCCCTAACCCACAGGTCTTGTCATGGAATTATCACGGCAGATGTCCTAGAGCAAGGACTTAGTCGTAGGGCCATCGCACTAGGAAGCTTAAAGGGGTTAATCGGGACAAAGGACACGGGAGAACTTTTATACTAGTTCGGCCCCTTACGATGAAGGTAACAGCCTACGTCTAGTTGGGATTGGTATTGTTGGGGTTTCGATCTCCAAGAGGCTCAACTCGCCGGCTTGGTTATCGATTTGTTGTTTCTTGCCCGAAGCCGCCACCGGGTCGTCCCCTTATATACATGGGTTGACGCCTGTGGCCTACAGAGTCCCGGCCGGCTCATAATCGTGTCCGGCTCGGTGACTTCCTTTACATGCCTTTCTTTACAAGTCTTTCCTTACATATGGCGGTTCATAATTTCAGGCCTTAAACCGCCTTCAGGCCTTTGGGCCTTCTATAAGACTTAATAAACTACAATCTTGAATGATTACTGGGCTTCTTGTGTAACCCGCCATTGGGGCTGACCTGGCCCCTCCTGGGCGGGTCTCAACTGATAGTAATATCCCCAACATTAGGCCCCAGGTTGACTTTGAACTTTGTTCTTTGTCAATCTTCCATACTTAGCAAAAAATCCATCTTATCCTTACTGAAATTTCCTTGTAACCCGACGTGATGTCATCTCTTGAAAACGCAAAAAACTTTCATGACGTCATCTTCCAACGGATCTTTTATCTTTAATGTTTCTCGAGAATTGAGGCACCTATATAGCTGGATATCCATTACTCGGTTCTCCCTTGATTTTCGCGCCCATCTGTTCGCATCTTTCCTTATAAATAGGCTCGCCCCGGCCTTCCTCATTCTTCTCTCTCTCTGTCTTCTTCCTCTCGCGTCCCTGCCGTTGCTCAAGCTTTGCCGCCGCCGCGCCTCATCTCCGTCGTCGACACTGGCCGCTGCATCGACCTGAACCGATCCAGAGAACCCGCGGCGACCTCCGCAGTAGACCTGCAACCGTAAGTTTCCTTTCCTTCGTGTCTCAGATCTTCATTAGGGTTTCCAAGCTCCTGCTTGTTCTTCGTAGTTCATCATAGCTTCTTCGTAGTTCTTCCACTACCTCCTCTTTTTGATCCAAAAGAGATGTATGTTTATGCAGTAGTTGTTTGGTGCCTCCTTTTGATACTAGCAGACTCCTTTTTCTGGTACAAGATCCATATTTAGACCTAATGAACTCATCTGGGATGTATTTTTAGGTCTAGAAATTTTTTCCATTTGGAACATCCATTTGATCTGAAATAATATCAAGCATTTTGGGAAACTTGTTTGTCCCAATACTTAGCTGAATCCGTTTTCTGAAAGAATCTATAGTCATGGCGGCTTACCGCACCGGATTTCTTTTCCTTATATGCCATTAGCCCTTAGTTAAGCCGCCATTACTTGTTTTTCATCTTCATCCTTTAACTGTTAACCTCACCGTAAAACCGAACCGGCATGTTGCTTTTCTTTTCAGTTCCTTGCACATCATGCCGTCAAAGACACCAACCATCTGTAACTGGGTCCCCTCAACCATAACTGAGGAATGTTTCAAAGAGTTCTTCATCATAGGATTTCTACCATCAATAGCCGTCATGTCTTATCGTGTCCCTGACCCGGAAGAACGGCCCAATCCGAGAGATGGTGAGGTGATCATTTTTACTGACCACATGAACCGTGGCTTCTCACCGCCCGGCTCAAAGTTCTTCAGAGAGGTCCTCCATTTTTTCAAACTCCACCCTCAAGATATCAGGCCCAACTCCATATCTAACATTTGTAACTTCCAAGTGCTTTGTGAGGTATATCTTCAACAAGAGCCGACCGTGGAATTGTTCAGAGAATACTTTTATCTGAACCGGCAAAATGAGTGCACCAACGGCCTTAGTTTAGAACTTGGAGGTATATCAATCCAGCGCCGGCAGGGTGCCGTCTTTCCCCTTATTGTCTTACCAAGCCACCCAAAGGACTGGAACCAAACTTGGTTCTACTGCCAGGACACTTCACCAGCAAACGAGAAGCCCCTTCCGGGTTATCGCCCCAATCGCCTTGACCCCAAGTTCGCGCTTCCTGATAAGCTGACTGTCGCTGAACTCAAGAGGCTACTCCATCCATCAAAAGGATCAATGCTCTGTTGGGGAATGGGTTAACTGGAGTTGATCTAACCCACTGCTGGATCTCATGGCGGGTCATCCCTTTGAACCGCTGGTCAAAGCTAATGTATGAGTATGGTGGAGGCCCGGATGACTCCCTTCGTCACAGCCCCATTCAATTGACAGAGGAAGATATTGTCTCAATGTCAACTCTTCTGGTGAACGGGAAATATGAAGATTGCAGTGTCGTCGGGTTAAACCCCTTCTATCAGCTTAACCCGGTTCCAGAAGTAAGGATGTCATTATTTATCTCTTTTGTATTTCTCCAGCCACATTGTTTTAATACTTGCCTGACTCTTTACCTTGTTTTTAGCTGTCTGCAGGCCAATTCTGACTTCTGGAAAGTTAAATATGACCACGAGGCGGCGAAGAAAGCGAAAGCCGCCGCCATAAACGCCAAGAAAACGACCCGGAGGTCAAAAAAGAAGAAAAAGAGTACTGCTGAAGACCTGATGAAGCTTGATGATACATCTGACTCGGAGGTAGTCCTTGATTCCCTTGGCCAATTTTTTAACAATCTTATTGACACTGATCATTACCAGGATGACACTGGGGCCAGTCAGGCCGGGGAAGCAGAGGTAACTATCATTTCCTCCGACTCAGAGCCCTTACCAAGACACAAAGTTCGACGAGTGATCCGTAAAGTAAGGTTTTCTAACCCTTTAGCTCACTTGGATCCCAACTTTCATTTGAAAAAGCAGCAACATGAAAACCGCCGTCAAGATGGAATTGAAGATGAACCGACTGTCGTTCTTCAACAAACTCCTCGGAAACGTCCGAATGAGGATTACTTATTTCTGTCTTTAACTCTGTTTAATGGATCCTTCTCCTTGTATTTCTTTTAACTCTATTTTATCCTTTCAGGAGGTGTCTTGATCTTTTGGCGACTCATCACAGACGCAATTCCCGGCTTTCAAGACTGCTCCCGGGTAATCAGAAACCCTCCTTTCTTTCGGGTTTGTTCAATTGTATCTTTATACTGACAACCCTGCAACATTTTTTCTTAGTGGCCAAGCTAAACCCAAGAAAGCGAAGGCAACTAAGCCGGCGGAAGACCCGCCGGCGCTGGCATTTGACCCGGCTAGGCCTTCTTCTCTGTTAACTGACGCTCCAGAAGACCCGCCTGTTGACACCGAAGCAAATCCTCCTGAGCCGTCATTTGACGAAACCACTGTGAACCCTTCCACAACTAGACCATCAAGTTCAGCCAACCCGCCATCTCCGTCTGCACAAGATGTTCAGATTACCGGGAGCCGCTTTATTGAACCGAGGAACCCAACCATGCTGGCTCGGTGTACTGCAAAACAAGAGGCATTGGAGAGGCAGAAAGTTCGTTTTGACGTTGCCAACTATGACCGGCTCAATGCCAACTATATTTTATCCGGCTATCTTAACCATGTACACTCCAACCGCGACTTTGAGATTGAAATGGTCAAACAACTGCAGTTGAAATACGAGGTAGGTTTTTCCGGCTTATCTGTATTCCTTCAGCCCCCAAGTCTTCAGATTATGAGAGAACCGGAATGACCTGTAGACTTTTAAAATATAGGCCGAGACCTTTACCTTTGAAACTTTTCTTGACTTTAATAAATCAAAGCTTCACCTGTAGTCCCCAGGGGCCGGTTCATTTTAATAATAAATGAATCGGTACTTTAAATTGTTTGGTTCCTTATTCAAAAGACTTAATATTCCGGCTTAACCTTTGAGAAACTTGCTGAACTGCATACATTAGCCCCCAAGTGCCAAGTGTTGTTACTTTGTAAGGTACTTGGGACTTAAATATGTCTGTAGAGTCGTAGAAATTTGATTTGGCATACATTAGCCCCCAAGTGTCAAATGGTTTTTTGTAAAGTACTTGAGACTTGAATCTTGATTTTTAAATTTGAAACCAAATCTTGACTCATCTGAATGTTTTGTAGAATGCCTTATCTGAACTGAACTCTCAATTGACTGATGCGAAGACCCGGCTAGCGAGTCAAGAGATAGAAATCAAATCCGCTAACTCCAAACTGCAAATAAGTCTCTCTGCAACGGAAAATTTAAAGACCAGCTTTGCTGCCAAGAAGAAAACTTGGGAAGAGGAAAAAATGCTTCTTACCCAACGTGCTAAGATGGCCGAAACAGCTCTGAAAGAGATTTCAACAGAGTTGAACGGGTTAAAGGGCCGGGTGTCTCAAATGGTAGCTGCTATCTTTGGTAAGCTGTCGGACTTTAACTTTTGTGTGCCGTTTACCGATCCGGAGTATAATCCGCCAACTGACTTTGCGTGTAAAATTTATGCAGGTCCTCGAAGCAAAAATCTGAGCCAAGTCCCGTTGATTAAATTGAAGGCATTATATACTTTGGTTGAACAACTGTATATTGGCGCACAACGGGCTCTGGCTGCCATCTCTCCTGCTAATCAAGCACCCAACCGGCTCAGCGACGTCCTGAAGAAACTATCCATCCTTCCTGCCAGGTTTCAAGAAGTAAAACGCTCCTGCGCGTGAGCCGGAGCTTTGACTGCCCTGAGCCGCTCCAAGGCTTGGGTGCCAGACCTAGACCCGGCAGACGTGGCCAGAGGCTATCCCACTGTCAAGGAAGACGGGTCTCCTTTTGATCAGGATGAATTCATGGCTTGCGTGCGCGGAGTCCGGCCTCAGGCAACTACCCTTGGAGATGATACCAATGTTGATAAATACCAGCCGGGTTTTGATAGTGAGAATAAGAAGATGGCCACTCCCTCATACAAGGTAACAGATTTGATCCCACCAGTGAGAGAAGACACATTTGCCCCGGAAGTTGACCCGGTCGGCCTGATCGACGACGAAGCCGAATTTGTCGCCGTGAATGGTTTTGATTGGTCAAAACCCAATTTCCAGCCAACAGAAGGTGGTGAATCGGTGAGGGAGGAACAATGATCATCATCATGGGCTTATAAAGCCTTGTAATAACTTAGTTGTGAAAATACTGTATGCTTTGCTTATGCCATCGTGCATAAAACTCTTTTTATGTGAGTCTGTTTCCTGATGCCAATGTATGCATCGTATTTAATGTTTGTTTCTGCAATGTTTGAACTCTGCTCCTATAAATACAAAGAAAAGACTGGCTTGGCGGCTTAGAACCAAACGGGTTAAAACACCCAATTTATAGCCAATACGTTTACCACAGTAAGTACCAGAGACAGATATAAATAAAGGACAAGGGCTAACTCTTGAGTTAATGCAGTAGGTAAGTGCATATAAGTAATAACCATACCTTGTCCTTTTTGATCCTTAGACCGCCGGTTTAAATAACTCGGGTAATGAATTTGATAATTCAATCTTTATGAGAAGCCAATGCTTTTTTGAATACTCAATGATTACTATACCTTGGTAGGTTGCACCTTTTGATCCGTAAGCCGCCGGTGTGAATGACCCGGGCGGCTGTGTTGTCAAATAGTCGAGCCGGTGAAGAAGACCAGGCTAATTGTTTGTAATATTGAAACAACAACAAACTAAAAGGCAAGAAACAGATAATAAGCATAATTTAACCCTATATTCAAAAGGTTGGGGGTTTCTGATTCGAATACGATCAGTAAACCGGACCAAAGGGGTTAAGCTAAGGTTCGAATACGACCATATAGCCCCCAGTGGTTTTGGCGTTGCGCCGATCAAGAGGGTACCGACAGCTATGTTCTCTTTGGTTCGAATACGACCTATGTTTTAACAGGAAGCCCCCAAATGACCTTGAGAGGTTTTTAACGACCCTGATTCGAATACGATCCAAGTCGGACCCAAAAGGGGTTAAGCTATGATTCGGATACGATCAAGAAGCCCCCAAGTGAGTTTGGCCTTGAGCCGATCAAGAGGGTTACAACAGCTATGTTCTCTTTGGTTCGAATACGACCTATGTTTGAACAGGAAGCCCCCAAGTGACCATGAGATTGCAGCTAGATTCGGATACGATCATAAGCTGGACCAAAAAGGTTAAACTTAATTCAAATATGATCAGCTCCTTAATAGTCATTTGAAAAATAAGAGATAACAAAGATGCATAAACTTTGAAAAGAAAAGAGACCGATGGTCTTACTTTATTGCTTAACATGGTATATACAATGTTAAAGTATGTACATGATGAGAGCCGATGGCTCAGGTGTAGTATGGCCGAAGTTGAGCAATATTCCACGACCGGCGGGTCTCTTCCTCCGACTTACGTGAGTCTTGGTGCTCTCGAACGTCAATGAGGTAATATGACCCGTTGTTTATGTTCTTACTGACCACAGAGGGTCCTTCCCAAGGTGGGGATAACTTGTGTGCATCTGACAGATCCTGAATGAGCCGGAGCACCATGTCGCCTTCCTGAAAAGTCCTGGACTTAACCCGGCGACTGTGATAATGGCGCATGTCCTGTTGATAAATTGCTGACCGGGCTGCTGCTAAGTCTCTTTCTTCATCCAACAAGTCAAGTGCATCCTGTCTGGCTTGTTCATTATTGGCTTCAACATAAGCCCCCACACGGGGCGACTCATGACGGATGTCACTAGGCAACACTGCTTCTGCTCCATAAACAATGAAGAAAGGTGTGTAACCTGTAGACCTGTTGGGTGTGGTGTTGATACTCCACAACACCGAGGGTAATTCCTCTACCCAACAACCCGGCATTCGTTGTAAAGGAACCATAAGCCGGGGTTTGAGCCCTTTCAAAATTTCCTGATTGGCTCTCTCAGCTTGACCATTGGATTGAGGATGAGCTACAGAAGAAACATCAAGCCGGATGTGCTCTCGTTGACAAAACTCCTCCATAGCCCCTTGGGACAGATTAGTGCCATTGTCAGTGATAATACTGTGTGGAAAACCAAAATGGAAGATCACCTTTTTCATGAACTGAACCGTCGTGGCCGCGTCACACTTACTCACAGGCTCCACCTCAACCCACTTGGTGAATTTATCTACTGCCACCAGGAGATGTGTCTTTTTATCCTTAGACCTTTTGAAAGGTCCCACCATGTCAAGCCCCTAGACCGCAAATGGCCAAGTGATTGGAATCATTCGGAGCTCTTGAGCCGGCACATGCGCTTGTCATGCAAACTTTTGACATCCATCACATCTATTGACCAGATCTTCTGCATCAGCGTGAGCTGTCAACCAGTAAAAACCATGACGAAACACCTTGGCCACCAAAGATTTTGACCCGGCGCGATGACCACAATCGCCTTCATGGATCTCACGAAGGATTTCTTGACCTTCTTCGAGGGAAACACACCGCCGAAACGCTCCGGAAACACTGCGATGATATAACTCTCCATCCGAAATCATCACTGACTTAGACCGCCGGGTTATCTGTCGAGCCAGGGTCTCATCCGCTGGCAACTCTCCCCGGCTAATGAAAGCCAAGAACGGTACTATCCAATCTGGGATGACATGAAGAGCCGCCACCAACTGCGCCTCCGGGTCAGGAACAGCTATATCTTCTTCTGTGGGCAACTTGACAGAGGGGTTATGCAAAATATCCAAAAAGGTGTTAGGTGGCACCGGCTTACGCTGAGACCCCAACCGGCTTAAGGCATCAGCCGCTTCGTTCTTTCGACGGTCAATGTGCTCCACCTGATAACCTTTAAAATGCCCTGCAACAGCATCAACCTCCCGGCGATAAGCCGCCATGAGAGGGTCCTTGGAATCCCACTTGCCAGATACCTGTTGAGCCACCAGATCTGAGTCGCCAAGACATATGACCTGGCTCAAACTCATCTCTTTCTCCACTCGGAGACCATGGAGAAAGGCTTCATACTCTGCTGCGTTGTTGGTGCAAGGAAACATCAACCGTAACACATAACAAAATTTGTCACCTCGTGGAGAAGTTAACACAACTCCAGCCCTCGAACCTTCCAACTGTCTGGACCCATCAAAATGAATAGTCCAATATGTGTTGTCTGGTTTCTCTTCTGGCATCTGCATCTCTGTCCAGTCATTGATGAAGTCAACCAGTGCTTGAGATTTGATCGCAGTACGTGGCACATACTTCAACCCATGAGACCCAAGCTCAATTGCCCACTTGGCGACTCGCCCAGTGGCTTCTCTGTTTTGAATGATGTCTCCCAACGGAGTAGAGCTGACCACAGTGATCGGCTGACCCTGGAAATAATGTTTAAGCTTCCGGCTTGCCATGAATACCCCATATACGAGTTTCTGCCAATGCGGATATCGTTGCTTGGATTCAATCAACACCTCACTGACGTAATAAACCGGCCGTTGAACCGAATGCTCCTTGCCAGCCTCCTTGCGCTCCACCACAATAGCCACACTAATAGCCCGTGAGTTGGCGGCCACATATAATAACAGCGGCTCTTTTTCAACTGGAGCAGCAAGAACCAGCGGCTCGGCAAGCTGTGTCTTCAGATCCACAAAAGCAGTATTTGCAGCATCACTCCAAATAAAAGCATATGTTTTCTTCATCATCTGATACAAAGGCATTGCCTTCTCCCCTAACCGGCTTATGAACCGGCTCAAGGCAGCAACACGACCCGCCAGCCGCTGAACGTCATTGATGCACGTTGGTTTGGCTAAGGACGTAATTGCTTTGATTTTCTCCGGGTTAGCTTCAATACCTCAGTTGGACACCAAAAAACCCAAGAGCTTGCCAGCTGGGACTCCAAAAACACACTTGGCCGGGTTAAGCATCATTTTGTAGATCCGGAGATTATTGAAAATCTCTTTCAGATATGTGACCAAGGTTTCCTCCTTCCTGGATTTTACCACTATATCATCCACGTAAGCATGAACATTGCGCCCAATTTGATCGTGAAGACAATTCTGCACACACCGTTGGTAAGTCGCCTGGGCACTCTTAAGCCCAAAAGGCATAGACACATAACAAAAAGCTCCAAAAGGAGTAATAAAAGCTGTCTTCTCCTGATCCTTGACCACCATCTTAATATGATAATAACCGGAATAAGCATCCAAGAAACTCAAACGTGCGCAACCCGCCGTAGCATCAATGATCTAATCAATACGGGGGAGAGCAAAAGGATCAGCCAGACAAGCTTTGTTCAGATTGGTGTAATCTACACACATACGCCAGGTGCCCTTCTTTTTTAGCACGAGCACCGCGTTAGCTAACCATTCTGGGTGAAAAACCTCTACAATGAACCCGGCCGCCAAGAGCCGGGCCACCTCTTCTCCAATGGCCTTGCGCCTTTCTTCATTGAACCGTCGAAGAAACTGTCTAACAGGTTTGAACTTCGGATCAATATTAAGAGTGTGCTCAGCGAGTTCCCTCGGGACACCCGGCATGTCTGAAGGTTTCCATGCAAAGATGTCCCGGTTCTCACGGATGAACTCGATGAGCGTGCTTTCCTATTTCGGATCCAAGTTTGCACTGATAATGAACTGCTTGGATGAGTCATCAGGCATAAAGTCAACCATCTTGGTGTCCTCAGCTGATTTGAATTTCAACACCGGCTCATGCTCTGTTGTTGGTTTCTTTAATGACGTCATATCTGCCGGGTCAACATGATCCTTATAAAACTTTAACTCCTCTATTGCACAAACAGATTCAGCATAGGCGGCATCACCTTCTTCACTCTCCAAGGCTATCTTCCAGCTCCCATGTACTGTAATGGTGCCCTTATGACCCGGCATCTTGAGCTGTAAATACACATAACACGGCCGAGCCATGAACTTGGCATAAGCCGGCCGCCCGAACAGAGCATGATATGGGATTTTGATTTTAACCACCTCAAAGGTTAATTTTTCTGCTCTGGAGTCGTACTCATCCCCAAAGGCTACTTCTAGTTCAATCTTACCAACTGGGTATGCCGATTTACCAGGTACCACACCGTGAAAAACAGTGTTGGATTGTTTAAGATTTTTATCAGTCAATCCCATCTGGAGGAACGTCTCATAGTAGAGTATGTTGATGCTGCTGCCTCCATCCATGAGCACCTTAGTGAACTTGTATCCACCAACCTAAGGTGCCACTACCAAGGCCAAGTGACCTGGATTATCAACCCAGGGCGGGTGATCCTCTCTACTCCACACAATAGGCTGCTCTGACCAACGTAGATAACGTGGAGACGCCGGCTCAACGGCATTGACGGCCCTCTTGTGAAGCTTTTGGTCCCTCTTACATAAACTAGTGGTAAATACATGGTATTGCCCACTACTCGGCTGCTTCGGGTTGCTCTGATAACCGCTTTTCTACTGCTGATTACCTTGGCAGGGTTGTTGATTATATCCTCCTTGGTGACCAGGATAGCCCTGACCGTGGAAACCTCCTCCCCCTGAACCGGCGCCCGGGCCATGAAAACTGCCTCCTCCTGAACCACCACCTGGGCCATGACCTCCATCAAACATGTTTGAATTTTTAAACGCCTTCATGATCATACAATCTTTCCACGGGTGGGTGGCTGGCTTCTCCCGGGTGCCGTGCTTTGGACAAGGTTCATTTAATAACTGCTCAAGGGTGGGACCTGACCCACCCGATCGAGGGGGTTGCCTGCCCTTGCGCCGTTGATTACCACCTTGTGCATTGGTGTTAGCAACAAACTCATCAGCCTTACGTTCATTACCTCCCTGATTTCCCGAGTTATGCTGGTGACCGTTGCCGTTGCCATTCTTCTTTCCCTTTGTTGCCTTTTCTTCATCAGACACTGGGTCCTTGGTAGTATCAGAATTAGCATACTTGATGAGAGCCGCCAGCAACGTTCCCATGTCGTTACAGTCATGCTTGAGCCGCCCCAGCTTCTACTTCAGAGGTTCAAAACGACAATTTTTCTCCAACATTAAAACTGCTGAGTCGACATCCATCTTATTAGATGAATGTATTATCTCCTTGACCCGACGCACCCAATGGGTTGTGGATTCACCATCCTCTTGCTTGCAATTGGTCAGGTCCACAATCGACATAGGCTGCTTACACGTGTCCTTAAAGTTCTGGATGAATCGGGCTTTCAACTCCGCCCATGAGCCGATAGAATTGGGTGGCAATCCCTTCAACCAAGTACGAGCTGTTCCATCTAACATCATGGTGAAATACTTGGCCATTGCAACATCGCTGACCTCCAATAACTCCATAGCCATCTCGTAACTCTCAATCCAAGCCCCCGGCTGTAGGTCAGCTATGTAATTAGGCACTTTACGAGGCCCCTTGAAATCCTTTGGCAAACGCTCATTGTGTATGGCCGACACCAAGCAAGGCACGCCTCCGGTTCTTGTGGCCACTCCTGCCTCAACCGAGGTTGCTGGATAAGCCGGAAAGGTTTGATGAGCTGCCTGATATGCTGCCATTTGAGCTGCTCATTCCGCCTCTTGACGAATCCTCTCCTGATCCGCCAAGTTAATGGCTCCAGCCCGCACCGGCTCATGCCTGTATGGCCGGTTGTGGCATTGAGCATTGCTTGACATATCTGCGGACTCCATATGCCTACTGTAACTCAGGCTCCAGCTTGGGCGAGGAGTTGAATGGATCCCGTCTCGACTGTAGGAGTATGCATCCTGCTACACCAGAGCCGTTTGAAGAAGTTCTCTTACCCTCCGTGTTTCAATTGCCGCCGGTGAGTCACCTTCCATCGGGAGGGCCGCCAAACGAGCCGACGCTACGATGAGGTTTTCCAAGGGGTTGGAGAAGTGACCCGGCGGCGTTAGCACATAATGAGGTGGAGCGGTAATTATATGAGGTGGTTCCATGGCACGCGGCTGAACCGGTGCGCCGGGTGTCATGATCTGGTTTGCCTCTGGCGGGTTGCTTCCCCCAGCCCCGGGTGTATGGAATAGGTTCCTAGGATCAAGCGTTAGAGGTAGACGTGACTGAGTTTTCTGATACCTCCTCCTCATGACCTCGTTTGACGCGTTAAGATCCACCGAGAGCCGGAAAGTCTCTGCTTGAAGCTGTTGAGCACGAACATCCAAAGTTGCCCGCTCTACTGCCATCATGCTTCCTATGCGGCTAGATTTTCCTTAGCTTGCACCATCTCTTCACGTATGCATGCCACCTCTGCATCATGCTGGGCTTTATCCGCCGGCTCTAACATGGCTGTCAACAGAGCCGTCAGTTTATCCATGAGGTCCATTAGGATCTGAGCCAGGGGGCGCGCGGGGTCTCCTGACCCGGCAGCAGCTGACCCAGTACGTGTTGCTGCCGCTGCTGTAGAGTTCTGCCCGGGCTGCGTCCCTGCCATGAAGACTCCGGCCCAATTCGGCGGCTCAAGAGGGTCCGGAATACTACTGCCATCGGAACAGCCCCCGAGCATGCCGTCTTGCAGCTGGCACAAAGAGTCTGTCTCGCCCGTTGATGATGCAGTGTCAGAATAGACGTCTGTCTCACCGCCCTCCACCGATCCTTCAGAGTATTCACCACCGTGGATGCAGCCTACGAAGGCATGCTTCACGACAGATTGAACACGGGTGGTCTTTACGCGCTGAACCATTTCGATGAGGTTGGTGTGGACGTCCGGCTCAGGGCCTGACTCGCCGATCCGGCCGATGAAGACGTGAATTCCACCGAAGGGGACCCGGTACCCGTACTCAATTGAGCCGGCCTCGGGCCCCAGCCTTCGTCATCGATGAAGAGCTTGCCACGACGACTCTTGGTCATCCGGCCCACAGCGTATCCCTTGAGCCCTTCGAAGCTGCCCTTTAAGAACTCAAATCCACCGTGCGTTGGCCCCACAGTGGGCGCCAACTGTCTGGAATTATCATGGCAGATGTCCTAGAGCAAGGACTTAGTCATAGGGCCATCGCACTAGGAAGCTTAAAGGGGTTAATCGTGACAAAGGACACGGGAGAACTTTTATACTAGTTCGGCCCCTTACGATGAAGGTAAAAGCCTACGTCTAGTTGGGATTGGTATTGCTAGGGTTTCGATCTCCAAGAGGCTCAACTCGCCGGCTTGGTTATCGATTTGTTGTTTCTTGCGCTAAGCTGCCACCGGGTCTTCCCCTTATATACATGGGTTGACGCATGTGGCCTACAGAGTCTCGGCCGGCTCATAATCATGTCCGGCTCGGTGACTTCCTTTACATGCCTTTCTTTACAAGTCTTTCCTTACATATGGTGGTTCATAATTTCAGGCCTTAAACCGCCTTCAGGCCTTTGGGCCTTCTATAAGACTTAATAAACTACAGTCTTGAATGATTACTGGGCTTCTTGCGTAACCCGCCATTGGGGCTGACCCAACCCCTCTTGAGCGGGTCTCAACTGATAGTAATATCCCCAACAGGTCTTTTCCCATGATCTTACCTGACTCTTCTATTTTCTCAGAGCTATTCTCAAATCTTCTAAAGTTTGACGTAAGAATGAATTATCATCAGTCAAGTGCCTTTCTCCAAGACCTTTCAAATTATTTTCATTGTTGTTTCAACCTTTCTATTCTTCATTATTCCGGAGTGTATGAACAATTCTTGGTGGTGTTTCTTATCGTCATTCTCAACATTTGAAGATCGAAAACGAGTTTCTCTCAAATCTTATCTGTTCTCTCAAAGATTCATGGTTCTAGCTTATTGCCATTCTCTCATAATTGTTTTCAACTGTGAGAATTCTTTTCAACCATCCGGAGCAATTCAGGAGTCTTTCAGTTTGATTCTCCGGAGCCCATCATCTCAGAGTTATTCGTTCCAGTTTTTAGCTCTCCTTCTCCAAATCTTACCGGTGCATCATTCAATATTCTCTAATCAGTTAGTGATCTCTTCGTTTCAGGTGTATCTAAATCCCCTCAAGTATCCTCATTCGTTCTCTAATTCTTACCGGTGATTCATCCCTTTACTTCGTTCATTTCCAATTCTTATGGTGGTTCATTTAAGATTTCTCTTCCTTCATTATCATATCAATTCTTTCATTCTTTCAAATCCTACCGGTGGTTCGTTGAAGACCTTCCCAAGTTGGCGCTATATCTATCTTCATCCTTGCTACGAGAATAAGTAGTGTGCCAAATCCGTTTGCTCGTCATCAATTAAATTGGTGAAGGATACGCATAACGTAATTCTTATTATTGTTTCATCCAAGTGATTAATTCCCTATTCCGGAGGTTCATCAAATTCTCGGTGTCAATTGTTTCATCTTTTCTTTTCCGGAGTTCCATGTTTTTCCGCATTATATCTTCACGAAGATCCATCTAAATCATTGCAAGGCTTCAACTTTATTCTTTTCATCCTTCATTTCATTTGTTCATTCTTTTGATTACCGGAGTTCTTCATGGAGGCTCTACATGATGTTTCATAAAGGATTTAATTCCTTCTCGAAGTTTTCATCGAGAATCTTTTCTAAGAAGCTCAAGTATTCTTCATCTTGCAATCTGGAGTGCAATTCTTTTTAGCCTATCTTTTGAGGTGGTGTTATGTCATTGTTGACAATTTCCCTTCATGTTTCATGATTCCAAAGTTGTCAGGATTGAGACATTTAAACCCATCAATCTCTTCATTGGAGTTATCTTGGGTTATATTTCATCTAGAGCTTTCCCTAAGGATTGTTGCTATTTATGGTGCTTATAAATGACCCAAGTTCTTCTTTTATCCTCCCGGTGAAATAGTTTCTCGTCTCCTTGTTCTTATCAATCCAATCTTTTTCTGTGAGTGGCAGGTTGTCACCTCATAATTTTGAGATGTATTCCATAAGACCATATCAAGTTTATGCTTTTCGTTGTTGATAATCCAACAACTCCATTCCAGCATTTGTTGTAAGCATGCTCTCTCAAGACCTTGTTCCCCTCCGTCCATTCCATTCCATTCTTTCATTTCTTCCGGAGGCTTTGTGATGTTGCTCTTTTCAATCATCATCTCGAGTTGTGAAGATCATGATCTTTTCATGCTTATCCTTTCAACCGGAGTGTGTGCCCGCTACTCAAGTTCGTTTCATCTTATAAAGTTTCTTATCACTTTTCAACCGGAGTGCTGCCCGAATTTGTTCTTCCTTGTTCCTATTTCCTAACGGAGTGCTTTCAACTTTGTTCATCTTTGTTCTATTCGTTCTTTAAATTTTTTCAACCTCTCAAGGTTCTTTGGTCTCACTCGTTTGTCAAAGAAGCAACTTAGTTTTACCTCTTCTCTTTCTCTTCCGTTCTCTCTCCGGTGCCATCCTATATCTCGAGACGAGATCCTCTCATAGTGGTGGAGTGTTGTAACACCCTGAGACCGTTGCGCCAGGTGTCTTCCAGTTATTCGCTGTTGTTACCTCGTCATTTGTTTGCGTGTCATGCATTTCATATCATGTCATCATGTGCATCGCATTTGCATACGTGTTCGTCTCATGCATCCGAGCATTTTCCCCGTTGTCCGTTTTGCAATGCGACACTCCTATGTCCTCCGGCGTCCCCTTTTGTCTATTTTTGTGTGTGGGTGTTAAATGTTCTCGGATTGGACCGAGATTTGCCAAGCGGCCTTGGTTCACCACCGGTAGACCGCCTGTCAAGTTTCGTGCCATTTGGAGTTCGTTTGATACTACAACGGTTAACCGAGGAACCGTAAAGGCCTTGTGCGTGTTGAAGCCCAACACCCTTTCAAAGTGGCCCAAAACCCATCCAAACCTCCTCCATCCTCTCGGTCGTTCGATCACCATCGCGTCGCCGAAAATCGCACCTCATTTGGACTCTCCTAGCTCCCTCTACCTATATATACGTGCTCTCCTCCAAAAAAATCGCGGATGAACCCTAGCCCTTTACCTCCTTGCGCCACCGGACACGTCCGCCCGACGGCCGGACATGTCCATCGCCGCCGCCACGTCGCTCCGGCCAATCATGTCGTTACACGTCATCACCGCCGCGTCCTCAACCAACCGCACGTCGCCAAGTGTTGGCGCCGTCCTCCTCCACCGCGCAGGCCCGCGAGCCCATCTCCGGCCCGCGGCGGGCCCGAACTACCCGAGTCGCCCGGATCTCGCGCCGCCTTCGTCTCCGGTCACCGCCGGCAAGAAGTTCGCCGGAGCGCCTCGGACCACCGCCCGCCATCGTCGGTCAACCAACCGGACCCCACCGCGCTTCGAATCCGGCGCCATCCCCGCCGCCTCGTGCGTCATCTCCGCCGCCTGTGCACCACGCCACCGTGCCGCCCCGCGCGCTCGGTCGCCGCTGTTCGTCTTCCTCGCCGCCCTGCGGTGCCTCGCCGGTCGGAGCTCCTCCAGGGTCGCCGTACGCCACCCACCGGCAAGCTCCGCCGCCCGCGCTTCCACCATCCCGCATCGTCGCGCCGACCACGGCTCCGGCCCGATCTGGCCGGGAGCCCATGGATCCAGCTTCCTTCGGCCCCCTCGTCCCTCGCCGTCCTCTCCCTCCCCGTCGCCGGTGAACCGCAACTCCGGCGAGCATCTGGCGAACCTCGGTTTGCGCGCCCAGATCCAGATCCGGTCAAACAAGGTTGCCCAAGATTTCCACTAAGTCATTTTATCTTACATTCTGAGCCCATGTTCATCGTATCATAACTTCATCACCGTTGCTCCGTTTTGCGTGCATGAGATATCAAAATGTTCATCATGATGCCCTCTTCATTTCATTCCATTGCACCATGATTGTTTGAGTCCATCTTGATGCCCTAAATGCTGTTGCAAAAGTGCTATATAATGTTAGTTCCTGATTCTTATCAGATTATGAGCTTTTACCATTTTTGCCACGATTAATGTGTGCCTCCTATGAGCTTGAACCCTACATGTGTTTTGGGCTATGCCATGCCATCTTTACAGGGGTGTATGCCATGTATTTATGTGATCAATGAGGTGAGTAGCACAAGCATGCAAAGTAGCTCTCGTGATGTTGCTGATTTCAGGGACTTAGAATTCTTCTGTCATTTCCCTAATGTTATTTTTATGCCATGTATTCATGTTGCTACAGAGTGATCCATGCCTTGTTTGAGTATGTTCAGTAAGGATGATTTTTAGATATTGTTATGCTCTATCCATCCATGTCTTTGTTTGCAATTATATAGTACCCTAGCAGGACTCAATCTTGCTCTACTTTTGCTATAAAATATTCCTGGCAGATTGTTTACGTGTTAATCAATTTTGCCAAGGTTGTTGTAGTTGATCCATGCATGCTATGAACTTGTTCTTGCTTTGTTTAGCTTCATGATCATGTCTTCTTGCTAGTAGTATGTTTAGTTTGCCATGCAATGCCTTGTGTTGAGTGCATCGAGCTCGCGAACATGCCTTCGTAACTCTGTTTATGCCATGTCTAGTTTTCTGCTAAGTCTGTATCTGTTAATGAAACTTGCTATGTTTACATGGGTGCCATCTTATCTTCTGATCGTTTTTGGCTTATGGTCAATAAGGACTTTTGTTATATGCTTTGAGTAGATTCATGCCATGCCTTGTATTGCTATGTTCTGATCCTGTAGCATGTTGTTATCTTGCTCTAAACATCGCTTCCTGATGTTAATTCCTGGCATTTTGTTATTTTCACAAAGTCTGTGATGTTGTTATCTTTTGCTCTTTTTCCATGCTTGTTTGAACTTGCTATTGTGTGATTTAGCCGTAGCTCAGTGTTCATCTTTTGTCAAGAATCTTGAGTGGGTCACTGCCATGTGCTTTGTTGTTATGTTGGAGTGCAGTAGCTTAGTTTCTTGTTGCATTCTAGAGGGCATTGTGTTGTTAATCGCAGAATAGTGTCATTATTGTTTTGCTTGCCATTTGCAAACCGTGCATCCGAATCCGGTGATCTTTATATCGATTTCGACCGAAATCAACTCATCTTTCCAGCGGCACACTTGGTTTGCCAATTTGAGTCCTGATTCAACCTTTTCCTTCCGGAGCTCGCATATGCATTGCATTTCACATCCCGCATATCATGCCATGTTTTGCATCATGTTGCTTGCGCATTGCACCGTGGTTGATTGTCGTTTCCTTTTCTTGTGTTCTTGCTTTGGGTAGAGCTAGGAGACGAGTTCGTGTTCGAGGAACCCGTTGAGTACGCTTACGAGGATCAAGCTTACGTCAACTCGGAGAACTTTGCAGGCAAGATGACCATACCCTCGAAATCACTTCTATCTTTGCTTGCTAGTTGCTCGCTCTTTTGCTATGCTGCGATACCTACCACTTGCTATATCATGCCTCCCATATTGTTAAGCCAAGCCTCTAACGCACCTTTCCTAGCAAACCGTTGGTTGGCTATGTTACCGCTTTGCTCAGCCACTCTTATAACGTTGTTGGTTGCAGGTGAAGATGGAGTTTGTTCCATGTTGGAACATGGATATTTGTTGGGATATCACAATATCTCTTATTTAATTAATGCATCTATATACTTGGTAAAGGGTGGAAGGCTCGGCCTTATGCCTGGTGTTTTGTTCCACTCTTGCCGCCCTAGTTTCCGTCATACCGGTGTTATGTTCCTTGATTTTGCGTTCCTTACACGGTTGGGTGTTATGGGAACCCCTTGACAGTTCGCTTTGAAGAAAACTCCTCCAGCAAGGCCCAACCTTGATTTTACATTTTCCTAACAACCTATTACCCTTCCCTTGGGTCGGCCAACCCAAGGGTCATCTTTATTTAACCCCCCCGGCCAGTGCTTCTCTAAGTGTTGGTCCGAAACGGGCAGCCTGCGGGGCCACCTCGGGGAAACTTGAGGGTTGGTTTTACTCGTAGCTTGACCTATCTGGTGTTGCCCTGAGAACGAGATATGTGCAGCTCCTATCAGGATGTCGGCGCATCGGGCGGCTTTGCTGGTCTTGTTTTACCATTGTAGAAATGTCTTGTAACCGGAATTCTGAGTCTGATCGGGTCTTCCTGGGAGAAGGAATATCCTTCGTTGACCGTGAGAACTTGTGATGGGCTAAGTTGGGACATCCCTGAAGGGTTTTGAACTTTCGAAAGCCGTGCCCGCGGTTATGGGCAGATGGGAATTTGTTAATGTCCGGTTGTAGAAAACTTGACACTTTACTTAATTAAAATGCATCAACCGCGTGTGTAGCCGTGATGGTCTCTTCTCGGCGGGGTCCGGGAAGTGAACACGGTGTTGGAGTTATGCTTGAACGTAAGTAGTTTCAGGATCACTTGTTGATCACTTCTAGTTCACGACCGTGCTTTGCTTCTCTTCTCGCTCTCTTTTGTGTAAGTTAGCCACCATATATGCTAGTGCTTGCTGCAGCTCCACCTCACTACCTTTTCCTACCCATAAGCTTAAATAGTCTTGATCGCGAGGGTGTGAGATTGCTGAGTCCCCGTGACTCACAGATTACTTCCAAAACCAGTTGTAGGTGCCGATGATACCGTGCAGGTGACGCAACCGAGCTCAAGGAGGAGCTCGATGAAAATCATATTCGTTGTGTTGTTTCGTTTCCAGTTGATCAGTAGTGGAGCCCAGTCGGGCGATCGAGGATCTTTCGCATTTGGGGTTGTCTTTATTTTGGTTCCGTAGCCGGACCTTGATTGTATCTGGATGATGTAATGCTATATTTATGTATTGTGTGAAGTGGCGATTGTAAGCCAACTCTGTACCTCACTCTTATTCAGTACATGGGATGTCTAAAGATTACCCCTCTTGCGACATGCCTACAATGCGGTTATGCCTCTAAGTCGTGCTCCGACACGTTGGAGATATAGCCGCATCATGGGTGTTACACCTACAAAACCCTGCACTTGGAGGCCCAACATGAGTCTACAAGAAGCGTAGTATACATCAGCGGCCCGTGCGGTGGTATTTAGGGGAATAATAAGAGGCGAGGAAGAAGAAGGGTTAGGAGACGTAGGATCTTCATCCTACCTCCTGAAATGGTCGACTGACCCAAATGACGAAAGTCGGGTGACTTGCATGTAGACATTCCCATATATTCAGGACTATCATCATAGCTGCTTTGAGACGTACGTGCAAGCAGTGCTCCCCAACCCATCAAGCTAAACAACATGCCACTCATAATTCCAAAGTTAGTTGCTCAAATACGAATCTGATATGATGTCGACATGTACTAAAACAAAGAATGTTTAATTGGTCAGCTAATGTTCCTACTTTGCTTTCGAAAAGCACATGTGCCACATATCGAGGGACAACAGGGAGTTGCATTATTTATGCGCTCTGGTTCATGTATGGGCAACCAACATTTTATTATCCAAAATCTGCTTGCTCTTCTTTAGCATGCTCCTCTTATGTTCTTCTTTTATAAGTAGTCTGTCTGTTCCTAAATATAAGTCTTTGTAGAGATTCTTCCATGGACTACATACGGAGCAAAATGAGTGAATCTACACTCTAAAATGTATCTATATACATCCGGATGTGATCCATAGTGGAATCTCTACAAAGACTTAGTGCATGTTCGGCAATCCCCCAACTTTTGAAAATCTAAGGATCTGTAGAGTGAGGAATTAGATGTTCCTTGATTTTCAACTACAGCTCCGGCTGCTCCGGAGCGGAGTTGTGGAGTCAGAGTGACTCCGAACAGGGCCTTATATTTAGGAACAATGCGAGTATAATAGTAGTAAAATATGTTCCTTGTAGTGAAGAGGAGCGAGGACATTTATAGTGTACATGTCTATTCGGTCGCTTGTCATGGACGCTTTCAACTCTTCCTGTTGGTCTTCATGTCGCTTCTCATGGACGCTTTCAACTCTTCGTATTCGGTCGTATGTGTCGCCTTTGAGAGTTAAGACTCATAGTAATAGTACCGCGCCTTCAGTTATAGAGAGCTGGTATCCAAATCCTTTCTAGCCGTACTGGAAATACTAGCACATATTTTCCAGCAAGTTCCACTTTCCTGATTTTACTCCTGATTCTTAGGGTTTTTCCATTATATCTACACTATGATCTATGATACGTCTCCAACGTATCTATAATTTTTGATTGCTCCATGCTATATTATCTACTGTTTTGGACATTATTGGGCTTTATTATCCACTTTTATATTATTTTTGGGACTAACCTATTAACCGGAGGCCCAACCCAGAATTGTTGTTTTTTGCCTCTTTTAGGGTTTCGAAGAAAAGGAATATCAAACGGAGTCCAAACGGAATGAAACCTTCGGGAACGTGATTTTCTCAACGAACAAGACCCAAGAGACATGGACCCTACGTCAAGACACAAAAGAGGAGGCCACGAGGTAGGGGGCGCGCCTACCCCCCCCCCCCCCCCCCCCCCCAGGCGCGCCCTCCACCCTCGTGGGCCCCCTGTTGCTCCACCGATGTACTCCTTCCTCCTATATATACCTACGTACCCCCAAACAATCAGATACGGAGCCAAAACCCTAATTCCACTGCCGTAACTTTCTGTATCCACGAGATCCCATCTTCGGGCCTGTTCCGGAGCTCTGCTGGATGGGGCATCGATCACGGAGGGCTTCTACATCAACACCGTAGCCCCTCCTATGAAGTGTGAGTAGTTTACCTCAGACCTACGGGTCCATAGTTAGTAGCTAGATGGCTTCTTCTCTCTTTTTGGATCTCAATACAATGTTCTCCCCCTCTCTTGTGGAGAATTATTCGATGTAATCTTCTTTTTGTGGTGTGTTTGTTGAGACCAATGAATTATGGGTTTATGATCAAGTCTGTCTATGAACAATATTTGAATCTTCTCTGAATTCTTTTATGTATGATTGGTTATCTTTGCAACTCTCTTCGAATTATCAGTTTGGTTTGGCATACTAGATTGATCTTTCTTGCAATGGGAGAAGTGCTTAGCTTTGGGTTTAATCTTGCGGTGTCCTTTCCCAGTGACAGTAGGGGCAGCAAGGCACGTATTGTATTGTTGCCATCGAGGATAACAAGATGGGGTTTTCATCATATTGCATGAGTTTATCCCTCTACATCATGTCATCTTGCTTAAGGCATTACTCTGTTTTCATTAACTTAATACTCTAGATGCATGCTGGATAGCGGTCGATGAGTGGAGTAATAGTAGTAGATGCAAGCAGGAGTCGGTCTACTTGTCTCGGACGTGATGCCTATATACATGATCATACCTAGATATTCTCATAACTATGCTCAATTCTGTCAATTGCTCAACAGTAATTTGTTCACCCACTGTAGAATACTTATGCTCTCAAGAGAAGCCACTAGTGAAACCTATGGCCTCGGGTCTATCTTCATCATATTAATCTCCCAATACTTAGTTATTTCCTTTGCTTTTACTTTGCTTTTATTTTACTTTGCATCTTTATCACAAAAATACCAAAAATATTATCTTATCATATCTCACTCTCGTAAGTGGCCGTGTAGGGATTGACAACCCCTTATCGCATTGGTTGCGAGGATTTATTTGTTTTGTGCAGGTACAAGGGACTGGCGCATAACCTCCTACTGGATTGATACCTTGGTTCTCAAAAACTTAGGGAAATACTTACGCTACTTTGCTGCATCATCCCTTCCTCTTCGGGGAAAACCAACGCAGTGCTCAAGAGGTAGCAATGTACGTAGGTGATTTGTATCCTACTAGCAGCAGTCCACCCTTTAAAGCTAAATAACACACCAATCATACGTCCTAAGTTTCTTCAAATACGAATGTGATATGATACTGACATTAGCTAACAGACACACATTTAATTGGTTAGCTAATGCTCCCACTTGAGTTTCCAAATGCATGCGGTCACATATAGAGATACATCATGGAATGGAATTTCTTTGGGCACTCTGATTCATCATGGGTGGGCAACCAACATTGTATAGAAAGAAGGGGAATCTCAATAGTATGCTTCCCCTTCTATTCTTTAACATGTTCCTCTTCTGTTCTTCTTTAGTAAGTACAATATGTTCCTTGTCAGGAAGGGGAGCATGGACATCTGAAGTTGACAGCTCTATTGGGCCGCTTCTGCTACATGATTTCAGCACTTCGAGTTGGTCTGCCATAATATCCCGGAAATGGTGGGAGCCGTGCGGTATTTGATAGATTAGACTGATAGTAACAGCAGTGTGCCCTCAGATGAATAGAGCTGGCCTGTAGGTGATCGATAGGCTGCATATTAGTAGCGGCAATACAAGCCTGTATTTTCCATCCAGTTCTGCATTCCCGATTTATTTATGGTGGCACCCTTCTATCTACACTACGATCTTCCTAGTGGATGTGCGCTCTCGTTATCATGGCTTGGCAATAAACTTTCTATACGGTATATTATGAACCTATCATCTGCCATCTATCCTTACACCTGGAGCTCCCAACAGGGAGCCTATTTTTGTGTAGTTGTGCCAGATTATATTAGTCTACTCATGATATTACAGCACACATGGGCTCTCTCACCAGAATCCAGTGATAGCACACAAGGGTTTACAGGGAGCCCCTATTATATCAGAATATCATCTGCATTACAAAGATAATATTACTACTATTTATGTTTTCATGCTTCTCAGATATTGTACATAATCACAATGAATATAAGAATGCGCACATCGGAAGAATATTGCAAAACAGTTCAATGGGTAACAAACTTGGCATCAGGGGATTGAGGCCCATTGTGGATGGAATGAAACCCACATGCCCCGACCAATAGATTTGTATTCAGAATATGATCCTAATGACTATTCTGGGCTCAAGGAGTCAAAGGCAGATGGCCTATCATGTTCACCCAATAAGGTGCCTGTTCTAATTTGGCAAGGTTTTATTGGTTGCACGTATCTTGCATAAGGTGTCTTGCATTTCTTTTGCTTCGTTGCACCGTCATATGCTTAGTTTACTCATGATATATGTGAAGATGCCATGCCCATACATAATCAATACCTATTTCATTTGTTGTCATACCATGTTTTTTTCATTCAAATGCAATTCTTGTGTTTCAGACATCCAAAAGGATGAGGGTGATTGCAGAACCTAAAGGAGTACAAGCAAAGTCCTAGAAAAAGGTGGTGGTACCGGAGAAATCAGATAGCACCCCACTTATATTGGCGATAGAATCAGCGCTGCAAAACATAGGATACCGCAACTATGTTGGTCGGGGCTTTGCTCTTGTTAGTACCTATTGTCCTATCCTTGTACTTATATTCATACCTGGTGGATTATGTGATATCATTGTGCAATGTAGCTTGCTTATCCACTGTTCGCTCCAAATTATCAGATCTATATTAATGCTTACATTAATGTAGAATAAAGCCAATGCTTATGAACAAATTTAGTTCTGCATTGTTCTTGTAAGTATCTGCTATCCCTCATCACTCTACTTATATTGTTAGCTAGTTCTTCACGTACACTTTGTAGCTTATTTTCCCTTGCCCTCCATTTTCTACACATTAGATCTATATTTACTCTTGCCAAAATATTGAATAAAACTAATGCTACTGAAGAAGTTTAGCTCTGCATTGCTCTTGTCAGTGCCTTTTGCTTGTATGCTACATTTACATTTGTACTCTGCATCTTAGCTTAAATAATCGCCATTTGTTCCTATATTTTTCACATCTATGTTTACTCTTAACAAAATTTAGAATAAAGGCAATGCTCTTGAAGAAGAGTCTGCGGTAAACATCTTGAATTGCCCCCCCATCAATATGGACAAGGGCTTTACAGAGCCGGTCTTCACTACTAATGTAAGTTTGTCCTCCTCGAGCCTTCAAAATTTTTTGTGTATATTTGGATAGCTATGAGTGCAAATGTTGTTTATTTTTGTCATCTGCATCAAATTGCTTGTTCAAAGCTTATAACGAAGAAGTACATAGACATAAGTTTGTCCTTCTCAATTTCAGTCTTTAGTTGTACAACCTAGTTCCTTATTCATACCATGTAAATTAAACTAAACATAGCAAGTTATGTTCTTTAGTACTGCATGTATGCTTGTGTTCTAGATCTGTAATCTAGTGGTATGGTGAAACTACCAACTCCAGCACAATGTCATCTCCTGCTATGTCTTAACTATGAACAATGCCATATTATATTAATGTTATTTACATCATGTCTCTTTTTTACCAATCGGAAATGGTATAAATTGACAGCACACTCACCATTCATGCTTATACGTTGTTTAGCACTACATGTATGCTCGTGTTCTTGATCTGTAATCCAGTGGTACGGTGAAGCTGGCCGCTCCTACACAATGCCATTTCCTGTCGTCTTAACTACGAATAATGCCTATTATGTTAATGCTATTTTAAACCATGTCTCTTTATTTCTAACAAAGAAATGAGATGAATTGACAGCGCTGATGCTTATTGATGGTGGCTTGAAGCTACGTCGGTATTTTCCCAAAGAGGAAGGGATGACGCAGCACAACGGCGGTAGGTAGTTCCCTTAGTGATGAAACCAAGGTTATCAAACCAGTAGGAGAACCAAGCAACACAACGTAAACAACCCTTGCACACAAATAAAAAATATTCGTGACCCAACGTGTAAAAGGGGTTGTCAATCCCTTTCAGGTAACGGCGCCCCAAGATAGGCAAACGGACGTGAGTTAAATTGTAGTAGATTGATAGATCGAACGCCAAATAAATCAAATCAGAATAAAACGCAACAACGTATTTTTGTAGTTTTGGTTTAATATATCTGAAAATAAAAGCAAAGGAAAAGTAGATCGCAAAGGCAAATAATATAAGAATGAGACCCGAGGGCCATAGGTTTCACTAGTGGCTTCTCTCGAGAAAGGTAGCAAACGATGGGTAAACAAATTACTGTTGGGCAATTGATAGAACTTCAAATAATCATGATGATATCCAGGCAATGATCATTACATAGGCATCACGTCCAAGATTAGTAGACCGACTCCTGCCTGCATCTACTACTATTACTCCACACATCGACCGCTATCCAGCATGCATCTAGTGTATTATGTTCATGGAGAAACGGAGTAATGCAATAAGAACGATGAAATGATGTAGACAATATATATCTATGTAGAGATAGACCCCGTTGTTTTATCCTTAGTAGTAACGATACATACGTGTCGGTTCCCCTTCTATCACTGGGATCAAGCACCGTAAGATCAAACCCACTACAAAGCACCTATTCCCATTGCCAGATAAATAGATCAAGTTGGCCAAACAAAACCCAAATATCGGAGAAGAAACACGAGGCTATAAGCAATCATGCATATAAGAGATCAAAGAAACTCAAATAACTTCCATGGATATAAAAAGATAGATCCGATCATAAACTCAAAGTTGATCCGATCCCAACAAACACACCGCAAAAAAGAGTTACATCATATGGATCTCCAAGAGACCATTGTATTGAGAATCAAATGAGAGAGAGGAAGCCATCTAGCTACTAACTACGGACCCGAAGGTCTACAAAGAACTACTCACGCATCATCGAAGAGGCACCAATGGAAGTGATGAACCCCTTCGTGATGGTGTCTAGATTGGATCTAGTGGTTCTTGACTCTACAACGGCTGGAATTGATTTTCGTCGACTCCCCTAGGGTTTCTGGAATATTGGGGTATTTATAGAGGAAAGAGGCAGTCCGGGGGGCACCCGAAGTGGGCACAACCCACCAGGGTGCGCCTGGGCCTCCTGGCGCGCCCTGGTGGGTTGTGCTCCCCTCGAAGCACCCCCCAGGTGCTACCTTGGCCCATTGGGTGTCTTCTGGTCCATAAAAAATCTCCGTAAAGTTTCGTTGCATTTGGACTCCATTTGGTATTGATTTCCTGCGATGTAAAAAACATGCAGAAAACAGCAACTGGCACTTGGCACTATGTCAATAGATTAGTACCAAAAATGATATAAAATGATTATAAAACACCCAAGATTGATAATATAACGGCATGGAACAATAAAAAATTATAGATATGTTGGAGACATATTAGCATCCCCAAGCTTAACTCCTGCTCGTCCTCGAGTAGGTAATTGATAAAAACATAATTTTTGATGTGGAATGCTGCCTAGCATGTCATCTCATATTCTTTTATTTATAGCATGGACATTTGGACTTTTATATTGTTCAAAGCAATAGTCTAGTTTTGACATGATAACTTAAATACTCAAGCATGTCAACAAGCAACCATGTCTTTCAAAATATCAACGCTAAAATAAGCTATCCCTAGCCCATCATGCTCAATCATTGATCCATTCATGAAACACACTCGCATATTAACTACACCCAATGCTCAAGTATGATCATAGTGCCTCCTAGTTGGTGCTTTTATAAGAGAAGATGGAGACTCAAATTCAAAATAAAAATTGCATAAAGTAAAAGAAAGGCCCTTCATAGAGGGAAGTGGGGATTTGTAGAGGTGCCAGAGCTCATAGCGAAAAACTTAGACATAAAAACATTTTGGGAGGTGTGTCCTTCCCACCAACAAAAACGACTTAGAGTTCCCAACACTTTCCATGCTAGATATATCATAGGCGGTTCCCAAACATAAAATAAAGTTTATTCCTTTTTCCATCATACTTTCACTTTCCATGGCTAACCGTATCCACGGGTGCCTTCCATACCAACACTTTCCAAGGAATTTATTATTTGACAACATAAAGTAAATTCATTTTTCATTTTGGGACTGGACATCCCTAATACCTTTGCCTTACTCTCGTGCAATGACAAGTGAATAAACACTCATCGTGAGAATAACTCATCTAGCATGGAAAATATTAGCCACCCCTCACCGCTCCGTGAGCAGTACGGACACACAAAAGAGAAGTTTATTTTGAAAATTAGAGATGGCACATAGAAATTTGCTTAGAATGGCAAAACAATACCGCATATAGGTAGATATGGTGGTCTTATGTGGCAAAACTGGTTTAAAGGTTTTTGGATGCACAAGTAGTGATCATACTTAGTGCAAAATGAAGGCTAGCAAAAGATTGAGAAGCGACCAACCAAGAAACGAATAATCTCATAAGCGAGCATTAAGCATAATTAACACCAAATAATGCACCACAAGTAGGATATAATTTCATTGCATAATTATTGACTTTCGTGCTTGCATAGGGACTCACAAACCTTAACACCAATATTCTTACTAAAGCATAATTACTCATCAACATGGCTCACATATCACATCATCATATCTCAAAACTATTACTAAGAACAAGCTTATTTTGTCCAACGATCTTCATGAAAGTTTTTGTTATATCCTTCTTGGATATCCATCACTTTGGGACTAATTTTCATGTGTTGCTTTTGATAAGCTCAAACAAATATAAGTCAAGATTAAGAGCATAATACTTCTTTATCTCATATTAATTTAAGTGAATAAGAGAGAATTTCTTGAAAATTTTACTAACTCTCAAATACATATAAGTGAAGCAAGAGAGCATTTCTTCAAAAATACTAAAGCATACAATGCTCAAAAAGATATAAGTGAAGCACTAGAGCAAGTCCGTAGCTCATAAAAATTTAAGTGAAGCATAGAGCAATTCTAACAAGTCATGACATATTTTTGGCTCTCTCAAATAGGTGTGTCCAGCAAGGAATCAAGACTTAAAACACAAAATAAAACAAGCAAAGACTCATATCATACAAGACACTCCAAGCAAAACACATAGTATGTGACGAATAAAAATATAGCTTCGAGTAAAATACTGATGGTCGTTAGAAGAAAGAGGGGATGCCACTTGGGGCATCCCCAAGCTTAGTTGCTTGCTCTCTTTTGTATAATAGCTTGGGATGCCAGGGCATCCCCAATCTTAGGCTCTTATTACTCCTTATTCCTTCATCCATCATAATATAACCCAAAACTTGAAAACTTCAATCACACAAAACTCAATAAAAGCCTTCGTGAGATCCGTTAGTATAAGAAAACAAGTCACTACTATAAGCGATGTAGTAAACCAATTCATATTTTTTTCTAGCGTTATATATATTGTATTCCAACTTTTCAATGGAAAAAACTCATCACAGAAAACCATAGAGCCATCAAAACAAGCACACAACGCAAAGAAAACAGAACCCGTCAAAAACAGAGTAGTCTGTAGAAATCTGGATATTTCGAATACTTCTGTAACTGCAAAAACTCTGAAAAATTAGGACGACCTGGGCAATTTGTATATAAATCTACTGCGAAAGGGATTGGTATTTTATCCCTCTCTAGTTAAAAATGAAAATTATTTTCACGAGCACAAAAGTTTTTGTTTTTTCAGCAAGATCGAACAACTATCACCCAAGAAGATCCTAAAGGCTTTACTTGGCACAAACACTAATTAAAACACAAAAAACACAATCATAATAGTAGCATAATTGTGATAACAGTCAAGAACAGAAAGGAAAAAGCAAAAATAAATTTTATTCATTGGGTTGCCTCCCAACAAGCGCTATAGTTTTACGCCCTTAGCTAGGCATAAGGCAAGGATCTATGTTTTGTCATCTTTGGTTCGAGATCCATAACATGCCCTCATGATTGATTCATAAGGTGGCCTAATTATTGTTCTAGGAAAGTGTTCCATACCCTTCATCAAAGGAAATTGAAACTTAATATTGCCTTCTTTCATATCAATCACGGCACCGATAGTGCGTAAAAACGGTCTACCAAGAATAATTGGACAAGACGGATTGCAACCAATATCAAGAACAATAAAATCTATGGGCACATAATTCCTATTTTCAAGAATAAGAACATAATTAATTATTCCCATAGGCTTTTTAATAGTAGAATCCGCCAAGTGCAAATTCAAGGAACATTCTTCAATGTCGGTAAGACCAAGCACATCACATAAAGATTTCAGAATTGTAGAAATACTAGCACCCAAGTCACCAAAAGCAAAACACTCATAATTTTTAATCTTGACTTTTATAGTAGGTTCCCACTCATCATGCAATTTTCTAGGAATTGAAACTTCTAATTCCAACTTTTCTTCTAAAGCTTTCATCATAGCAACAACAATATGTTTAGTAAAACCTTTGTTTTGTTCATAAGCATGGGGTGAATTCATCATGGATTGCAAAAAAGAAATACAATCAGTCAAAGAGCAACTATCATAATTAAAGTCTTTGTAATCGAAAAGAGTGGGTGCATCACTAGCTAAAGTTTTGACCTCTCCAAACCCACTTTCATCATTTTTCTCAACAAGATTTTCACCCTCCGAAATATTGGGACGCCTTCTACCTAAAGTTGACTCTTATCCAGTCACTTTTCCACCATTCTTAAATTTACTATACAAAGAACCAATAGAGGAAACACCACTCATTTTAAGATCTTCATCATCTTTGCAAGAATAATCACTAGAAAAAGCTTTTTCTAAAAATTATCTTTTAGCACTAAGCATAGCAGTTCTTTTCTTACTTTCATCCATAGAAACATAAAGAGCTTTAATTGCTTCATCTAATTTAGGCACAAAAATTTTCATCTTGAGATTTTCCACATCATGAGCAATTATATCAACACTTGTAGACAAATCGTTAATCTTACTCAACTTTTCTTCTATGGAAGTGTTGAAAACTTTTTGTGTGTTGATAAATTCTTTAATATTATTCTCAAGATCAGAGGTGTTCCTATTATTATTATAAGATTGATTTCCATAGGAATTACCATAATTATTATAGGAATTACTAGGAAAAGGCCTAGGATTAAAATTACCTCTATAAGCATTGTTGTTGAAATTATTGCGAGAAATAAAATTCACATAAATGCATCACTATTTTTCTCAATCAAAGTAGATAAAGGCATATCATTAAGATCAATAGGAGCACTTATACTAGCAACCAATTTCACAAGAGCATCAACTTTTTCACTCAAAGAAGAAATTTCTTCAACCTAATTAACTTTTATACTAGTAGGAACCCTTTTGGTATGCCATTGCGAATAATTTGCCATGATATTGTCAAGCAATTTGGTGGCTTCACCCAAAGTAATTTCCATAGAAGTACCACCCACAGTGAAATCTAAAAGATTACGAGAGACAAAATTCAACCCCGCATAAAATTTTTGTATGATCATCCAAAGATTTAACCCATGAGTTGGGCAATTCCTTAGCATCATTTTCATCCTTTCCCAAGTTTCTTGAAATTGATGATATGGGTTCTAAGGGAAATAATTTTTGTGGGAGGAAAATACTTAGTGATAAAAGCATGTTTGCACTTATTCCAAGAATTGATACTATTGCGAGGCAAAGAAGAGAACCAATTTTTTGCAGAATCACGCAAGGAAAACGGAAATAATTTCATTTTGACCACATCGTTGTCCACATCTTTTTTCTTTTGCATATCGCATAATTCCACAAAGGTATTAAGATGGGACGCGGCATCCTCATTAGGAGTACCAGAAAATTGGTCTTTCATAACAAGATTTAGCAAAGCAATATTAATATCACAAGTCTCCGCACTAGTGGTGGGAGGAGCAAGCGGGGTGCCAATAAAATCATTGTTGTTGGTATTTGAGAAATCACATAACTTGGTATTCTCTTGAGTCATGGTGACCACACAACAAGATTGCACTCAAAATAGATCCGGCAAGAAAACAGCAAAAGGAAAAAAGAGAGGCAAATAAAACGGGAATTTTTTGTGAAGTGGGGGAGAGGAAAACGAGAGGCAAATGGCAAATAATGTAAATTGCAAGGATATGAGATTTGTGCTTAGGAACCTGGTATATGTTGAAGATCCTCCCCGGCAACGGCGCCAGAAATGGCACGTGGCCGGGAGACTATCTTGACTTGATCCTCCCCGGCAACGGCGCCAGAAATAGCACTTGGCCGGGAGACTATCTTGACTTGATCCTCCCCGGCAATGGCGCCAGATATTTCTTTTTGATGTCGCTTGAAGCTACGTCA
Organism: Triticum urartu; assembly: GCF_003073215.2. NCBI lineage: Eukaryota > Viridiplantae > Streptophyta > Magnoliopsida > Poales > Poaceae > Triticum > Triticum urartu. The sequence continues at coordinate 217,835,534 of NC_053025.1, read as the reverse complement.
GTATTTCCCCAAAGAGGAAGGGATGATGCAGCACAGCGGCGGTAGGTATTTCCCTCATATATGAAACCAAGGTTACCGAACCAATAGGAGAACCAAGAAACACAACATAAACAGCCCCTGCACACAAATAACAACCACTCGCAACCCCACGTTTTAAAGGGGTTGTCAATCCCTTTCAGGTAACGGTGCCTCGAACGGTGCATGGACGGGAGAAAGTTGTGATAGATTGAATAATAGATCGCAAATAAAATAAAGTGCAGCAAAGTATTTTTGGTTTAATAGATCTGAAAATAAAAGCAAGAGAAAAATAGATCGCAAAGGCAAATATATGAGAAAGAAGACCCGAGGGCCGTAGGTTTCGCTAGTGGATTCTCTCGAGAGAAATAGCAAATGATGGGTAAACAAATTACTGTTGGGCAATTGATAGAACCTCAAATAATTATGACGATATCCAGGCAATCATCATTACATAGGCATCATGTCCAAGATTAGTAGACCGACTCCTGCCTGCATCTACTACTATTACTCCACACATCGACCGCTATCCAGCATGCATCTAGTGTATTAAGTTCATGGAAAAACAGAGCAATGCAATAAGAACGATGACATGATGTAGACGAGATCCGTTTATCTATGGCGGCAGATATAGATCGCATCTTTTTATCCTTAGTAGCAACGATACATATGTGTCGGTTCCCTTTCTGTCACTGGGATCAAGCACCGTAAGATCGAACCCACTACCAGGCACCTCTTCCCATTGCAAGATAAATAGATCAAGTTGGCCAAACAAAACCCAAATATCAAAGAAGAAATACGAGGCTATAAGAGATCATGCATAAAATAGATCAAAGAAACCCAAATACTTTCATGGATAGAAAAAGATAGATCTGATCATAAACTCAAAGTTCATCGATCCCAACAAACACACCGTAAAAGAGTTACATCATATGGATCTCCAAGAGACCATTGTATTGAGAATCAAGAGAGAGAGAGAGAGATATGAAGCCATCTAGCTACTAACTATGGACCCGAAGGTCTACAAAGAACTACTCATGCATCATCGAAGAGGCACCAATGGAAGTGGCGAACCCCTCCTTGATGGTGTCTAGATTAGATCTGATGGTTTTGGACTCTGCGGTGGCTGGATGAATATTTCGTGTCGACTCCCCTAGGGTTCTGGGATTTTGGGGGTATTTATAGAGTAAAGAGGCAGTCTGGGGCCACCCGATGTGGGCACAACCCACCAGGGCGCGCCCTGGTGGGTTGTCTCCTCCTCGGGACCCCCCCCAGGTGCAACCAGGGCCCAACATCTTCCTTCTGGTCCATCAAAAATCTCCATGAAGTTTTGTGGCATTTGGACTCCGTTTTATATTGATTTTCTACGGTGCAAAAAACATGGAAAAACAGCAACTAGCACTTGGCACTATGTCAATAGGTTAGTACCAAAAATGATATAAACTGACTATAAAATGATTATAAAACATCAAAGATTGATAAAAAAATAGCGTGGAACAATCAAAAATTATAGATATGTTGGAGACATATCAGTGACCAATATAACCTTGGAAAGTTAGAGCAAGCACCTTGATGGGGAATAAGATAGGGCATTTGCCTCTGAATCCTCCACTACGGAGCTACATTGACTTACGTCTCCCTCTAGCTCAGAATCACCGTTAGGATCATATTCTGAGCATGAATCTGTAGGTGGAGAGCATTTGCATTGCATTGTATCCAGACTTAATTTTAGTCCCTCAATGCCAAGTTTGACAGCCATGGCACTGTCCTACTTTATTCTTTTCATGCGCGCAAGCTCATAATCATTATGATGCTATTCAGTATCTGAGATTCGTGAAAACACAAAAAGTAGTCAAATTATCTATGGAATGCATTGTGGATTCAACTCAAAGAGTGTTGTCACACCCTCGATGCGACTATAGCTCCCACGTGTCGAGGCACGACTTAGAGGCATAATCGCATTGAAGGCATATGTCGCAAGTTAGGCAATCTTCACAACATCCCATGATAATAATAAAGGGGAGATAACATAGTTGGCTTACACTCGCCACGTCAATCAAGTACATAAATAACATTACATCATCCAACACTCATGGCCCGACTACGGCGCCAAAATAAAAGAGAACCCAACATGCAACACAGTCCCAATCACCCCCAACTGGGCACCACTACTGATCATCGGGAAAGGAAACATAGTAACGTTGAGAGTCTTCGTCGAACTCCCACTTGAGCTCATACGTGTGTCCTGGAGCGGAATCATCAGGCCCTGCATCTGGTGTAATAGTAATTTGTGAGCCACAGGGACTCAGCAATATCACACCCTCGCGATCAAGACTATTTAAGCTTATAGGTATGGCAAGGTAAAAATAAGTGGAACTGCAGCAAGCGACTAGCAAGTATGGTGGCTAACTTATTAGCAAAAGAGAGCGAGAAGAGGAGGCAAAGCGCGAGCGTGAAACTAGAGAGCAACCTGCGCAAACATTACTCCAACACCATGTCCACTTCCTGGACTCCGCCGAGAAGAGGCCATCACGGTAACACACTCAGTTGATTCATTTTCATTAATTAAGGTTCAAGTTATCTACAACCGGACATTAACAAATTCCCATCTGCCCATAACCGCGGGCACGGCTTTCGAAAGTTCAATCCCTGCAGGGGAGTCCCAACTTAGCCCATGACAAGCTCTCACGGTCAACGAAGGAATAGACCTCCTCCCAAGACGTTCCGATCAGACTCGGTATCTCGGTAATTCAAGACAACTCCGACAATGGTAAAACAAGTCCAGCAACACCGCCCGCTGTGCCGACAAATCCCGATAGGAGCTGCACATATCTCGTTCTCAGGGCACACCGGATAAGCTAAGCGTACGGGAGCCAACGTAACCCAAGTTGCCAAGGGACGGCCCCGCATGGTGCTCTAGGTTGGACCAACACTCAGAGGAGCACTGGCCCGGGGGGGGGGGGGTTAAAATAATGATGACCCTTGAGTCCGCGAAAACCAAGGAAAAAGGCTAGGTGGCAAATGGTAAAACCAAGGTTGGGCATTGCTGGAGGAGTTTTATTCAAGGTGGACTGTCAAGGGGTTCCCATTATAACCCAACCGCGTAAGGAACGCAAAATCCGGGAACATAACACCGATATGACGGAAACTAGGGGCGGCAAGAGTGGAAAAAAACACTAGGCGAGAGGCCGAGCCTTCCACCCTTTACCAAGTATATAGATGCATTAAGATAACAAGATAATATAATGATATCCCAACAAGTAAATAAATGTTCCAACGAGGAACGGCCTCCAATCTTCACCTGCAACTAGCAACGCTATAAGAGGGGCTAAGCAAAGCGGTAACATAGCCAATCAACGGTTTGCTAGGACAATGGTGGGTTAGAGGTTTGACATGGAAATTTTGGAGGCTTGCAAGTAAATGGTAGGCATCGTAGCAATGGCATAGCAAAAGAGCGAGCAAACTAGCATAGCAAAGATAGTAGTGATTTCGAGGGTATGATCATCTTGCCTGCACAGTTGTCAGAGTTGACTGGATCCTCGAAAGCAAGCTCAACGGGCTCCTCATTATCAAACTCGTCTCCCGGCTCTACCCAAACAAGACAAACAAGCAACAAGGACACAATCAACCACGTGCAAACTCAAACAACACAATGCAAAGATGGTATGCTATGCGGGATGCGATGCGGGATGCAAAATGCAAGATATGACAGAAAATGCATGAACCTGGCCTCAACTTGGAATTCCAAGTGTGCCACTGGAAAGATGAGATGAAATCGCTTGAAAACGATATAAAGAACGCCGGAATCGGAGTTACGGTTTGGAAATGGCAAGCGATTCAAAAATGACACCGGTCTGCGATTTTCAGCAAGTAGGCATCTAAATGCAATGAGATGAACATGCTACGGCACCCAAACATGACAAAAAAATACATGGAAGGGATTCTTACAAGATTCTTAACAAAAGTCTAGCACTGAGCTACGGCCAATTCATCCATTAACAGGTTCAAACAAGCATGGAAAAAATGCAAATGACAAACAGATCTCAGACTTAGTGAAATTAACACTTGTCTGGAATTTCAGATCAGGTAGCCCTCTTCGGAGCAACAAAACTACATGCTACAGGATCTGAACATGGCAAAGTAAAGCATGGCATGGAGCTACTCAAAGAGCTTAACAAAAATCCCTTAGTGACCTTGAGGCAAAAAGGACCAGAAAATACAATTGCAAGCATGTGAACATAGCAAAAACATAATCAGTTTTCAGACTTAGTGAAAACTGGCACATGCTGAAATATAACTCAAGTAGGCATGTTTACGAGCTCGATGCACTCACTATGGTGCAAGTCAGGGCAAGACAAGCATAAAACTAACAAGAAGGCACAAAATTCAAGCTAGACATGGCAAGAACAATAGCATAGCATGCACGGATCAACTGCAACATCACCGGCAAAATTGCAAACAAGTTGACAATCTGCCCAGATTCACAAAGTAGCAAAAGTAGAGCTCGATTGACTCAAGCTAGGGTGCTCCATAATTGCAAACAAAGACATTGATGGATAGAGCACTACAAGATTAACAAAACATCCTTACTGATCATCCTAAAAAGAGGCACGGATCACTAGAAAACAACATGAACATATGGCATCATGAAATAAATAGCTCCAGGACTTAGCGAAATCACTAAATCCCTGAAAACAGAGTTACTAAGTGCACCACTTTGCAAGCTTGCACTAGACACCACACACATCCTAAAAATACATGGGTTGCACCTCTGGAAAGGGGACAAAACCCTTAACAAAACACAAGTAGAGCATCAGGGCATAGCATGCACACATTAATCATGGCAAAAATGACAAAAGTGCTAAACGGAGTAGCAGATCTGACAATTGTCTCAAGTAGCCCTCTTCTAGCAGCATTTCGGGCTTCAAGATGAGCTCAAATGAAAATGATGCAATGGAATGAAATGATGTACCCTCTGAGATGAACATTTTCATATGCTATATGCATGAATCGGAGCTACGGATGCAAAGTTACGGAGCCGTGAACATGAGCACTTGAACTAAAATTATCAGGGACTTAGACGAAATTTTACCATCCAGATCTAGGGTTTCGGCGGGCACACGAACCGAGGTTCGCCGGCGACGGGCAGGGCGGCGGTCGGAGGGGGATATGGCCAGGGCAGCCTCCACGGCGCGGGGCACCGGCGGCCGGGGCGGCGGCGAGACGGCAGCCGCGGCGCGGGGCGGCGCCCGCGGGCTGGCGGCGGCGGAGGGCGCGGCGATGGTGGCGGCGGTTGGAGGAGCTGCGGCGTGCGGCGCCGGCGCGGAGAGGCGGCGGCGGCTCGTCGGCGGGGAGGCGGCTCGGCCGCGGAGAGAGGAGGCGAGCGGCGCAACGAGGTGGTCGGGCGGCGCGGGGGCCCGGTTCGGGCTCGCCCGGGCCGCGGCGGCTGAGGCGATGTGGGCGCGAGGACCGACCAATGCCGAGGCGACACGTGGCGGCGGAGCTGAATTCATACGTGTCCGTCGGTGCAGATCTTGTCCGGCGGCGCGCGAGGGGATTTTTAGGGTTTCAGAGGTAGGAGGAGATCCGAAAATCGGGGGGTGTTTAAATAGGCATAGAGGGAGCTAGGAGAGTCCAAATGAGGTGCGGTTTTCGGCCACGCGATCGTGATCGAACGATCTAGATGATGGAGCAGAGTTTGGTGGGTTTTGGGCCAAATTGGAGGGGTGTTGAGGTGCAACACACACGAGGCCTTTTCGGTCCCTCGGTTAACCGTTGGAGTATCAAACGAAGTCCAAATGATACGAAACTTGACAGGCGGTCTAGCGGTAGTAAACCAAGGCCGCTTGGCAAGTCTCGGTCCAATCCGGAAATGTTTAATCCCCACACACGAAAGAAAGCTAGAAATGACCACCGGAGGAGAACGAAGCGCCGGAATGCAAAACGGACAACGGGGAAAATGCTCGAATGCATGAGACGAACACGTATGCAAATGCAATGCACATGATGATATGATATGAGATGCATGACAACGACAACAACACATGGAGACAAAACCCGAACCCGAGGAAATAAATATAACTTAACACTGGAAACGGCAAGAGTTGGAATACAAATTGGGAAAGTTACATCTGGGGTGTTACAATGCTCCACCACTACGAAAGGATCTCGTCCTGAGATCTAGGACTGAAAGAACCCTGGGTACTCAGAACGGAGGTGATCCTCGCGTTCCCAGGTAGCTTCGCGGTCGGAATGGTGTGACCACTTGACTTTGAGAAATTTGATTGACTTGTTGCGAGTCTTGCGTTCAGTCTCTTCAAGAATAGCAACTGGGTGCTCACGATAGGAAAGATCTTCTTGGAGCTCAATGTCCTCGAAGTTGACGGTGCGGTCAGGAGTCTTGAAGCACTTTCGAAGCTGAGAGACATGGAACACGTCATGAACATTTGCAAAGTTTGAAGGAAGCTCGAGTTGATAGGTGAGGTCGCCTCTCTTGCTGACAATCCTGAAAGGTCCCATGTATCTAGGGGCAAGCTTCCCTTTGATACCGAAGCAACGAGTACCTTTCATAGGGGAGACGCGGAGGTAAACATGATCTCCGATCTCGAAGGCCAAATCACGGTGCTTACTATCATAGTAGCTCTTCTGGCGGGATTGGGCTGCTTTGAGGTTATCACGAATGTCATTGCACATTTCCTCTCCCTCTGTGATTAAGTCATTACCCAAAAGCTGACGTTCACCGGTTTCAAACCAGTTGAGAGGGTACGGCACTTCCTGCCATACAGAATTTCAAATGGGGCCTTGCCCGAACTTGCTTGAAAACTGTTGTTGTAGGAGATTTCAGCATAAGGAAGACAATCCTCCCACTTCATGCCGAAGGAGATCACACAAGCCCTAAGCATATCTTCAAGAATCTGGTTGACACGCTCGACTTGACCGCTAGTTTGAGGATGGAAAGCTGTGCTGAAGCAGATGTTGGTGCCCATGGCCTTCTGAAAAGAATCCCAAAACTTCGAGGTAAAGATGCTGCCACGGTCTGAAGAGATCACTTGTGGAATACCGTGCAGAAAGACAATACGAGAGGTATAGAGTTCCGCCAATTGAGCTGCAGTGATCGACTCTTTGATAGGCAGAAAGTGAGCCACTTTGGTGAGTTTGTCGATGACAACGAATATAGCATCATTGCCACGCTTGGACTGTGGAAACCCAGTCATGAAGTCCATCTCAATGTGGTCAAACTTCCATTCTGGAATGGCAAGAGGTTGGAGGAGACCTGCTGGCCTTTGGTGTTCTGCCTTCACTCTTCTGCAGACATCACATTCATTCACGAATTGAGCAATCTCGCGCGTCATTCGAGTCCACCAATAAGCCTGCTTGAGATCCTGATACATCTTCGTGCTCCCCGGGTGGATGGAGAGGAGAGAATTGTTAGCCTCGTTCAAGATCACTTTACGGAGGTCACCTTTGGGTACCACAATACGATCCTCGAAGAAGAGAGTGTCCTTGTCATCAAGGCGGTAGCACTTGTACTTGGACTGGCTCTTGGCAATCCCAATCTTCACCTTTTTCACCATAGCATCAAGAAGCTGGGCTTGGTGAATCTGGTCTTCCAAGGTAGGAGAGACTTGAAGGTTGGTGAGGAAACCTTGAGGAACAACTTGCAGATTAAGTTTGCGGAAAGCTTCACAAAGCTCGGGTTGATAAGGCTTGAGAATCAGACTGTTGCAGTAAGCCTTCCTGCTCAAAGCGTCAGCAATCACATTGGCCTTGCCTGGAGTATACTCGATACTCGGATTATACTCTTGAATCATTTTGACCCATCGAGTTTGCCCGAGGTTGAGATTAGGCTGGGTGAAGATGTACTTGAGACTCTTGTGATAAGTGAAAATGTCCACTTTTCTTCCCAATAGAAGATGTCTCCAAGTCAAAAGAGCATGCACAACTGCCGCCAACTCGAGATCATGAGTGGGGTAGTTCTTCTCATTAGGCTTCAACTGGCGAGATGTATAAGCAACAACTTTCTTCTCTTGCATCAATACTGCGCCAAGACCTTGGAGAGAGGCATCACAAAAGACCTCGTACGGCTTGGATTCATCAGGCGGAGTGAGAACTGGAGCAGTGATCAATTTCTCTTTCAAAGTGTTGAAAGCAATATCACACTCCAGAGACCAAACGTACTTGACGTGCTTCTGGAGAAGATTAGAGAGAGGCTTCGCGATCTTAGAAAAGTTTTCAACGAATCTTCGGCAATAGCTTGCGAGACCGAGGAAGCTACGGAGTTGCTTCACGTTCTGAGGAGGTTCCCAATTCACAATTGCAGACACCTTCTCAGGATTCACGGCAATGCCCTTGGCAGAGATGATATGACCAAGATAAAGACCCTCATCGAGCCAAAATTCACACTTGGAGAACTTGGCGTAGAACTTGTGTTCTCTGAGCTTATCAAGAACCAAACGCAAGTGCTTGGCATGATCTTCCTTGTTCTTGGAGAAAACCAGAATGTCGTCGAGATAGATCAAAACTGTGACGCCCGGATAATTAGGCTACAGTAATCACACGTTAATGATGCCACATCACCACGATTACTGTTGTTAATCTCGCGTTAGTGCAGAACCGATCCAAATTCAAATTCGAATTAAAGTCAAGCAATAAAAGTTTTCAAATATTAAAACTAGAATGTTCTTATTGTGACAAATAAATCATGGATAGTATTGGTGGAGAAATAACATTTTTATAAAATAATTAATTACTCTAAAGTGATTAAAACAACAACAAAAACAATTAAGTGAATACCTTTTTCAATTAATAAAATTCTAAACTAATTTATTTCAGGGTAAAACAATTATGGCGGTGGGTGGTTCTCAAACATTAATTTAAGAGTTGTTATCATTTTTTTAAACTAAAAATAATGTGTATCTAAAATAAAACAGAACATAAAAATAAAAATAAAAAAGAAGAAAAGTAAACAGAACAAAAAGAAAGAAAGGAAAAGCCCCCCCCCCCGCTGGGCCTCGGCCCAGCTGGCCACTAGGCTAGCCAGGCCGGCCCGACCAGCGCCCCCATAACCCCTCCAAACCCTAACCCACGTCGCCCGTAACCCCCCACTCCTCCCTCGATCCACCTCGTCTCCCCACCCCGCCCCGAGTGGATCTGGATCGGGTCGTTCCCCCCTTCCCCCGCCGCATCCCCGACGGCACCGTCGCTCAGGCCCCCCCTCGCCGGAGCCTCCCGACGCCGCCGCACGCCATCGCCTCGCCCCTCTTCCCTCGAAGCCCTCCCTCGTGGCGACACCCCAAAGCCGCTGCCCCCTGGCGCCGCCCCAGCTTCGCCGCTCGCCGTTGCCGGACCGCGACGCCTTCGCCACCCGTCACGTCATCGCCACTCCTCACCACCTCGTCGGCGTCGCCTCCCCACCTCTCCCTTGACGGCTCCATCGAGCCTCGCCGACCCTGATCCCCTGCAAACAGGGGTGAGAACCCCTCCTATCTCCCCCTTGTTCCTGTCATCACCGTGCACGCCCCGCGGTCCCGGTTGTCGCTGCTCACCATAGTCACCCCGCGCCCTATCCCTCGAGCGCTCGTGCTCATCGTCGTACTGCCGTGCCCGCGGCGCGCGTTAGTCGCCCTGCCACGCGCCCGTGGTCGTCCCGCGCACGCTCTACCCGCTTCCGCCTAGCGCTGGTGCGGCTCGCGCTCCGCTCACCGTGCCTCTACGGCAGTCACCGCGCCACCCTACTCCGGCCAGCTGCCGTGGCCGGCGCCCCTCTGGTGTCCTCGGGCGCACACGGGCGCCCACGCCAGCACCCGTTCCACCCGTCCCGCTAAGGCCCCCTAGGCGACTGACATTAGGGGCCCATGCCCCTCTTAAAATAAATAAATATATATATACATAACATTAATAATAATAATGTTAATTAATTAACTAGTTTAATTAATAACTTAACTTAATTACTTCTGTTTAATTTACCTAATTAACTGGTTTAGTTAATTAATACCTGTTAATTAAACTATGACTATGACAGCGGGACCCACACATCAGTTTGACCAGTCAATGCTTTGTTGACTGCTGACATCATGATGACGTCAGGCTGACGTCATAATTCCAAATTTTCGAATTAATAATAATTTCAAAAAATGTTTAACACTTTGAAAGATAAAATAAAATAATCCGTAGCCCGGATGAAAATACTTTGTACATGAAAGTTGCTCAGAACGACGAGACGAATCCGGATACGCAGCCCGTTCGTCCACCACACATCCCTAGCATAGCAAACACGCAACTTTCCCCCTCCGGTTAATCTGTCCGAAAACGCGAAACACCGGGAATACTTTGCCGGATGTTTCCCCCCTTCGCCGGTACCACCTATCCCTACGTTAGGTCACCTCTAGCACAACGTATTGCCGCTTCTTGCTTTTTGTTACATTTGGTTGCTCTGTTATTTATTGTGTTCCCCCTCCGTTACTTCTTTCCGGTAGACCCTGAGACCGATGTCGGCACCCCTCTGATCGACTACATCGACGACCCCTCCTTGTCTGAGCAACCAGGCAAGCCCCCCCTTTGATCACCAGATATCGCCTACTCTTCTCTATACTGCTTGCATTAGAGTAGTGTAGCATGTTACTGCTTTCCGTTAATCCTATTCTGATGCATAGCCTGTCCTTGCTACTACTGTTGTTACCATTACCTGCTATCCTACTGCTTAGTATAGGATGCTAGTGTTCCATCAGTGGCCCTACACTCTTGTCTGTCTGCCATGCTATACTACTGGGCCGTGATCACTTCGGGAGGTGATCACGGGCATATACTATATACTTTACACAGTTACGTTACCTGTGGTACTGTTCGGAGATGGGGGCTGAAGGGGCAGGTGGCTCCATCCCGGTAGAGGTGGGCCTGGGTTCCCGACGGCCCCCGACTGTTACTTTGAGGCGGAGCGACAGGGCAGGTTGAGACCACTTAGGAGAGAGGTGGGCCTGGCCCTGGTCGGCGTTCGCAGATACTTAACACGTTTAACGAGATCTTGGTATTTGATCTGAGTCTGGCTACTGGCCTATACGCACTAACCATCTACGCGGGGACAGTTATGGGCACTCGACGTCGTGGTATCAGCCGAAGCCTTCGTGACGTCAGCAACGGAGCGGCGCGCGCTGGATTGGACTGGAACGCCTACTAGGCTAGGTCTGCTTCCGGTCGCCCACGCAACATGCAGGTGTGCTAAGGGCGATGGGCCCAGACCCCTGGGCGCTTAGGTTTAGACCGGCGTGCTGACCTCTCTGTTGGTCTAGGTGGGGCTGCGACATGTTGATCTTTCGAGGCCGGGCATGACCCAGAAAAGTGTGTCCGGTCAAATGGGATCGAGCGTGTTGGGTTATGTGGTGCACCCCTGCAGGGAAGTTAATCTATTCGAATAGCCGTGATCTTCGGTAACAGGACGACTTGGAGTTGTACCTTGACCTTATGACAACTAGAACCGGATACTTAATAAAACACACCCTTCCAAGTGCCAGATACAACCGGTGATCGCTCTCTCACAGGGCAACGAGGGGAGGATCATCGGTTAGGATTATGCTACGTGATGATACTTGGAGGACTTCAGTCTACTCTCTTCTACATGCTGCAAGACGGGGGCTGCCAGAAGCGTAGTCTTCGAAAGGACTAGCTATCCCCCCTTATCCCGACTTTCTGTAGTTCAGTCCACATATAATAGCCTTATTCTAGTTGATACCAATGCATACATATGTAGTATAGCTCTTTGCTTGCGAGTACTTTGGATGAGTACTCACGGTTGCTTTCTCCCTCTTTTCCCCTATCCCTTCTACCTGGTTGTCGCAACCAGATGTTGGAGCCCAGGAGCAAGACGCCACCTTCGACGACGACTCCTACTACACCGGAGGTGCCTACTACTACGTGCTGCCCGCTGACGACGACCAGGAGTAGTTTAGGAGGATCCCAGGCAGGAGGCCTGCGCCTCTTTCGATCTGTATCCCAGTTTGTGCTAGCCTTTTTAAGGCAAACTTGTTTAACTTATGTCTGTACTCAGATAATGTGGCTTCCGCTGACTCGTCTATGATCGAGCTCTTGTATTTGAGCCCTCGAGGCCCCTGTCTTGTAATATGATGCTTGTATGACTTACTTTATTTGTAGAGTTGTGTTGTGATATCTTCCCGTGAGTCCTTGATCTTGATCGTACACGTTTGCGTGTATGATTAGTGTACGGTCAAACCAGGGGCGTCACAAGTTGGTATCAGAGCCGACTTCCTGTAGGAATCCCCCTTCCACACTCCTTGGCCGAATTTGAGTCTAGACATTACAATTTTTTTACTAACATGGCCGTGTGCCTTACGGGCCCACGTCGCCATTTGGGTGGTATTAGAATCTTTTACTCCTCGATCTTTACTCCGGGATTCTGAACTCTCTTCTATTCGGGTTAAATGATTTTTACTAAAATCTAACTTTAGGTTCTCGAAATTACTTTCTCCCGGAGAGCCCCTTCAGTCCAGATGATCGCCGGCTGCACCAGAAGATTTCGAAGATACTCTCCGATATTCTCTCGAGACCTTGTGCCGTTGCTTTTGCAATTCCCTTCCACCGAAATATCCCTATGGATAAATACTTACACCTGTCGTGCTTACTTTTATTCCCAGTCGATCTTGTTATTACAAGATACCCTGAGAATATTTTGTGCCTACTGCCTTGCAGTTCTTTGCCACCTGATTATCCCTAAGAATAATTTCTCGCACTTTCCGAGTATCCGCTCATCCCCAGTTGTTCAGGTGTTTCACAAAAGTCTTTGAAATACTATTCAATCCTCTGAAAATCCTTAGCAACTAATGCTCTGCAAATACTTGTATGCTTATATTATGGATGCTCCCATATCACTAGCAATATTCACTAGTATCTTTTGACACCGTCATTTTGATCCTATTGATTCAACATGTGTGAGAATGCACACAATCATCTATCAACCCTTCTAAATTATCTTTCCGGCTCAGACATCCTTTTAAACATGAGCTGGTTCCCGACCAGTCGGATTGCCATTGATTGTACCCCTAAGTCTATGCAACTTATCCATCCTTAAGTCAGAGCGTTTGCTTTTGATCCCTTGATCAGAAATCATAATCCTTTTGCATTTGAACTTGGAATTAGTCAGGTGTTTCTATAATCAGATCTCCTTGCATTCTTCTTCCTCTGGTTGAGTACCGATGCTCACATCATATCCCTTGTGGACCATCGGTTCCTTTGTTGGATTTTATCCGACAGTGTGCTTCATATTGAATAACCTTGTGAGCCTTTGCATGGGTATATAATGCCTTTGGTAAATTGTATCATCTGCTTTTGAACAATGCTCTACTTTCGAGCTTGTATTGTTTACTCCGAAGTTTGTGGTATATGTTTCTAAGATACCCTGATGAGTTGAACCTATGCCTTTTCTAAACCGTGTGAACCCGAAAGTTTTCACGAGTCATACTCTTCTGTTGTTTCGCCAGATAAAATTTCTACACTATAGCTTCATCAAAAGCGAGAAGTAAAATGAAAGGTTATGCATTGAAGAAGTGGGAGTCGACCTTGAACTTTGTGTTGATGCCCATGGACACGATGTAGATCTTATCATCAAAGCTTCTCTTCAAATAAATATTTCCTTGGTATAAGTTTATCTTATATCTGGGATCTGGCATTTTGCAACCGTTGTTCCGGTCATGTTCTCCTTTTAAATGCCAATTCTCGGACAAGTTGAAGTACTTGTCTTCTGCAGATCATTGCACCTGTCCAACCCTTACTTTGATCTACCGTCGAGCATTACACTCTGGTATCTCAAGAATACCACAGAACTACATAACTTCTTATGAGTTCTTCATCAACTATTATTCTCGCCGATTCCATTTTTCCAACGGGTTCTGAGTTGTCAGAACCCCTCAAGGACACCGACCACTGAATCGAGTCCACACTGCAATTCAACAACTCTTAGTAACCTTCATTACTTACGAGTTTGAACTCGATCACGTCATTCCTAGCCTGCTCGGCTATATCGTGATAGTGCTAATTTTAACTGTACTATCTGGTCCTTCTTCCGGGAGCACAATTTCGGCGGTGAGCTAATCTTACAATCTATCTTCCTCGTCATATCGTTTGTCCTTGAACAGCAAGCTTGATTTCGAGTTTGTGTCGTACCCATGATTCCAATAAATTTTTGCTACATCATTCCGTTGACTTGATGTCATCGCCGATCAATTACATCTTCTCGAAACCTCTCGACAAATGTGTTGGGATCATCATCAACATTCTGAGGTCTTCCAAGATATCTATCGAATTCTTTATAAGAAATACCATCCTTTGCCCTCGATGATTTGGGTTATCATCGACAACATTATTGCATTCCCTCCAACACAAAACTTTTTTTTGTTTTGTGTTGAACCTTGAGTTCCTTGCTATCTAACTTATGTTATGTTCTACCGCGGAGTATGACCATCTTTGATGTCAAGAACATTGTGAGGGCTGCTCCACCTCTTAAAAATTCTTGATATAGTAACACTTCTCGCCATCTCCGTTCTTTTCTTGTCCCCGTGCTGTTTCTAACCGGAATGCCGACAAATGAATTGTGACGTGCGAATTCAAAACTTCTAGCAACCCTATTGCTTAGAAGTTAGTGGTCGACATTTCATTCTTAGACCATTGGTTATCGAGTCACCATTCTACCATTGATCATGCTACCTAAACCCATATTTCGGTTGTACCTTTCAACCAATGTTTAGTTATGTATGTTTTGCTCGAGCATACAACATTATACCATTTGATTTGACAAATGTTATCTCCATGTTCACATAAACGTGGAAATCTCGATGGATTGCCGCTGAGTCCATCAGCCACCCCCTCATCCTCTCCTTGGTTTAGTGACGATGAACCCTTGCCTCAGAACTCACTTCCATAGTCATTTCCCGAGAATCTTACAATGTCATCTCGTCAGTTGGTGTTGCACCTTTTCTTCTCAAGCATCCTGAGCCTGAGGTATCCTGACACCAATCAGATCTGGATCTCGGTCAGATATGATGGTTGGGACCTTCTTCCAAGAGTCATAACTCTGGTCTTTATAAGATCCGGTAAGGTGATGTCGTGCCTAGCACACCTGGCTGGGGGCCCTATTGTTATAGATTCCTTTTCAGCAAGGTTATCCATTCTTCCATGAGGAAATCGTAAGACTTATTCTACAAGTTATTCCTGATGGATCCTTTGTGTTTCCAAAGTCTAACCTTTACCTGATGACCATATCAATGCTATCCCGAAGCATGTCTATGGTACTCTGATTTTCAACAAGAACATTTGAAGCCCAATGCTACATGTTTTCTTCTCAATTATCCAAACACCGTTGTATGGATAATGCCATGAAAAGTCCTCTCCCATTACTTAAATGGTTTTCTACTTTCTATCATGTCATGGATATCATGCTACGCTTGTCCTTGGAAAGGATATACCCTTGAATTATGTGTTTAAACACATTTTCCTTTCCATTGTTTTGTTTAATCTGATAATCACATTTTCCTTTCCATTGTTTTATTTAACCTTCTTGAGGTTTATATGATCTAAGCAGTAATAAGTCACTGCTTTTGTAAGCACCTCGGTGTACAACCTATCTGTAAGACCCTGTTTCTACTGTTGATGACATTCCGGTAACCGCCGATGGACGAGAACTTTGCCTATTGGTCCGCCTCGTTCAAAGGAGCAGGAAAATGGTTCTATTTGTCCCTCGCCCTTGGTACCGATGTTGTTGCCAACATAACCGACATACTATCCTCTGACTTGACTTGCTATCATGACCGTGCAAGATGTCAACGCCTTTCCTACTTTTAACCACATGGTGGGCCCATAACCCACAGTTCCCAGGATCGAAACCTGACTCTCCTGTACACCCATGTTGCCAAAGTTATTCCTCGCGCTTGATTTCATATGTAATTCATGGGCCATCTTCCTAGTAATCTACTTTGGTATCAGACGCAATACTTATTCTCGTTGCTCTGGACCCCTTTCACACCATGTTCAGGCATCGAACGATTGCCTACCCACTTAAACTTCTCATGGTACCTCCTTACTTTGCTCTCGAATTTTTCTTAAGTTTAGTTCGAGAGTTACTTTCTGCCACCTTCCCCCGATGTTAGCTACCAGGTAGTCAACCTTGCAAGGTCCGTTCTCCCAGAACATACCCACCCTTTATTCTTTCGTAAGTATGATGGGGTACGCGAGGAAAGGATGTTGACTTCATCATGATGAACTGAAGCAGAGAAATGAAGACATCAACGTAATGGATCGACCTCTTCGAGAAGCGCAACTAAGACCAAGAAGATTCATTAGAATTTAGTAAGCAAAACTTTCCCCCTTACTCCCCTCTTAAATCTCGGGACGAGATTTCTTGTAGTGGAGGAGAATTGTGACACCCGAATAATTAGGCTACAGTAATCACACGTTAATGATGCCACATCACCACGATTACTGTTGTTAATCTCGCGTTAGTGCAGAACCGATCCAAATTCAAATTCGAATTAAAGTCAAGCAATAAAAGTTTTCAAATATTAAAACTAAAATGTTCTTATTGTGACAAATAAATCATGGATAGTATTGGAGAAATAACATTTTTATAAAATAATTAATTACTCTAAAGTGATTAAAACAACAACAAAAACAATTAAGTGAGTACCTTTTTCAATTAATAAAATTCTAAACTAATTTATTTCAGGGTAAAACATTTATGGCGGTGGGTGGTTCTCAAACATTAATTTAAGAGTTGTTATCATTTTTTTAAACTAAAAATAATGTGTATCTAAAATAAAACAGAACAGAAAAATAAAAATAAAAATAAAAAAGAAGAAAAGTAAACAGAACAAAAAGAAAGAAAGGAAAAGCCCCCCCCCCCGCTGGGCCTCGGCCCAGCTGGCCACTAGGCTAGCCAGGCCGGCCCGACCAGCGCCCCCATAACCCCTCCAAACCCTAACCCACGTCGCCCGTAACCCCCCACTCCTCCCTCGATCCACCTCGTCTCCCCACCCCGCCCCGAGTGGATCTGGATCGGGCCGTTCCCCCCTTCCCCTGCCGCGTCCCCGACGGCACCGTCGCTCAGGCCCCCCCTCGCCGGAGCCTCCTGACGCCGCCGCACGCCGTCGCCTCGCCCCTCTTCCCTCGAAGCCCTCCCTCGCGGCGACACCCCAAAGCCGCTGCCCCCTGGCGCCGCCCCAGCTTCGCCGCTTGCCGTTGCCGGACCGCGACGCCTTCGCCACCCGTCACGTCGTCGCCACTCGTCACCACCTCGTCGGCGTCGCCTCCCCACCTCTCCCTCGACGGCTCCATCGAGCCTCGCCGACCCTGATCCCCTGCAAACAGGGGTGAGAACCCCTCCTATCTCCCCCTTGTTCCTGTCATCGCCGTGCACGCCCCGCGGTCCCGGTTGTCGCTGCTCACGCAGTCACCCCACGCCCTATCCCTCGAGCGCTCGCGCTCACCGTCGTACTGACGTGCCCGCGGCACGCGTTAGTCGCCCTGCCACGCGCCCGTGGTCGTCCCGCGCACGCTCTACCCGCTGCCGCCTAGCGCTGATGCGGCTCGCGCTCCGCTCACCCGTGCCTCTACGGCAGTCGCCGCGCCGCCCTACTCCGGCCAGCTGCCGTGGCCGGCGCCCCTCTGGTGGCCTCGGGCGCACACGGGCGCCCACGCCCGCACCCGTTCCGCCCGTCCCGCTAAGGCCCCCTGGGCGACTGACATTAGGGGCCCATGCCCCTGTTAAAATAAATAAATATATATATATAACATTAATAATAATAATAATGTTAATTAATTAACTAGTTTAATTAATAACTTAACTTAATTACTTCTGTTTAATTTACCTAATTAACTGGTTTAGTTAATTAATACCTGTTAATTAAACTATGACTATGACAGCGGGACCCACACATCAGTTTGACCAGTCAATGCTCTGTTGACTGCTAACATCATGATGACGTCAGGCTGATGTCATAATTCCAAATTTTCGAATTAATAATAATTTCAAAAAATGTTTAACACTCTGAAAGATAATATAAAATAATCCGTAGCCCGGATGAAAATACTTTGTACATGAAAGTTGCTCAGAACGACGAGACGAATCCGGATACGCAGCCCGTTCGTCCACCACACATCCCTAGGATAGCAAACACGCAACTTTCCCCCTCCGGTTAATCTGTCCGAAAACGCGAAACACCGGGAATACTTTCCCGGATGTTTCCCCCCTTCGCCGGTACCACCTATCCCTATGTTAGGTCACCTCTAGCACAACGTATTGCCGCTTCTTGCTTTTTGTTACATTTGGTTGCTCTGTTATTTATTGTGTTCCCCCTCCGTTACTTCTTTCTGGTAGACCCTGAGACCGATGCCGGTACCCCTGTGATCGACTACATCGACGCCCCCTCCTTGTCTGAGCAACCAGGCAAGCCCCCCCTTTGATCACTAGATATCGCCTACTCTTCTCTATACTGCTTGCATTAGAGTAGTGTAGCATGTTACTGCTTTCCGTTAATCCTATTCTGATGCATAGCCTATCCTTGCTACTACTATTGTTACCATTACCTGCTATCCTACTGCTTAGTATAGGATGCTAGTGTTCCATCAGTGGCCCCACACTCTTGTCCGTCTGCCATGCTATACTACTGGGCCGTGATCACTTCGGGAGGTGATCACGGGCATATACTATATACTTTACACAGTTACATTACCTGTGGTACTGTTCGGAGATGGGGGCTGAAGGGGCAGGTGGCTCCATCCCGGTAGAGGTGGGCCTGGGTTCCCGACGGCCCCCGACTGTTACTTTGAGGCGGAGCGACAGGGAAGGTTGAGACCACCTAGGAGAGAGGTGGGCCTGGCCCTGGTCGGCGTTCGCAGATACTTAATGCGTTTAACGAGATCTTGGTATTTGATCTGAGTCTGGCTACTGGCCTATACGCACTAACCATCTACGCGGGGACAGTTATGGGCACTCGACGTCGTGGTATCAGCCGAAGCCTTCGTGACGTCAGCAACGGAGCGGCGCGCGCTGGATTGGACTGGAACGCCTACTAGGCTAGGTCTGCTTCCGGCCGCCCACGCAACGTGCAGGTGTGCTAAGGGCGACGGGCCCAGACCCCTGGGCGCTTAGGTTTAGACCGGCGTGCTGACCTCTCTATTGTTCTAGGTGGGGCTGCGGCGTGTTGATCTTCCGAGGCCGGGCATGACCCCGAAAAGTGTGTCCGGCCAAATGGGATCGAGCATGTTGGGTTATGTGGTGCACCCCTGCAGGGAAGTTAATCTATTCGAATAGCCGTGATCTTCGGTAACAGGACGACTTGGAGTTGTACCTTGACCTTATGACAACTAGAACCGGATAATTAATAAAACACACCCTTCCAAGTGCCAGATACAACCGGTGATCGCTCTCTCACAGGGCGACGAGGGGAGGATCATCGGTTAGGATTATGCTACGTGATGATACTTGGAGGACTTCAGTCTACTCTCTTCTACATGCTGCAAGACGGAGGCTGCCAGAAGTGTAGTCTTCGAAAGGACTAGCTATCCCCCCTTATCCCGGCTTTCTGCAGTTCAGTCCACATATAATAGCCTTATTCTAGTTGATACCAATGCATACATATGTAGTATAGCTCTTTGCTTGCGAGTACTTTGGATGAGTACTCACGGTTGCTTTCTCCCTCTTTTCCCCCTATCCCTTCTACCTGGTTGTCGCAACCAGATGTTGGAGCCCAGGAGCCAGACGCCACCTTCGACGACGACTCCTACTACACCGGAGGTGCCTCCTACTACGTGCTGCCCGCTGACGACGACCAGGAGTAGTTTAGGAGGATCCCAGGCAGGAGGCCTGCGCCTCTTTCGATCTGTATCCCAGTTTGTGCTAGCCTTCTTAAGGCAAACTTGTTTAACTTATGTCTGTACTCAGATATTGTGGCTTCCGCTGACTCATCTATGATCGAGCTCTTGTATTCGAGCCCTCGAGGCCCCTGGCTTGTAATATGATTCTTGTATGACTTATTTTATTTGTAGAGTTGTGTTGTGATATCTTCCTGTGAGTCCCTGATCTTGATCGTACACGTTTGCGTGTATGATTAGTGTACGGTCAAACTGGGGGCGTCACAAAAACGAAGTCATTGCTGTAGGCATTGAAGATGAAATTCATCATGTGAGAGAACGTCGGAGGAGCGTTGACGAGGCCAAAAGACATGACAGTGTATTCATATGAACCAAAGCTTGTCCTGAAAGCCGTCTTGGGAATATCTTGCTCACGGATTCAAATCTGATGATAACCCATACGAAGATCAAGCTTGGAGAAAACTTGGGCATCTTTGAGTTGTTCGAACAGCTCGTTGATGTTGGGAAGTGGGTATTTGTTCTTGATGGTCTTCTTGTTCACTGGACGGTAATCAACACAAAGTCGGTCCGTTCCATCCTTCTTCTTCACAAAAATAACACCACAGCCCCACAGAGAAGAACTAGGCCGGATGAGACCCATTTTCCCTTGAATATCGAGTTGGTTCTTCAGCTCCTTCAACTCTTCAGGTCCGAGCTTGTAAGGACGTTTGCACACAGGTTCCGTACCAGGCTCAAGATCAATAACGAATTCAACTGGCCGGTGCGGAGGCATTCCTGGAAGCTCTTCTGGAAAGACGTCTTGATAGTCGCAAACGACTGGAATTTGCGAGTTAGCATCGAGTTCACCCTTCTCATTGAGAGAAAAAAGACGGATGGTATTATCCCGAGCGGCAAAGACAATTACATCCTCAGACGAATGAGTCAATTGAATCTGCCTGGCTGCACAATCAAGCTGAGCCTTGTGCTTAGAAAGCCAATCCATTCCGAGAATAAGATCAATATCTGAGTTACCAAGCACCATAGGAGAAGAAAGAAACTTGTAATCGCCCAACGTGATAGAAACATCCGGGACTATTGAAGTAGCCCTCATAGACTTAGCCGGAGAAACCACTCCCATAGGTTTACCCAACATTTGTGAAACGAAGTCATGCTTGGAGACAAATGATCTTGACATGAAATAATGCGATGCACCAGTGTCGAAAAGAACTTTTGCTAGAAAAGAGTTAACTGGAAAGTTACCCATGATGACATCTGATGATTCCTCTGCCTGAGCTGCATTCAGCAAGTTGACCTTGGCGTGCTTGGGGTTATGCTTGATCACATCTGTACTTGCCGATCTGATTGGAGGAGGAGGAGGAAGACGCCTCTGGTTGAAACACTTGTTGGCATAGTGACCCTTCTGTTGGCACTTGTTGCACGTGACCTCTGAAAGCGGACGGTGGTACGGAGCACTCGATCTTGGAGCTTGAGATGAAGTCTTGTTCTGAAAGCCAGGGTTGGGTGGGTGGGAAGAACCACTGCCACCTTTGCTCTTCTGCTGATACGGCTGACGGAACAGAGGAGGAGGAAGCCAATACTTCTGCTGCTTGGCCACTTGAGTAGAGGAAGAAGGAGTAACATCTCTGGTTCGCTTCTTGGAAGCATCACACTTCAACTGAGCAGCCTCTTGATTCAGTGCCATGTTGTATAACTCATCGTATCTCAAGGGCTCAAAGAGGACAAGAGCGAGATGAATATCTTCTCTGAGACCACCCTAGAACTGATATATATCATGCTCTTCTCATCAGGGACGTCCTGCTTGGCAAAGCGGGTGAGCTTCTGGGACAACTTGTTGTAGTCATAGACAGACAAAGAGCCTTGCTTCAGATTGCGGAATTCCTCACGCTTGCTTTCAACCACGCTCTGGGGAATATGATGAGCCCTGAAATCTCGACGGAAATCATCCCAAGTGATAACATGTCCACCCCTGGAGTCCTTGTACTGCTGGAACCATTCTGCAGCTTGATCTTTGAGTTGGAAGGAAGCGAACTTGACAAAGTCCTCAGGCCTGACGTTACTGCACTCGAAATTCTTACACAGATCCACAAGCCAATCGTCAGCATCGGTTGCCTCAACACAATTGCTGAAAGTCTTTGGCCCGTTAGCAAGGAACTGGTTGAGTGTAGCAAAGTGATTCTGATTGCTGCCTTGATTCCCTTGGTTGCCTTGGTTGCGCTCTTGAAGAATTTGCATGATCAACTGTGTGTTTGCATTGGTTGCGGCCATCACAGCTTGCCATGCCTCCGGAGGAGGTGGAGGTGGTGGCGGATCATGATTCGGAGTCGTGCGCGTTGGAGGAGCCATCCTGAAGAGGTTGACCACCATTAGCACATTGACAGACAAATATTGAAGCTGAATCCAACGGAATGAAAATTGCAACATATAGTCTTCACATCCGAACAAAATGAACGAATGCATTCCTCTTGAAATGGTCACATATCCATAAATTGAGAAGCCACGTAGAATTAAGGTAGAGAAATAAATCAACAAGGTACGGATCAAGAACGAATAATCGGTAAGAAATCCCAATCTCAAACCAATATCCGTGGAAGAAGAACTAGAGCTACTAGAATTCCCACCTATGAAACTCCCGAACCTTTCCGGTTATGCAATCAGGTGTTGGGGATATAGGGGAAGCATAATATCTCACCCAAACTAGCAAATCCTACATCCAGCTGTATCCATCCTTCAACACATAACCAAGAAACCTTCGGAAACCATCTACCTCAACCTTCGAAAAGCATCCGTTATACAAGTTATGGCGATACTCCCGAACTCCCGCCCCAGTACTGGGTGGCGTCGAGGTTATCTCACCAACGAACTGCATAAAAGAGATTTTCGATGTCGGCATACTAAACTCAGGTATTCTAGAACTGTAACGATAAAATTATGATGACAACACCTCAGAGCTCAACTCCCCGGGACACTTCCACTAAACCCCTGACAGGAGGCACCAAGACAATGTTCTCATCATAAAACCATCGGAACGATTCCAAGATACCCGCGTGATCCTAAATTTTTGTTTTAGTGAAATTTGGAAGAGAAGAGTCAAAACTCTACGTCAGGATGCCTTACCAGAGCGATGAGGAGACTGGGAAGTAAAAAAGAATTCCTAAACTCTCCGATATATAATTCCTAAATGACTCAAAACATTTTTCTAGACACAACTCGGCCGCTAAAAACGATCAAGCAATGGGGCTCCTAAGGTCGGGGAAGGCTCTGATTACCAACTTGTCACACCTTCAATGTGATTATGCCTCTAAGTCGTGCCTCGACACGTGGGAGCTATAGTCGCATTGAGGGTGTGACAAGTGTCTCCCTATAAACCCCTGCATATGCAAAGTTCACCCCCAGTCATGCTGACCAGACCACACACAGAAATACAAACCTCTTATATCTCTATAACAGGCAGTCGCACATTTCAAAACTGAAGTAGGAACATTAGAATCATATCAAATTCATATTTGATAAAATAAAATAAGGAATTATGAGTGGAATAATGTTTAGCTTCAAGGGTGGAGTGCTGGTAGTACGACACAAAGGAAGTAGGCAGATTGTATTCCATGTAAAAGATCGTAGTCTATGTAAAAGCTGGAAATGACACTTTCTTTCTATACAATGCAGTGTTTGTTGCCTACACATGATGGAAGAGATCACACGAAGAAATACTATTCACTCTTCTCTGTAGTGCCAGTATTTTGAAACAGGGTGGTCCACCCTAAAAGAATATTGACAACAAATATGACAAGGCAAGCATAGATGTAGTGAATCAATCATTACTTGTGAGCTTACTAGGACAAGTATGCAGAATTGTAACTGCAGTAAGAGACCGTCCAAAATCTGAATCAAGAAGTTGGTCTAGCACTTATTGTTTGCAAGTAATCGACGTGAATAATTGGATATCATATTGAATGAGTAAGAAAGACAAGTAAAATTGTCAACAAACCTGGCCTGCGGTAGTAATCTGGGTCAATTTAACTATGACCAACAATCCAAAATGACTAGTGTCTGTTCCTAGGGCCGGAATTTTGAAACCCTGTGAACTTTACAGGTACTAAAGATTACTGAAATACATCTGAACCATTAAGTGTAGGTAGCAAATTTGAAGAGCATTCTTCAATATCGGTAAGACCAAGCACATCACATAAACATTTCGGAATTGTATAAACACTAGCACCCAAGTCACTTAAAGCAAAGCACTCATAATTTTTAATCCTGACTTTGATAGTAGGTTCCCACTCATCATGCAATTTTCTAGGAATTGAAACTTCTAATTCCAACTTTTCTTCTAAAGCTTTCATCATAGCATCAACAAATATGTTTAGTAAAAGCTTTGTTTTGTTCATAAGCATGGGTGAATTTATCATGGATTACAACAAAGAAATACAATCAAGCAAAGAGAAACTATCATAATTAAAGTCTTTGTAATCCAAAATAGTGGGCACATCACTAGTTAAAGTTTTGACCTCTTCAAACCCACTTTTATCAATTTTCTCAACAAGATTTTCACCCTTCGAATTATCGGGGCGCATTCTAACTAAAGTTGACTCTTATTCAGTCCCTTTTTCATCAATCTTCACTTTACAAAACAAGGAACCAATTGAAGAAACACCAATCATTTTAAGATCTTCATCACTTTTACGAAAGTAATCACTAGAAAACGTTTTTTCTAAAAAAAAAATCTCTTTTAGCTCTAAGCATAGCGGTTCTTTTCTTCCTTTCATCCATAGAAACATAAAGAGCTTTAATTGATTCCTCAACTGTAGGCAGAAAAATTTTCATCTTGAGATTTTCCACATCATGAGAAATTCTATCAACACTTCTAGATAAATCATCAATCTTATTCAACTTTTCTTCTATGGTAGTGTTAAAAACTTTTTGTGTGTTGATAAATTCTTTAATATTATTCTCAAGATCAGAGGTGTTCCTACTATTATAAGATTGATTTCCATAGGAATTACCATAATTATTAGAGGAATTACTAGGAAAAGGCCTAGGATTAAAATTCCCTCTATAAGCATTGTTATTGAAATTCTTTCGAGAGATAAAATTCACATGTATGGCATCACTATTTTTCTCAATCAAAGTAGTGAAGGAAATATGCCCTAGAGGCAATAATAAAGTTATTATTTATTTCCTTATATCATGATAAATGTTTATTATTCATGCTAGAATTGTATTAACCGGAAACATAATACATGTGTGAATAGATAGACAAACAGAGTGTCACTAGTATGCCTCTACTTGACTAGCTCGTTAATCAAAGATGGTTATGTTTCCTAACCATGAACAAAGAGTTGTTATTTGATTAACGAGGTCACATCATTAGTTGAATGATCTGATTGACATGACCCATTCCATTAGCTTAGCATCCGATCGTTTAGTATGTTGCTATTGCTTTCTTCATGACTTATACATGTTCCTATGACTATGAGATTATGCAACTCCCGTTTGCCGGAGGAACACTTTGGGTGCTACCAAATGTCACAACGTAACTGGGTGATTATAAAGGAGCATTACAGGTGTCTCCAAAGGTAGATGTTGGGTTGGCGTATTTCGAGATTAGGATTTGTCACTCCGATTGTCGGAGAGGTATCTCTGGGCCCTCTCGGTAATGCACATCACATAAGCCTTGCAAGCATTACAACTAATATGTTAGTTGTGAGATGATGTATTACGGAACGAGTAAAGAGACTTGCCGGTAACGAGATTGAACTAGGTATTGGATACCGACGATCGAATCTCGGGCAAGTAACATACCGATGACAAAGGGAACAACGTATGTTGTTATGCGGTCTGACCGATAAAGATCTTCGTAGAATATGTAGGAGCCAATATGGGCATCCAGGTCCTGCTATTGGTTATTGACCGGAGACGTGTCTCGGTCATGTCTACATTGTTCTCGAACCGTAGGGTCCGCACGCTTAAAGTTACGATGACAGTTATTATGAGTTTATGCATTTTGATGTACCGAAAGTTAGTTCGGAGTCTCGGATGTGATCACGGACATGACGAGGAGTCTCGGAATGGTCGAGACATAAAGATTGATATATTGGATGACTATGTTCGGACACCGGAAGGGTTCCGGAGAAGTTTCGGATAAAACCGGAGCACCGGGGGGTTACCGGAACCCCCCGGGGGGTTAATGGGCCTCATGGGCCTAAAGTGGAGAAGAGGAAGGGGCTGCCAGGGCAGGCCGCGGGCCCCCTCTCCCCCTAGTCCGAATTGGACAAGGAGGGAGGGGCGGCGCCCCCCCTTTCCTTCTTTCCCCCCTCTCTCCTACTTAGAGAAGGAAACGGGAGGGGAGTCCTACTCCCGGTAGGAGTAGGACTCCTCCTGCGCCCTCCTCTAGGCCGGCCGCACCCCTCCACCTTGCTCCTTTATATACGGGGGCAGGGGGGCACCTCTAGACACACAAGTTGATCCTCGTGATCGTTCCGTAGCCGTGTGTGGTGCCCCCTGCCACCATATTCCACCTCGATCATACAGTTGTAGTGCTTAGGCGAAGCCCTGCGTCGGTAGAACATCATCATCGTCACCACGCGTTGTGCTGACGGAACTCATCCCCGAAGCTTTGCTGGATCGGAGCCCGGGGAGCGTCATCGAGCTGTACGTGTGCTAAGAACTCGGAGGTGCCGGAGTAACGGTGCTTGGATCGGTCGGATCGGGAAGACGTACGACTACTTCCTCTACGTTGCGTCAACGCTTCCGAAGTTGGTCTACAAGGGTACGTAGACAACACTCTCCCCTCTCGTTTCTATGCATCACCATGATCTTGCGTGTTGCGTAGGAAATTTTTTGAAATTACTACGTTCCCCAACATGGGGCATCCGAGCCTAGTTTTATGGTTTGATGTTATATGCACGAGTAGAACACAAGTGAAGTTGTGGGCGATATAAGTCATACTGCTTACCCAGCATGTTCATACTTTGGTTCGGCGGTATTGTTTGGACGAGACGACCCGAACCAACATTTACGCGTACGCTTACGCGAGACGGTTTCCCCGACGTGCTTGGCACATAAGGTGGCTTGCGGGCGACACTCTCTCCAACTTTAGTTGAAACCAAGTGTGGCTACGCCGGTCCCTTGCGAAGGTTAAAACGGAGTCAAATTGACAAACTATCGTTGTGGTTTTGATGCGTAGGTGAGATTGGTTCTTACTTAAGCCCGTAGCAGCCACGTAAAACTTGCAACAACAAAGTAGAGGACGTCTAACTTGTTTTTGCAGGGCATGTTGTGATGTGATATGGCCAAGACATGATGCTAAATTTTATTGTATGAGATGATCATGGTTTTGTAACCGAGTTATCGGCAACTGGCAGGAGCCATATGGTTGTCGCTTTATTGTATGCAATGCAATCGCGCTGTAATGCTTTACTTTATCACTAAGCGGTAGCGATAGTCGTGGAAGCATAAGATTGGCGAGACGACAACGATGCTACGATGGAGATCAAGGTGTCGCGCCGGTGACGATGGTGATCATGATGGTGCTTCGGAGATGGAGATCACAGGCACAAGATGATGATGGCCATATCATATCACTTATATTGATTGCATGTGATGTTTATCTTTTATGCATCTTATCTTGCTTTGATTGACGGTAGCATTATAAGATGATCTCTCACTAAATTATCAAGAAGTGTTCTCCCTGAGTATGCACCGTTGTGAAAGTTCTTCGTGCTGAGACACCACGTGATGATCGGGTGTGATAGGCTCTACGTTCAAATACAATAGGTGCAAAACAGTTGCACACGCGGAATACTCAGGTTATACTTGACGAGCCAAGCATATACAGATATGGCCTCGGAACACGGAGACCGAAAGGTCGAGCGTGAATCATATAGTAGATATGATCAACATAGTGATGTTCACCAATGAAACTACTCCATCTCACGTGATGATCGGACATGGTTTAGTTGATTTGGATCATGTAATCACTTAGAGGATTAGAGGGATATCTATCTAAGTGGGAGTTCTTTAAGCTATATGATTAATTGAACCTAAATTTATCATGAAATTAGTACCTGATAGTATCTTGCTTGTTTATGTATGATTGTAGATAAATGGCCCGTGATGTTGTTCCGTTGAATTTTAATGCGTTCCTTGAGAAAGCAAAGTTGAAAGATGATGGTAGCAATTACACGGACTGGGTCCGTAACTTGAGGATTATCCTCATTGCTGCACAGAAGAATTACGTCCTGGAAGCACCGCTGGGTGCCAGGCCTGCTGCTGGAGCAACACCAGATGTTGTGAACGTCTGGCAGAGCAAAGCTGATGACTACTCAATAGTTCAGTGTGCCATGCTTTACGGCTTAGAACTGGGAGTTCAACGACGTTTTGAACGTCATGGAGCATATGAGATGCTCCAGGAGTTGAAGTTAATATTTCAAGCAAATGCCCGGATTGAGAGATATGAAGTCTCCAATAAGTTCTATAGCTGCAAGATGGAGGAGAACAGTTCTGTCAGTGAGCATATACTCAAAATGTCTAGGTATAATAATCACTTGATTCAATTGGGAGTTAATCTTCCAGATGATTGCGTCATTGACAGAATTCTCCAATCACTGCCACCAAGCTACAAGAGCTTCGTGATGAACTATAATATGCAAGGGATGAACAAGACTATTCCTGAGCTCTTCGCAATGCTGAAAGCTGCGGAGGTAGAAATCAAGAAGGAGCATCAAGTGTTGATGGTCAATAAGACCACTAGTTTCAAGAAAAATGGCAAAGGGAAGAAGAAGGGGAACTTCAAGAAGAACGGCAAGCAAGTTGCTGCTCAAGAGAAGAAACCCAAGTCTGGACCTAAGCCTGAAACTGAGTGCTTCTACTGCAAGCAGACTGGTCACTGGAAGCGGAACTGCCCCAAGTATTTGGCGGATAAGAAGGATGGCAAGGTGAACAAAGGTATATGTGATATACATGTTATTGATGTGTACCTTACCAATGCTCGCAGTAGCACCTGGGTATTTGATACTGGTTCTGTTGCTAATATTTGCAACTCGAAACAGGGACTACGGATTAAGCGAAGATTGGCTAAGGACGAGGTGACGATGCGCGTGGGAAACGGTCCCAAAGTCGATGTGATCGCGGTCGGCACGCTACCTCTACATCTACCTTCGGGATTAGTATTAGACCTAAATAATTGTTATTTGGTGCCAGCGTTGAGCATGAACATTATATCTGGATCTTGTTTAATGCGAGATGGTTATTCATATAAATCAGAGAATAATGGTTGTTCTATTTATATGAGTAATATCTTTTATGGTCATGCACCCTTGAAGAGTGGTCTATTCTTATTGAATCTCGAGAGTAGTGATACACATGTTCATAATGTTGAAGCCAAAAGATGCAGAGTTGATAATGATACTGCAACTTATTCATGGCACTGCCGTTTAGGTCATATCGGTGTAAAGCGCATGAAGAAACTCCATACTGATGGGCTTTTGGAACCACTTGATTATGAATCGCTTGGTACATGCGAACCGTGCCTCATGGGCAAGATGACTAAAACACCGTTCTCCGGTACTATGGAGAGAGCAACAGATTTGTTGGAAATCATACATACAGATGTATGTGGTCCGATGAATATTGAAGCTCGTGGCGGATATCGTTATTTTCTCACCTTCACAGATGATTTAAGCAGATACGGGTATATCTACTTAATGAAACATAAGTCTGAAACATTTGAAAAGTTCAAAGAATTTCAGAGTGAAGTGGAAAATCATCGTAACAAGAAAATAAAGTTTCTACGATCTGATCGTGGAGGAGAATATTTGAGTTACGAGTTTGGTGTACATTTGAAACAATGCGTAATAGTTTCGCAGCTCACGCCACCTGGAACACCACAGCGTAATGGTGTGTCCGAACGTCGTAATCGTACTTTACTAGATATGGTGCGATCTATGATGTCTCTTACTGATTTACCGCTATCGTTTTAGGGATACGCTCTAGAGACGGCCACATTCACGTTAAATAGGGCACCATCAAAATCCGTTGAGACGACGCCTTATGAACTTTGGTTTGGCAAGAAACCAAAGTTGTCGTTTCTGAAAGTTTGGGGCTGCGATGCTTATGTGAAAAAGCTTCAACCTGATAAGCTCGAACCCAAATCGGAGAAATGTGTCTTCATAGGATATCCAAAGGAAACTATTGGATACACCTTCTATCACAGATCCGAAGGCAGGACTTTTGTTGCTAAATTCGGAAACTTTCTGGAGAAGGAGTTTCTCTCGAAAGAAGTGAGTGGGAGGAAAGTAGAACTTGACGAGGTAACTGTAACTACTCCCTTATTGGAAAGTAGTGCATCACAGAAAACTATTTCAGTGACACCTACACCAATTAGAGAGGAAGCTACTGATGATGATCATGAAACTTTAGATCAAGATACTACTGAACCTCGTAGATCAACCAGAGTGAGATCCGCACCAGAGTGGTACGGTAATCCTGTTCTGGAAGTCATGCTACTAGATCATGATGAACCTACGAACTATGAAGAAGCGTTGGTGAGCCCAGATTCCGCAAAATGGCTTGAAGCCATGAAATCTGAGATGGGATCCATGTATGAGAACAAAGTATGGACTTTGGTTGACTTGCCCGATGATCGGCAAGCAATTGAGAATAAATGGATCTTCAAGAAGAAGACTGACGCTGACGGTAATATTACTGTCTACAAAGCTCGACTTGTCGCGAAAGGTTTTCGGCAAGTTCAAGGGATTGACTACGATGAGACCTCACCCGTAGCGATGCTTAAGTCTGTCCGAATCATGTTAGCAATTGCCGCATTTTATGATTATGAAATTTGGCAGATGGATGTCAAAACTGCATTCCTGAATGGATTTCTGGAAGAAGAGTTGTATATGATGCAACCAGAAGGTTTTGTCGATCCAAAGGGAGATAACAAAGTGTGCAAGCTCGAGCGATCCATTTATGGACTGGTGCAAGCCTCTCGGAGTTGGAATAAACGCTTTGATAGTGTGATCAAAGCATTTGGTTTTATACAGACTTTTGGAGAAGCCTGTATTTACAAGAAAGTGAGTGGGAGCTCTGTAGCATTTCTGATATTATATGTGGATGACATATTACTGATTGGAAATGATATAGAATTTCTGGATAGCATAAAGGGATACTTGAATAAAAGTTTTTCAATGAAAGACCTCGGTGAAGCTGCTTACATATTAGGCATAAAGATCTATAGAGATAGATCAGGACGCTTAATTGGACTTTCACAAAGCACATACCTTGACAAGATTTTGAAAAAGTTCAAAATGGATCAAGAAAAGAAAGGGTTCTTGCCTGTATTACAAGGTGTGAAGTTGAGTCAGACTCAATTCCCGACCACTGCAGAAGATAGAGAGAAAATGAAAGATGTTCCCTATGCTTCAGCCATAGGCTCTATCATGTATGCAATGCTGTGTACCAGACCTGATGTGTGCCTTGCCATAAGTTTAGCAGGGAGGTACCAAAGTAATCCAGGAGTGGATCACTGGACAGCGGTCAAGAACATCCTGAAATACCTGAAAAGGACTAAGGATATGTATCTCATATATGGAGGTGACAAAGAGTTCATCGTAAAAGGTTACGTTGATGCAAGCTTTGACACTGATCCGGACGATTCTAAATCGCAAACCGGATACGTGTTTACATTAAACGGTGGAGCTGTCAGTTGGTGCAGTTCTAAACAAAGCGTCGTAGCGGGATCTACATGTGAAGCGGAGTACATAGCTGCTTTGGAAGCAGCAAATGAAGGAGTCTGGATGAAGGAGTTCATATCCGATCTAGGTGTCATACCTAGTGCATCGGGTCCAATGAAAATCTTTTGTGACAATACTGGTGCAATTGCCTTGGCAAAGGAATCCAGATTTCACAAGAGAACCAAGCACATCAAGAGACGCTTCAATTCCATCCAGGATCTAGTCTAGGTGGGAGACATAGAGATTTGCAAGATACATACGGATCTGAATGTGGCAGACCCGTTGACTAAGCCTCTTCCATGAGCAAAACATGATCAGCACCAAGACTCCATGGGTGTTAGAATCATTACTGTGTAATCTAGATTATTGACTCTAGTGCAAGTGGGAGACTGAAGGAAATATGCCCTAGAGGCAATAATAAAGTTATTATTTATTTCCTTATATCATGATAAATGTTTATTATTCATGCTAGAATTGTATTAACCGGAAACATAATACATGTGTGAATAGATAGACAAACAGAGTGTCACTAGTATGCCTCTACTTGACTAGCTCGTTAATCAAAGATGGTTATGTTTCCTAACCATGAACAAAGAGTTGTTATTTGATTAACGAGGTCACATCATTAGTTGAATGATCTGATTGACATGACCCATTCCATTAGCTTAGCATCCGATCGTTTAGTATGTTGCTATTGCTTTCTTCATGACTTATACATGTTCCTATGACTATGAGATTATGCAACTCCCGTTTGCCGGAGGAACACTTTGGGTGCTACCAAACGTCACAACGTAACTGGGTGATTATAAAGTAGCATTACAGGTGTCTCCAAAGGTACATGTTGGGTTGGCGTATTTCGAGATTAGGATTTGTCACTCCGATTGTCGGAGAGGTATCTCTAGGCCCTCTCGGTAATGCACATCACATAAGCCTTGCAAGCATTACAACTAATATGTTAGTTGTGAGATGATGTATTATGGAACGAGTAAAGAGACTTGCCGGTAACGAGATTGAACTAGGTATTGGATACCGACGATCGAATCTCGGGCAAGTAACATACCGATGACAAAAGGAACAACGTATGTTGTTATGCGGTCTGACCGATAAAGATCTTTGTAGAATATGTAGGAGCCAATATGGGCATCCAGGTCCCGCTATAGGTTATTGACCGGAGACGTGTCTCGGTCATGTCTACATTGTTCTCGAACCGTAGGGTCCGCACGCTTAAAGTTACGATGACAGTTATTATGAGTTTATGCATTTTGATGTACAGAAGTTAGTTTGGAGTCCCGGATGTGATCACGGACATGACGAGGAGTCTCGGAATGTTCGAGACATAAAGATTGATATATTGGATGAGTATATTCGGACACCGGAAGGGTTCCGGAGAAGTTTCGGATAAAACCGGAGTGCCGAAGGGGTTACCGGAAACCCCCGGGGGGTTAATGGGCCTTATGGGCCTAATGTGGAGAAGAGGATGGGGCTGCCAGGGCAGGCCGCGCGCCCCCTCTCCCCCTAGTCCGAATTGGACAAGGAGGGAGGGGCGGCGCCCCCCCTTTCCTATTCTCCCTCCACCTCTCCTAGTTGGACAAGGAACAGGGAGGGGAGTCCTACTCCCGGTAGGAGTAGGACTCCTCCTGCGCCCTCCTCTAGGCCGGCACACCACCCCTCCTTGGATCCTTTATATACGGAGGCAGGGGCACCCTAGAACACACAAGTTGATCCTCGTGATCGTTCCTTAGCCGTGTGCGGTGCCCCCTGCCACCATATTCCACCTCGGTCATATCGTTGTAGTGCTTAGGCGAAGCCCTGCGTCGGTGGAACATCATCATCGTCACCACGCCGTTGTGCTGACGGAACTCATCCCCGAAGCTTTGCTGGATCGGATCCCGGGGAGCGTCATCGAGCTGTACGTGTGCTAAGAACTCGGAGGTGCCGGAGTAACGGTGCTTGGATCGGTCGGATCGGGAAGAAGACGTACGACTACTTCCTCTACATTGTGTCAATGCTTCCGTTGCGAACTACAAGGGTACGTAGATCATACTCTCCCCTGTCGTTGCTATGCATCACCATGATCTTGCGTATGCGTAGGAATTTTTTTGAAATTACTGCGTTCCCCAACAAGTAGACAAAGGCATATCATTGAAATCAACAGGAGCACCTTTAGTAGTAAGCATTTTCATAAGAGCATCAACTTTTTCACTCAAAGAAGAAATTTCTTCAACCGAATTA
Source organism: Triticum urartu (assembly GCF_003073215.2). Taxonomy (NCBI): domain Eukaryota; kingdom Viridiplantae; phylum Streptophyta; class Magnoliopsida; order Poales; family Poaceae; genus Triticum; species Triticum urartu. The sequence continues at coordinate 217,801,689 of NC_053025.1, read as the reverse complement.
ATTTTTTTACTAGTAGGAGCTCTTTCGGTATGCCATTGTGAATAATTTGCCATAATATTATCAAGCAATTTAGTGGCTTCGTGCAAAGTAATTTCCATAAAAGTACCATCTGTGGCGGAATCTAAAAGATTACGAAAACAAAATTCAACCCCGCATAAAAAATTTGTATGATCATCCAAAGATTTAACCCATGAGTTGGGCAATTCCTTAGCATCATTTTCATCCTTTCCCAAGGTTGTGCAACATGCTCATGTTCAATTTGCTTGAAATTCATGATTTGGGTTCTAAGGGAAATAATTTTTGCGGGCAGAAAATACTTAAGTGATAAAAGCACCTTTGCACTTATTCCAAGAATTGATACTATTGCGAGGCAAAGAAGAGAACCAAATTTTTGCAGAATCACGCAAAGAAAATAGAAATAATTTCATCTTCACAACATCATTGTCCACATCTTTTTTCTTTTGCATATAGCCTAATTCCATGAAGGTATTAAGATGGGACGCAACATCATCATTAGGAGTACCGGAAAGTTGATCTTTCATAACAAGATTAAGCAAAGCAGAATTAATATCACAAGACACCGCAGTAGTGGCGGGAGGAGCAAGCGGAGTGCCAATAAAATCATTGTTGTTGGTATTTGAGAAATCACACAATTTGGTGTTCTCTTGAGTCATGATGACTAGGAAACAAGATTGCACTCAAAACCGGATCCGGCAAGAAAACGGCGAACGGAAAGAGGGGCAAATAAAACGGAATTTTTTTGTCAAAGGGGGAGAGGAAAATGAGAAGCAAATGGTAAATAATGTAGATTGCAAGAAGATGATATTTGTGATTAGGAACCTGGTATATGTTGAAGATCATCCCTGGCAATGGCGCCAGAAATTCCTTTTGATGGCGGCTTGAAGCTACGTTGGTATTTCCCCAAAGAGGAAGGGATGATGCAGCACAACGGCGGTAGGTATATCCCTCAGTGATGAAACCAAGGTTATCGAACCAGTAGGAGAACCAAGCAACACAACGTAAACAGCCCCTGCGCACAAATAACAAATACTCGCAACCCGACGTGTAAAAGGGGTTGGCAATCCCTTTCGGGTAGCGGCGCCCCAAGATAGGCAAGCGGAAGTGAGATAAATTGTAGTAGATTGATAGATCGAACGCCAAATAAAATAAATAAGAATAAAATGCTGCAAGGTATTTTTGTAATTTTTTGTTTAATAGATCTAAAAATAAAAGCAAAGGAAAAGTAGATTGCAAAGGCAAATAATATGAGAAAGAGACCCTGGGCCGTAGGTTTCACTAGTGGCTTCTCTCGAGAATAATAGCAAATGGTGGTTAAACAAATTACTGTTGGGCAATTGATAGAACTTCAAATAATCATGATGATATCCAGGCAATGATCATTTCATAGGCATCACGTCCAAGATTAGTAGACCGACTCCTACCTGCATCTACTACTATTACTCCACACATCGACCGCTATCCCGCATACATCTAGTGTATTAAGTTCATGGAGAAATGGAGTAATGCAATAAGAACGATGACATGATGTAGACAAGATATATCTATGTAGAGATAGACCCCATCGTTTTATCCTTAGTAGTAACGATACATACGTGTTGGTTCCCCTTCTGTCACTGGGATCAAGCACCACAAGATCGAACCCACTACAAAGCACCTCTTCCCATTGCAAGATAAAAAGATCAAGTTGGCCAAACAAAACCCAATCATGCATATAAGAGATCAAAGAAACTCAAATAACTTTCATGGATATAAAAAGATAGATTTGATCATAAACTCAAAGTTGATCCAATCACAACAAACACGCTGCAAAAAAGAGCTACATCATATGGATCTCCAAGAGACCATTGTATTGAGAATCAAACGAGAGAGAGAGGAAGCCATCTAGATACTAACTACGGACCCCTCTGTGATGGTGTCTAGATTGGATCTAGTGGTTCTGGACTCTACGACGGCTGGAATTATTTTCGTCGACTCCCCTAGGGTTTCTGAAATATCAGGGTATTTATAGAGCAAAGAGGCAATCTGGGGGCACCCGAGGTGGGCACAACCCACCAGGGCGCGCCTGGGACTTCTGGCGCACCCTGGTGGGTTGTGCTCCCCTCAGAGCACCCCCCAGACGTTGCCTTGGCCCATTGGGTGTCTTCTGGTCCATAAAAAATCCCTGTAAAGTTTCATTGCATTTGGACTCCGTTTGGTATTGATTTCCTGTGATGTAAAAACATGCAGAAAATAGCAACTGGCACTTGGCACTATGTCAATAGGTTAGTACCCAAAAATTGTATAAAATGACTATAAAATGGTTATAAAACATCCAAGATTGATAATATAACAGCATGCAACAATCAAAAATTATAGATACGTTGGACACATATTAGTTATACGTGCAAAACCTGTTATCTACCTACTTGTTTCTCTTTCAGGGTGACATCACTAATGCTAGGAAGAAATGCCACAATGATAGTGGGATAAACCCATCATTTGTCTCTCAAACATATATTCCAGAGAAGAAGGCAACACATCTTGAGGGTAGCGATACAACCCCAAAGTCATGTCTTGATGTAGTGTCGAACTTACTCAGTGACACAAGCTCAATGATGTCTCTGCCTGAATCTGTTTGACTTCTTTAGTCTGAAATTCAAGCAGAAAGACATTCTTGCGCTCAAATCCGAGTGGAACTCCAATCTCTATGCAAGATTAACCATAAGTATAGGACGTCTATTGATGCTATGCAGCTTGAGTTGGTGGATATAAGCGTCAAACCAACATAGTCTCATTAGGTTGCTAAGTTGCTTGCGCTGCAGCTCCTGGGCAGGGCTAACCTTTCTTGAACTATGTTGAAGTGTTGTTGATTATGTCTATTGTATTGTCAGCATGTTTACTTCCACTCATGGCGACCTGCCCAGTGTATGGAATCTACTGTCTGGTTGCCCTTTATTATCACTGGCGGCGAACTTTGATGCCCAGGGGGTGTGTTGAAGGAAATATGCCCTAGAGGAAATAATAAATTTTTTATTTATATTTCCTTATATCATGATAAATGTTTATTATTCATGCTATAATTGTATTAACCAGAAACTTAGTACATGTGTGAATACATAGACAAACTGAGTGTCACTACTATGCCTCTACTTGACTAGCTCATTAATCAAAGATGGTTAAGTTTCCAAGCCATAGACATGAGTTGTCATTTGATTAATGGGATCACATCATTAGAGAATGATGTGATTGACTTGACCCATACATTAGCTTAGCATGATGATCGTTTAGTTTGTTGCTATTGATTTCTTCATAACTTATACATGTTCCTATGACTATGAGATTATGCAACTCCCGAATACCGAAGGAACACTTAGTGTGCTATCAAACATCACAACGTAACTGGGTGACTACAAAGATGCTCTACAACTGTCTTCGATGGTGTTTGTTGAGTTGTCATAGATCGAGATTAGCATTTGTCACTCCGATTGTCAGAGAGGTATCTCTGGGCCCTCTTGGTAAAGCACATAACTATAACCCTTGCAAGCAATGTGACTAATGAGCTGGTCACAGGATGATGCATTACGGAATGAGTAAAGAGACTTGCCGGTAACGAAATTTAACTAGGTATTGAGATACCGACGATCGAATCTCAGGCAAGTAACATACCGATGACAAAGGGAACAACGTATGTTGTTATGCGGTTTGACCGATAAAGATCTTCGTAGAATATGTAGGAACCAATATGAGCATCCAGGTTCTGCTATTGGTTATTGACCGGAAATTAGTCTCGGTCATGTCTGCATAGTTCTCGAAACCGTAGGGTCCGCACGCTTAATGTTTGGTGACAATCAGTATTATGATTTTATGTGTTTTTATGTACCGAAGGTAGTTCGGAGTCCCGGATATGATCACGGACATGATGAGGAGTCTCGAAATGGTCGAGACATAAAGATCGATATATTGGAAGGCTATGTTTGGACATGGGAAGAGTTCTGGATGAGTTCGGGCATTTACCGAAGTATCAGGGGGTTAGCAGAACCCCCCGGGGAGTCAATGGGCCTTATTGGGCCTTAGTGGCAGAGAGGAGGAGGAGGCCAAGGTGGAGGGCGCCCCCCAAGCCCAATCCGAATTGGGTGGGGGGCCATCCCCCCTTTCCTTTCCTCTCTCTCCCAATTCCTTTCTCTCCTACTCCAACTAGGGAAGGGGGAATCCTACTCCCCTACTCCCACTGGGAGTAGGACTCCCCCCTTGGGCGCGCCATGAGAGGGTCGGCCCTCCCCCTCCTCCACTCCTTTACATACGGGGGAGGGCGCACCCATAGACACACAAGTTGATTGTTTAGCCGTGTGCGGTGCCCCCCTCCACAGATTTCCACCTCGGTCATATCATTGTAGAGCTTAGGTGAAACCCTGCGTCGGTAACTTCATCATCACCGTCATCACGCCGTCGTGCTGACGGAACTCTCCCTCGACCTCAGCTGGATCTAGAGTTCGTGGGACGTCACTGAGCTAAACGTGTGAAGATCGCGGAGGTGTCGTACCTTCGGTGCTAGGAACGGTCAGATCGTGAAGACGTACGACTACATCAACCGCGTTGTCATAAAGCTTCCGCTTATGGTCTACGAGGGTACGTGGACTACACTCTCCCCTCTCATTGCTATGCATCACCTAGATGGATCTTGCGTGTGCATAGGAATTTTTTTGAAATTACTGCGTTACCAGCAGTGGCATCAGAGCTAGCTCTATGCATAGATGTTATATGCACGAGTAGAACACACATGACTTGTGGGCATGAGTATATACATATTTCTTGTTGTCACTAGTTGATTCTTGATTCAGCGGTATTGTTGGATGAAGCGGCTCAGACCGATATTACACGTACGCTTACACGAGACTGGTTCTACCGACGTGCTTCGCACACAGGTGGCTAGTGGGTGTCTGTTTCTCCAACTTTAGTTGAATCGATTTCAATGAACAGGGTTCTTTCTGAAGATCAAAAAGCAATCACTATACTACATTGTGGTTTTGATGCGTAGGTAAGAATGGTTCTTGCTAGAAGCCCATAGCAGCCACGTAAAACTTGCAACAACAAAGTAGAGGACGTCTAACTTGTTTTTGCAGGGCATGTTGTGATGTGATATGGTCAAGACGTGATTATATATATTGTTGTATGAGATGATCATGTTTTGTAACACAGTTCTCGGCAACTGGCAGGATCCATATGGTCGTCGCTTTATTGTATGAAATGCAATCGCCATGTAATTGCTTTACTTTATCACTAAGCAGTAGCGATAGTCATAGAAGCAATAGTTGGCGAGATGACAATGATGCTTCGATGGAGATCAAGGTGTCAAGCAGGTGATGATGGTGATCATGACGGTGCCTTGAAGATGGATATCAAAAGGCAGAAGATGATGATGGCCATATCATATCACTTATTTGATTGCATGTGATGTTTATCCTTTATGCAACTTATTTTGCTTAGTACGGCGGTAGCATTATAAGATGATCTCTCACTAAATTTCAAGATATAAGTGTTCTCCCTAAATATGCACCGTTGCTACAGTTCGTCATGCCGAGACACCACGTGATGATCGGGTGTGATAAGCTCTACGTTCATGTAACATCCCAAATTTTCAATTTGGAATGTTATACATAGATCATTCTTGCATATCATATTTTATTGCATTTCGTCTCGCGATCCTCGAAATCCTAAGCAACTCAAGGACCCTCGGAGAGAGTTGGGGATTTCCCCGGTTTTCAAATTTGATTTTTATCAAATATTGAAACGAGGATTTTCGGTTTTAATTATTTTTCCCTCTGAAAATATTTCATATTAAAGTATATGAGAGGAGATAATATGACTTCTCCAAAATAATTGAAATATTGGAGGAAAATATTAAAATCAAATATTTTTTTATTTGGATTTTATTACAATTTTGTTTGCATTAGAAAAATTGCACGTTTTCAAAATTGCATTTTAGGGCGAAGAAAATGTTCATCTCGTTCAAAATATTTTATTTAGACGGCGAAAATTTGTTTTGGCATTTTTAGATTTTTATTTTATTTTTCTAGGATTTTTTTATGTTCGGCAGAATTGTTTTAAAAAAAAGTCTTCGGGCGCCGACTGGGCTGAAACCCAGCCGGGCCGGCCCATCTTCCCCGCCGCCTCATCCCACGCCAGGGCAGCGTCGCCGCCGACTTGGACAGTGTCGGGGGTTGGGTGCGACATATGCCAATGGATGGGTTATCATGGTGGGGGCAAGTAGAACGTCGCCGGTGCTTGGAAACGGGATGAGGCGTAGACACGAACGCCGGCGTACTTTACCCAGGTTCGGGGCTCTCCTAGGAGATAACACCCCTAGTCCTGCTCTGCGGGGTCTCCGCATGATCACTAAGGCAAAGTGAGTACAAAGGTGCTCCTCGAGCTGTATCTGCGGAGAGGGCAAGGCAAGCTCCCTCCTTTCTCTAAGGTCTGGTCTAGATCTAGTGAATCCGAACCCTTTGTATGGGTGCCCTGGGGGTTTATATAGGGCTACCCCCCAGGGGTACAATGGTAAACTGACTGGTCGTAGGGCCCAGCCGTCAGTCTCTTCGCCTCCCGGCCCTTCCGCCGACTGCTGGGGCCCGCCGACTAGTGGGCCCCACCGACTGGTCTGGTACGGAGCCGACAGGCCGCCCCCGCCGCTTGCGGGTCCTGCCGGCTGCTGATTACGGTAGCCGTACCTCTAATGACGCAGGCTTGGTCATGGGGTCGTGGCTACAGCCCCGTCGTCTGGTGGGCGATCACTGTAATCACTCCATGTCTCGTCTTGTTAATGGCGCGGGGAACCCGTAGGAGGGGCAGGCCGACTCCCGGAGGCCGGCTCCCTACAGGTCCGTCTTGTGGCGCTCTAGCCGTCTTCCGGACTCTCACTGACCGGTAGGGCCCGTCTTCCGTGGATCGTACTGTCAGACATCATGGGTACAGGACTCGCCCACTGTTGCTGGCGTCAGGGATGGCATGGCACAGTGCTGTGCCGGACGGAGATCTCCACTGGTACAACGCACTGTGCCCTGGCCAGCCCCCGGAAAACAGGGAGGGAGTGGGCTTCACTGTCGCCACTCCCTGTCCCATCCCCCCTGATGAGGGCATGGGTTTCGCTGATGTCGTGGGCCGACTTCCCGCGGTCGGTGACTCCGGAAGCCGCCAGTCGGAGTCGGCCGGTCTCGATCTCATCCGTAGGACTCGGACGCTCGTGGACGGCCGGCTGTCCCTCCAGCCGCCCTCCTGAAGTCGTCTCTCCGTCCGCTGTCTTGAGGGGCGCAGTATGCCCCGATGTCTTAAAAGGCTATGGGCCTCGGGTTAGCCTACCCGTAGCCCATTACTCCGACAGACGGAGTCTGAGCCGGACTCCGCCTCCCCGCCGTCTTGCACCCTCCCCAAGCCACCTCCCCCTCCCCTCTTTAAATACCCAAGCCCCCCTGCCCCCACCACCCACCCCGTCGCCCGCAGCCCCGCCACCGCCTCGCTCCTCCGCCTCGCCTCGCCGCCACCTCGCCGCCTCGCCCCACCGCCGCTCCCGCGTCTCGCCGGAACCGACGAGGTAGCCGTTCCTCGCCGGTTTTTTCTTTAAAAAAAGAAATCATTTCGTTTTTTTAAACCTAGTTCGTTTTTTTAGATCGGTTTGCTAGTTTTTCCCGGTTCTTCTCTTTAGTGGACGTTCGTCCGTACGTTGGTTTTAACGAACGGTTTTCGCTCATTAGTGACAAACAACGAACGCTCGTTCGTTAGCCTGTTCGTCAGCTTTATTTTATCGGATTTTTCCGCGATTATTTCTGATCGCAATTTCTGATCCGATTTCCGTTTCAGTTTATCTTTTCACTCGTTTATCGGAATCAGGCGATTCAAGTGCCTAGATCTTCGTCTCGAGACCCTCTTTATGTTTAATCAACTTAAACAAGATTTTGCTACTGTAAAATTTGACTTTATTCCAGATTAGTAAACGGATCTTGTTTCTTTCACCGTTTGAGTTTCGTTGCTCCGTTTGATTGGATTCTTTTTGCAACCGGAGTTCATAAGTTGAACTTTCTGGTAGATCTTCTTATTTGAGATTTACCCGTGCTTCTTTGCTTGATTGCTTATGTATGCTATTATTTGTTTGCGATAGAATTCCCGGAGAGCGAAGCATGTTATTTGGAGTCCCTAGGTTTCACGGATCATCAGCAAGGCAAGTAACACTTTGATCATACCCCTTTATCACCCAGTTTTTATGCATTAGTTCCAATCCTCAAACATTGCATGATTAGGAAGCCATTAACATGTGGGTTGGGAAGTAGTTGATGAGGTAGAACCTATTGCCCTGCTATATTCAAACCTTGGGAGTTACTTATACGAATTGCTTGTATTGCTATGCTATGATCGTAGACGTGGTTTGGGTGAGTGAAATCCATGATAGATGTGAGATTGTTAATTAATGGTTTAACTTAAGGTTGCAACTTGAATGCACATCTGGGTGGATTGAGGCAGCTGGAGAACCCTGTGTTGCCCGTATTTTTGGAAATCCCCTGGTTCCGTGTGATTTTCCTATGGACCGGCACCCAGGCTCAAAGGGAACTGAGATGATTCATCCTAGAAACATCCGTGTGCAGCCACAAGCTATTATGGACTCTAGCATAGTTGAGTAAGTTACGTGAAGCTCTTGAAGAGGTGGATTAGCAGGTAGTGGGTTATAGGTTTGGTATCGTCTGCCCGGAGTAGAGAGTTAATGTTCCTGAAAGACTGTGTCTCGGTCATCCATTTCTCAAACACCATGTAGTGCGAGAAATCCAACGGAGGCGATCGAGTCTTGTGGGGAAAAGTGTGCAAACCTCTGCAGAGTGTACAAACTAATCATGGTTAGCCGTGTCCCCAGTTATGGACATCTTGAGTATCTAGTACTTGGAGTATCTTAAGTATCTCATCACTTTTTAACTTAATATTGTTGGGTTGATTATTACTTTAATTGGGATTGAGTTGGAGGAACCTTCTCAATGATGTTTCAACTACCATGATAGTTAAATTAAAATATATTCCTTTGTTGTAGGGAAAAATTGGCTTTTCGCAAAAACTATAACCATAGAGCTTTCCACCAGCCAATATGCATGTAGTGATATCATTATTCTATTCTTGCTTTACTGTGTTACTTTGCCAGCATATTCCATGTGCTGACCCGTTTTTGGGCTGCAACGTATTATGTTGCAGACTTTTCAGACGAGGAGTAAGGTTCATTAGGTCATTACCGTGTAGCTCAGCTATGCCGTTGGAGTTGATGGACTCACTTTATCTTCCAAGCCTTCCGCTGTTATCGTATTAGATGGCCTTAAGCCATATTTATTGTAATAAGTTCTCTTTGGAGACATTCGATGTAATAAGTGTGTGATTGCTACTCTGTTATAAATCCTCGAGTACTGTGTGTGTCCGCATTACCGATCCAGGGATGACATTGAAGCACAGAGACTTGACCGTTTGAGGTCGGGTCGCTACAAGATGGTATCAGAGCACACGTTGAGTGTAGGACACAACCATTAAGCTAAAGCCATAGATCACTATTCTCTTCTCATTTCTGACTCCTCTCCATTTTCCACTCTTTAGGATGGCGGATGCAAGGAACAAGTTTGCACAACCGGATGAAGACACACCTTTTGGACGACGCTTGAAGGAAGTCACTAGGTACCTGAACATAGGAATACCAAGCTTCACCGGGACTTACAACGCCACTTTACCAGAAGAGGAGCGATGGATGATTCAAGTTCAAGTTCCAGGAAGGACCTTCACGCCAGTCACTAAACCCATAGAGTTTTCCTTTAATGCACCAACCTGGAGTCTAGGATAGAGTATGGCAGCTCACATCACCATGGGACGCATTGGAGAAGTTTACCAAAAGGAGCTTTAGGATACTATCTATTAGATCTGTGGGCGCTGAGATGAGCAATGGGAGATGATCAGCACCAGGAAAAATAGATCAATTGCAGCTTTCATCCAGGAACTAAACCAGCACATTCGACGCCAGGAGAATCAAATGTGTGCAGGCATGATAGATCTAAAGAAGGCGAAGAAAAGGATCATCGAACTGGAAGAAGAACTTAAGTCTACATGCGATGGATACGAGGAGGAAATTGTGACACTATTGGAGAAGAATGACGACCTGATTAAGAAGATCGGAGTATTCATGGGAGACCCCGCACTAGTAGAAGAAGACAAAGAACCCAAGGAGATTCGTCAGGAGGACTAAATCATCATCGACGACACCGACTCCGACCTTAGCAATGATGACTTTGAAGACGAAGTTGGAGCAGATATCATGGAGTCTTTAACCGAGGAATATTTTTAGTAGAACACCACATCAGTAGTAGTATTCCACCATGTAAATAGTGTAGTTCGAGCACTTTCGCGATAGTTCTAGACCGATTGTATGCCCTTGCTTGATTGATTGAGTGAAATGATTGTGTTTGTTTCATGTGCGTATGGGTAGTGCTTTCTCATTAGACCTCATTCTATTCTAATCTCTCCCCTCTAAACCCATCAGATGCCTCTGAGACGTGACCCCGGATTCGCTTTACCACCCGAGCTCACTCAGTTGATCCAGCAGCAGAATACCCTGATGCAGTTATTAGTCCAGAACCAAGGCAACAACAACAACAACAATCCACCACCACCACCAGTTGACAACTTAGCCTATTTTTTGAGGTTACAACTGCCGGTGTTTTCCAGTAGCACCGAGCCTATAGCAGCAGATGATTGGCTCCGTGGGATTGGAAGGGAGTTAACCATTGCAGGATGTACCGATGCCGAGAAGGTGCATTTTGCCGCACATCAGTTGGATGGACCAGTAGCCTCATGGTGGGAGAATTACACTGTCACCTACCCTATAGCCACGGTGACATGGGACCAGTTTCAGCAAGCCTTCCATACAGCCCATGTCTCAACTGGAGCTATGAGTATGAAGAAGCGTGAGTTTCGCAACTTACGCCAGGGGAACCGTACTGTGGCTCAGTATGCGGATGAGTTTAGCAAGTTATCTCTCTATGCCCCTGATGATGTGGCCACAGATGCCGCAAAGCAGGAGATGAGCATGCAGTTGATGGTGGCAACATTCAACAACTACCAGGAGTTGGTAGATAAGGCTCTTATGATTGAAAGGAAGCAACAGCAGATTGAGAACCGTAAGAGGAAGTATGGACAAGGGAGGTATACCTCAGGAGCTCAGCAGAAGCCTCGCCTAACCCCGAACTCGGGAGGACTTGTTCATAACCATGGAGGCCACACCCATAATGGAGGAAGTAACCATAATCATACTGGCCCAAGGAATGGGAATGGGAATGGAGCAAGAAACAATCAGAACCTCCCCAATCCATCCACACCCACCAAGAGAGACCTAAGTCGTGTTACTTGTTTCAAGTGTGGGAAGACTGGACACTATGCCACGGAGTGCCCTGAAGGGAAGAATGGAAACGGAAATGGGAGCGCTGGGAAGAAGCCTAATCCATTAAACAAAGAACAAGTGAACCACGTTAACGTGGAGGAGGTTGAAGAGCAGCCAGTCGCGGTTATAGGTAAGTTTTTGGTTAAGTCATTTACCGCTCTTGTTCTTTTTGATACTGGTGCATCGCATTCATACATATCAAGGGAATTTGTGGATAAGTTTAAACTACCGACCCAAACCCTTAGGACCCCTCTGTTAGTAAGTTCACCTGGAGCAGAGTATATGGCTAGTCGATGGTGCGACCTGATACCCTTAACCATTGGCAGCCATGTTTTTCCGTCCGACCTAATTATCTTGGAGTCACAAGGATTGGATGTGCTATTAGGAATGGACTGGATGCCAAAGTACGGAGGAATCATTGATTGTGTTAGTAGATCAATTTGCCTCACCACCCCTGAGGGAAAAGGATCAAGTATGTATCTAGGCATGCGCCAAGAAGTAGCCAAGTAAATACCCTCACGGGAGTTGTTCAGGAGGAAGTGCCTGTAGTAAAGGATTACCCGGATGTTTTCCCAAAGGAGTTACCAGGCATGCCACCGGATCGAGATATCAAGTTTTTGATAGAGGTATTTCCAGGCACAGGGCCAATATCCAAGAGACCTTATCAGATGCCCGCGAATGATCTAGAGGAGATTAAGAAATAGATCAAGGAGTTATTGGAGAAAGGTTACATTCGACGGAGTTCATCACCATGGGGAGCCCCAGTGCTTTTGGTTGAGAAGAAGGATAAGTCCCTAAGAATGGCTGTTGATTATCGGGCCTTGAACGAAGTGACGATTAAGAACAAGTACCCATTGCCGATGATCAATGATCTGTTTGATTAGATGCAAGGAGCTAAGGTGTTTTCGAAGATCGATCTGCAATCGGGATACCATTAGTTGAAGATACGAGAGAAGGATATACCAAAGACAGCATTCACCACACGATACGGGTTATACGAATATACGGTCATGTCGTTTGGGCTGACTAACGTCACTGCCTATTTCATGAGCATGATGAACAAGGTGTTCATGGAATATTTGGATAAGTTTGTTGTGGTGTTCATTGATGATATAATGGTATATTCGAAGAATGAAGAGAAGCACAAGGAGCATTTGCGTTTAGTTCTCGAGAAACTCAGGGAACATCAGTTGTATGCCAAGTTCAGCAAATGCGAGTTTTGGTTGAAGGAAGTCGGATTCCTTGGACATGTTATATCAGGAGATGGTATAGAAGTAGACCCCACCAAGGTTCAGTCAGTCACTAAATGGTTGGCACCCACTTCAGTTAGCGAGATCCGTAGTTTTCTTGGACTCGCAGGATACTATCGGAGATTCATTGAGAATTTTTCCAAGATCGCGAAGCCAATGACAGAATTATTGAAGAAGGATACCAAGTTTAAATGGATGGAAGATTGTGAGGCAAGTTTCCAGGAGCTGAAGAAACGTTTGACTACAGCCCCAGTGCTGACGCTGCCAGATATACGTAAGGATTTCCAAGTGTATTGTGACGCCTCTCGCCTGGGACTTGGAAGTGTGCTTATGCAGGACGGAAGAGTTATTTCGTATGCCTCACAACAACTAAAACCACACGAGTTGAATTATGGCATGCATGATTTGGAGCTAGCAGCCGTAGTGCATGCCTTGAAGACTTGGAGACATTACCTTATTGGAAACCATTGTGATGTGTACACGGATCATAAGAATTTGAAATACATTTTCACACAGAAGGAACTGAACCTTAGGCAGAGGAGATGGTTGGAGCTCATAAAGGATTATGACATGAAGCTTCACTATCATCCAGGAAAGGCCAATGTCATAGCAGATGCTTTGAGCCGGAAGAGTTATGCTAATACCCTAGAGAGCACGGGATTGCCGAAGGAGTTAGCAGAGGATCTCCGAGAACTTCAATTGGAGATTGTTCCTAGAGGTTTTGTTGCAACAATGGAGGTTCAGTCTACATTGTTGGGAAAGATTCGAGAAGCTCAGAAGGATGACAAAGAGATTGCGGAGATAAAAGAGAGAATGAGCGAAGGAAAGGCCAAAGGTTTTCGTGAGCATGAGCACGACACCTTATGGTTTGAGGACCGTGTTTATGTGCCCAATAACATAGAGAATAGGAAATTAATACTTCATGAGGCTCATGACTCACCATACTTGATACACCCCGGAAACACCAAGATGTATTTGGATTTGAAGGAACGTTTCTGGTGGACAGTGATGAAGAAGGATATCGCCGAGTATGTAGCCGTTTGTGATGTATGTCAGAGAGTGAAGGCAGAGCATCAAAAGCCAGCAGGATTGCTACAGCCTATGCCGATACCCGAATGGAAGTGGGATAAACTTGGCATGGATTTTATCACTGGATTACCAAGGACCAAATCAGGTTATGATTCTATATGGGTAGTAGTTGACCGCTTGACCAAAGTGGCACACTTTATCCCAGTGAAAACAACTTATACCAGTGCAAAGTTGGCCAAGATATATATGACCAGGATCGTATGTCTGGATGGAGTTCCGAGGACCATCGTATCAAATACAGGAACACAGTTTACCTCAAAGTTTTGGCATCAGCTGCACCAGACTTTGGGAACGATATTGGAGTTCAGTACAACATTTCACCCGCAGACAGATGGATAGACCGAGAGAGTCAACCAGATTCTGTAGGAGATGTTGAGGGCCTGTGCGCTAGATTATGGATCTAGTTGGGATGACAATCTTCCTTACGCAGAGTTCTCATACAACAATAGTTACCAAGCCAGTCTGAAGATGGCACCATTCGAAGCCTTGTATGGACGAAGGTGCAGAACACCGTTGATATGGGATGAAGTTGGAGACCGATAGTTGTTTGGACCAGACTTGATCAAAGAGTCTGAGGAGAAGGTTAAACTGATTCGAGATAGACTGAAGATAGCTCAGTCCAGACAGAAGAGTTATGCAGATTCGAAACACAAGGAGGTAACCTATGAAATAGGAGACAGAGCATATCTGCGAGTATCACCTTTGCGAGGAGTGAAACGTTTTGGAGTTAAGGGAAAGTTAGCCCCAAGATTTGTAGGACCGTATTGTGTTTTGGAACCGATGGGAGAAGTTGCCTACAAGTTGGAGTTACCTGAAGGACTGTCAGGAGTTCACGATGTGTTTTACGTTTCCCAGTTGAAGAAGTGCCATGCTGAGATTTCGTAACCGGAGTTCGTAAGTTGAACTTTCTGGTAGATCTTCTTATTTGAGATTTACCCGTGCTTCTTTGCTTGATTGATTATGTATGCTAGTGTTTGTTTTCGATAGAATTCCCGGAGTGTGAAGTGTGTTATTTGGAGTCCCTAGGTTTCGTGGATCATTAGCAAGGCAAGTAACACTTTGATCATACCCCTTTATCACCTAGTTTTTATGCATTAGTTCCAATCCTCAAACATTGCACGACTAGGATGCCATTAACATGTGGGTTGGGAAGTAGTTGATGAGGTAGAACCTATTGCCCTGCTATATTCAAACCTTGGGAGTTACTTATACGAATTGCTTGTATTGCTATGCTATGCTCGTAGACGTGGTTTGGGTGAGTGAAATCCATGATAGATGTGAGATTGTTAATTAATGGTTTAACTTAAGGTTGCAACTTGAATGCACATCTGGGTGGATTGAGGCAGCTGGAGAACCCTGTGTTGCCCGTATTTTTGGAAATCCCCTGGTTCCGTGTGATTTTCCTATGGACCGGCACCCAGGCTCAAAGGGAACTGAGATGATTCATCCTAGAAACATCCGTGTGCAGCCACAAGCTATTATGGGCTCTAGCATAGTTGAGTAAGTTATGTGAAGCTCTTGAAGAGGTGGATCAGCAGGTAGTGGGTTGTAGGTTTGGTATGGTCTGCCCGGAGTAGAGAGTTAATGTTCCTGAAAGACTGTGTCTCGGTCATCCATTTCTCAAACACCATGTAGTGCGAGAAATCCAACGGAGGCGATCGAGTCTTGTGGGGAAAAGTGTGCAAACCTCTGTAGAGTGTACAAACTAATCATGGTTAGCCGTGTCCCCAGTTATGGACATCTTGAGTATCTAGTACTTGGAGTATCTTAAGTATCTCATCACTTTTTAACTTAATATTGTTGGGTTGATAATTACTTTAATTGGGATTGAGTTGGAGGAACCTTCTCAATGATGTTTCAACTACCATGCATGACAGTTAAATTAAAATCTATTCCTTTGTTGTAGGGAAAAATTGGCTTTTCGCAAAAACTATAACCATAGAGCTTTCCACCAGCCAAATATGCATGTAGTGATAGCATTATTCTGTTCTTGCTTTACTGTGTCACTTTGCCAGCATATTCCATGTGCTGACCCGTTTTCGGGCTGCAACATATTATGTTGCAGACTTTTCAGACGAGGAGTAAGGTTCGTTAGGTCGTTGCCGTGTAGCTCAGCTATGCCATTGGAGTTGATGGACCCACTTTATCTTCCAAGCCTTCCGCTGTTATCGTATTAGATGGCCTTAAGCCATATTTATTGTAATAAGTTCTCTTTGGAGACATTCAATGTAATAAGTGTGTGATTGCTACTCTGTTATAAATCCTCGAGTACTATGTGTGTCGGCATACCGATCCAGGGATGACACTGAAGCACAGAGACTTGACCGTTTGAGGTCGGGTCGCTACAGTTCACGTACAACAGGTGCAAGCCAGTTTTGCACAAGTAGAATACTCGGGTTAAACTTGACGAGCCTAGCATGTGCAGATATGGCCTCGGAACACTAAGACCGAAAGGTCGAGCATGAATCATATAGTAGATATGATCAACATAATGATGTTCACCATTGCAAACTACTCCATCTCACGTGATGATCAGACATGGTTTAGTTGATATGGATCACGTGATCACTTAGATGATTAGAGGGATGTCTATCTAAGTGGGAGTTCTTAAGTAATATGATAAATTGAACTTTAATTTATAATGAACTTAGTACCTGATAGTATTTTACATGTCTATGTTGTTGTAGATAGATGGCCCGTGTTGTTGTTCCGTTGAATTTTAATGCGTTCCTAGAGAAAGCTAAGTTGAAAGATGATGGTAGCAATTACATGGACTGGGTCCGTAACTTGAGAATTATCCTCATTGCTGCATACACTACAGGAATCAGCTATTTTGCCGTCTGCCACGGCGGACGGCAAAGGCATGAACGGCGGACGGCAAAGGCCTTTGCCGTCAGCCGCGGACGGCAAAAGGCTCCGGCAAAGTAGGCTACGGTAAACAGCTACTTTGCCGTCTGCTTCCTGGCGGCTGACGGCAAAGGCCCTTTGCCATCTGCGGCGGACGGTAAAGAGAGCGGACGGCAATAATTGTGCTGTCAGTCCGTTAAGTGGCTAACGGCAGGCCTTTGCCGGCCGCCGCTGACAGCAAAATTTCTAGTGTCTTTGCCGTCCGCCGTATGATGTCATCTACACGTCACTACATGGCAGGTTCTTTGCCGTCTACCACTGATGGCAAAGTGCAGGTTCTTTGCCGTCTGCCACTGATGTAAAAGTCTTTGCCGTCTGCCATTGTAGGCAAACTGACCAAATGGTTCAGCTCCCAGGAAGCACAGCTGGATGCCACGTGTCTTCTTTGCCGGCCGCGGCAGACGGCAAAGAGCCCGTTGCCGTCGGTGGCAGACGGCAAAGAGCCTGCATATTGGCTCTTTTATCTGTTTTTTATTAAATCCAACAATTTTCATCACAAATATATATGACATATATAGATATATTTCAAAAGGCCATTACAGAGCAAACATATAAGATATCCAACACATAACTTCATCATCCAACCATATATATTACATGCATAGTTCCATCATACATAACAAGTTCAACATAGAGGCATCCAACCATATATATTACAATAGTTTCATCCAACGATACATGCATAGTTCAACGATACAAAAGAAACAAAGAAAGGGATAAGGAGCACTCCATCTATGCAAGCTTTCGTCAAGTGAATGAAATCTGCAAAATGAAAAATAAGAAAGTTAGAACAAGAAGAGTAGAACAAGAAGAAGAGTAGAACAAGAAGAAGAGTAGAACAAGAAGAGTAGAACAAGAAGAAGACTAGAACAAGAAGAGTATGTCATTTATGAGCTAACTTACGTGAAATGGATCATATATGAGCTAACTAAGTTGAAATGGGTCGTTTATGAGCTAGCTAAGGTGAAATGGATCATATATGAGCTAACTTAGTTGAAACGGGTCGTTTATGAGCTAACTAAGGTCAAATGGATCGTTTTTGAGGTAACTAAGGTGAAATGGATCGTTTTAAAGCTAACGTAGATAAAACGGATCATTTAGGAGCTAATCTAGGTAAAATGGGTCATTTTTGAGCTAACTTGGATGAACTGGATCATTTATAAGCTAACCTAGGTAAAATGGGTCATTTTAGAGCTAACTTAGGTAAAATGGATCGTCTATGAGCTAACTAATTAAGCTAATTATGCAATTTTTGACATAAGTAAGCTAAGTACAGATCGTTTTAGAGCTAACTTAGGTAAAATGGATGGTTTTGGAGGTCAGTAAGCTTATTAAGTCATTTTGGAGGAGAAGAAGCTAAGTCTAGGTCATTATGGTAAGCATTGGAGGAAATAAAGCTAAGTCTAGGTCTTTATGCATGTGTTAAGCAAAACACTAGATAAACTTACCAAGATCCAGGAGGTGTAGGAGCGGGGTGGCTCGTGTCGGTAGCTGGAGAAGGATCGTGCGATGCTTGTCTGGAGTTACGCTGCACCAAAGATCATTTCCAATGTCTTGTTAACATGATGACACTCAAATGTTAAGACTAGCAAGTAATGTCCATTCAAATAAAACTCACCGTGGTCCCAGGAGCAATCACTGGCATCGGCGGAGCGGTCTGACCTGTCTTCTCGCACACAGACTGCACATTTGGTTTTGATGACTCAGTCATACTAGTTAGTCAAACACTACATGAATGTTTTGGCTAATCTGCAGAAGAAACTTAACACAAGGAGCTCGTACATGGCCCTTGCCTGCATGTCATTCCGTGCCCTCTCCTCCTCCATCATCTTTGTCGTCCTCTCCTCCAACTCCCGCTGCCTCTCCGCCGCCTCCGCCAGAAGTTTCTCCGTTCTATCTCTCTCACTCTGTATAGCAGCCTGCAACACCACTCACATGACCATTTGTAATCATTGATGGAAGCGCACACAATGTAATGGAGAAAGATAACTGAGTACGTATCACTAACCTTGATGGCGAGTTGCACTGGCCGTTCACGAGGCCTTATCTCAGGAGCGGAGCTCGACTGGCGCGCCTTGATCTCCGGGAGAGTGCTAGGACAACGGATAAGTCCATCTCCAATGGCTATGGAGCCATGGGACCTCCCGCCACCAGATATCATCACCAGCACTGGATCAATGGGACCCTGGCTCGGGTTAAAGTCCTCCCCTTTCCTCGCCTTCCCCTCATCTCTATATCTCACGAGCTTGTTGTGGGAGGAGATGTTGGTGAAGTTGTTTGCATCATCGAGGTCAGACTGAGAGAAAGCCTTGACTTTCTTGAAAGAGGCAGTGTGGGCCATGGCATACAGGTCGTACACCTCTGGCACCTTATCCGCCTTATTGTAGCGTGCCTGAAAGATAGAAACAATGAAAATTAGTAATTAAAGGGCTCAAGCTAGCATGATGAATGAATTGCATGAATCATGAAGCAAACCACATACCCAGTTGCGCCCGAACTGATATAAGTTGGCGCTGCCTTGATGGTGTGGCACACCTTCCATTTGGGCACGTTTGTCCTTGGCCTCGTTGTGGAGGGCTAGCCATTGTTTTGAGCACCACTCATCGACCAACACCTCCCAACAATCCATCCGATCCGTACACCATCTCGGAGGCGCCTAAGTTAGCAAATAGAAACTTGAGCGCTATGGCTAAGAATTACTAAATGAAGGAACTTAAGTAGAGAAGGCCTTAAGAATTACCTTCATGTACTGCTCCTTACTCAGGAACTTATCGCGGCACGCCGGCTTGGTCTTCTTGATACCACGCAAGGCGTAGTAGTCTCGAACAGCCTGCACCCGAGCCTCGTGCCGTAAGTTCTGGAGTAGGCGCTTGCAGACGTTCTCGATAACATGTGCCGCGTCCTCCTCGTATCCCTCCTCACACCTGTAGAATGTCTGCAATCAAATGAGACAATATTGATTAGTACAATTAATAACTAGCTAGTTGAAGATTTTTAAATGTGTAAAGGAGAAATTACCCAGAACTTTCTGATCACCATGTCTGCCCTCGTGTCGCACACGACACCGTCGATAATCTCATCCGGCGGGGCCGGGGCAGCCACGTAGTGCTCCCAGCTCAATCCAAGCTCTGGAAGCCGACCCTCACCAGGCAACGTGACAAACCCCGGGAAGTTTTGCCGGCAAAGAACTCCAAGGACGGAGCTGGGCCGGCGGGCACTATGATGGTGGTCCCAACCCCTGCAGCATGACAAGGCCAACGCATTAGTTATTTGAAGAAACGTGAATGCAGAAGGTACAAAAATATTAAATGCACTTACGTACCTCTCCCCATCAGGGAAAATCAACCACCTCTGCTCGCGGGTCACCGGCACGGACGGGAGCCGTGTAGCACCACGCTGGTAGACGTTGCCCCCCTCCTTCCCCTCCTCATCAGTCGGCTCCCCGCCATCATCAACATGGCCACTCGGCTCCCCGCCATGCTCAGGCTGACCCGACCAGGTACCCCATCCAGACGTGTGCTCCTCCAGGGTCTCGTGGGCCGAAGGCCCGTCGACCCGAGGCTCGTGGGCCGAAGACTCGTGGACCGGAGGCTCGTGGACCGAAGTCCGTGCAGCCTCCTCCTCAGACGAGTCCACCCTAGCAGTCACGTGCTCGGGTGAAACAGCTGGGGGTGGTGGCGAGGAAGGCCCCGTAAGAGTCACCCTACCTCCTCTCCCGCGACCACGTGCTCCACCTCCTCTCTTCTTCTTACCTCGTCCCCTGCTGGGCACCGCGGTCGATGAAGAAGGGCCCGGCGGTGTCGCCATACTGTCCAGCAACGCTCGGCGGAGAGGTGCGTGTGGAATGGAAGACCTCGCACCACGCGCCGACGAAGAAGGGGCCTCGGCGCGCTCCCGACCAGCGCCCACCATCTTTCAACACCTGCCATGACAAAGAATAAACGAAATTAGTACAACATAAAAAAAGTACTGACATGAATAATAATATGTATATCACTTAAGTGTATCATCATAAAGTACAACATAAAAAATTGAATACCTGACACTACTAATAATCTCGATCAGTATCATCAATAAATGCATAATCATCATCATCACTATAATCAATGATGGGCTCATAGGGTTCATTGGCATCAACATGTGCAAGGCCACCTTGACGTAATCGATCAAGCATTGTCAGGTCATCCGCAGCAGTAACCTCTTCTTGTTTCGGCTCTTCTTGTTCCTCCTCTGGGGTGATGTCGGATTCATTGTCGCTGTCTACTTCAATGTTTTGGGGTGAAGTATAGCGGTTCTTGAAACGCTTTTTGGAAAGACGTGTCTCTTGGAAGAATTCTCCTTCATATGTGTCTGGGTTAATGTGAGGTTCATAATCCTCTTCCTTTGGGGGAGAAAGTCTAGCACGTGGCGGCACTTCATAAACGACATCCCAACCTTTCAGATTTGGATTAGTTTGGCAGGCCCACGGTAGATAGAATACTTGGGTCGCCTGTTGATCCATAATATAGACATCAGGAACATCTAAATGAGTGCTTTGGTTGATTTCAACTAGCCCTATATGTTCATGAGTCCTTCTAGTCTCCTTCGGCTGAAACCAATAACATTTGAAGACTACGACATTCGGTGGGTTTTCACCATAGAACAGAAGTTCATAAATTGCTTCAACTCTCCCATAATACTCGGTACCTCCTTCACCGATAGCAGATACACAACAATTTGTAGACTTTCGGTCGGCCATAGATAGCTCTTTGCCATAGGTACGAAAGCGATACCCGTTGATGTCGTACTTGTCAAATGAACGGACCTTATAGTCAAAACCATTAGCGACTTGTCTCAATTCGGCGTCCATAGACTCTGAATTAGCCTGAAGCCAACGAAACTCAAGAGCTCCCTTGCATGTGGGGCACGGGAACCTTCCATGTACACACCAGCCAATGAATAGCGCATACGCCGGCAAGTCATGCATCGAGTACATGTACCAGACACACATTATGAAGTTCCGTTTGCTAAAGGCGTCGTATGTCTTGAACCCATTATCCCAGGCTTCTTGCAATTCGTCCTTAAGCGGCTGCATGTACACATTCATATTTTTGCCCGGATAGTTGGGTCCTGGAATTATCAACGTCAGGAAAATGTTCTTTCTTTGCATAATCTATCCGGGGGGGAGATTGAGTGGAAAGACAAATACGGGCCAACAACTGTATTGGGCTGCCGTCATACCAAACACACTGAACCCATCCGTGCTGATGCCGACTCGAGGATGCCTCGGATCTGCCGCTTTGTCAGCATGTAATTCATCAAACTTTTTCCATGCACCACCATCCGATCTGTGTACCATCATCAGATTCCCATCTGCATCTAGTTCGGTTCTTTTGCCTGTTTTGTGCCATGTCATCTGTCTGGCCGTCTCTTCGACCACGAAAAGACGTTGAAGTCTTGG
This sequence comes from Triticum urartu, assembly GCF_003073215.2. Lineage (NCBI taxonomy): Eukaryota > Viridiplantae > Streptophyta > Magnoliopsida > Poales > Poaceae > Triticum > Triticum urartu. Next base: position 217,779,560 of record NC_053025.1, on the reverse strand, counting down.
TACAATTGGCATATACCGAACAACACTAACGGGGATTTTGGTCTGTGTCTCCTCACCCATACCGTTGTCTACCACAATATACCTGGAAGACTTGCAAATGGGACAATAGTTCAAGTCCGCATAGTCAAGCCTAAATAAGGCACATCCTTTCTCACAGGCATGTATCTTCTCATAGGGCATCTTCAGTGCACGGAGGATTTTGTCCGACTGGTACAGGTTTGCAGGCATTACATGGCCTTTGGGTACAAAGCGTCCAAATACTGTCATAATTGCGTCATAGCATTCTCTGCCCAAGTTGAACTGAGCCTTCAGAGCCATTACTTGTGAGATGGCATCCAACTGACAAAGCTCAGTGTGCTCGTGGAGCGGACGTTTCGAAGACTCCAACATTTCATTGAAGGCCTTTGCAGATTCCTCCATCTCCTCGTCCGAATCCCGAGCATCATCATAGCCTTGCACCATGTTTTCCATCCCGGTACCATGCTCGTCGGTGCGACGACGATCCACCTCAGCTCGGTCACTTTGGGCAGACTCGCCATGAAATGTCCACACCGTATAATCGGGCGTAAAACCACTCTTCTGCAGGTGTTTGCCCATTTCAGCCTCTGTCTTCTTTTCCCAATTGCCGCATCGGAAACAGGGGCACCAGGTTTTCTTTTGGCCATTTGCAAATGCGGCTTGCACAAACCCCTTAGTTTTTGTGAACCATTCAGCGCTCCATTTGTTCTGACCAGTGTGACCGGTATACATCCAAGCACGGTCACTCATCTTGACTTTCAGAGCTACTGGACACACAACAATTATATATGTAATTCACCATGTATATATTCATCAGTTGATCTACTTTGTCAATTTTATTACGTCCATGCAACCTACACTCTAATAGGTAATGATAGTCCTAATCCCACCCGTGTATGTGTAGATTGGGTTCATTTTCCCATGCTATGCTCCGGATCCGACGCAAAATTTCGGCAGCACCTCCCCGCTATTCTCCTGATACACGTCTCTGCAATAAACAGAGAGGATGTGTACCCGGAGAACAACAGGGGAGGCACTGACGAAATATATGCGTCGGATCCGGAGCAAAGCATATGGGAAAACGAACCCAATCTACACATACTCGGGCTGTCCATGGATAGCGTTGGACAATTCGAAAGAATCAAGGTTATAAATATGCAAATGCATGCATATTTATAATTATGACACTTTCGAACGGGAGACACATATTGGTTACGCATACTGATGATTCAAGACACATATATAGCTAGCTATCAAGTTTCATCGGAATAGATCAAATAATTAATGGGGGAGGAGGACTTGTCATTTGTGCTCACCCACGAACGAAGGGGCAGAGCTCGTCAAACGCACGGCGAGGTCGTCGAACACCAAACCTCGCAGCGATGAAACAACTGCACATTTAAAACTACACGATCAACACAATTATATATGATGTTTTTCATAACAAAATCGAAAAATATATGACCTAACTAATAATTCACAAATATATGACCCCGTCGGCCTCTGGAAGGCCAAAGAACACCTTTTCAGGAGGTGTCGGTGGTAGGGGTGTCCTGTCAGTGTCGGGGTGCCGTGTCGGGGTCGGGGTGCTGTTTCGGGGTCGGGGGGTCGGGGTGTCGTGTCGATGTTGGGGTAGTGCCGTGTCGGTGTCGGTGTGTTGTTTCGGGGTCGGGGTGTGGTGTCGGGGTCAGGGTGTCGGGTCAGGCTCGGGGTCGGGGTGTCGGGTCAGGCTCGGGGGGTCGGGGTGTCGGGGTCAGGGTCGGGGTCGGGGTGTCGGGGTCGGGGTCTCAGGGTCGGGGTGTCGTGTCGGGGTGCCGGGTCGAGGTCTTTTTTCCTTTTCTTCTTCTTCCTCTTCTTCCTCTTCTTCCTTTTCTTCCTTTTTTTTCCTTCTTCTTCTTCTTCTTCTTCTTCTTATTCTTCCTCCTTTCCTTTTTCTTCTTCTTCTTCTCCTCCTCTCCTGTTTTTTTCTTCTTCTTCTTCCTCTTCTTCTTTTTTCTTCTCCTCCTCCTCTTCTTCTTCTTCCTTTCCTTTTTCCTCCTCTTCTTCTTCCTCTTCTTCTTTTTTCTTCTCCTCCTCCTCTTCTTCTTCTTCCTTTCCTTTTTCCTCTTCTTCTTCTCATCCTCTCCTGTATTTTTCTTCTTCTTCTTTTTCTTTCCTAAAACTGAACTAAACCTAAAACTAAACCTAAATCTAATATAAACATAAACCTAGAACTAAAAAATAGAAGAAAAAAAAGGAAAAAACTAAATCTAAACCTAAAACTAAACTAAAACTAAACCTAAAACTAAAACTAAAACTAAACCTAAAACTAAAACTAAAACTAAATCTAAACTAAACATAAACATAAACCTAAAACTAAAAAAACAGAAGAAAAAAAGGAGAGGTAGAGCTCACCTGGGCCGGTGGAGGAGGTGGCCGGTGGAGGAGGGGGGCGGGGCGGCCTGGGGCGGCGGCGCCGGTCCCAGGGCGGTGGCGCCCGGGGCGGTGGGGCGCGGGGGGGCCGGGTCGCCGGGGGGCCTGGGCGCGGCGGCGCCGAGATGGGGCGGGGGGCCGGGGCGACGGGGCGGGGGGACGGTGGGGCGGCGGGGCGGTGGTGCGACCGGGCGGCGGCGAGTGGTGGGGGCGGCGGCGCGCGTGTGTGGGAGGGAAACAGAGAGAGAGGGGGTGGGGCGCGCCGGCCGTTAATTAGATACGTTTAATCTTTGTCGTCCGCCACCTTTGCCGTCCGCTAATGTGCGCTTTGCCGTCCGCTAGCGGACGGCAAAGAGGGGGGCCGTTAAGTATTTTTTAACCAGCAGGCTGATGGCAAAGGCTTTCTCTGCCATCAGCCTGTTCTTTGCCGTCTGCTTTCAGGTAGCAGATGGCAAAGAGCTTCTTTGCCGTCCGCTAGCTGACGGCAAAGAGCTGGCAGATGGCAAAGTAGCTGATTCCAGTAGTGATAGAAGAATTACATCCTGGAAGCACCGCCGGGTGACAAGCCTACTGCAGATGCTGCTGACAATGTTAAGAACGTCTGGTAGAGCAAAGCTGATGACTACTCGATAGTTAAGTGTGCCATGCTTTGCGGCTTAGAACCGGGACCTCAACTACGTTTTGAATGTCATGGAGCATATGATATGTTCCTGGAGTTGAAGTTAATATTACAAGCAAATGCCCAGATTGAGTGATATGAAGTCTCCAATAAGTTCTGCAGCTGCAAAATGGAGGAGAATAGTTTTGTCATTGAACATATACTCAGAATGTCTGGGTACCACAACCACTTGACTCAGCTAGGAGTTAATCTTCCTGATGATAGTGTCATTGATAGAGTTCTTCAATCACTGTCACCAAGTGTGACGCCCCGAGACCGACGCTCCAGAAGACTTCCAGCTATTCCGAGTTTCGTCGTGTGTTTTATTTTTCTTGCTCTAACTTTTGCATTGCATCATGCCATGTTGATGTGATGGTTGTTTACTATGTTGTTTGCTCCTTTATGGTGTTGCTTCTTCGGGTTAGTTCTGATAACGTCGCGCTTGTGAGGATTCATTCGACTACGTCTGTTTGTCTTCTTCATGGAGTCATTCTTCTTCCTTGCGGGATCTCAGGCAAGATGACCATACCCTAGAAATCACTTCTATCTTTGCTTGCTAGTTGCTCACTCTATTGCTATGCCGCGATACCTACCACTTGCTTTATCATGCCTCCCAGATTGCCATGTTAAGCCTCTAACCCACCTTTCCTAGCAAACCGTTGCTTGGCTATGTTACCGTTTTTGCTCAGCCCCTCTTAGAGCGTTGCTAGTTGCAGGTGAAGATGAAGTTTGTTCCATGTTGGAACATGGATATTGTTGGGATATCATTATTATCTCTTATTTACTTTAATGCATCTGTATACTTGGTAAAGGGTGGAAGGCTCGGCCTTATGCCTGGTGTTTTGTTCCACTCTTGCCGCCCTAGTTTCCATCATACCGGTGTTATGTTCCTTGATTTTGCGTCCCTTACACGGTTGGGTGTTATGGGAACCCCTTGACAGTTTGCTTTGAATAAAACTCCTCCAACAAGGCCCAACCTTGGTTTTACATTTTCCTAACAACCTATCACATTCCCTTGGGTTCTGCAGACCTGAGGGTCATCTTATTTTAACCCCCCCCCCGGGGCCAGTGCTTCTCTAAGTGTTGGTCTGAACCAGAGGCACTTGCGACGCCACCACGGGGAAACTTGAGGGTTGGTTTTAGCTATATGTAGTGTTCATCCGGTGTTTCCCTGAGAACGAGATATGTGCAGCTCCTATCGGGATGTCGGCGCATCGGGCGGTCTTGCTGGTCTTGTTTTACCATTGTCGAAATGTCTTATAACCAGGATTCTGAGATTGATCGGGTCTTCCCGGGAGAAGGAATATCCTTTGTTAACCGTGAGAGCTTGTGATGGGATAAGTTGGGACACCCCTGCAGGGTTTGAACTTTCGAAAGCCGTGCCCGCGGTTATGGGCAGATGGGAATTTTTTAATATCTGGTTGTAGAGAACTTGACACTTAACTTAATTAAAATGAATAAACCGCGTGTGTAGCCGTGATGGTCTTTTTCCGGCGGAGTCCGGGAAGTGAACACGGTTCTTGTGTTATGTTTGAACGTAAGTAGATTCAGGATCACTTCTAGCTTCTCGACCGTTGCGTTGCTTCTCTTCTCGCTCTTATTTGCGTATGTTAGCCACCATATATGCTTAGTGCTTGCTGCAGCTCCACCTCAGTACCCTTTCCTACCCTTAAGCTTAAATAGTCTTGATCTCGCGGGTGTGAGATTGTTGAGTCCTCGTGGCTCACAGATACTTCCAAACAGTTGCAGGTGCCGATGATACCAGTGCAGGTGACGCAACCCAGCTCAAGTGGGAACTCGATGAAGATCTTGACCGTTGTCTTGTTTCATTTCCTGTTGATCAGTAGTGGAGCCCAGTCGGGACGATCGGGGATCTAGCATTTGGGGTTGTCTTCTTTTATTTTGGTTCCGTAGTCGGACCTTGATTGTATTCTGGATGATGTATGTTTAACTTGTATTTGTGTGAAGTGGCAATTGTAAGCCAATTCTTTATCCCTTTCTTATTCAGTACATGGGATGTGTGAAGATTACCCCTCTTGCGACATGCCTACCATGCGGCTATGCCTCTAAGTTGTGCCTCGACACGTGGGAGATATAGCCGCATTGTGGGTGTTACACCAAGCTACAAGAGCTTCGCGATGAACTATAATATGCAAGGGATGGAAAAGACAATTCCCGAGCTCTTCACAATGCTAAAGGCTGCGGAGGTAGAAATCAAGAAGGAGCATCAAGTGTTGATGGTCAACGAGACCACCAGTTTCAAGAAGAAGGGCAAAGGGAAGAAGGGCAACTTCAAGAAGAACAACAAGCAAGTTGTTGCTGAACTGAAGAAGCCCAAGTCTGGACCTAAGCCTGAGACTAAGTGCTTCTAATGCAAAGGGACTGGTCACTGGAAGCGGAACTGCCCCTAGTATTTGGCGGATAAGAAGGATGGTAAAGTGAAAGGTATATTTGATATACATGTTATTGATGTGTACCTTACTAATGCTCGCAGTAAGTGAGGAAGCTAATGATGGTGATCATGAAACTTCTGATCAAGCTACTACCGAACCTCGTAGGTCAACCAGAGTAAGATCCGCACCAGAGTGGTATGGTAATCCTGTTCTGGAAGTCATGTTACTTGACCATGACGAACCTACGAACTATGAGGAAGCGATGATGAGCCCAGATTTCGCAAAATGGCTTGAGGCCATGAAATCTGAGATGGCATCCATGTATAAGAACAAAGTGTGTACTTTGATTGACTTTCTCGATGATCGGCAAGCCATAGAGAATAAATGGATCTTCAAGAAGAAGGCTGACACTCACGGTAATGTTACTATCTACAAAGCTCGACTTGTTGCAAAAGGTTTTCGACAAGTTGAAGGAGTTGACTACAATGAGACCTTCTCACTCGTAGCGATGCTTAAGTCCGTCCGAATCATGTTAGCAATTGCCGCATTTTATGATTATGAAATTTGGCGAATGGATGTCAAAACTGCACTCCTTAATGGATATCTTAAAGAAGAGTTTTATGTGATGCAACCAGAAGGTTTTGTCGATCCAAAAGGTGCTAACAAAGTGTGGAAGCTCTAGCGATCCATTTATGGACTGGTGCAAGCCTCTCAGAGTTGGAATATACACTTTGATAGTGTGATCAAAGCATATGGTTTTATACAGACTTTTGGAGAAGCCTGTATTTACAAGAAAGTGAGTGGGAGCTCTATAGCATTTCTGATATTATATGTAGATGACATATAGTTGATCGAAAATGATATTGAATTTCTGAATAGCATAAAAGGATACTTGAATAAGAATTTTTCAATGAAAGACCTCGGTGAAGCTGCTTATATATTGGGCATCAAGATCTATAGAGATAGATCAAGACGCTTAATTGGACTTTCACAATGCACATACCTTGATAAAGTTTTGAAGAAGTTCAAAATGGATCAAGCAAAGAAAGGGTTCTTGCCTGTGTTACAAGGTGTGAAGTTTAGTCAGACTCAATGCCCGAACAGTATAGAAGATAGAGAGAAAATGAAAGTCATTCCCTATGCTTCATCCATAGGTTCTCTCATGTATGCAATGTTGTGTACCAGACCTGATGTGTGTAGGTACCAAAGTAATCCAGGAGTGGATCACTGGACAGCAGTCAAGAACATCCTAAAATACTTAAAAAGGAATAAGGATATGTTTCTCGTTTATGGAGGTGACAAAGAGCTCGTCATAAATGGTTACATCGATACAAGCTTTAGCACTGATCCGGGTGACTCTAAGTCAGAAACCGGATACATATTTTTATTGAATGGTGGAGCTGTCAGTTGGTGCAGTTCCAAGTAGAGCGTCGTGGCGGGATCTACATGTGAAGCGGAGTACATAGCTGCTTCAGAAGCAGCAAATGAAGGAGTCTGGCTGAAGGAGTTCATATCCGATCTAGGTGTCATACCTAGTGCATCAGGTCCAATGAAAAAAATTTGTGACAATACTGGTGCAATTGCCTTGGCAAAGGAATCCAGATTTCACAAGAGAACCAAGCACATCAAGAGACGCTTCAATTCCATCCGCGATCAAGTCAAGGAGGGATACATAGAGATTCTCAAGATACATACGGATCTGAATGTTGCAGACCCATTGACTAAGCCTCTCTCACGAGAAAAACATGATCGACACCAAGACTCCATGATCTGAATCATTACTATGTAATCTAGATTATTGACTCTAGTGCAAGTGGGATACTGAAGGAAATATGCCCTAGAGGCAATAATAAAGTTGTTATTTATATTTCCTTATATCATGATAAATGTTTATTATTCATGCTATAATTGTATTAACCAGAAACTTAGTACATGTGTGAATACATAGACAAACTGAGTGTCACTAGTACGCCTCTACATGACTAGCTCGTTAATCAAAGATGGTTAAGTTTCCTAACCATAGACATGAGTTGTCATTTTATTAACGGAATCACATCATTAGAGAATGATGTGATTGACTTGACCCATCCGTTAGCTTATCACGATGATCGTTTAGTTTGTTGCTATTGCTTTCTTCATGACTTATACATGTTCCAATGACTATGAGATTATGCAACTCCCGAATAATAGAGGAACACTTAGTGTGCTATCAAACGTCACAACGTAACTGGGTGACTATAAAGATGCTCTATAGGTGTGTCCAATGGTGTTTGTTGAGTTGGCATAGATCGAGATTAGGATTTGTCACTCCGATTGTCGGAGAGATATATCTGGGCCCTCTCGGTAATGCACATCACTGTATGACTTGCAAGCAATGTGACTAATGAGCTGGTCACGGGATGATGCATTACGGAACGAGTAAAGATACTTGTCCGTAATGGGATTGAACTAGGTATTGAGATACTGACAATCGAATCTCGGGCAAGTAACATACCGATGACAAAGGGAACAACGTATGTTGTTATGCGGTTTGACCGATAAAGATCTTCGTAGAATATGTAGGAACCAATATGAGCATCCAGGTTCCGCTATTGGTTATTGACCAGAAGTGAGTCTCGGTCATGTCTTCATAGTTCTCAAACCCGTAGAGTCTGCATGCTTAATGTTCGGTGACGATCAGTATTATGAGTTTATGTGTTTTGATGTACTAAAGGTAGTTCGGAGTCCCGGATATGATCACGGACATGACGAGGAGTCTCAAAATGGACAGACATAAAGATCGATATATTGGAAGGCTATGTTTGGACATCGGAAGAGTTCCAGATGAGTTCAAGCATTTACCGGAGTACCAGGGGGTTACCGGAACCCCCCGGGGAGTCAATGGGCCTTGTTGGGCCTTAGTCGGAGAGAGGAGGAGGAGGCCAAGGTGGAGGGCGCCCCCTCCCCCCCAAACCCAATCCGAATTGGGTGGGGGCTAGCCCCCCTTTCCTTTCCTCTCTCTCCCCTTCCTTTCTCTCCTACTCCAACTAGGGAAGGGGGAATCCTACTCCCACCGGGAGTAGGACTCCGCCCTTGGGCGCTCAATGGGAGGGCCGGCCCTCCCCCTCCTCCACTCCTTTATATACGGGGGAGGGGGCACCCCATAGACACACAAGTTGATTGTTTAGCCGTGTGCGGTGCCCCCTCCACAGATTTCCACCTCGAGCATATCGTTGTAGACCTTAGCCGAAGCCCTGCGTCGGTAACTTCATCATCACCATCATCATGCCGTCGTGCTGACGAAACTATCCCTCGACCGAGCTGAATGTGTGCAGATCGTAGAGGTGTCGTACCTTCGGTGCTAGGATCGGTCGGATTGTGAAGACGTACGACTACATCAACCACGTTGTCATATCGCTTCGGCTTATGGTCTATGAGGGTACGTGGACTACACTCTCCCCTCTCGTTGCTATGCATCACCTAGATGGATCTTGCATGTGCGTACGAATTTTTTTGAAATTACTGCGTTACCCAACATGTGTTATGATGTAATTTCTTTGATGTATATTCTAGGTTTATTCTTTGTTGCGATGTTGTAATTTATTTGTTGTTTATGCTTTCGTCGCTCTGAGAAAAGGTCGTAATCTTCGATCGGAGTGTAATGAGCCAATAGGTTAGGTTTATATAAAAATAATTTCGGTACTAAAACTGGCCAGTCGCCAATCGCTAGTACAGGACGAACTGTGGGCCTACAATCATCTTGGGCCATTAGTTAGGTCTACACTTAATCTGGCCCACTATTAGTTTCGGGCTTTTAAAAGGCCCAGTAAACTGCTTGCCTTAATTGGGCCAAAAAATTAAATAGCCTTTTAAGAGGCTGAGATCTAGATTGAGACTTAATTGTGGCGAACAAATCATGGGTCGACAACAGGCTGTAATATACATCAGCCCATTATTGGCTGATTGGTATGACGAGCCATTAACAGGTTGAAATGTTTTTGGGCCTTGCCTGACCCAATTACATGACGGGCTAGAAGCAGGCCAGATGTATAACGGACCAAAATTAGGCCCAACACTATCAAGGTCCTTTAACAGGCCAATATGCAGTTTGGGCTAGAATGTATCCACGAATACTACGGGCCGTTAAGAGCCCGAAAGTCACTACATACCAGAATTAGGCCTAGGTGCAACTCGGGCCTTTAAATGGCCAAAAGTGAAACCAGACCGACAAAGTCCCATATGTAGATAGGGCCACTGACAGGCCGAATCTAATATCGGGGCAAACTGTTAAATGGGTCATTAAGAGGCCGAAGGGCAAATCAAGCCCCCAATGGGCCCAAGGCACATTAGCTGTTAAAGGGTCGTGTCTGTTATGGGCCATGATTTAGCCCAAGATATGAAAGTCAGTTAATGGGTCAGATCAAATATGGACCGTAATTTTGCCCAAACTATTGTAGGCTGTTAACGGCCCGGATCTGATATGGGTCGTAAACTGGCCCAAAATATTCCAGTCCTTTAACGGGCCATAACTGATGTGGGCCATAATTTGGTCCATAAAATGTTAGGCTGTTAATGGGCAGGCCCACTAAATCTGATGAAATCTTGTGGGCCTATTCCTGGGCCAGCTTTTAAACCTATATGGGCCTCTATTGGGCCTTCCCATGTGTCAATGTTTCATTGGCGACTCGTGTCCAGTGGACGGTTGACATATGTCACAACGGTGAGCTGACACATGGATCGTTGGCAAATGAGAATTTTACACGTGGAAAATCGCCATTGGTCTAGGCTGTTAATGGGTTATCGTATCCAAACCAGAACCCGGTAGCTTAATGCAACCCGTTATGGTGGGTGCCACGTGTTGATTACCCTTGACGAAAGCACTTCGATGATGCGCCATTTATTGTCATGGAAGTGGACACTTCCGTGATGATAATTGTAACGCCCCATATGTAACTTGCCATATTTGTATTCCAACTCTTGCCATTTCCGGCACTAAGTTATGTTCTTCCTCATTGTTGGGCTTTGTCTTCGTGTTGCTTTTGTCCTTGTCATGCATCTCATATCATGTCATCATGTGCATCGCATTTGCATACGTGTTCGTTTGATGCATCCGAGCATTTTTTTCCCGTTGTCCGTTTTGCATTCTGGCACTCCTATGTCCTCCGGCGTCTCCTTTTACCTCTTTTCGTGTGCAGGTGTTAAACATTCTCGGATTGGACCGAGACTTTCCAAGCGGCCTTGGTTTACTACCGGTAGACCGCCTGTCAAGTTTTGTGCCATTTGGACTTCGTTTGATACTCCAACGGTTAACTGAGGAACCGAAAAGGCCTCGTGGGTGTTGCAGCCCAACACCTCTCCAAAGTGGCCCAAAACCCACCTAAAACCCCTCCATCATCTCGGTCGTTCAATCACGATCGCGTGGCCAAAGACCGTGCTCAATTTGGAGCCTCCTAGCTCCCTCTACCTATAAATATATGCCCCCCTCCAAAAATCTCGTAGTCAAAACCCTAAAAATCTTCCCCCGCCACAACCGGACATGTCCGCCGCCCGCCGGACGTCCCGCGCCACCGCCCCGCGCCTGTGACACGCCGCCACATCTCCCGGTTCCGCCCGCCGCCGTCGCGTCTCGCTCGGCCCACGGGGAGCCCGTCCCGGGCCGGATCGGGCCCCAAGCTGCCCCGCGCCTCGCGCCGCCCGCGTCCTCCGCCGCCCGTCGCCGCCAGCCACCACGCCTCACCGCGCCGCTCCTCTTCGCCCTGCGCCGCATCTCTCCGTCGCTGGCGCCAAACGCCACCGCGGCCACCGTCACCGACCGCCCCCGCGCCTGCGTGCGTCGCCTCCCACCGGCGCCGACCTCGCCCCGCCTCCTCCCGTCCTCCGGCGAGGTCCTCCAAGTCCGGCTACCCCTCTCCGGCGAGCTCTCCTTCCGAACTCCGGCGAGAAGCCCCGGTGAAACTTGAGAAGCGCGCCCAGATCCAGATCCGAAATTAGGGTTGACCTCGTTTTGCCCCAAGTCCCCAATATTTTTTAGCATTCTTCATCATGTCATAACTTTGCATACGTAGCTCTGTTTTGGGCGTGCAGCATATCAAATTGTTCGTCTGAATGTGCACTTCATTTCATTCCATTGCACCATGTTCATTTGAGTTCATCTTGATGCCCTAAACGCTGTTGCAAGAGTGCTATGTGATGTTAGTTTCTGTTCCTTAGCAGAATATGGACATTTGTCATTTTTGCCATGTTTAATGTGTGCCTCCTATGAACTTGAGACCTACATGTGTTTTGTTATATGCCATGCCATCTTTACAGGGGTGTATGCCATATATTTTTGTGATCATTGTGGTGACTAGCACAAGCATGCAAAGTAGCTCTCGTGATGTTGCTGATTTCAGGGACTTAGAATTCTTCTGAGTCATTTCCCTGATGTTATTTTTATGCCATGTATTCTTGTTGCTATAGAGTGATCCATGCCTCTTTTGAGCATGTTCAGTAAGGATGTTTTTGAGATATTGTTATGTTCTATCCATCCATGTATTTGTTTGCAATTATGGAGTTCCCTAGCATGAATCAATCTTGCTCTACTTTTGCTATAAAATGTTCCTGGTAGATTGTTTACGTGTTAAGCAATTTTGCCGAGGTTGTTGTAGTTGATCCATGCATGCTATGAGAGTGTTCTTACCATGGTTAGCTTATTTATCATGTCTTCTTGCTGGTTGTATGCTTATTTTGTCATGCAATACCTTGTGGTGAGTGCATCGAGCTCGTAAACATGCCTACGTAACTCTGTTTATGCCATGTCCAGTTTTCTGCTAAGTCTGAATCTGTTAACGAAACTTGCTATGTTCATATGGTTGCCATTGTATCTTCTGATCCTTTTTGGCTTATGGTCAGTAAGGGACTTTTGTTATATACTTTGAGTATCTTCATGCCATGCCTTGCTTTGTCATGATATGTTCCTGTAGCATGTTGTTACCTTGCTCTAAACATTGATTCCTGATGTTAAATCCTGACATGTTATTTTCACTAAGTCTGTGAACCTGATATCTTTTGCACTTTTGCCATGCTTGTTTGAACATGCTATTTTGTGAATTAGCCGTAGCTCAGTGTTCATCTTTTGTCAAGCATCTTGAGTGGATCACTGCCATGTGATTTGTTACTATGTTAGAGTGCAGTAGCTTATTTTTCTTGATGCATTTAGATGCATGGTGCTGTTAATCGCAGATTGGTGCCATTATTGTTTTGCTTGCCATTTGCAAACCGTGTATCCGATTCCGATGATCTTTATATCGATTTCGACCGAAATCAACCCATCTTTCCAGCGGCACTCTTGGTCTTCCCAAGTGGAGGCCTGGTTCAATCTTTCCTTTCCGAAGCACGCATATGCATTACATATCACATCCCGCATATCATGCCATGTTTTGCATCATGTTGCTTGCGCATTGCACCATGGTTGATCGTGGTTCCCTTTGCTTGTGTTCTTGCTTTGGGTAGAGTCGAGAGACGAGTACATGATCGAGGAACCCGTTGAGTACGCTTACAGGGATTTGAACTTTCGAAAGTCGTGCCCGCGGTCATGGGTAGATGGGAATTTGTTAATGTCCGGTTGTAGAGAACTTGAAACTTAACTTAATTAAAATGAATCAACAGCTTGTGTAGCCGTGATGGTCTCTTTTCGGCGGAGTCCGGGAAGAGAACACGGTCCCGGGTTATGCTTGAACGTAAGTATTCCTAGGATCACTTCTTGATCATAGATTCTCGAACGTGCTTTGCTTTCTCTTCTTGCTCTCATTTGCGTAAGGTTAGCCACCATATATGCTAGTGCTTGCTATAGCTCCTCCTCATACCTTTTCCCTACCTTTTAAGGTTAAATATTCTTGATCGCGAGGGTGTGAGATTGTTGAGTCCCCGTGACTCACAGATTACTTCCAAAACCAGATGCAGGGACCGATGATACCATTCCAGGAGATACGACTGAGCTCAAGTGGGAGTTCAATGAGGACTCAGGACGATACTACGTTTCCTTTCCAGACGATCAGTAGTGGAGCCCAGTTGGGGCGATCGGGGACATTATGCATTTGGGGTTGTCTTTATTTTGGTTCCGTAGTTGGACCTTGATTGTATCTGGATGACTGTAATGCTATATTTATGTTATTGTGTGAAGTGGCGATTGTAAGCCAACTATGTGCCTCTTTTCTTATTCAGTACATGGGATGTGTAAAGATTACCCCTCTTGCGACATTGCCTACAATGCGGTTATGCCTCTAAGTCGTGCTCCGACACGTGGGAGATATAGCCGCATCGTGGGTGTTACAAGTTGGTATCAGAGCCTTCCCCGACTTAGGAGCCCCCTCCTTGATCGAATCGCTGGTGTTGTTGAGTCTAGAAAAATGTTTTGAGTCTTTTAGGATTATATATATCGGAGAGTAGGATTCTTTTACTCCTCAGTCCCTTCGTCGCTCCGGTGAGGCATCCTGGCGTAGAGTTTTGACTCTTCTCTTCTCAAATTTCACTAAAAAAATTAAGGATCACGCGGGTATCTTGGAATCGTTCCGATGGATTTGTGACGAGAACATTGTTCTTGGTGCCTCCTGACATTTAGGGTTTGTGGCAGTGTCCCGGGGAGTTAAGCTCCGAGGTGTTGTCATCACAATTTTACCGTTGCAGTTCTGGAATACTTGAGTTTCGCCGACATCGAAAATCTCTTTTATGCAGTTGTTGGTGAGATAACCTCGACGCCACCCAGTACTGGGGTGGGAGTTCGGGAGTATTGCCATAACTCATATAACGGATGCTTTTCAAAGGTTGAGGTAAATGATTTCCGAAGGTTTCTTGGTTATGTGTTGAAGGATGGATACAGCTGGATGTAGGATTTGCTAGCTTTGGGTGAGATATTATGCTTCCCCTGTATCCCCAACACCTGATTGCATAACCGGAAAATTTTGGGAGTTTCATAGGTGGGAATTCATGTAGCTCTGGTATTTCTTCCGCAGATATTTGGTTTGTGATTGGGTAATCCTCACCAAGTATTTGTTCATGTCCGTAACATGTTGTTTTATTCTTCTACCTCTGTCTAAGTGGCTTCTCAATTTATGGAAGTGTGACCATTTGATTTGGAATTCATTCGTTCATTCTTGTTCGAATGTTGAGACTATATGTTGCAATTTCGATCCATTTGATTCAGCTTGAATATATGTCTTTCAAGATGCTAACGGATGTCACCCTCTTCAGGATGGCTCCTCCAACGTGTCTGAATCCGGATCTACCACCACCACCTCCACCTCCGGAGGCATGGCAAGCTGTGATGGCTGCTACCAACGCCAACACGCAGCTGATCATGCAACTCTTGCAAGAGCGCAACCAAGGAAATCAAGGCCATGGCAACAATCAGAATCAGTTTACTACCCTCAACCAGTTCTTTGCAAACCAGCCAAAGACCTTCAGTAACTGTGTCGAGGCCACAGACGCTGATGATTGGCTCGTGGATATCTGCAAGCATTTCGAGTGCAGCAACGTCAGGCCTAAGGACTTTGTCAAGTTTGCCTCGTTCCAACTCAAAGACCAAGCTGTAGAGTGGTATCAGCAATACAAAGATTCCATAGGAGGTCGTGTGATTACCTGGGACGAATTCCACCAAGACTTCAGAGCTCACCACATTCCTCTGAGTGTTGTTGAGAGCAAGCGTGAGGAGTTCCGCAATCTGAAGCAAGGTTGCTTGTCTGTTTACCAGTACAACATCATGTTCCAGAAGCTCGCTCGTTTCGCTAACCAAGACGTCCCTGACGAGAAGAGCATGATTTATCAGTTCAGAGGTGGCCTCAGAGAAGATCTGCAACTAGCTCTTGTGATGTTTGAGCTGAAGAAGTACGATGAGTTCTACAATATGGCACTAAAGCAAGAGACTACTTAGCTCAAGTGCGATGCTTCCAAGAAGAGAGTCAGGGATGCAACTCCTTCTTCCTCAACTCAAGTGGCAGCTAAGCAGCAAAAGTATTGGTTGCCTCCTCCTCCTCCGTTCCTCAGCCTTATCAGCAGAAGAGCAAAGGTGGCAATGGATCTTCCCACCCACCCAACCCAGGCTTTCAGAACAAGACTTCGTCTCATGCTCCAAGGTCAAGTGCTCCGTATCACTGGCCGCTTTCTGAGGTCACGTGCAACAAGTGTCAGCAGAAGGGTCACTATGCAAACAAATGCTTCAACCAGAGGCGTCTTCCTCCTCCTCCTGTGAGATCTGCTAGCACCGCAGTGGTCAAGCATAATCCCAAGTTTGCAAAGGTCAACATGATCAACACAGCTCAGACAGAGGACTCGTCAGAAGTGATTATGGGTAACCTTCCTGTTAACGATATTCCAGTTGTTTGTGAATATCAAGATGTCTTTCCAGAAGAGCTTCCAGGAATGCCTCCTCACCGGCCAGTTGAATTCGTCATTGATCTTGAGCCTGGCACGGAACCTGTTTGCAAACGTCCTTACAAGCTTGGACCTGAAGAGTTGAAGGAGCTGAAGAAACAACTCGATATTCAAGAGCGTATGTGTCTCATCCGACCAAGTTCTTCTCCATGGGGTTGTGGTGTTCTTTTCGTCAAGAAGAAGGATGGAACGGACCGACTTTGTGTCGACTACCATCCATTGAATAAGAAGACCATAAAGAACAAGTACCCACTTCCCAACATCAATGAGCTTTTCGAACAACTCAAAGGTGCTCAAGTATTCTCCAAGCTTGACCTCCGTACGGGCTATCATCAGATTCGCATTTGTGAACAAGATATCCCCAAGACAACATTCAGAACAAGCTATGGTTCCTATGAATACACTGTCATGTCTTTCGGCCTTGTCAACGCTCCTCCAACATTCTCTCGCATGATGAACTTCATCTTCAACCCCTACACAAATGACTTCGTCTTGGTCTATCTAGATGACATTAGTTCTATGCGAAGTTTTCAAAGTGCGAGTTTTGGCTCGATGAGGTTCTCTACCTTGGGCATATCATCTCCGCCAAGGGCATAGCTGTTAATCCTGAGAAGGTGTCTGCAATTGTGAATTGGGAACCGCCTCAGAATGTGAAGCAACTCCGTAGCTTCCTTGGGCTCGCAAGCTATTGCCGAAGGTTCGTTGAGAATTTCTCTAAGATCGCGAAGCCTCTTTCCAACCTCCTCCAGAAGCATGTGAAGTATGTCTGGTCGCCTGAATGTGACATTGCTTTCAACACCCTCAAAGAGAAGTTAGTCACAGCTCCAGTTCTAACTCCTCCTGATGAATCCAAACCATTCGAATTTTTCTGTGATGCTTCCCTTCAAGGTCTCGGTGCAGTGCTAATGCAAGAGAAGAAAGTTGTGGCCTATACCTCTCGCCAGTTGGAGCCTAGCGAAAAGAACTACCCCACTCATGACCTCGAGTTGACGGCAGTTGTCCATGCTCTTTTAACATGGAGACATCTCTTGTTGGGAAGGAAAGTGGACATCTTCACTGATCATAAGAGTCTCAAGTACATCTTCACTCAGCCCAACCTCAACCTCAGGCAGACTCGTTGGGTCGAAATGATTCAAGAGAATAATCCGAGTATCGAATATACTCCAGGCAAGGCCAATGTCATCGCTGACGCATTGAGCAGGAAGGCTTACTGCAACAGTTTGATTCTCAAGCCCTATCAACCAGAGCTTTGTGAAGCTTTCCACAAACTTAATCTCCAAGTTGTTCCTCAAGGATTCCTTGCCAACCTCCAAGTCTCTCCTACTTTGGAAGATCAGATTCGTGAGGCTCAACTTCTTGATGCTATGGTGAAGAAGGTGAAGATTGGGATGGCCAAGAGCCAACCCAAGTACAAGTGTTATTGTCTTGATGACAAGGATACTCTATTCTTCGAGGATTGCATTGTTGTTCCTAAGGGTGACCTTTGTAAAGTCATTATGAACGAGGCTCACAATTCTCTACTCTCTATTCACCCTGGAAGTACAAAGATGTACCATGACCTCAAGCAGTCATGTTGGTGGACTCGAATGAAGCACGAGATTGCTCAGTTCGTGAATGAATGTGATGTCTGCAGAAGAGTGAAAGCAGAACACCAACAACCAGCTGGTCTCCTCCAACCTCTTGCCATTCCAGAATGGAAGTTTGACCATATTGAGATGGACTTCGTGACTGGATTTCCCAAGTCCAAGCATGGCAATGTTGCTATCTTTGTTGTCATCGACAAGCTCACTAAAGTGGCTCATATTCTTCCTATCAAAGAATCTACCACAGCAGCTCAGTTGGCAGAGCTATATACCTCCAGGATTGTCTCTCTGCACGGCATTCCGCAGTTGATATCTTCAGATCGTGGTAGCATCTTTACCTCTAAGTTCTGGTATTCCTTTCAGAAGGCTATGGCACCAACATTTGCTTCAGCATAGCTTTTCATCCTCAAACTAGTGGCCAAGTCGAGCGAGTCAATCAAATTCTCGAAGATATGCTCAGGGCTTGTGTCATTTCTTTCGGTATGAAGTGGGAAGATTGTCTTCCATATGCCGAATTCTCCTACAACAATAGCTTCCAAGCGAGTTCGGGCAAGGCCCCATTCGAGATTCTCTATGGCAGGAAGTGTCGTACTCCTCTTAACTGGTCAGAGACTGGTGAATACCAACTTCTTGGCAATGACTTGATCACAGAGGCTAAAGAAATGTGCAAAGTCATTCGTGAAAATCTCAAAGCCGCGCAATCGCGCCAGAAGAGTTACTATGTTAGCAAGCATCGTGACTTGGCTTTCGAGATCGGAGACCATGTCTACCTCCGCGTCTCTCCAATGAAAGGTACTCGTCGCTTCGGTATCAAAGGGAAGATTTCCCCTAGATACGTGGGTCCTTTCAAGATCATTGGCAAAAGAGGCGATCTCGCCTATCAACTTGATCTTCCATCCAACTTTGCAAACGTGCACGACGTGTTTCACGTGTCTCAGCTCCGTAAGTGTTTCAAGACTCCTGACCGCACCGTCAACTTCAAAGAGATTGATCTCCAAGAAGACATGTCTTATCATCAGCATCCCGTTGCTATTCTGGAAGAGACTGAGCGCAAGACTCGCAACAAGTCTATCAAATTCCTGAAAGTGAAGTGGTCACATCATTCCGACCGTGAAGCCACCTGGGAATGCGAGGACCACCTCCGTTCTGAATATCCGGAGTTTTTCTAGTCCTAGATCTCGGGACGAGATCCTTTCGTAGTGGTGGAGTGTTGTAACGCCCCATATGTAACTGGCCATATTCGTATTCCAACTCTTGCCATTTCCGGCACTAAGTTATGTTATTCCTCATTGTTGGGTTTTGTCTTCATGTTGCTTTTGTCCTTGTCATGCATCTCGTCTCATGTCATCATGTGCATCGCATTTGCATACGTGTTCGTTTCATGCATCCGAGCATTTTCCCCGTTGTCCATTTTGCATTCCGGCACTCCTATGTCCTTCGGCGTCTCCTTTTACCTCTTTTCGTGCGCGGGTGTTAAACGTTTTCAGATTGTACCAAGACTTGCCAAGCAGCCTTGGTTTACTACCGTTAGACTGCCTGTCAAGTTTCGTGCCATTTGGACTTCGTTTGATACTCCAACAGTTAACCGAGGAACCAAAAAGGCCTCGTGGGTGTTGCAGCCCAACACCTCTCCAAAGTGGCCCGAAGCCCACCTAAACCCCTCCATCATCTCGGTTGTTCGATCACGATCACGTGGCAGAAAACTGTGCTCAATTTGGAGCCTCCTAGCTCCCTCTACCTATAAATATATGCCCCCTCCAAAAATCTCGCAGTCCAAACCCTAAAAATCTTCCCCTGCCGCCACCGGACGTCCC
Source organism: Triticum urartu (assembly GCF_003073215.2). Lineage (NCBI taxonomy): Eukaryota > Viridiplantae > Streptophyta > Magnoliopsida > Poales > Poaceae > Triticum > Triticum urartu. Next base: position 217,760,296 of record NC_053025.1, on the reverse strand, counting down.
GCGCCGCTGCCCCGCGCCTGCGAGATGCCGCCACGTGTCCCGGTTCCGCCCGCCGCTGCCGCGGCCCGCTCGGCCCAGAGGGAGCCCGCCCCGGGTAGGATCAGGCCCCGAGCTGCCCCGCGCCTCGCGCCGCCTCGCGCCGCCCGCGTCCTCCGCCACCCGTCGCCGCCAGCCACCACGCCTCGCCGCGCCGCTCCTCGTCGCCCTGCACCGCATCTCTCCGTCGCTGGCGCTGAATGCCACCGCGGCCACCGCCGCCACCGCCGCCAACCGCCCCCGCGCCTGCCTGCGTCGCCTCCCGCCGGCGCCGACCTCGCCCCGCCTCCTCCCGCCCTCCGGCGAGGTCCTCCAAGTCCGGCTACCCCTCTCCAGTGAGCTCTCCTTTCGAACTCCGACGAGAAGCCTCGGTGAACCTCGAGAAGCGCGCCCAGATCCAGATCCAAAATTAGGGTTGACCTCGTTTTGCCCTAAGTCCCCAATATTTTTTAGCATTCTTCATCATGTCATAACTTTGCACCCGTAGCTCCGTTTTGGGTGTGTAGCATATCAAATTGTTCGTCTGGATGTGCACTTCATTTCATTCCATTGCACCATGTTCATTTGAGTTCATCTTGATGCCCTAAATGCTGTTGCAAGAGTGCTATGTGATGTTAGTTTCTGTTCCTTAGCAGAATATGGACATTTGTCATTTTTGCCATGTTTAATGTGTGCCTCCTATGAACTTGAGCCCTACATGTGTTTTGTTATATGCCATGCCATCTTTACAGGGGTGTATGCCATGTATTTTTTTGATCATTTTGGTGACTAGCACAATCATGCAAAATAGCTCTCGTGATGTTGCTGATTTCAGGGACTTAGAATTCTTCTGTCATTTCCCTGATGTTATTTTTATGCCATGTATTCGTGTTGCTACAGAGTGATCCATGACTCTTTTGAGCATGTTCTGTAAGGATGTTTTTGAGATATTGTTATGTTCTATCCATCCATGTCTTTGTTTGCAGTTATGGAGTCCCCTAGCATGACTCAATCTTACTCTACTTTTGCTATAAAATGTTCCTGGCAGATTGTTTATGTGTTAAGCAATTTTGCCGAGGTTGTTGCAGTTGATCCATGCATGCTATGAGAGTGTTCTTGCCATGGTTAGCTTATTTATAATGTCTTCTTGCTGGGTGTATGCTTAGTTTGTCATGCAATACCTTGTGGTGAGTGCATCGAGCTCATAAATATGCCTACGTAACTCTGTTTTTGCCATGTCCAGTTTTCTGCTAAGTCTGAATCTGTTAACGAAACTTGCTATGTTCATATGGTTGCCATTGTATCTTCTGATCCTTTTTGGCTTATGGTTAGTAAGGGACTTTTGTTATATACTTTGAGTATCTTCATGCCATGCTTTGCTTTGCCATGATATGTTCCTGTAGCATGTTGTTATCTTGCTCTAAACATTGCTTCCTGATGTTAAATCCTGACATGTTATTTTCACTAAGTCTGTGAACCTGATATCTTTTGCACTTTTGCCATGCTTGTTTGAACATGCTATTTTGTGAATTAGCCGTAGATCAATGTTCATCTTTGTCAAGCATCTTGAGTGGATCACTGCCATGTGATTTGTTACTATGTTAGAGTGCAGTAGCTTATTTTTCTTGATGCATTTAGATGGCATCGTGTTGTTAATCGCAGATTGGTGACATTATTGTTTTGCTTGCCATTTGCAAACCGTGTATCCGATTCTGGTGATCTTTATATCGATTTCGACCGAAATCAACTCATCTTTCCAGCGGCACTCTTGGTTTTTCCAAGTGGAGGCCTGGTTCAATCTTTCCTTTCCGAAGCATGCATATGCATTACATATCACATCCCGCAAATCATGCCATGTTTTGCATCATGTTGCTTGCGCATTGCACCGTGGTTGATCGTGGTTCCCTTTGCTTGTGTTCTTGCTTTGGGTAGAGCCGGGAGACGAGTACGTGATCGAGGAACCCGTTGAGTATGCTTACGAGGATCAAGCTTTCGTCAACTCAGAGAACTTTGCAGGCAAGATGACCATACCCTCGGAATCACTTCTATCTTTGCTTGCTAGTTGCTCTCTCTATTGCTATGCCTATGCTACGATACCTACCACATGCTTTATCATGCCTCCCATATTGCCATGTCAAACCTCTAACCCACCTTGTCCTACAAACCGTTGTTTGGCTATGTTACCGCTTTGCTCAGCCCCTCTTATAGTGTTGCTAGTTGTAGGTGAAGATTGGAGTTTGTTCCTTGTTGGAACCGGTTTATTGTTGGGATATCACTATTATATCTTGTCTACTTTAATGTATCTATACACTTGGTAAAGGGTGGAAGGCTCGGCCTTATGCCTGGTGTTTTGTTCCACTCTTGCCGCCCTAGTTTCCATCATACCGGTGTTATGTTCCTTGTTTTTGCGTTCCTTACATGGTTGGGTTATAATGGGAACCCCTTGACAGTTCACCTTGAATAAAACTCCTCCAGCAAGGCCCAACCTTGGTTTTACCATTTGCCACCTAGCCTTTTTCCCTTGGGTTTCGCGGACTCAAGGGTCATCTTTATTTTAAACCCCTGGGCCAGTGCTCCTCTGAGTGTTGGTCCAACTTGTCAGCCGCCGGTGGCCACCAGGGGCAACTCTGGGTTGGCCTACCGGAAGTTTGGACAATCCGGGGTGCCCTGAGAACGAGATATGTGCAGCTCCTATCAGGATTTGTTGGCACATTCGGGTGGCTTTGCTGGTCTTGTTTTACCATTGTCGAGATGTCTTCCCGGGTCTGATCGGGTCGTCCTGGGAGAAGGAATATCCTTCGTTGACCATGAGAGCTTGTGATGGGCTATGTTGGGACACCCCTGCAGGGATTTGAACTTTCGAAAGTCGTGCCCGCGGTTATGGGCAGATGGGAATTTGTTAATGTCCGGTTGTAGAGAACTTGAAACTTAACTTAATTAAAATGAATCAACAACGTGTGTAGCCGTGATGGTCTCTTTTCGGCGGAGTGCGGGAAGAGAACACGGTCTCGGGTTATGCTTGAATGTAAGTATTCCTAGGATCACTTCTTGATCATAGATTCTCGAACGTGCTTTGCTTTCTCTTCTTTCTCTCATTTGCGTAAGGTTAGCCACCATATATGCTAGTGCTTGCTGCAGCTCCACCTCATACCTTTTCCCTACCTTTTAAGGTTAAATAGTCTTGATCGCGAGGGTGTGAGATTGCTGAGTCCCCGTGACTCACAGATTACTTCCAAAACCAGATGCAGGGACCGATGATACTATTCCAGGAGATACGACTGAGCTCAAGTGGGATTTCGATGAGGACTCGGGACGATACTACGTTTCCTTTCCAGACGATCGGTAGTGGAGCCCAGTTGGGGCGATCGGGGACATTATGCATTTGGGTTGTCTTTATTTTGGTTCCGTAGTCGGACCTTGATTGTATCTGGATGATTGTAATGCTATATTTATGTTATTGTGTGAAGTGGCGATTGTAAGCCAACTATGTACCTCTTTTCTTATTCAGTACATGGGGTGTGTAAAGATTACCCCTCTTGCGACATTGCCTACAATAAGGTTATGCCTCTAAGTCGTGCTCCGACACGTGGGAGATATAGCCGCATCGTGGCTGTTACAATAATTCTGGTATTGTCATGGAACACTTCTACGACAACATAGGTATGACTATATTGATTCTGTCATAAAATCATCATGGATGTACATGCATGATAGAAAATGTGACCTACTGTGACAAACACGTATCATCACGGAAGTGTATTTTCTGTTGTAGTGTGTGCAACTTCCACCACCTCCATTTTGATGACTTGAGCATTCATTGTCATATTGCTTTGCATGATCGTAAGATAGCTAGCATGATGTTTCCATGGCTTGTCCATTTTTTGATATCTCTGCTACGCTAGATCATTGCACATCCTGGTACACTGCCAGAGGCATTCATATACAGTCATACTTTGTTCTAGGTATCTAGTTGTAATATTGAGTTGTAAGTAAATAGAAGTGTGATGATCATCATTATTCATTATTAGAGCATGTCCCAACGAAAGGATGATGGAGACTATGATTCCCCCACAAGCCGGGATGAGACTCCAAACAAAAAGAAAGAAAAATGAGGCCAAAAAGAGCCTAAGAAAAAAGGAAAATAAAAAATGAGAGAAAAAGAGAGAAGGGGCTTGCAAATTCCACACTTGTTCTTCAAAATAGCACCATGTTTTTCATATGGAGAGTCTCCTATGTTGTCACTTTCATAAACTAGTGGAAAATTTTCATTATAGAGTTAGATGCACACCCACTTAGTTTCCATGTTGAGCTTTCAGACACTTATAGCTCTTAGTGCATCTGTTGCGTCGCAATCCCTACTCCTCGCACTGATATCAATTGATGGGCATCTCCATAGCCCGTTGATTAGCCGTGTTGATGTGAGACTTTCTTACCTATTTTTTGCCTTCTCCAAATTAATCTCTAGCACCGTATTCTATTCCATCCATAGTGCTATATCCATGGCTTGCACTCATGTATTGCGTGAGAGTTGAAAATGTTGAAGCACGTTAAAAGTATGAACCAATTGCTTGGCTGACACAGGGGTAGTACATGATAAATGCTTTGTGTTAAGAAGATGGAGCATGATAAGACTATATGATTTTGTAGGTATAGCATTCTTTAAGAATTGATATTTTGAAAGACATGATTGTTTGTTGGGATGTGTGAGTATTGATGTCTTTATGTCAAATTATAGACTATTGCTTTGAATCACTCGTGTCTTAATATTCATGCCATGATTAGATATATGATCAAGATTGTGCTAGGTAACATTCCACATCAAAAAAACTCTTTTTTATCATTTACCTACTCGAGGGCAAGCAAGAATTAAGCTTGGGGATGATGATACGTTTCTGTCGAATCTATAATGTTTGATTGTTACATGCCAATATTATACAACTTTCACATATTTCTGGCAACATTTTATATGATTTATTAGACTAACATATTGATCTAGTGCCCAGTGCTAGTTCCTGTTTGTTGCATGTTTTTTGTTTCGCAGAATATCCATATCAAGCAAAGTCCAAACGCGATGAAAAATTACGAAGAATTATTTTGGAATATTTGTGATTTTGGGGAGGTGTAATCAACGCAAATAAAGGCCCACAGCCACCACAAGACACCAGGGCGCGTCCCAGGGCCCAGGCGCATGGTGGTGGGTTGTGTTCACCTCGTAAGGTGGTTGATGCTTGATGTCGCTTGAGATGCGTCGGTGTTTCCCCAAGGAATTGTGGAGGATGCAGGACAACAACGGTAAGGTATTTCCCTCAGTGATGAGACCAAGGTTATCGAACCAATAGGAGAACCACGCAACACTACATAAATGGTACATGTACACAAATAACAAATACTTGCAACCCGACACGTTAAAGGGGTTGCCAATCCCTTTCAGGTAACGGTGCCAAAAAGTGACGTAAGGATAGGATAAAATTTTAGTAGATTGATAGATGCAAATAAAAGTAAATAAAACTCAGCAAGGTATGTTTGGATTTTTGATAATATAGATCTGAAAATAAAAGAACCAAATAAAAGAAAAGGCAATTGGCAATATGGATCTGAAAGTATATGATAGGAAAATAGACCCGAGGGCCGTAGATTTTACTAGTGGCTTCTCTCGAGAAAATAGCAACAGTGGGTAGACAAATTACTATTGTGCAATTGATAGAAGAGCAAATAATTATGAAGATATCCAAGACAATGATCATGTATATAGGCATCACGTCCAAGATTAGTAGACTGACTCCTGCCTGCACCTACTACTATTACTCCACACATCGACCGCTAGCCAGCATGCATCTAGTGTATTAAGTTCATGGAAAAATGGAGTAATGCAATAAGAACGATGACATGATGTAGACAAGATCTATTCATGTAGGAATAGACCCCGTCTTTTTATCCTTAATAGCAACGATACATGTGTGCCTTGCTGCCCCTTCTGTCACTAAGAAAGGACACCGCAAGATCGAACCCATTACAAAGCACCTTTCACATTGCAATATAAATAGATCAAGTTGGCCAAACAAAACCCAAATATCCGAGAAGAAATATGAGGCTATAACAATCAAGATTGGACATTAAATCAAGGCAAATCTAAGCATAAACTCACAATTCATCGGATCCCAACAAACAGACCACAAAGAGTCATTATATCAAATAGATCTCCAAGAGACCGTTGTACGGAGATACAAAGAGAGAGAAAGCCATCTAGCTACTACCTACAGACCTGTAGGTCTGATTTGAACTACTCGTGCATCATCGGAGAGGCACCAATGAGGATGATGAACCCCTCCGTGATGGTGTCTAGATTGGATCAGTGGTTTCTGGAACTTGCGGCGGTTGGAATTTCTATTCGTCGACTCCCCTAGGGTTTCTGGAGCAAGGAGGTATTTATAGAGCGAAGAGGCGGTGCGGGAGGCCACTGAGGTGGGCACAACCCACCCAGGCACGCCCCCAGGTGCTTCTCTGTCCCATCTGGTACTTCTCGAGGCACCCCCAGGTGCTTCTCTGGCCCATCTGGTGTCTTCTGGTCCAAAAAAATCCACAAAAAGTTTCGCTGCATTTGGACTCCGTTTGATATTGATTTTATGCGATGTAGAAAACAAGCAAAAAATAGCAACTGGCACTTGGCACTATGTCAATAGGCTAGTCCCAAAAAATGATATAAAATGATTGTAAAACATCCAAGAATGATAATATAACAGCATGGAACAATCAAAAATTATAGATACGTTGGAGATGTATCAGCATCCCCAAGCTTAATTCCTGCTTGTCCTCGAGTAGGTAAATGATAAAAATAGAATTTTTGATGTGGAATGCTGCCTAACATTTTCATCACATATTCTTTCCTTTATAGCATGGACAATTGGACTTTTATATGGTTCAAAGCAATAGTCTAGTTTTGACATGAGGACTTTAATACTCAAGCACATCAACAAACAACCATGTCCTTCAAAATATCAACACTAAAGCAAATTATCCTTAGCCCATTATGCTCAATCATTGATCCATTCATGAAACACACTCGCATATTAGCTACACCCAATGCTCAAGTACGATCATAGTGCCCCTTAGTTGGTGCTTCATAAGAGAAGATGGAGACTCAAGTAAAAATAAAAATTGCATAAAGTAAATAGAAAGGCCCTTCACAGAGGGAAGTAGGGATTTGTAGAGGTGCTAGAGCTCAAAGCGAAAAAGATATAAATAGAACATTTTGGGTGGCATGCTTTTCCTGTCAATGAAAATGATCGACTAGTTCCCAATACTTTCCATGCTAGATATATCATAGGCGATTCCCAAACAGAAAATAAAATTTATTCCTTTTTCCACGATACTTTCACATTCCACGGCTAATCGAATCGGTCCATGCTATTATAAATTTTATTCGTTGGGTTGCCTCCTGATACGTCTCCAACGTATCTATAATTTTTTATTGTTCCATGCTATTATATTATCTATTTGGGATGTTTTATATGCATTAATATTCTATTTTATATGATTTTTGGGACTAACCTATTAACCTTGAGCCCAGTGCCAGTTTTTGTTTTTTCCTTGTTTTAGAGTTTCGTAGAAAAGGAATACCAAACGGAGTCCAAACGGAATAAAACTTTCGCCATGATTTTTCTTGGACCAGAAGACACCCGCGAGACTTGGAGTACAAGTCAGAGAAGCCTCGAGGTGGCCACAAGGGTGGAGGGCGCGCCCCCTTTTCTTTTGGGCCCCTCGTAGCTCCCCTGACCTAATTCTTTCACCTATATATACTCTTATACCCAAAAAAACATCCAGGGGAGCCACGAAACCACTTTTCCACCACCGCAACCTTCTGTACCCGTGAGATCCCATCTTGGGGCCTTTTCCGGCATCCTGCCTGAGAGGGAATCGATCACGGAGGGCTTCTACATCAACACCATTGCCACTTAGATGAAGCGTGAGTAGTTTACTTCAGAGCTATGGGTCCATAGCCAGTAGCTACATGTCTTCTTCTCTCTCTTTGATTCTCAATACAAAGTTCTCCTCGATGTTCTTGGAGATCTATTCGATGTAATACTCTTTTGCGGTGTGTTTGCCAAGATTCGATGAATTGTGGATTTATGATCAGCTTATCTATGAATAATATTTGAATCTCCTCTGAATTCTTATATGCATGGTTTGATATCTTTGCAAGTCTCTTCAAACTATCGATTTGGTGTGGCCAACTAGATTGTTTTTTCTTGCAATGGGAGAAGTGCTTAGCTTTGGGTTTAATCTTGCGATGTCCTTTCCCAGTGACAATAGGGGCAGCAAGGCATGTATTGTATTGTCGCCATCGAGGATAACAAGATGGGGTTTTCGTCATATTGCTAGAGTTAATCCCTCTACTTCATGTCATCTTGCTTAATGTGTTACTCTGTTCTTATGAACTTAATACTCTAGATGCAGGCAAGAGTCGGTCGATGTGTGGATTAATAGTAATAGATGCAGAATCATTTCGATCTACTTGACACGGACGTGATGCCTATATTCATGATCATTGCCTTAGATATCATCATAACTTTGTGCTTTTCTATCAATTGCTCGGTAGTAATCTGTTCACCCACCGTAATAATTTCTATCTTGAGAGAAGCCACTAGTGAAAGCTATGGCCCCCAGGTCTATTTTCCATCATATAAGTTTCCGATCTACAATTCTAGTTTACTATTTACTTTCCTTTGCAATCTTTACTTTCCATTCCATAAACCAAAAATACCAAAAATATTATTTTACCGTTTATCCATCTCTATCAGATCTCACTTTGCAAATAACCGTGAAGGGATTGACAACCCCTTTGTCGCGTTGGTTGCAAGTTGGTGTTTGTTTGTGAAGGTATTCGATGGCTTGTTGCATAGTCTCCTACTAGATTCATACCTTGGTTCTCAAAACTGAGGGAAATACTTACACTCGTTTGCTACATCACCCTTTCCTCTTCAAGGGAAAAACCAACACAATCTCAATTGGTAGCAAGAAGGATTTCTGGCGCCGTTGCCGAGGAGATGTACACCAAGCCAAGACATACCGAGTACCCATCATAAACTCTCATCTCTCGCATTACATTATTTGCCATTCGCCTCTCGTTTTCCTCTCCCCCACTTCTAAAACGATTTTCGAAAAGATATGCCTCCTCTTCGCACTCCTTCTTGTTCATCTCTTTTTCCATGGGCGAATCTAGAAGAGCTTCGGGTTTTCTTCCAGGTTCATGTACCTTGGATAACCCATATGTCCTTTCTAAGCTTATAAATAATAATGTTATGGAAAAACTTATTGGGATAGTTGAGGAGGATTTCAATCTTGATGAAGATGATCCTGGAATTTTTTGTTATTTGCTTGATGAATCTTTGAAAGATGCTTGGGATCGAGTGTTGAGGATTCGAGCCAGCTTTGTGCCCCAATATCAAATCGAGGTTTACTTAAAGAGCTTTTATTTTGGCCTTCCCCCTTCTTTTAGGCAAGTTTTGGATTCTATTTTTGAAAACGGTTTTCTTGGAGGGGACGCCATCGATACTTATGAGAAGATGATATCCATATTCGGGCACCCCAAGGAAAAGGATATTGAATCTTTCGCCATTATGAGTTTCTATCAAAACGAAATAATTAAATTGATGGAGGCAAGTTTAGATGCAAATTTTTGCAATGTGCTTAATCTTTCTTCTACGATCAATGGCCATGTGCTCTCACAAAACAGAAAGATAAATGCCATAAATAAGACATTTTCTCTTTTCTTCCCCAATACCAAAGATGATAATACTTAGATCTATTCATGTTTTTATGCCTAGCTAGGGGCGTTAAACAATAGCACTTGTTGGGTGGCAACCCAATTTTATTTTTGTTCTTGCTTTTTAGATCCTGTTTTGCTTTGAATAAATCATCTATCCTCTGGTTAGATGTGTTTTTTGTGTTTTAATTAGTATTTGTTCCAAGTAAGACCTTTGGGATAGCTTACGATGATAGTTAATTTGATCCTGCTGAAAAACAGAAACTTTTGCACCCAGGAGATTAGTTTATTTTTTAACAGAAGCACGAAAAAATACTGATTCATTTTGAAGGGGATTAATAAACAAATTATCTAGGACTTCCTAATTTCTCAGAATTTTTGGATTTACAGAAGTATTCGAAATCTCCAAATTCCTATAGACTATTCTGTTTTTGACAAATTCTGTTTTTCGCGTGTTGTTTGCTTATTTTGATGCATCTATGGCTAGCATCGGGGGGTATGAACCATAGAAAAGTTGGAATATAGTAGATATTACACCAATATAAATAAATAATGATTTCACAACAGTACCAAAAGTGGTGATTTATTTTCTTATACTAACGGAGCTTACGAGATTTTCTGTTGGAATTTTGTGTTGTGAAGTTTTCAAGTTTTGGGTAAGGATTTGATGGACTATGGAATAAGGAGTGGCAAGAGCCTAAGCTTGGAGATTCCCAAGGCACTCCAAGGTAATATTCAAGTATGTCAAAAATCCTAAGCTTTGGGATGCCCCGGGAAGGCATCCCCTCTTTCATCTTCGTCTATCGGTAACTTTACTTGAGGCTATATTTTTATTCACCACATGATATGTGTTTTGCTTGGAGCGTCTTGTATGATTTGAGTCTTTGCTTTTTAGTTTACCAAAATCATCCTTGCTGTACACACCTTTTGAGAGAGACACGCATGAATCGTGATTTATTAGAATGCTCTATGTGCTTCACTTATATCGTTTGAGCTAGGCAAAATTTGCTCTAGTGCTTCACTTATATCTTTTAGAGCACGGCGGTGGTTTTATTTTATAGAAATTGATGAACTCTCATACTTCACTTATATTATTTTGAGAGTCTCTAAACAGCATGGTAATTTACTTTGGTTATAAAATTAGTCCTAATATTATAGGCATCCAAGAGGGATATAATAAAAACTTTCATATAAAGTGCATTGAATACTATGAGAAGTTTGATTCCTTATGATTGTTTTGAGATATGAAGATGGTGATATTAGAGTCATGCTAGTAAGTAGTTGCGAATTTTAGAAATACTTGTGTTAAAGTTTCTGAGTCCCGTAGCATGCACGTATGGTGAACCGTTATGTGATGAAGTCGGAGCATGATTTATTTTTTGATTGTCTTCCTTATGAGTGGCGGTCGGGGATGAGCGAGGGTCTTTTCCTACCAATCTATCCCCCTAGAATCATGCGCGTAGTACTTTGTTTCGATGACTAATACATTTTTGCAATAAGTATGCGAGTTCTTTATGACTAATGTTGAGTCCATGGATTATACACACTCTCACATTTCCGCCATTGCTAGCCTCTCTAGTACCGCGCAACTTTCGCTGGTACCATAAACCCACCACATATCCTTCCTCAAAACAGGAGTAAATAGCATAAAACTACTAGTTTATAGGTTAGGGTTCCAAAAAACTACCACTTTTTAATTTTTCTCAGAAAGCTACCAAACGCGCGGTCCGCTGTTTCAGAAAACCTAAACCCGCGGTGACTAGCGATTTAACCGTTTTTATGATGGATTGGGCCCACATGCCAGGCCACCTGGCCACGCGCGCTCACGGCGCGGCCGTTGACGGCTGTTAGCCGACGCGGTCCGGTCGGAACGGGGGTAAATAAACCCCCTCGGTCAGTCGCTCCTGCTCACTCACTCTCTCCCTGCTCGCTCACTCCCCTGCTCTCACTCCCCTGCTCCAGTACGAGCTCGCCGCCGCTCGCCGTCTTTGAGGTGGCTCGCCGTTGACCTCCTTGCCACCATGCCTTCCTGGAACGACGAGGAAACTAGCTCGGAGGAGGACTGCGAGGTCGTCAGCATGGACATGGGACTTATGGTAAGTTCTTTGCCACCTAGGGTTAGGGTTAGGTGCTAGTAGGCCGAGTAGGCCTAGGCTACTGCCATGGATCTTGCTAAGTGTAGTGTTGGTGTTGTAGGATTCTTGTTCAATAGTGAGGCTGGGGTTTGATTGTAGGATTGATGTAAGCTAGGGTTCATCTCAGTACAGTGTTAGGGTTCATGCTGAGTTGGGGATTTTTTTTAGTGTTCATGTTTAATGAAGCGTGCAAGTATATTCTGGTGTTGAGTGCAGATTGAAACTAGTGTTTGCTGGTTATTTTGGTTGCAGGAGGAACCAGACACCACCGTGGAGCCCCTTTTCTATGGCCAACTTGAGCTTTCTCACCCCAAGTGCATTCTGCATCAAATGAGGCCTATTAAGCGTGTTGCTTTTGAAGGGCCTTTAACATGAAGGCGTTTCTATGGCTGCCCAGTCCAGGTTAGATGGCAATAAACTTTTCTACTATGTATGGTCACTGATGATTGATATGATGCAGCACTTTGTTTGATATGATGCCAATAAACATTTTTCTGCTATGTATTTTTGTTTCTTTGGAAACTTAATCATGGCATTATAATAACTTATCATATCTCATTTATGTTATTCATTGTTAGAAATTATCAAGTATATACAAGTTAATCATGGAACTGAAATAAGTTCCTAGTCCATTTGTAATAACTTATCACATTTATAAATGCAGGAAAATGGTGTGAATTGTGGTGTTGTAGAGTGGGTTGATGGGCCTTGGCCAACTGTTCTTCAGAGATGTTTGTGCAAGCTATGGGAGATGTTCCATGAGCAGAACTTTGGAAGGGTACAGGACAAGGAGAAGTTTGAGAAGGAGTTGGCCAGGCTTAAGAGTGAACATGAAAGGGAGTTGGCCAAGCTTAGGGCTGAAAATGACAAGCTTTGCATTGAGTACACCAAGCTTGTCCAAGATGTATCCAAGATGTTTGATTGGCAGGATGGTAGGGTGGACAAGAAGGTGCACCAAAAACAAGTGGAGGAGGAAGAACTTGAGAATAAGAAGAAGGAGTTAGAGGAGAAAGCTATGTTGGAGGTGCAGATGGAAAAGCTCAAACTTGCAAAAGAGCAGAGGTGCATTTTGCAGAGCCAAGCTGATATCATCAAGAACACCAGGAAGGCTATGAAGGATGTTCAAGTTGTCAGAGATGTTCTTAAGAAGGAGAAGGCAAAGCTTGAGCTTGTTATTGCTGAGCTGCTGAAAGAAGGGTATGGCAGCAAGGAGAAGATAGAGCAAATCAAGGCCATCCTTGATTCTTGAAGTGGCTTTGATATGTTGGTGAAGTAAGTACATCCAAAGGCCTTTATATAAGGATGTGGCCTGGCATGACTGCAAGTGATTATGGGTGTACATTTTGGGGGAATGTGAAGTTTAACCTAGTGTAAGAACCTTATTTACTATGTTGTTAAGTTGTAATGGATCACCTATGCTATTAAGTGTTGTAATGGATCTCCTATGCTATTATGTAGTGGAAAATGGATCTCTTATGCTACTAAGTTGTGGAAATGGATCTTGTATGCTATTAAGTGTTCAACTTGATCTTCTATCTTTTAGATGTTATTTGTTAGCCTACATATATTATTTCTATGGTTAATTGGGCTTGGTGGCCCACTATTCTCTGACCAAATGCAACCCTAGGCCTACTAAACCCAACCCCATCCATCTGTCAATATAAACCCCTCCCCACCCCCACCCTTTCGCAGTCACTCCACCAGCCGCCACCCAAAAGAAACCCTACAGATGGATCCTGACATGGGAGATGTCACAGAGGAAGAGGGGGAGGCTGTGGAGGTTAGGACAGCAGCAGCTGCACAGAGGAGGAGGAGGGAGAGGCGCAGGCAGAGGGCCCTAGAGGCGGCCCAGGATGAGCAGCAGGAGGAGTTCAACCGCCGACTCGCCAACAAGTTACTGGATAAGTGCAATGATGAAGAACTAGAGCTGGTTTTCACTGGAGGCAGGGGAAGATCATTCATGGAGATAATTAGGTGGGCAAGGATTAGGGCAGTCATGGCTCCTCATCCAGCAACTAGGGCCAAGTGGATCCGTTTCTTTGAGCGCTATGACTGATCTAGCTATCTATCTTTCTATCTGTAAGTCAATTTGAGAGAGAGTTTTGGTAGTTTTTGTGAGATTTTGATGTAATCTATGAGACTATCTATCTATGTAATCTATGAGACTATCTATCTATGTAATCTATGAGACTATCTATCTATGTAATCTATGAGACTATATATCTATCTAGAGATCTATCTATGCATGTTTCTAGAGATCTATCTTTCTATCTATGAGACTATCTTTCTATCTGTAAGGTGTATATCAAGTGTTGAATCCACATATAGATAAAAGTTACAGATGAAATGAAGTTGCAAACAAGTGCAGAATCCACATACAGTACCATATTACAAACCAAATGAAACAGTGCAGTATCAAGTACTTAGTGAGGCAATGTTATTACAAACCAAATCAAACAGTATCAAGCACTTGGAGTTCAACAACTTCAGCTAGTTACCACTTGCATAAAAGTAATCTTTCAGCCTATTAGATGGCTTCCTGACCCTCTTTGATCCAGTGCCAGCTCTATTGGCAGCAGCTGACCTGGTGTTCTTTGCTGGAGAAGACCTTGATGACCTGGTGTTCTTTGCTGGAGAAGACCTTGATGACCTGGTGTTCTTTGCTGGAGAAGACCTTGATGACCTAGTGTTCTTTGCTGGAGAAGACCTTGATGACCTGGTGTTCTTTGCTAGAGAAGACCTTGATCCATTGCCAGAAATAGTTGTGTTCTTCTTCTTGGGAGGTGGTACTACTGTTGCAGAAGAGGTGTTGGTCCTGCTCTTCTTGAGAGGTGGTGGTGCTACTGTTGTAGCTGGTGCTTCCCTCTTCCTTGACCTAGAAGCCGTCTGTGTTGACTCAGTGGTTGTTGGAGGAGGAGTTGGTGCAGGTGCAGAGGCAGCAGGTACCCTTGGTGGCCTTTGTGCAGTTGCAGCCATTGAAGAACCAGCCTCAGAGTAGTTTGCTCTATTTTCCTACACAACAATATTAGTTAGAACTATTTTCCTACAAATGAAATGAATGTAACAATGCAATGAATGTAACAATGGAATGAATGGACATACCTGGTGCTTGTTCAGCCTCATCTGGAACTTAGGTTTCAAAGGGACACCACAATTGTTGATCCT
The DNA here is from genome assembly GCF_003073215.2 of Triticum urartu. Taxonomy (NCBI): domain Eukaryota; kingdom Viridiplantae; phylum Streptophyta; class Magnoliopsida; order Poales; family Poaceae; genus Triticum; species Triticum urartu. The sequence goes on along the minus strand of NC_053025.1, from coordinate 217,745,218 downwards.
ATGCCCTTGCTTCTTGCAGTTGCTGCATGTCACTGTACCAATCCTAGAAGTATCCTTTTTAGCTGGCACCTCAAACAGGCCTTTCCTCCTGGCAGTTTATTTTTTACCTTTCTTTTCTCTAAACACAGGGGGAGAAATATCATCACTAGGTGTATGAGGCCAATGGTCAGGACCTGGCACAGGGAATATTATGTGCTTATATGTTTCACAATACATGGGTTTCTTGAAAAAAGCAGAAACATAGTCTTCAGGGTGTATCTTCACTTTCTGCATTGCAGCAATGGCATGACTGCAGGGGATAGCTGTCATGTCCCACCTCCTACAGTCACAGGTCTCCTTGTTCAAATTAACACAATATGTGTTTTCAGAGCTACTTGTGACCTGCCATATCCCTGGCCCTGCCATGTATGCTTCACAATATTTAGCCCACTTCTTCCCCTCTTCTAAAATCTCTGAATAAGTAGGTGTGATTTCCCATCTGCATGTCTCTATCTTCTCTCTGATCTTCTGAAACTTAATCATCAGCTTTGTTCTTATGCCCTCTAACATAGTCCTGATTGGCTTGTTCCTAACATCCAATATCATTCTATTGAAAACCTCACTAAGGTTGTTTACTACCAGGTCTGTTTTGCACACAGTGTGCATTTTATACCTAGCCCAGGTATGCTCTGGTATCTGTGACAACCACTGCCAAGCTTCTAAACTTTCTTTTTTCAAATTCTCCATGCCTAAATCATGTCCATGTTTGGTAAAGGAATAGGCAGCCTGATCTACATGTTTCTTAAGTTCCTCTCCTCTGAAACCAGCACATTGGAAATTGGCATAAATATGTCTAAGACAAAACCTTTGTGGAGAGTCAGGGAATACATCATCTATTGCATTCAACAATCCCTGTTCAATGTAAGGTAATCTTAAGTGTTACTCATCTACTAAATAACATTTTACTCATGGCAAATGTAAAGGCAAATGTAAAGACTAGGTTCAGAACAATACCTTCTGCCTGTCAGACATAATTGTGTATTTGCCAAACTTATTGCCAGTTCCAATGACTGTTCTCAACTGTGTGAGAAACCATGTCCAACTATCTGTCTCTTCCTTATCAACAACACCAAAAGCTATTGGGAAGATGTTATTGTTGCCATCCCTCCCTGTAGCTGCCAATATCTGCTGACCAGTGCTTAGCTTGATGAAGCAACCATCCAGACCTGCTAACATGATAACATGAGTGCCTAATTACATCAATGTTTAAAAAGCATATAAATTTCTGAATACTTACCTATAAATGGCCTGCATCCATTCAGAAAACCCTCCTTGCATGCAAACAAGCAGTAAAACATATAGTGAAACCTTGGGGTAGGAGCTGGGTTAAGTGGGTCCTCATGTGTTGTTACTATGCACCTACTGCCAGGGTTAGTATCTAGCACACACTGCAGGTAGTCCCTTATTCTATGATACTGGAGTTTGTGATCTCCTTGCACAACCTCAACTGCTTGCTTCCTTGCCCTATATGCCAAGCTTTTAGGCACATGCACACCAAACTTCTTCTTTGTGTATGACATAATTGTTTCAACACCAGCTCCAGGGTTGGATCTGACTGTATCCTCACAAACCTTAGCAACCCAATTGGCTGTCACCTTTGTGTTCTCTCCACTTGCTCCACAAGTGTGATCCAAGTTCATCTTCTTGATACTGAAAGTTGCCTCATGAGCTATCTTGGAGGCAACTATGTAAAACTCACAACCATGTTTTCTGTCAGAGCACCAAGCAATAACCCTAGTTGGTTCATTTCTGTGATACTCAAAATTCCTAAGAGTCCTCACATGAAAATTTCTAATGCTTCTCTGAACTCAACTACATTTTCAAAGCACAAATGCATTGCAAACTGCTCATGTGCATCAGGCCTTGATGGATCATACCATATCCTCTGCTTCTTCTGCTTCTTCCTACTCTTCCTTCCAGATGGCAGCCTTGGTGCATCATCTTCATCACTTATGCCAAAATCACCTGGAAAACAGTACTCATCAGCTTCAGGGACATAATCTTCAAACTTGCTGTGCTCAGGCTCACTATGAGACTTGCTAGTTGGGCCAGGTTTTCTAACTGGCTTAAGCTTTTTGGCTGCTTTTGTAGTTACAGCAGGATCCTCTACTACTTCATCTTCAGAAACAGCTGGTTCTTCCTCCCAAAACTCAGAAGGTTCTGAGTTTGCTGCACAAAAGTGCTCTGCAGTATCAGTGCCAGCCTCATCTTCACCCCTACACCAAGCTTTGTAAGAAATTTTCTCCCCTCTGTAATCACCCCTAAAGAACTCAAAATCTGAAGATGATTTGTCATCTTCAACTTCATCTTCTTCCTCTGGTACATCTTCTTCTTCTACATCTTCTTCTTCTACATCTTCTTCTTCTACATCTTCTTCTTCCACATCTTCTTCTTCCACAACTGTTTTCCCTTTGTTAAAATTGCTGCTTTGCTGTGTGTTCATGTAGGGCTCATCAGGGGTTAAAGCTGGCAAACTAGCATTAGAGGCAGGGTACAGAACACCTTCTTGTGAAACTCTGTAAAAAACAGGATCACCATCATGATCAATGGGGATCTGTTCCTCATCTGCTGGGCTTGGATCGGTAGCTTTTCTGACACTGATGTTTAGTACCTTATTATCAACAAATAAGTCAAGCATTTCCTCTAATGCCTCCTCACTATCCAGGGCCTCCACACCCTCCAGACCCTTTCCCTCTTCCTTTACATATGTCTGAAATGCATCCATGCCATAGCCCTCCAACTCAACCAATGCTAATATGGTCAGATAACTGATATCTGAGGAAACTGAATACTTTTTCTCCATATTATCTATTCCTTGGAAATGTAGCCTCAAGTCCCAAATCTCTTCATCTAAGCTGTAGGATTAAATTGACAAACAACTGTTTTTTAAGTCACTGAACATTACTGAACTTTCTTCTAATTACAGTGAATGCACTGACCAAATGAACTAACCAAATGCACTTTCTTCTACACTGACTTAACCAATAAAATACAGTAGCATGCCAAGAACAAACAATTACTATCTCTAGTTCTAATTTGAACTAAAAATCACCCAAAAATACAGTAGCATGCTAAGAACAAACAGTGTTTACCTCACTCCACCAAAGGACGATGCCCAATGGTGGCCGCCTGCTGGATCAGCGTGGATGCGCTTTGCCACTGCCCTGGCCGCGCGGACTTCCGGATCTGAGCTCAGCGGATCCACAGGAGCCGCGGGCGGTGATGGCTGCTGCGACCGCTGCGCCGGGAAGCTCGAGCTGCCTAGCCATTTGTCCACCTCTGACTGTCCACCGCCCTCCTGGCCGGTGCCGCCTTGGCTCAATAGCTCACCGCCGACGACATTTGGCTGCGCCGCCGCCATCGCCCACCTAGGTCACTGCGGGGGAGAGGAGGTGGAGAGGAGGGGGAGCGAGAGAGTGTCTGGCCCGACCGCCTACTTTGGTTCCGACCGGACCGCATCGGCTAACGGCCGTCAACGGCCGCGCCGTGAGCGCGCGTGGCGAGGTGGCCTGGCATGTGGGCCCAATCCGTCAGAAAAACGGTTAAATCGCTAGTCACCGCGGGTTTGGGTTTTCTGAAACAGCGGACCGCGCGTTTGGTAGCTTTCTAAGAAAAATTAAAAAGTGGTAGTTTTTTGGAACCCTAACCTGTAAACTAGTAGTTTTATGCTATTTACTCTCAAAACAGCCACCATACCTACCTATTATGGCATTTCCATAGTCATTCCGAGATATATTGCCATGCAACTTTCCACTGTTCCGTTTATTATGACACGCTCCATCATTGTCATATTGCTTCACATTATCATGTGGTTGACATCATATTTGTGGCAAAGCCACCGTTCATCAATTTTTATACATGTCGCTCTTGATTCATTACACATCCCGGTACACCGTCGGAGGCATTCACATAGACTCATATTTTGTTCTAAGTATCGAGTTGTAATTGTTGAGTTGTAAGTAAATAAAAGTGTGATGATCTTTGTTATTAGAGCATTGTCCCATGTGAGGAACGGATGATGGAGACTATGATTCCCCCACAAGTCAGGATGAGACTCCGGACAAAAAATAAAATAAAAAAGGGGGGCAAAAATGAGAGAAAAAGAGAGAAGGGATAATGTTACTATCCTTTTTTGCCACACTTGTGCTTCAAAGTAGTACCATGATCTTCATGATAGAGAGTCTCCTATGATATCACTTTCATATACTAGTGGGAATTTTTCATTATAAAACTTGGCCTGTATATTCCAATGATGGGCTTCCTCAAATTTCCCTGGGTCTTCGTGAGCAAGTGAGTTGGATGCACACCCACTTAGTTTCTTTTTGAGCTTTCATGAACTTATAGCTCTAGTGCATCCACTGCATGGCAATCCCTACTCACTCACATTGATATCTATTAATGGGCATCTCCATAGCCCGTTGATACGCCTAGTTGATGTGAGACTATCTCCTTTTTGTCTTCTCCACAACCACCGTCTATTCCACCCACAGTGCTATATCCATGGCTCACGCTCATGTATTGCATGAAAGTTGAAAAAGTTTGAGAACATCAAAAGTATGAAACAATTGCTTGGCTTGTCATTGGCATTCTGCATGATTTAAATATTTTGTGTGATGAAGATGGCGCATAGCCAGACAATATGATTTTGTAGGGATGAGGTTTCTTTGGCCATGTTATTTTGAGAAGACATAATTATTTTGTTAGTATGCTTGAAGTATTATTGTTTTCATGTCAATATTAAACTTTTGTTTTGAATCTTACGGATCTGAACATTCATGCCACAATAAAGAGAATTACATGGATAAATATGTTAGGTAGCATTCCACATCAAAAATTATGTTTTCATCATTTACCTACTCAAGGACGAGCAGGAATTAAGCTTGGGGATGCTTGATACGTCTCCAACGTATCTACAATTTTTGATTGTTCCATGCTATTATATTATCTGTTTTGGATGTTTTATATGCATTAATATGCTATTTTGTCTGATTTTTGGGACTAAGCTATTAACCTAGAGCCCAGTGCCAGATTCTGTTTTTTCCTTGTTTTAGAATTTGCAGAAAAGGAATAACAAACGGAATAAAAATTTCGCCATGATTGTTCTTGGACCAGAAGACACCCAGGAGACTTGGAGTACAAGCCAGAGGAGCCTCGAGGCGGCCACAAGGGTGGAGGGTGCGCCCCCCGACCTTGTGGGCCCCTCGTAGCTCCCCTGACCTAATTCTTTCGCCTATATATACTCTTATAGCCCAAAAAACAACCAGGGAGCCAGGAAACCACTTCTCCACCGCCGCAACCTTCTATACCTGTGAGATCCCATCTTGGGGCCTTTTCTAGCATCTTGTCCGAGGGGGAATCGATCACGGAGGGCTTCTACATCAACACCATTGCCTCTCCGATGAAGCGTGAGTAGTTTACTTCAGACCTACGGGTCCATAGCTAGTAGCTAGATGGCTTCTTCTCTCTCTTTGATTCTCAATACAAAGTTCTCCTCGATGTTCTTGGAGATATATTCGATGTAATAATATTTTATGGTGTGTTTGCCTAGATCCGATGAATTGTGTATTTATGATCAGCTTATCTATGAATAATATTTGAATCTCCTCTGAATTCTTATATGTATGATTTGTTTATCTTTGCAAGTCTCTTCGAACTATCAATTTGGTTTGGCCAACTAGATTGGTTTTTCTTGCAATGGGAGAAGTGCTTAGCTTTGGGTTCAATCTTGCGGTGTCCTTTCCAAGTGACAGTAGGGGTAGCAAGGCACGTATTGTATTGTTGCCATCGAGGATAACAAGATGGGGTTTTCATCATATTGCTTGAGTTAATCCCGCTACATCATGTCATCTTGCTTAATGCCTTACTCTGTTCTTATGAACTTAATACTCTAGATGCAGGCAGGAGTCGGTCGATGTGTGGAGTAATAGTAGTAGATGCAGAATCGTTTTGATCTACTTGACACGGATGTGATGCCTATATTCATGATCATTGCCTTATATATTGTCATAACTTTGCGCTTTTATATCAATTGCTCGGTAGTAATTTGTTCACCCACCGTAATAATTTTTATCTTGAGAGAAGCCACAAGTGAAACCTATGGCCCCCGGGTCTATTTTCCATCATATAAGTTTTCGATCTACAATTCTAGTTTACTATTTACTTTCCTTTGCAATCTTTACTTTCCGTTACATAAACCAAAAATACCAAAAATATTATTTTACCCTTTATCCATCTCTATCATATCTCACTTTGCGAATAACCGTGAAGGGATTGACAACCCCTTTGTCGCGTTGGTTGCAAGTTGGTGTTTGTTTGTGCAGGTATTCAGTGGCTTGTTGCATAGTCTCCTACTGGATTGATACCCTGGTTGTCAAAACTGAGGGAAATACTTACGCTCCTTTGCTGCATCACCCTTTCCTCTTCAAGGGAAAAACCAATGCAAGCTCAAGAGGTAGCACCTCCCAACAAGCGCTATCGTTTTATTCCCCTAGCTAGGCATGATAATCTTAATGATGCTCACAAGAAAGATAGCAATTGGAACACGAAGAGAGAATCATGTAACATGTGAAAAACAAGTTTAAGTCTAACATACTTCCTATGCATAGGCATTTTATACTCAAACAAATTATCAAGATGAGCAAAAACTATCATATGCAAGGAAGAAGAAACAAACAATAGCAATCTCAACATAACGAGAGGTAATTTAGAAACATGAAAATTTCTACAACCATATTTTCCTCTCTCATAATAATTACATGTAGGATCATAATCCAATTCAAATATATAGCTATCAAATAAAATTTTCTTTCTATGATCCACATGCATGCAAAGTTGACACTCTTCCAAAATAGTGGGATCATCAAATAAAGTCATGACCTCTCCAAGCCCACTTTTATCAAAAAATTCATAAGGTTGATCATTCTCCAAATTAGTGGGATCATTATTACCTAGAGTTGACACTCTATCAAACCCACTTTCATAAGGTTGATCATTCTCCAAACATATTCCTCAGGAGGCTTAAATAAATTTTCAAGATCAAAAGAAGAATCATCCCAATCATGATCATTGCAATAAGTAGTGGACATATCGAAATTAGCATCCCCAAGCTTGGGGTTTTGCATATTATTAGAATAATTCACATTAATAGAATTGATAGTAAAATCATTGAAATCATGCTTTTCATTCAAGGAGCTATCATGAATCACTTTATAAATTTCTTCATCACAACTTTCAGATTCACGAATCTCAAGCAAAACTTCATAAAGATAATCTAGTGCACTCAACTCACTAGCAATTGGTTCATCATGATTGGATATTTTAAAAAGATTAGCAAGTGGATGGGGATCCATATAAATAGATTTTTAGCAAGCAAAGATGCAAGCCAATAGAGGGCACATGGCAACACAAGCAAACAAAAAGATCGAACGAGAAAATGGCGAACGAAAAAAAGGGGGCGAATAAAACAGCAAATTTTTGTGAAGTGGGGGAGATGAAAACCAGAAGCAAATGGCTAATAATGTAAATTGCAAGGAGATGAGATTTGTGATTAGGAACCTGGCATATGTTGATGATGTCTCCCCGGTATCGGCTCCAGAAAGTTCCTTTGATGTCGCTTGAGATGGGTCGGTGTTTCCCCAAGGAATAAGGATGGATGCAGCACAACAACGGTAAGGTATGTCCCTCAGTGATGAGACCAAGGTTATCAAACTAGTAGGAGAACCACACAACACAACATAAACAGTACCTGCACACAAATAACAAATACTTGCAACCCGAAGCGTTAAAGGGGTTGTCAATCCCTTTCGGGTAACGGTGCCAAAAAGTGACGTAAGGATAGGATAAAATTGTAGTAGATTGATAGGTGCAAATAAAACTAAATAAAACTCAGCAAGGTATGTTTGGGTTTTTGATAATATAGATCTGAAAATAAAAGAAGCAAATAAAATAAAAGGCAATTGGCAATATGGATCTGAAAGTATATGATAGGAAAATAGACCCGAGGGCCGTAGATTTTACTAGTGGCTTCTCTCGAGAAAATAGCAACAGTGGGTAGACAAATTACTATTGTGCAATTGATAGAAGAGCAAATAATTATGAAGATATCCAAGACAATGATCATGTATATAGGCATCACGTCCAAGATTAGTAGACTGACTCCTGCCTGCATCTACTACTATTACTCCACACATCGACCGCTATCCAGCATGCATCTAGTGTATTAAGTTCATGGAAAAACGGAGTAATGCAATAAGAATGATGACATGATGTAGATAAGATCTATTCATGTAGGAATAGACCCCATCCTTTTATCCTTAATAGCAACGATACATGCGTGCCTTGCTACCCCTCCTGTCACTAGGAAAGGACACCGCAAGATCGAACCCATTACAAAGCACCTCTTCACATTGCAAGATAAATAGATAAAGTTGGCCAAACAAAACCCAAATATCAAAGAAGAAATACGAGGATATAACAATCAAGAGTGGATATTAAATCAAGGCAAATCTGATCATAAACTCACAATTCATCGGATCCCAACAAACAAACCGCAAAGAGTCATCACATAAAATAGATCTCCAAGAGACCGTTGTATTGAGATACAAAGAGAGAGAAAGCCATCTAGCTATTACCTACGGACCCATAGGTCTGAGTTAAACTACTCACGCATCATCGAAGAGGCACCAATGAGGATGATGAACCCCTCCGTGATGGTGTCTAGATTGGATCTATGGTTTCTGGAACTTGCGGCAACTGGAATTGTTTTTTCGTAGACTCCCCTAGGGTTTCTGGAGCAAGGAGGTATTTATAGAGCGAAGAGGCGGTGCGGGAGGCCACCAAGGTGGGCACAACCCACTTGGGCATGCCTGGGGGCCCAGGCGTGACCTGGTGGGTTGTTCCCCCCTCGGGGCACCCCCAGGTGTTTCTCTGGCCCATCTGGTGTCTTCTGGTCCAAAAAAATCCACAAAAAGTTTCGCTGCATTTGGACTCTGTTTGATATTGATTTTCTGCGATGTAAGAAACAAGCAAAAAACAGCAACTGCCACTTGGCACTATGTCAATAGGTTAGTACCAAGAAATGATATAAAATGATTGTAAAACATCCAAGAATGATAATATAACAACATGGAACAATCAAAAATTATAGATACATTGGAGACGTATCACTACTCTACTTCAGGTGCAAGGAAGCTTATATCCGGAAGAAGAAAATGTCGTGTTAAAATCACAATACAATCGGAGTTACAGTTCTCCGAATATTTATGAAACAGTTTTTGGCCAAAATAAAAAACACAAAACAAAAGAGAACATAGAGATAGATCCAATCTAGGAGGGGCTTTGCCCCTCCACCGCCATGGAGGACATGGACTAGAGGGGAAACCCTCATCCCATCTAGGGGGATACCAAGGAAGAAGAAGGAGGAGGGGGCTCTCTCCCCCTCTCTCGGTGGTGCCGGAGTGCCGCCGGGGCAAGGATCGTGACGGCGATCTACATCAACAATCTTGCTACCGTCAGCACCAACTTTCTCCCCCTCTATGCAGTGGTGTAACACCTCTTCTCCCCGCTGTAATCTCTACTTAAACATTGTGCTCAACATTATATATTATTTTCCAATGATATGTGGCTATCCTATGATGTTTGAGTAGATCTGTTTGGTCCTATGGGTTGATTGATGATCGTGATTGGTGTGAGTTGTATGTTTTATTTTGGTGTTGTCCTATGGTGCCCTCTATGTCGCCCAAATGTGAGGGATCCCCGCTGTAGGATGTTGCAATACGTTCATGATTCACTTATGGTGGGTGGCGTGAGTGACAGAATACACAGTCCCGAGTAAGTGGGTTGTTGCATATGGGAGTAAAGAGGACTTGATACTTAATGCTATGGTTGGTTTTTACCTTAATGATATTTGGTAGTTGCGGATGCTTGCTAGAGTTCCAATCATAAGTGCATATGATCCAAGTAGAGAAAGTAAGTTAGCTCATGCCTCTCCCTCATATAAAATTGCAATAACGATCACCTAGGGACAAATTACTTTCTTGTGTGACAAAAGCTATGTACTTTTATTATCTTGCAATTTATTTGTAGTTTTATTCTTGCAAAGTACTTCTAGTTTTATTCTTGTTCTAAGTAAAGCAAACGTCAAGTGTGCGTAGAGTTATATTGGTGGTCGATAGAACTTAAGGTAATATTTGCTCTATCTTTAGCTCCTCGTTGGGTTCGACACTCTTATTTATCGAAAAAGGCTAAAAATTATCCCCTATACTTGTGGGTTATCAGGCTTCGGCACTTTACTGTGCATAGACAGAGGGGGGTGTCCGGGCTATGGGGGCCGGATGTCCGGGGCCTATGTGGCCAGGCTTCGATTGAGTTCCGTGAAGGATGCCAGATTTTCGGGCTGGGACCAGATGTCTAGGGCCTGGGTCGGATGTCTGGGACCTGTAGCTTGTCAGTTAGGCGGCTACTGTGGGTACCTTCAGGGGCCGGATGTCTGGGGTCATGGCCGGATGTCCGGGGCTTGGGAGCTGTTCTCGGTTCCTTCTGTTGCTTCTCTTCATGCATGAACTTGCGGACTTGTCCATCTTCATATGCATCTCCAAGAGGGTATCTTGATACCTGATCATGCATAACATTTTAGACTTAGGTAGTAGCCATGTCTTGAGTGGGTCATATGGAATATCACTAAGGAGAGATGTCACCTCGGTCTCGAGAGCTCTAGCACGTGCTCCTGTCATCGGTCCACTTGGCACTTGGTGAGACGACGGTAGGTCCATGGGGATGACCATAGGGTGCTCCGCATCATCATCCTAAAAGAATTGAGCAAGATTCTTAGAGAATTAATAAAGATGTGCCTAGTCCATCTAATAAGAAAAATAAAAATGATAGAACTTTGCATGCTTCTAGTGAACCTCAGGTAGAAAAACCTTCTAAGAATAGTAATGATGTTTATATTTCTGGTGCCGAGACACAATATGGTAATGAACATACACCTAGTGATAATGATAATGATAATGATTTTCATGGTGATGCTCAACCAGATAATGATGTATAAATAGAACATGTTATTGATCTTGATAACCCACCTCCTAAAAAATAAAAGCTATGATAAAAGAGGTTTTGTTGTTAGAAATCATGGTAAAGAAAGAGATCCATGGGTTCAGAAACCCATGCCTTTCCCTACTAAGCCACCTAAAAATAGAGATGAGGAAGAATTTGAACGCTTTGTTGAAATGCTTAGGACAATATTTTTGTGTACTCGTTTGACCGATATTTTAAAGATGGCCCCATATGCTAAGTATATGAAAGATATTGTCACCAATAGAAGAAAGATACCTGAAGCTGAAGTTTCCACCATGCTTGCAAATTATTATTTTAAGGGTGGAGTACCTAAGAAACTAGGGGATCCGGGAATACCCACTATACCATGCTCCATTAAAAGAAGTTATGTCAAAACTGCTTTATGTGATTTAGGAGCCGGTGTTAGTGTTATGACTTTCTCTTTATATAGAAGACTTGATTTGAATAACCTCACACCTACTGAAATATCATTGCAAGTGTGTGATAAATCTACTACTATACCTATTGGAATTTGTGAGGATGTGCCTATTGTAGTTGCAAATGTTACTATCCTTACTGACTTTGTTATACTTGATATGACCGAGGATGACAACATATCGATTATCCTTGGTAGAACCTTCTTGAATACTGCAGGGGTTGTTATTGATTGCAAAAAAAGCAAGATCACTTTAAATATTTATGGTAATGAGAAAATGATACACTTTCCGAAGAAACAATTCCAAGTGAATGGAATCAATTGTATTGAAAAGGTTTCGACAATTATTATTGGAAGTTTTCAGTTCCCTCTTACTTCAGTCAAAAAGAAATATGAAACTCTTATTATTGGGGGAATTCATATCCCCGTTGAGGTAGCCTAGTGTTATTCAAAGATTCTTTGATTTCATGTCATCCAAAAATGGTTTGTTAATAAGACTTCATCAACCTTATTAATGGATTCTTTTTGAGGGGCATGTGGTCGATGAATTTTGTAAGCACAACCTACTGTACCCATTATTTACTCTATGTTATTTAAAGTTAATAAAGTAGAAATACCATGATTATCCTGTTTTCTTAATTTTCTGTGCAATAAAAACGACCGAAAAATAAAAGTCCTCAGAATGCCCTAAAAATTTAGTATGATTTTTTGTAGAATATTTAAGAATTTTTGGCACTGAACACACCCCAGGGGCGGTGCGCCTGTGAGCCACAAGCTCACAGGGCACGCCTAGTGGGCTTGTGGGTGCCACAGGGACCCACTCACTTATCCCAGCCGCCCACTCCCTTCTTATTCCTCTAGAAAAAATCACTAGCATGTTCAACCCGTGTTCTTGCTCCTTTGCCTGCAATTTTTGATCTCCTTGCTTGGAACTCCGTTTCCGAAACTGTTTTGGGAGATTATTCTTCGGTATGTGACTCCTCCAATGGTCAAATTAGTTTTTATTCTAGTGCTTTATATATTGCAAATTTTTTGCTACTATGGAGACCATGTTTTTGAGCTTGCTTATTGAATTTATATGGTCCAAAGTAGTTTTAATGCAAGATTTAGCCTCTAGACACTTATGGGAGTAGTTGCTATCAATTTTGTTGAGTTTGGTTCACTTTTATTTTGAGTCACTAAAAATCTCAGAAATTTTTCAGAGGAATAAAATGCTTAGGAAAATGTTCCAGGGTGGTTCCTCGAGCAAGAGCTATCCAAGTCTTGCTATTCGTGAGCCGGACACCGAACCACCACGGGAAGCGCTTGTGCACCCGTGTGAATGGCCATCGGACTTCTTCATGACTCGAGTCGGTATCAAGGAGTTTGACATGTGCATGCAAAATGCCGGGTTGACGGACTACGTGTCAGATAACTTCCCACAATACTATAATCTTACTGATTCTTTTATGCAAAAATTTGAGTACGTGCCTCGTCGAAATTTAGATGTTGATATCTTCAACTTATAAGAGACTCCTTTTTGCATAGACATCGAAGAATTTTGTGAAGCTTGTAAAATTCCCTATTGGGGGATATGCACGGAGCCTCGTAAATCTAACTGCAATGAATTCTTGCTGAATATTACTAGGGGTGAAACTAGAGGCATAACACAAGCCACTATGGGGAGAATCCATTTTCCTGCTATACATTATTTTGCTCTGTTCATAGGTAGATGCATTAATGGTAAACAAGATCCTAGTCATCTTTGTGCCCCTGACTTGAGCATTCTTAAGAGTGCGGTGTTGAGAGATAGACAATTTAACATGGGGGCCATTATTGCACATTGTTTATGAAGGAAATATGCCCTAGAGGCAATAATAAAGTTGTTATTTATATTTCCTTATATCATGTTAAATGTTTATTATTCATGCTAGAATTGTATTAACCGGAAACTTAGTACATGTGTGAATACATAGACAAACAGAGTGTCCCTAAGTATGCCTCTACTTGACTAGCTCGTTAATCCAAGATGGTTAAGTTTCCTAACCATAGACATGTGTTGTCATTTTTTGAACGGGATCACATCATTAGAGAATGATCTGATGGACAAGACCCATCCATTACCTTAGCATTATGATCGTTTAGTTTCATTGCTATTGCTTTCTTCATGACTTATACATGTTCCTCTGACTATGAGATTATGCAACTCCCAAATACCAGAGGAAGACCTCGTTTGCTATCAGAGATCACAACGTAACTGGGTGATTATAAAGATGTTGTACAGGTGTCTCCGATGGTGTTTGTTGAGTTGGCATAGATCGAGAATTAGGATTTGTCACTCCGTGTATTGGAGAGGTATCTCTAGGCCCTCTCGATAATTCACATCACAATGAGCCTTGCAAGCAATTTTACTAATGAGTTACTTACGGGATGATGCATTATGGAACGAGTAAAGAGACTTGTCGGTGACGATATTGAACTAGGTATGATTATGCCTACGATCTAATCTCGGGTAAGTAACATACCGATGACAAAGGGAAAAACGTATGTAGTTATGTGGTTTGACCGATAAAGATCTTCGTAGAATATGTAGGAGCCAATATGAGCATCCAAGTTCCGCTATTAGTTATTGACCGGAGATGTGTCTCGGTCATATCTACATAGTTCTCAAACCCATAGGGTCCACACGCGTAACGTTCGATGACAATTTGTATTATGAGTTATGTGTTTTTGGTGAACGAAGTTTGTTCGGAGTCTCGGATGAGATCACGGACATGACAAGGAGTCTCGAAATGTCAAGAGGTAAAGATTCATATATTGGAAGGTTATGTTTGGACAACAGAATGGTTTCGGAAAGGTTCGAACATTTTCCGGAGTACAGGGGGATTGCCGGAACCCCTCGGGGGGATAATGGGCCTTTATGGGCCCTAGTGGAAGAGAGGAGGCGGCGGCCAGGTGGAGGCATGCCCCCCCCAAGCCCAAACCAAATTGTACTAGGTTTGGGGGGCCGGCCCCCCTTTCCTTCTTCTCCTCCACCTCTTTCCCCTTCCCCCCTTCTCCGAAAAGGAAAGGGGGGCGAATCCTACTTGGACTGGGAGTCCAAGTAGGACTCCCCCCCTTGGCGCGCTGGTACCTCTTAAGCACTGCGTTGGTTTTCTCTTGAAGAGGGAAGGGTGGTGTAGTAAAGCAGCGCAAGTATTTCCCTCAGTTTTTGAGAACCAAGGTATGAATCCAGTAGGAGAACACGCGCGAGTCACCTCGTACCTACACAAACAAATAAGAACCTCGCAACCAACACGATAAAGGGGTTGCCAATCCCTTCACGGCCACTTGCAAGAGTGAGATCTGGTAGAGATGATAATAATAAGATAAATATTTTTGGTATTTTTATGATATAGATTGAAAGTAAAAGATAGCAAAATAAAGTAGATTACAAACTTGTATGATGGAAAATAGACCCGGGGGCCATAGTTTTCACTAGTGGCTTCTCTCAAGATAGCATAAGTATTATGGTGGGTAAACAAATTACTGTCGAGCAATTGATAGAAAAGCGAGTAATTATGAGAATATCTAGGCATGATCATGTATATAGGAATCACGTCCGAGACAAGTAGACCGAAACGATTCTGCATCTACTACTATTACTCCACACATTGACCGCTATCCAGCATGCATCTAGAGTATTAAGTTCATAAGAACAGAGTAACGCCTTAAGCAAGATGACATGATGTAGAGGGATAAACTCATGCAATATGATATAAACCCCATATTTTTATCCTCGATGGCAACAATACAATACGTGTCGTTTCCCTTTCTGTCACTGGGATCGAGCACCGCAAGATTGAACCCAAAGCTAAGCACTTCTCCCATTGCAAGAAAGATCAATCTAGTAGGCCAAACCAAACTGATAATTCGAAGAGACTTGCAAAGATAAACCAATCATACATAAAAGAATTCAGAGAAGATTCAAATAGTGTTCATAGATAAACTTGATCATAAACCCACAATTCATCGGATCTTGACAAACACACCACAAAAGAAGATTGCATCGAATAGATCACCAAGAGAATCGAGGAGAACTTTGTATTGAGATCCAAAGAGAGAGAAGAAGCCATCTAGCTACTAGCTATGGACCTGAAGGTCTGAAGTACACTACTCACACATCATCGGAGGGGCCATGGAGTTGATGTAGAGGCCCTCCGTGATCAATGCCCCCTCCGACGAAGCTCTGGAAAAGGCCCCAAAATGGGATCTCTTGGGTACAGAAGGTTGCGGCGGTGGAATTAGGTTTTAGTGGTGCTCCTAGATGTTTGCGGGGTACATGGATATATATATATATAGGAGGAAGAAGTAGGTCGGTGGAGCAACGAGGGGCCCACGAGGGTGGAGGCCGTGCCCAGGGGGTGGGTGCGCCCCCTGCCTCGTGGCCTCCTCGGTTGATTCTTGACGTCCACTCCAAGTCTCCTGGATCACGTTTGTTCCAAAAATAATGCTCCCAAAGGTTTCATTCCGTTTGGACTCCGTTTGATATTCCTTTTCGGCGAAGCTCTAAAATAGGCAAAAAAAACAACAATTTGGGTTGGTCCTCCGATTAATAAGTTAGTCCTAAAAATAATATAAAAGTGTCAAAATTATCCCATTAACATCCAAAATAGATAATATAATAGCATGGAACAATCAAAAATTATAGATACGTTGGAGACGTATCAAGCATCCCCAAGCTTAATTCCTGCTCGTCCTCGAGTAGGTAAATGATAAAAACAAAAAATTTGATGTGGAATGCTTCCTAACATATTTCTCAATGTAATTTTCTTTCTTGTGGCATGAATTTTTAGATCCGAAAGATTCAAGATAAAATTTTAATATTGACATAGAAATAATAATACTTCAAGTATACTAACTAAGCAATCATGTCTTCTCAAAATAACATGGCCAAAGAAAGTTATCCCTACAAAATCAAATAGTCTGGCTATGCTCTATCTTCATCACACAAAGTATTAAATCATGCACAACCCCGATGACAAGCCAAGAAATTGTTTCATACTTTTGATGTTCTCAAACTTTTTCAATCTTCACGCAATATATGAGCATGAGCCATGGATATAGCACTATGGTGGAATAGAATGGTGGTTGTGGAGAAGACAAAAAAGGGAGAAGATAGTCTCACATCAACTAGGCGTATCAACGGGCTATGGAGATGCCCATTAATAGATATCAATTTGAGTGGGTAGGGATTGCCATGCAACGGATGCACTAGAGTTATAAGTGTATGAAAGCTCAACAAAAGAAACTAAGTGGGTGTGCATCCAACTTGCTTGCTCACGAAGACCTGGGGCAATTTGAGGAAGCCCATCATTGGAATATACAAGCCAAGTTCTATAATGTAAAATTCCTACTAGTTTATAACAGTGACAACATAAGAGACTCTATCATGAATATCATGGTGCTACTTTGAAGCACAAGTGTGGAAAAAGGATAGTAACATTGTCCCTTCTCTCTTTTTCTTTTTGGCCTCCTTTTTTATTTTTATTTTATTTTTCGTTCGGAGTCTCATCCCGACTTTTGGGGGAATCATAGTCTCCATCATCCTTTCCTCACTGGGATAATGCTCTAATGATGATGATCATCACACTTATTTTTACTTACAACTCAATACTTAGAACAAAATATGACTCTATGTGAATGCCTCCGGCGGTGTAGCGGGATATGCAATGAATCAAGAGTGACATGTATGAAAAAATTATGAACGGTGGCTTTGCCACAAATACGATGTCAACTACATGATCATGCAAAGCAATATGACAATGATGAAGCGTGTCATAGCAAATGGAACGGTGGAAAGTTGCATGGCAATATATCTCGGAATGGCTATGGAAATGCCATAATAGGTAGGTATGATGGCTGTTTTGAGGAAGGTATATAGTGGGTTTATGGTACCGGCAAAAGTTGCGCGGTACTAGAGAGGCTAGCAATTGTGGAAGGGTGAGGGTGTGTATAATCCATGGACTCAACATTAGTCATAAAGAACCCACATCCTTATTGCAAAAATCTATTAGTTATCGAAACAAAGTACTACGCGCATGCTCCGAGGGGGATAGATTGGTAGGAAAAGACCATCGCTCGTCCCCGACCGCCACTCATAAGGAAGGCAATCAATAAATAAATCATGCTCCGACTTCATCACATAACGGTTCACCATACGTGCATGCTACGGGAATCACAAACTTCAACACAAGTATTTATCAAATTCACAACTACTCAACTAGCATGACTCTAATATCACCATCTCCATATCTCAAAACAATCATCAAGTATCAAACTTCCCTTAGTATTCAATGCACTTATATGAAAGTTTTTATTATGCCTAACAGAAAATTGCCATGTTGTTCTAAAGGACTCTCAAAATAATATAAGTGAAGCATGAGAGATCAATTATTTCTATAAAATAGAACCACCGCCGTGCTCTAAAAGATATAAGTGAAGCACTAGAGCAAAAACTATATAGCTCAAAAGATATAAGTGAAGCACATAGAGTATTCTAATAAATTCTAATTCATGTGTGTCTCTCTCAAAAGGTGTGTACAGCAAGGATGATTGTGGTAAACTAAAAAGCAAAGACTCAAATCATAAAAGACGCTCCAAGCAAAACACATATCATGTGGCGAATAAAAATATAGCTCCAAGTAAAGTTACCGATGAACGAAGACAAAAGAGGGGATGCCTTCCGGGGCATCCCCAATCTTAGGCTTTTTGGTGTCCTTGTATTTTACCTTTGGGTTCCATGGGCATCCCCAAGCTTAGGTTCTTGCCACTCCTTGTTCCATAATCCATCAAATCTTTACCCAAAACTTGAAAACTTCACAACACAAAACTTAACAAGAGAATCTCGTGAGCTCCGTTAGCGAAAGAAAACAAAACACCACTTCAAGGTACTGCAATGAACTCATTATTTATTTATATTGGTGTTAAACCTACTGTATTCCAACTTCTCTATGGTTTATAAACTCTTTTACTAGCCATAGATTCATCAAAATAAGCAAACAACACACGAAAAACAGAATCTGTCAAAAATAGAACAGTCTGTAGTAATCTGTAACTAACGCAAACTTATGGAACACCAAAAATTCTAAAATAAGTTTATGGAAGTCAGGAATTTATCTATTAATCATATTCAAAAATAATTAACTAAATATCACTCTCCAATAAAAAATGGCAGCAATTCTCGTGAGCGCTAAAGTTTATGTTTTTTACAGCAACATCAAAAAGACTTTCCCCAAGTCTTCCCAACGGTTCTACTTGGCACAAACACTAATTAAACACAAAAAACAGAACCAAAACAGAGGCTAGTAAAATTTTTCATCACTAAAAAGGAGAAAAAAGCAAGTAATAAAAATAAAATTGTGTTGCCTCCCAACAAGCGCTATCGTTTAACGCCCTTAGCTAGGCATAAAAGCGAAGATAGATCTAGGTGTTGACATCTTTGATAGGCAATCCATAAGTGGCTCGCATAATAGATTCATATGATAATTTAACTTTATTTCTATGGAAGTGTTCCATGCCTTTTCTTCATGGAAATTGGAATTTAACATTCCCTTCCTTCATATCAATAATTGCACCAATTGTTCTAAGGAAAGGTCTACCAAGAATAATAGGGCACGAAGGATTGCAATCTATATCAAGAACAATGGAATCTACAGGCACATAATTCCTATTTGCAACAATAAGAACATAATTAATATTTCCCATAGGTTTCTTAATAGTGTAAGCCGCAAGGTGCAAGTTTAGAGAACAATCATCAAATTCACGGAAACCTAGCAAATCACACAATTTTTTTTGGAATCGTGGAAACACTAGCACCCAAATCACACAAAGCATAGCATTCATGATCTTTAATTTTAATTTTAATTGTAGGTTCACATTCATCATAAAGTTTTCTAGGGATAGAAACTTCCAACTCAAGCTTTTCTTCATAAGATTGCATCAAAGCATCAACGATATGTTTATTAAAAGCTTTATTTTGACTATAAGCATGAGGAGAATTTAGCACGGATTGCAACAAGGAAATACAATCTAGCAAATAGCAATTATCATAATTAAATTACTTGAAATCCAAGATAGTGGGTTCATTGCTATTTAAAGTTTTAACCTCTTCAATCCCACTTTTAACAATTTTTGCATCAAGATCTAAAAACTCTGAATTTTTGGGACGCCTTCGAACTAAAGTTGACTCATCTCAAGATCCATCATTATCAAGATTCATATTGCAAAACAAAGATTTAATAGGGGACACATCAATAACTTTTAGATCTTCATCTTTAGTATCTAACTCTTCTGGTTTAGCGGCCATCTTATTAACTAAAGTGGACTGCTTATCAAAAATTTGGGCAATTAATTTTTCAAGATGAGCAAACTGAGATTTCAAACCATAAAATTCCTTAGACATATCATCGATCTCTTTATCATGACACCGATAAAACCTTTTTGTTCTTTAAGCTCGTTTCTAAAGAAATTATTATGCTCAAACTACAAGGACATAAAACTTCTGACGTTGTTTTCGATTTCTTCCAACCTTCTAAGGTGGGGATCAACACCTTCTGGTAAAGCCATAAGGGCAACAAGCAACAAGAGGCAAGCGAAAAAGAGGCGAACGGAAAGAGAGGGCGAAAGGAAAAGAGGGCGAATAAAATGGCAAGGGTGAAGTGGGGGAGAGGAAAACGAGAGGCAAATGGCAAATAATGTACTGCGAAGGATAAGAGTTGTGATGGGTACTTGGTATGTCTTGACTTGGCGTAGATCTCCCCAGCAACGGCGCCAGAAATCCTTCTTGCTACCTCTTGAGCACTGTGTTGATTTTCCCTCGAAGAGGAAAGGGTGGTGCAGTAAAGCAGCGTAAGTATTTCCCTCACTTTTTGAGAACCAAGGTATCAATCCAGTAGGAGACCACGCGTGAGTCACCTCGTACCTACACAAACAAATAAGAACCTCGCAACCAACGCGATAAAGGGGTTGTAAATCCCTTCACGGCCACTTGCGAGAGTGAGATCTGATAGAGATGATAATAATAAGATAAATATTTTTGGTATTTTTATGATATAGATTGAAAGTAAAAGATAGCAAAATAAAGTAGATTAGAAACTTGTATGATGGAAAATAGACCCAGGGGCAATAGTTTTCACTAGTGGCTTCTCTCAAGATAGCATAAGTATTACGGTGGGTAAACAAATTACTGTCGAGCAATTCATAGAAAAGCGAATAATTATGAGAATATCTAGGCATGATCATGTATATAGGCATCACGTCTGAGACAAGTAGACCGAAACGATTCTGCATCTACTACTATTACTCCACACATCGACCGCTATCCAGCATGCATCTAGAGTATTAAGTTCATAAGAATAGAGTAATGCCTTAAGCAAGATGACATGATGTAGAGGGATAAACTCATGCAATATGATATAAACCCCATATTTTTATCCTCGATGGCAACAATACAATACGTGTCGTTTCCCTTTCTGTCACTGGGATCGAGCACCGCAAGATTGAACCCAAAGCTAAGCACTTCTCCCATTGCAAGAAAGATCAATCTAGTAGGCCAAACCAAACTGATAGTTCGAAGAGACTTGCAAAGATAAACCAATCATACATAAAAGAATTCAAAGAAGATTCAAATATTGTTCATAGATAAACCTGACCATAAACCCACAATTTATCGGATCTCGACATACACAACGCAAAAGAATCTTACATCGAATAAATCTCCAAGAGAATCAAGGAGAACTTTGTATTGAGATCCAAAGAGAGAGAAGAAGCCATCTAGCTACTAGCTATGGACCCGAAGGTCTGAAGTAAACTACTCACACATCATCAGAGGGGCCATGGAGTTGATGTAGAGGCCCTCCCTGATCAATGCCCCCTCCGGCGGAGCTCCGGAAAAGGCCCCAAGATGGGATCTCTTGGGTACAGAAGGTTGCGGCGGTGGAATTAGGTTTTAGTGGTGCTCCTAGATGTTTGCGGGGTACATGGATATATATATATATATAGGAGGAAGAAGTAGGTCGGTGGAGCAACGAGGGGCCCATGAGGGTGGAGGGCGTGCCCAGGGGGTGGGCGCGCCCCCTGCCTCGTGGCCTCCTTGATTGATTCTTGATGTCCACTCCAAGTCTTCTGGATCACGTTTGTTCCAAAAATAATGCTCCCGAGGGTTTCATTCCGTTTGGACTCCGTTTGATATTCCCTTTCGGCGAAACTCTAAAATAGGCAAAAAAACAGCAATTTGGGCTGGGCCTCCGGTTAATAGGTTAGTCCCAAAAATAATATAAAAGTGTAAAAATAAGACCATTAACATCCAAAATAGATAATATAATAGCATGGAACAATTAAAAATTATAGATACGTTGGAGACGTATCACGCGCCCCCCTTGAGCTAGCCTCCTCTCCTCCCCCCTTTATATACGTGGGAGGGGGCACCCCAAAGGGACACCTAGTCTTCTCTTAGCCATGTGTGGTACCCCCCTCCACAGTTACATGCCTCGGTCATATCATTGTAGTGCTTAGGAGAAGCCCTGCACTGGTAACTTCATCATCATCGTCAACACGTCGTCGTGCTGACGAAACTCTCCCTCGTCCTCAACTGGATCAAGAGCTCGAGGGGCGTTATCGAGCTGAACGTGTGCTGAACACGGAGGTACTGTACGTTCGGTGCTTGGATCGGTTGAATCACAAAGACGTTCGACTACATCAACTGCGTTAGTAAACACTTCCATTGTCGGTCTACGAGGGTACGTAAACACACTCTCCCCTCTTGTTGCTATGCATCTCCTAGATAGATCTTGCGTGATCGTAGGTAAATTTTTTGAAATACTGTGTTCCCCAACAGTGGCATCCGAGCCATGTTTATGCGTAGATGTTATATGCACGAGTAGAACACAATGAGTTGTGGGTGATAATAGTCATAGTGCTTACCATCAACATCTTACTTTGATTCGGCGGTATTGTTGGATGAAGCGGACCGGACCAACATTACATGACCGCATTCATGAGACTGGTTCTACCGACGTGCTTTGCACACAGGTGGTTGGAGGGTGTCTGTTTCTCCAACTTTAGTTGAATCGAGTTTTACTATGCCCGGTCCTTGTTGAAGGTTAAAACAACACACTTGATGAAAAATCGTTGTGGTTTTGATGCATAGGTAAGAACGGTTCTTGCTAGAAACCCGTAGTAGCCACGTAAAACTTGCAACAACAAAGTAGAGGACGTCTAACTTGTTTTTGCAGGGCATGTTGTGATGTGATATGGTCAAGACGTGATGAGATATAAATTTTTGTATGAGATGATCATGTTTTGTAAAAGTTATTGGCAACTGGTAGGAGCCTTATGGTTGTCGCTTTATTCTATGAAATGCAATCACCATGTAATTGCTTTACTTTATCACTAAGCGGTAGCGATAGTCGTAGAAGCTATAATTGGCGAGATGACAACGATGTTATGATGGAGATCAAGGTGTCAAGCCGGTGGCGATGGTGATCATGAGGGTGCTTTGAAGATAGAGATCAATGGCACAAGATGATGATGGCCACATCATATCACTTATTTTGATTGCATGTGATGTTTATCCTTTATGCATCTTATTTTGCTTAGTACGGCGGCAGCATTATAAGATGATTGATGAATGCAAATGACAGCTGTGCTCTCCAGCTAGTGCTTTTTAATAAGAGGGTGATGACTCAACATAAAAGTAAATGGATAGGCCCTTCGCAGAGGGAAGCAGGGATTTGTAGAGGTGCCAGAGCTCGGTTTTAAAATAGAGATAAATTGTATTTTGAGCGGTATACTTTCATTGTCAACGTAACAACTAAGAGATGGCGATATCTTCCATGCTAAACACATTATAGGCGGTTCCCAAACAGAATGGTAAAGTTTATACTCCCCCTCCACCAACAAGCATCAATCCATGGCTTGCTCGAAACAACGAGTGCCCCCAACATACATCAGGTCCCAGGGGGAGTTTTGTTTGCAATTAATTTTGATTTAGTTTGCATAAAGCATGAGACTAGGCATCCCGGTGACCAGCCATTTTCTCGTGAGTGAGGAGCGGAGTCCACTCCTCTTGAGAATAACCCGCCTAATACGGAAGATAAGGACAGCCTTGGTTGATACATGAGCGATTCGAGCATACAAAACAGAATGATTATTTGAAGGTTTAAAGTTTGGCACATACAAATTTACTTGGAACGGCCGGTAGATACCGCATATAGGAAGGTATGGTGGACTCATCTGGAATAACTTTGGGGTTTAAGGGATTGGATGCACAAGCAGTATTCCCGCTTAGTACAAGTGAAGGCTAGCAAAAGACTGGGAAGCGACCAACTAGAGAGCGACAACAGCCATGTACATGCATTAAAATTAATAAACATTGGATGCAAGCATGAGTAGGATATAATCCACCATGAACATAAATATCATGAAGGCTATGTTGATTTTGTTTCAACTACATGCGTGAACATGTGCCAAGTCAAGTCACTTAAATCATTCAAAGGAGGATACCACCCCATCATACCACATCATAATCATCTCAATAGCATGTTGGCACACAAGGTAAACCATTATAACTCATAGCTAATCAAGCATGGCACAAGCAACTATGATCTCTAATTGTCATTGCAAACATGTTTATTCATAATAAGCTGAATCAAGAATGGGGGACTCATCATATTTACAAAAACAAAAGAGGTCGAGTTCATACCAGCTTTTCTCATCTCAGTCAGTCCATCATATATCATCATAATTGCCTTTCACTTGCACGACCGAATGGTGTGAATAATAATAAGAGTGTACGTGCATTGGACTAAGCTAGAATCTGTGAGCATTCAATAAACAGGAAAAGACAAGGCAATATGGGCTCTTGGTTAAATCAACAATAATGCATATAAGAGCCACTTCAACAATTTAATTATGGTCTTCTCCTACTGACCCCCAAAGAAAAGAAATAAAACTATTTACACAGGAAAGCTCCCAACAAGCAAAAGAAGAACGGGAAATATTTTTGGGTTTTCTTTTTAATTATTACTAGTACAGCAGAAAAATAAACTACTACTATTTTTTTGGTTTTTCTTAAGGTTTAATAAACACACAAGAAGAAAGCAGGAAAAAGAAAATAAACTAGCATGGATATTACAGCAAAAAAGTATGAGCACCGGCATCTAGCAATGAGTGTGTGTGAGCATAAATGTAATGTCGGTGAGAAATACGTACTCCCCCAAGCTTAGGCTTTTGGCCTAAGTTGGTCTATGGCCACGGCTGTCCTGGCGGATATCCATAATAATAGTTGTTGGGGTCGTACTGTGATGAGGAGGAATAGTTGGGATCATACTGTGATGAAGAAGAACACTCTGGCTGCCACTGGCTGACAGTCATCTCTAGATCCCAAGAATAAACAAATTGTCGTGGAGGCTCATCTTGTGGTTCCTGTTCCGGGGCTGGTGCAGGATTCTTGTAAGCTTGGACGGCAGCCCACGTAACAAGGTAGGGTCCTACAAAATTAAACAAAGAAGGAGCAGGCAGGATAATAGTCTCAGGATGATGTTTGTTAAAGAACAATTGATATTTAAGCTCTCCTGCCCTATTCTTAACAATAAAATCTTGTGCCACCATACTTTTATGATCTAGATAATCACGGGGCAGGACCTTTTCTTCCTTCTCAGCATGCCTAATACGTATGTTAAAATGTGCAGCTACATGTGTAGCATAGATGCCTCCAAAGATGGGACCCTTAGTACGGTTCATACTTAACCGTCTAGCAATAATACCGCCCATACTAGAAGTGTTATCACTGTATAAACCATGGTGCAGAATAATTAAATCAGGGATACTAAGGTTTCCACAGTTTCCGCGTCCAATTAAACAACGACTAGCAAATAATGCAAAGTAACGTAAAACAGGAAAATGTATGCTAGTGATTCTTGCATCGGAAACCTTCCTAGTTTCTCCTACAGTGATAGTATCAATAAACCCAGCCACATCATCATGATGTGGTTCTTCTGTCTTGCCCTCAAAAGGGAGTAAACAAATCCGACAGAAATCATAAAGTGACATCTCTTTATGCTCATCATATAAATGAAACTCCACCGTAGGTGGTGAGTTCCTAGAATGAAAATGAAAGTTTTGCACAAAAGTATTTGTGAGTAAGAGATACTGATCGCATTGGTCGTGGAGGAAAGCGGTGAGGCCTGCATTGTGAGCCAATTCATGAAAATCTTCATAGATACCGGCTGCTCTCAAGAAATCTTCAGAAGGCCATTCACACGCCCGAATCTCCGCGGTGCACGGCAAATTATACTTAGGCTTCGGTGCCTTTTCCTTCGAGCTTTGGCTCGATGAGCCCCTCAAAAATCTCCTCACTATTTTTTTGAAATAATCTGAAATTCTTAGTAACTTCAAACAAAAGTGAACCAACTTCAATAAAACTGATAGCAACTACTCCTACAAGTGCCTAGAGCCTATATCAAGCATTAGAACTACTTAGAACCATATAAATTTGACATGCAAGCTCAAGAACATGGTCACCTATGCATCACAAATTTGCAAAGAATAAAGCACTAGAACAAAACTAATTGGACCAATGGAGGAGTCACATACCAAGGAACAATCTCCCCAAGCAGTCTTGCGAGAGGTGCTTTGAGCAAGGAGATCGAAAATCATAGCAAAAGTGGCTGGAACTCATGCTTGAGTTGGTTTTTCGGGTTTGTGTGAGACAGAGGAAGAAGATGGGTGCTGGGATAAGTGGAGGAGGGCCACCATGGGCCCACGAGGCAGGGGGTGCGCCCTAGAGGGGGGGCGCGCCCACCACCCTCGTGGCCAGGTGGCAGCTCCTCCCGCGGTAATTTTTGCACAATAAATCCTCAAATATTCCCAAAAAAATCATATTAAATTGGCATGTCATTCTGAGGACTTTTATTTTCGGGATATTTTTATATTGCACGGATAAGCCAGGAAACAGACTGAAAATACTATTTTTACTTTATTTAATATAAATAACAGAAAGTAAAAGTGGGGTACAGAAGTTTGTGCTTCTAGTTTCATCCATCTCATGCTCATCAAAAAGAATCCACTAACAAGGTTGATCAAGTCTTGTTAACAAACTCATTCCGATAATCATGAAATCGGAGAAATTTCGAATAACACTAAGTTACCTCAACGGGGATATGCACATCCCCTATAATAAGAATATCATATTTCTTCTTGACAGTAGGAAGAGGAAATTACCTCCAAATATAATCGATGGAATTTTTCCAATGGAGTTGACACTATGAACTTGAGGTTGTTTCCTCGGAAAGTGTACCGTATGCTCATTACCATTAACATGAAAAAGTGACATTGCCTTTTTTGCAATCAATAACAGCCCCTGCAGTATTAAGAAAAGGTCTTCCAAGAATAATAGACATTATATCATCCTCGGGAATATCAAGAATAACAAAGTCCGTTAAAATAGTAACGTTTGCAACCACAACAGGCACATCCTCACAAATACCGATAGGTATGACAGTTGATTTATCAGCCATTTGCAAAGATATTTCAGTAGGTGTCAGCTTATTCAAGTCAAGTCTACGATATAAAGAGAGAGGCATAACACTAACACCGGCTCCAAGATCACGTAAAGCGGTTTTAATATAATTTCTTTTAATGGAGCAAGGTATAGTAGGTACTCTGGGGTCTCCAAGTTTCTTTGGTATTCCACCCTTAAAAGTATAATTAGCAAGCATGGTGGAAATTTCTGCTTCCGGTATCTTTCTTTTATTAGTAATGATATCCTTCATATATTTAGCATAAGGATTTGTTTTGAGCACATCAGTTAATCTCATACGCAAAAATATAGGCCTAATCATTTCAGCAATGCGCTCAAAATCCTCATCATCCTTTTTCTTGGATGGTTTTGGAGGAAAAGGCATGGGTTTCTGAACCCAAGGTTCCCTTTCTTTACCATGTTCCCTAGCAACAAAGTCTCTTTTATCATAACGTTGATTCTTTAATTGTGGGTTATCAAGATCAATAGCAGGTTCAATTTCTACGTCATTATCATTACTAGGTTGATCATCATCATGAACATTATCATTAATATTTTCACTAGGTTCATGTTCATTACCAGATTGTGTTTCAGCATCAGACATAGAAATATCATTTGGATTATTAGGTGGTTCAGCAATAGGTTCACTAAAAGTTTGCACAGTTCTATCATTTTTCTTCTTCTTTTTAGAAGAACTAGGAACATCAATATTATTTCTTTGAGAATCTTGCTCGATTCTCTTAGGGTGGCCTTCAGGATACAAAGGTTCCTGAGTCATTCTACCAGTTCTAGTAGCCACTCTAACAGCATAATCATTTTTCTTACTATTCATTTCATCAAGCACTTCTTTTTGAGCCTTAAGTACTTGTTCTACTTGGGTGGTAACCATAGAAGCATGTTTGCTAACAAGTTTAAGTTCACCTTTAATATTAGCCATATAATCACCCAAGTATCTAATCATATAAGCATTTTCTTTTAATTGTCTACCAAAATAAGCATTGAAGTCGTCTTGCTTAAACATAAAGTTATCAAACTCATCCAAGCACTGACTAGCAATTTTAGTAGGAGAAACTTCAACTTTATCATATCTATAGAGAGAATTTACCTTTACTACCTATGTCGGGATATCGAGATCAGGAGGTTCTTTAATAAATAAAGAATTAAGATCATATGTTTCTTCAATAGGCGGTATATTAAGACCATGTATTTCTTCAATAGGAGGTAAATTCTTAACATCTTCAGCTTTAATACCTTTTTCTTTCATAGATTTCTTTGCCTCTTGCATATCTTCGGGACTGAGAAATAGAACACCTCTCTTCTTCGGAGTTGGTTTAGGAATAGGTTCGGTAATTGGAGTAGGAGTTGGCTCAGGAGCTGGCTCAGGAGGTGCCCAATTATTTTCATTTGTCAACATATTATTCAATAGAATTTCAGCTTCATCTGGTGTTCTTTCCCTGAAAAGAGAACCAGCACAACTATCCAGGTAATCTCTGGAAGCATCGGTTAGTCCATTATAAAAGATATCAAGTATTTCAGGTTTCTTAAGAGGATGATCAGGCAAAGCATTAAGTAACTTGAGAAGCCTCCCCCAAGCTTGTGGGAGACTCTCTTCTTTAATTTGCACGAAGTTGTATATTTCTCTCAAAGCAGCTTGTTTCTTATGAGCAGGGAAATATTTAGCAGAGAAGTAATAAATCATATCCTAGGGACTACGCACACAACCAGGATCAAGAGAATTAAGCCATATCTTAGCATCACCCTTTAATGAGAACGGAAATATTTTGAGTATATAAAAGTAACGCAATCTCTCATCATTAGTGAACAGGGCAGCTATATCATTTAACTTAGTAAGATGTGCCACAACAGTTTCAGATTCATAGCCATAAAACGGATCAGATTCGACCAAAGTAATTATATCAGGATCAACAGAGAATTCATAATCCTTATCAGGAACACAAATAGGTGAAGTAGCAAAAGCAGGGTCGGGTTTCATTTTATCTCTAAGTGATTCTTTGTTCCATTTAACTAATAACCTCTTAAGCTCATATCTATCTTTGCAAGCTAAAATAGCGGCAGAAGATTCCATATCAAAAAGATAACCCTCAGGAATAACAGGCATATTTTCATCATCACTATCATCATCATATTCAGATTCAATAATTTCTTTTTCTCTAGCCCTAGCAATTTGTTCATCAAGAAATTCACCAAGGGGCACAGTAATATTAGGCATAGAAGCAGTTTCATCATAAGTATCATGCATAGCAGAAGTGGCATCATCAATAACATGCGACATATCAGAACGAATAGCAGAAGCAGGTGTAGGTGTCGCTAGCTTACTCATAACAGAAGGTGAATCAAGTGCAGAGCTAGATGGCAGTTCCTTACCTCCTTTCGTAGTTTAGGGATAGATCTTGGTTTTTGGATCTCTCAAGTTCTTCATAATGATAAGCAGATATAAATCCCAAGTGACTCAAAGAATAGAGTTATTCTCCCCGGCAACGGCGCCAGAAATTTGTCTTGATAACCCACAAGTATAGGGGATCGCAGCAGCTTTCGAGGGTAGAGTATTCAACCCAAATTTATTGATTCGACACAAGGGGAGCCAAAGAATATTCTCAAGTATTAGCAGCTGAGTTGTCAATTCAACCACACCTAGAAACTTAGTATCTGCAGCAAAGTGTTTAGTAGCAAAGTAATATGATAGTGGTGGTAGCGGCAACAAAAGTAAAGATAGCAAAAGTAATGTTTTTGGTATTTTGTAGTGATTGTAACAGTAGCAGCGGGAAAGTAAATAAGCGAGAACCAGTATATGGAAAACTCGTAGGCACCGGATCAGTGATGGATAATTATGCCGGATGTGGTTCATCATGTAACAGTCATAACATAGGGTGACACAGAACTAGCTCCAATTCATCAATGTAATGTAGGCATGTATTCCGTATAGAGTAATACGTGCTTATGGAAAAGAACTTGCATGACATCTTTTGTCCTACCCTCCCGTGGCAGCGGGGTCCTACTGGAAACTAAGGGATATTAAGGCCTCCTTTTAATAGAGAACCGGAACAAAGCATTAGCACATAGTGAATACACCAACTCCTCAAACTATGGTCATCACCGGGAGTGGTCCCGATTATTGTCACTTCGGGGTTGCCGAATCATAACACATAGTAGGTGACTATAGACTTGCAAGATAGGATCAAGAACTCACATATATTCATGAAAACATAATAGGTTCAGATCTGAAATCATGGCACTCGGGCCCTAGTGACAAGGATTAAGCATAGAAAAGTCATAGCAACATCAATCTCAGAACATAGTGGATACTAGGGATCAAACCGTAACAAAACTAACTCGATTACATGATAAATCTCATCCAACCCATCACCGGCCAGCAAGCCTACGATGGAATTACTCATGCACGGCGGTGAGTATCATGAAATTGGTGATGGAGGATGGTTGATGATGACGACGGCGACGAATCCCCCTCTCCGGAGCCTCGAACGGACTCCAGATCAGCCCTCCCGAGAGGTTTTAGGGCTTGGCGGCGGCTCCGTATCGTAAAACATGATAATTTCTTCTCTCTGATTTTTTTCTCTCCGAAAGCAAATATATAGAGTTGGAGTTGGCGGCGGAGGGCATCCAGGGGGCCCACGAGGTAGGGGGGCGCGCCCCCCACCCTCGTGAGAAGGGTGTGGGCCCCCTGGTCTTCATCTTCGGCGAGGATTTTTTTATTATTTTTTCTAAGATGTTCCGTGGAGTTTCAGGTCATTCCGAGAATATTTGTTTTCTGCACATAAAACAACACCAAGGCAATTCTGCTGAAAACAGCGTCAGTCCGGGTTAGTTCCATTCAAATCATACAAGCTAGAGTCCAAAACAAGGGCAAAAGTGTTTGGAAAATTAGATACGACGGAGACGTATCAATGGTCCCTCACTAAATTTCAAGGTATAAGTGTTCTCCCTGAGTATGCACCGTTGCTATAGTTCGTCGTGCCGAGACACCACGTGATGATCGGGTGTGATAAGCTCTACGTTCACATACAATGGGTGCAAGCCAGTTTTGCACATGCAGAATACTCGGGTTAAACTTGGCGAGCCTAGCATATGCAGATATGGCCTCGGAACACTGAGACCGAAAGGTCGAACGTGAATCATATAGTAGATATGATCAACATAGTGATGTTCACCACTGAAAGCTACTCCATCTCACGTGATGATCGGACATGGCTTAGTTGATATGGATCACGTGATCATTTAGATGACTAGAGGGATGCCTATCTAAGTGGGAGTTCTGAAGTAATATGATTAAATTGAACTTTAATTTATCATGAACTTAATACCTGATAGTATTTTGCATGTCAATGTTGTTGTAGATCAATGGCCCGTGCTACCATTCCCTTGAATTTTAATGCGTTCCTAGAGAAAGCTAAGTTGAAAGATGATGGTAGCAACTACACGGACTGGGTCCGTAACTTGAGGATTATCCTCATTGCTGCACAGAAGAATTACATCCTGGAAGCACCGCTAGGTGCAAAACCCGTAGCAGGAGCAAATCCAGATGTTATGAACGTCTGGCAGAGCAAAGCTGATGACTACTTGATAGTTCAGTGTGCCATACTGTACGGCTTAGAATCGGGACTTCAACGACGTTTTGAACATCATGGAGCATATGAGATGTTCCAGGAGTTGAAGTTAATATTTCTAGCAAATGCCCGAATTGAGAGATATGAAGTCTCCAATAAGTTCTATAGCTGCAAAATGTAGGAGAATAGTTTTGTCAGTGAACATATACTCAGAATGTCTGGGTACAACAACCACTTGACTCAACTGGGAGTTAATCTTCTTGATGATAGTGTCCTTCACAGAGTTCTTCAATCACTGCCACCAAGCTACAAAAGCTTCGTGATGAACTATAATATGCAAGGGATGGATAAGATAATTCCCAAGCTCTTCGCAATGCTAAAGGTTGCAGAGGTAGAAATCAAGAAGGAGCAGCGAGTGTTGATGGTTAACAAGACCACAAGTTTCAAGAAAAAGGGCAAAGGGAAGAAGGGGAACTTCAAGAAGAACCGCAAGCAAGTTCTTGCTCAAGTGAAGAAGCCCAAGTCTGGACCTAAGCCTGAGACTGAGTGCTTCTACTACAAAGGGACTGGTCACTGGAAGCAGAACTGCCCCAAGTATTTGGTGGATAAGAAGGATGGAAAAGTGAAAGGTATATTTGATATACATGTTATTGATGTGTACCTTACTAATGCTCGTAGTAGCGCCTGGGTATTTGATACTGGTTTTGTTGCTCATATTTGTAACTCGAAACAGGGGCTACGGATTAAACGGAGATTGGCTAAGGACGAGGTGACAATACACATGGGAAATGGTTCCAAAGTCGATGTGATCGGCATTGTCACGGTACCTCTACATCTACTGTCGGGATTAGTTTTAGACCTAAATAATTGTTATTTGGTGCCAGTGTTGAGCATGAACATTATATTTGGATCTCTTTTGATGCGACACGGTTATTCATTTAAATCAGAGAATAATGGTTGTTCTATTTATATGAGTAATATCTTTTATGTTCATGCACCCTTGATGAGTGGTCTATTTTTGTTGAATCTCGATAGTAGTGATACACATATTCATAATATTGAAGCCAAAATATACAAGTTTAATAATGATAGTGCAACTTATTTGTGGCACTACTGTTTAGGTCATATTGGTGTAAAGCACATGAAGAAACTCCATGCTAATGGGCTTTTGAAATCACTTGATTATGAATCACTTGATGCTTGCGAACCATGCCTCATGGGCAAGATGACTAAGGCTCCGTTATCCGGAACAATGGAGCGAGCAACTGACTTGTTGGAAATAATACATACTGATGTATGCGGTCCGAGGAGTGTTGAGGCTCGCATCGGGTATCGTTATTTTCTGACCTACACAGATGATTTGAGCATATATGAGTATATCGACTTGATGAAACATAAGTCTGAAACATTTGAAAAGTTCAAAGAATTTCAGAGTGAAGTGGAAAATCATCGTAACAAGAAAATAAAGTTTCTATGATCTGATCGTGGAGGCAAATATTTGAGTCATGAGTTTGGTCTTCATTAGAAACAATGCAGAATAGTTTCGCAACTCACGCCACCTGGAACACCACAACGTAATGGTGTGTCCGAATGACATAACCGCACTTTATTAGATATGGTGTAATCTATGATGTCTCTTACTGATTTACCGCTATCGTTTTGGGGTTATGCTTTAGAGACGGCTACATTCACGTTAAATAGGGCACCATCTAAATCCATTGAGACGACACCATATGAACTATGGTTTGGCAAGAAACCCAAATTGTCATTTCTTAAAGTTTGGGGTTGCGATGCTTATGTGAAAAAGCTTCAACCTGATAAGCTCGAACCCAAATCGAAGAAATGTGTCTTCATAGGATACCCAAAGGAGACTGTTTGGTTCACCTTCTATCACAGATCCGAAGGCAAGATATTTGTTGCTAAGAATGCATCCTTTCTAGAGAAGGAATTTCTCTCGAAAGAAGTGAGTGGGAGGAAAGTAGAACTTGATGAGGTAATTGTACCTACTCCCTTAGTGGGAAGTAGTTCATCACAGAAAATAGTTCCAGTGATTCCAACACCAATTAGTGAGGAAGCTAATGATGACAATCATGAAACTTCGGACCAAGTTACTACTGAACCTCGTAGGTCAACCAGAGTAAGATCCGCACCAGAGTGGTACGGTAATCCTATTCTGGAGGTCATGTTACTTGACCATGACAAACCTACGAACTATGAGGAAGCGATGATGAGCCTAGATTCCGCAAAATGGCTTGGGGCCATGAAATCTGAGATGGGATCCATGTATGAGAACAAAGTGTGGACTTTGGTTGACTTTCCCGATGATCGGCAAGCCATAGAGAATAAATGGATCTTCAAGAAGAAGATTGACGCTCCCGGTAATGTTACTGTCTACAAAGCTCGACTTGTTGCGAAAGGTTTTCGACAAGTTCAAGGAGTTGACTACGATGAGACCTTCTCACCCGTAGCGATGCTTAAGTCAGTCCGAATCATGTTAGCAATTGCCACATTTTATGATTATGAAATTTGGAAAATGGATGTCAAAACCGCATTCCTTAATGGATATCTTAAAGAAGAGTTGTATATGATGCAACCAGAAGGTTTTTTCGATCCAAAAGGTGCTAACAAAGTGTGCAAGCTCCAGCGATCCATTTATGGATAGGTGCAGGCCTCTTGGACTTGGAATATATGCTTTGGTAGTGTGATCAAAGCATATCGTTTTATACATACTTTTGGAGAAGCCTGTATTTACAAGAAAGTGAGTGGGAGCTCTGTAGCATTTCTAATATTATATGTGGATGACATATTGTTGATTGGAAATAATACAGAATTTTTGGATAGCATAAAAGGATACTTGAATAAGAATTTATTAATGAAAGACCTCGGTGAAGCTGCTTATATATTGGGCATCAAGATCTATAGAGATAGATCAAGACGCTTAATTGGACTTCCACAAAGCACATACCTTGATAAAGTTTTGAAGAAGTTCAAAATGGATCAGTCAAAGAAAGGGTTCTTACCTGTGTTACAAGGTGTGAAGTTGAGTCAGACTCAACGCCCGACCATTGCAGAAGATAGAGAGAAAATAAAAGTCATTCCCTATGCCTCAGCCATAGGTTCTATCATGTATGCAATGCTATGTACCAGACCTACTGTGTGCCTTGCTATTAGTTTAGCAGGGAGGTACCAAAGTAATCCAGGAGTGGATCACTGGACAACGGTCAAGAACATCCTGAAATACCTGAAAAGGACTAAGGATATGTTTATCATTTATGGAGGTGACAAAGAGCTCGTCGTAAATGCTTACGTCGATGCAAGATTTGACACTGATCCAGATGACTCTAAGTCACAAACCAGATATGTATTTATATTGAATGGTGGAGCTGTCAGTTGGTGCAGTTCCAAGCAGAGTGTCGTGGCGGGATCTACGTGTGAAGCGGAGTACATAGCTGCTTCGGAAGTAGCATATGTAGGAGTCTGGATGAAGGAGTTCATATCCGATCTAGGTGTAATACCTAGTGCATCGGGTCCAATGAAAATCTTTTGTGACAATACTGGTGCAATTGCCTTGGCAAAGGAATCCAGATTTCACAAGAGAACCAAGCACATCAAGAGACTCTTCAATTCCATATGCGATCAAGTCAAGGAGGGAGACATAGAGATTTGCAAGATTCATACGGATCTGAATGTTGCAGACCCGTTGACTAAGCCTCTCTCAAGAGCAAAACATGATCAGCAACAAGACTCCATGGGTGTTAGAATCATTACTATGTAATCTAGATTATTGACTCTAGTGCAAGTGGGAGACTGAAGGAAATATGCCCTAGAGGCAATAATAAAGTTGTTATTTATATTTCCTTATATCATGATAAATATTTATTATTCATGCTAGAATTGTATTAACCGGGAACTTAGTACATGTGTGAATACATAGACAAACAGAGTGTCCCTAAGTATGCCTCTACTTGACTAGCTCGTTAATCCAAGATGGTTAAGTTTCCTAACCATAGACATGTGTTGTCATTTTTTGAACGGGATCACATCATTAGAGAATGATCTGATGGACAAGACCCATCCATTACCTTAGCATTATGATCGTTTAGTTTCATTGCTATTGCTTTCTTCATGACTTATACATGTTCCTCTGACTATGAGATTATGCAACTCCCAAATACCAGAGGAAGACCTCGTTTGCTATCAGAGATCACAACGTAACTGGGTGATTATAAAGATGCTGTACAGGTGTCTCCGATGGTGTTTGTTGAGTTGGCATAGATCAAGAATTAGGATTTGTCACTCCGTGTATCGGAGAGGTATCTCTGGGCCCTCTCGGTAATGCACATCACTTTGAGCCTTGCAAGCAATGTGACTAATGAGTTAGTTACGGGATGATGCATTACGGAACGAGTAAAGAGACTTGCCAGTGGCGAGCTTGAACTAGGTATGATGATACCGACGATCGAATCTCGGGAAAGCAACATACCGATGACAAAGGGAACAACGTATGTAGTTATGCGGGTTGGCCGATAAAGATCTTCATAGAATATGTAGGAGCCAATATGAGCATCCAGGTTCCGTTATTGGTTATTGACCGGAGATGTGTCTCGGTCATGTCTACATAGTTCTCGAACCCGTAGGGTCCGCACGCTTAACGTTCGATGACGATTTGTATTATTAGTTATGTGATTTGATGAACCGAAGTTTGTTCGGGGTCCCGGATGAGATCACGGACATAACGAGGAGTCTCGATATGGTCGAGACGTAAAGATTGATATATTGGAAGGTTATGTTTGGACATCGTAATGGTTTCGGAATGGTTCGGATATTTTCCGGAGTACCGGGGGGTTAATGGGCCTTCATGGGCCCTAGTGGAAGAGAGGAGGCGGCGACCAGGGGGGGCCCCCCCCCCCCCAAGCCCAAACCGAATTGGACTAGGGTTGGGGGGCGGCCCCCTTTCCTTCTTCTCCTCCACCTCTTTCCCCTTCCCCCCTTCTTTGGAAAGGAAAGGGGGGGTGAATCCTACTTTGACCGGGAGTCCAAGTAGGACTCCCCCCCTTGGCGCGCCCCCCCTTGGGCCAGCCTCCTCTCCTCCCCCCTTTATATACGTGGGAGGGGGCACCCCAAAGGGACACCAAGTCTTCTCTTAGTCGTGTGCGGTGCTCCCCTCCACAGTTACACACCTCGGTAATATCGTTGTAGTGCTTAGGCGAAGCCCTGCGCCGGTAACTTCATCATCACTGTCAACACGACGTCGTGCTGATGAAACTCTCCCTCGTCCTCAACTGGATCAAGATCTCGAGGGAAGTTATCGAGCTAAACATGTGCTGAACACAGAGGTGTCATACGTTCGGTGCTTGGATCGGTTGAATCACGAAGACGTTCGACTATGTCAACCGCGTTACTAAACACTTCCGCTTTCGGTTTATGAGGGTACGTGGACACACTTGATACGTCTCCAACGTATCTATAATTTTTTACTGTTCCATGCTGTTATTTTATCAATCTTGGATGTTTTATAATCATCTTATAGTCATTTTATACCATTTTTTGGTACAAACCTATTGACATAGTGCCAAGTGTCAGTTCCTGTTTTTTTCATGTTTTTTACATCACAGAAAATCAATATCAGACAGAGTCCAAATGCCACGAAACTTTGTGGAGATTTTTTATGGACCAAAAGGAACATGTTGGGCCCTGTTTGCACCTGGGGGGAGTCCCGAGGAGGGGACAACCCACCAGGGCACGCCAGGAGGCCCAGGCGCGCCCTGGTGGGTTGTGCCCACCTCGGGTGACACCCGGACCGCCTCTTTGCTCTATAAATACCCCAATATTCCAGAAACCCTGGAGGCATCGAAAAAATAATCATCCAGCCGCCGCAGAGTCCAGAACCACCAGATCCAATCTAGACACCATCTCGGATGGGGTTCACCACCTCCATTGGTTCCTCTTCGATGATGCGTGAGTAGTTCTTTGTAAACATTGGGTCCATAGTTATTAGCTAGATGGCTTCATCTCTCTCTTGATCCTCAATACAATGGTCTCTGGGAGATCCATATGATGTAACTCTTTTGCGGTGTGTTTCTTGGGATCGATGAACTTTGAGTTTATGATCAGATCTGTCTTTTTATATCCATGAAAGCATTTGAGTTTCTTTGATCTCTTTTATGCATGACCTCTTATAGCCTCATATTTCTTCTCTGATATTTCGATTTTGTTTGGCCAACTTGATCTATTTATCTTGCAACGGGAAGAGGTGCCTGGTAGTGGGTTCGATCTTATGGTGCTTGATCCCAGTGACAGAAGGGGAACCGACATTTATGTATCGTTGCTACTAAGGATAAAATGATGGGGTCTATCTCTACATACATAGATCTTGTCTACATCATGTCATCATTCTTATTGCATTACTCCGTTTCTCCATGAAATTAATACACTAGATGCATGCTGGATAGCGGTCGATGTGTGGAGTAATAGTAGTAGATGCAGGCAAGAGTCGGTCTACTAATCTTGGACGTGATGCCTATGTAATGATCATTGCCTGGATATTGTCATGAGTATTTGAAGTTCTATCAATTGCCCAACAGTAATTTGTTTACCCACCGTTTGCTATCTTTCTCAAGAGAAGCCACTAGTGAAACCTACGGCCCCGGGTCTTCTTTCTCATATATTTGCTTGCGATCTACTTTTCCTTTGCATTTTTATTCAGATCTATTAAACCAAAAATACAAAAATACTTTGCTGCACTTTATTTTATTTACGATCTATTATTTCAATCTACTACCATATTTTGGCATCGTTACCCGAAAGGAATTGACAACCCCTTTAACACATCGGGTTGCGAGGTGTTGTTATTTGTGTGCAGGTGTTGTTTACGCTGTGTTGCTTGGTTCTCCTACTAGTTCGATAACCTTGGTTTCATCACTGAGGGAAATACCTACCTTCGCTGTGCTACATCATCCCTTCCTCTTTGGGGAAATACCGATGTAGTCCTAGCAGACAAGAGTTTTGTGGCATTATAGTCAGGGAGCAATCAAAACGAATTTCTGGTGTCGTTGCTAGGGAGGATCTTCAACATATACCGAGTTCCTAATCAAAAATCTCATATTCTTCCAATTTACATTATTTGCCATTTGCCTCTCATTTTCCTCTCTCCCACTTCACAAAAAATTGCCTTTTTATTCGCCTCTCTTTTTTGTTTGCCGTTCTCTTGCTTTCTAGTCTCGATGTCTAGCGTCCCTACTCCTCCTTTGTCACCAGATTTTGAAGTCCTTTACTTCAAGCAAGGACAAGGAGAAAATTGAAAGATGCCTGGTATAGGCTAATGGAATCGTATTGTATTTCCAACTTAAAAGGGGATGCTAAAGTTTCGCTTCGAAATTTTTACATAGGATTGGCTTTGCATCATAGACAACTTCTCAATTTTGCCGCTAAAGGAAACTTCATTGATCTTGATGCCAATGATGCCTATGAAATCTTAGAGGGAATTTTGGGAATTCCACCTCAAAAGAAGGGGTTTCCTTTTACTCCCGAGGGAGCTCAAATGGTGGACAAACTTGGTGATTTGCATAATCATATGGTTGAAATACAAAAATATAATGAACCCCTCAAACACCTCAATGGTAGTATCAATCGCATGAATGCCCTGATTACTCTTTGTAATAAGCGATTGGATATTTCAGATCTTCAGATGTTTTCTTTTCCGGAGAATTTAGGGAAGCGTAAAGAGGCTCCCGGGTTTGAGAAAACCCTTACAAAAGTTGCCAAAACTTCGGAAGTCAAAACTTAGATCCTAGCTTTATGCCTAGCTAAGGGCGTAAAACTGTAGCAGTTGTTGGGAGGCAACTCAATGAATAAAATTTATTTTTGCTTTTTGCTTCCTGTTTTTGAGTGTTATCACAATTATGCTACTGTTATGATTATGTTTTTATATTTTAATTAGTGTTTGTGCCAAGTAAAGCCTTTAGGATCTTCTTGGGTGATAGTTGTTTGATCTTGCTAAAAAAACAGAAACTTTTACACTCACGAAATTAATTTTCATTTTTTACCAAAGAGCGATAAAATACCCATTCCACTTGATGTAGATCAATATACAAATTGCTCAGGTCGTCCTAATTTTTCAGAATTTTTGGAGTTACAGAAGTATTCGAAATAGTCAGATTGCTACAGACTATTCTGTTTTGACAGATTCTGTTTTCTTTGTGTTGTGTGCTTATTTTGATGGCTCTATGGTTTTATTTGATGAGTTTTTTCCATAGAAAAGTTGGAATACAGTATATATAATACAAAAACAAAATATCAATTGGTTTGATACAACACTTATAGTAGTGATTTATTATTCTTATACTAACAGATCTCACGAAGGTTTTGTTGAGTTTTGTGTGTTTGAAGTTTCCAAGTTTTGGGTTATCTTACGATGGATGAAGGAAGGATGGAAGAGCCTAAGCTTGGGGATGCCCTGGCATCCCAAGCTATTATCCAAGAATGAGCAACCAACTAAGCTTGGGGATGCCCCCAAGTGGCATCCCCGCTTTCTTCCAAAGATCATCGGTATTTTACTCGAGACTATATTTTTATTCGTCATATGATATGTATTCTGCTTGGAGCGTCTTGTATGATATGAGTCTTTGCTTATTTTATTTTGTGTTTTAAGTCATCAATCCTTGCTGGACACACCTATTTGAGAGAGTCAAAATTATT
This sequence comes from Triticum urartu, assembly GCF_003073215.2. Taxonomy (NCBI): domain Eukaryota; kingdom Viridiplantae; phylum Streptophyta; class Magnoliopsida; order Poales; family Poaceae; genus Triticum; species Triticum urartu. Next base: position 217,704,873 of record NC_053025.1, on the reverse strand, counting down.
TCATGACTTGTTAGAATTGCTCTCTATGCTTCACTTAAATCTTTTATGAGCTAGGACTTGCTCTAGTGCTTCACTTATATCTTTTTGAGCATGGTGTGCTTAGTATTTTTGAAGAAATTCTCTCTTGCTTCACTTATATTTATTTGAGAGTTAGTAAAATTTTCAAGAAATTCTCTCTTGCTTCACTTAAATTAATTTGAGAGAAAGAAAATTTGCTATGCTGATGATCTTCACTTATATTTGTTTGAGCTTATGAAAAGCAACATGAAAATTAGTCCTAAAGTGATAGATATCCAAGAAGGATAAAGAAAAGAAATATAAGTCATGAAGATCATTGGGCGAATTAAACTTGATTCTTAGTAATAGTTTTGAGATATGATGATGTGATATGTGAGTTATGCTGATGAGTAATTGTGCTCTAGTAAGAATATTGGTGTTAAGGTTTGCGATTCCCTATGCAAGTACGAAAGTCAATAGTCATGCAATGAAATTATATCCTACTTATGGTGCATTATTCGGTGTTATTTATGCTTAATGCTTGCTTATGAGATTATGTGTTTCTTAGTTGGTCGCTTCCCAATCTTTTGCTAGCCTTCATTTTGCACTAGGTATGATCACTACTTGTGCATCCAAAAACCTTTAACCCAGTTTTGCCACATGAGTCCACTATATCTACCTATATGCAGTATTCTTTTGCCGTTATAAGCAAATTTGCATGTGTCATCTCTAATTTTCAAAACAAACTTCTCTTTGGTGTGCTTGTTTCGCTCGCGGAGTGGTGAGGGTGGCTAATATTTTCCATGCTAGATGTGTTATTCTCAAGATGAGTCCTTATTCACTTGTCATTGCACGAGAGTAAGGCAAAGGTCTTAGGGATGCCCAGTCCCAAAATGCCAATAAATAAATAAATTTACTTTATGTTGTCAAACAATAAATTCCTTGGAAACTGTTGGTATGGAGGGCACCCGTGGATACGGTTAGCCATGGAAAGTGAAAGTTATGGTGGAAAAAGGAATAAACTTTATTTTCTGTTTGGGAACCGCCTATGATATATCTATGCATGGAAAGTATTGGGAACTCTAAGTCGTTTTCGTTGGTCGGATGGATACACCTCTCAAAATGTTTTTATCTCTATGTTTTTCGCTTTGAGCTCTGGCACATCTACAAATCCCTACTTCCCTCTGCGAAGGGCCCTTCTTTTACTTTATGCAATTTTTATTTTGAGTCTCCATCTTCTCTTATAAAAAGCACCAACTAGCAGGCAATATGATCGTACTTAAGTATTGGGTGTAGCTAATATTCGAGTGTGTTTCATGAATGGATCAATGTTTGAGCATGATGGGCTAGGGATAACTTATCTTAGCGTTGATATTTTTAAAGACATGGTTGCTTGTTGATATGCTTGAGTATCTAAATTATTATGTCAAAACTAGACAATTGCTTTGAATCACATAAAAAGTCCAAATGTCCATGATATAAATAAAAGAATATGATATGACATGTTAAACAGCACTCCACATCAAAAATTCTATTTTTATCACCTACCTACTCGAGGACGAGTAGGAGTTAAGCTTGGGGATGCTGATACGTCTCCAACGTATCTAATCCATCTGTTCCTAAATATTTGTCTTTCTAGAGATTTCAACAAGTGACTACATACGGAGCAAAATGAGTGAATCTACACTCTAAAATATCTCTATATACATCTGTATGTGGTAGTCCATGTAACACCCACGATGTGGCTATATCTCCCATGTGTCGGAGCACGACTTAGAGGCATAACCGCATAGTAGGCATGTCGCAAGAGGGGTAATCTTTACACATCCCATGTACTGAATAAGAAAGGGATAAAGATTTGGCTTACAATCGCCACTTCACACAATACATAAATATAGCATAACATCATCCAGAATACAATCAAGGTCCGACTACGGAACCAAAATAAAGACAACCCCAAATGCATAAGATCCCCGATCGCCCCAACTGGGCTCCACTACTGATCGTCTGGAAAGGAAACATAATAACATCCAGAATCCTCGTCGAACTCCCACTTGAGTTCGGTCGCATCGCCTGGACTGGCATCATCGGCACCTGCATCTGGTTTTGGAAGTAATCTGTGAGTCACGGGGACTCAGCAATCTCACACCCTCGCGATCAAGACTATTTAAGCTTATGGGAAGGAAAAGGTAGTGAGGTGGAGCTGCAGCAAGCACTAGCATATCTAGTGGCTAACATACGCAAATGAGAGTGAGAAGAGAAGCAAAGCACGGTCGATAAACTATCATGATCAAGAAGTGATCCTGAACTACTTACGTTCAAGCATAACACGAGACCGTGTTCTCTTCCCTGATTCTGCCGAAAAGAGACCATCACGGCTACACACACTGTTGATTCATTTTAATTAAGTTAAGTGTCAAGTTTTCTACAATCGGATATTAACAAATTCCCATCTGCCCATAACCGTGGGCACGGCTTTCGAAAGTTCAAAACCCTACATGGTGTCCCAACTTAGCCCATCACAAGCTCTCACGGTCAACGTAGGATATTCCTTCTCCCAGGAAGACCCGATCAGACTCGGAATCCCGGTTACAAGACATTTCGACAATGGTAAAACAAGACCAGCAAAGCCGCCCAATGTGCCGACAAATCCCGATAGGAGCTGCACATATCTCGTTCTCAGGGCACACCGGATGAACACTACATACAACTAAAACCAACCCTCAAGTTTCCCCGAGGTGGCGCCGCAAGTGGCTCTGTTTTGGACCAACACTCAGAGGAGCACTAGCCCGAGGGTTTAAAATAAAGATGACCCTTGAGTCTGCAGAACCCAAGGGAAAAAGCTTAGGTGGAAAATGGTAAAACCAAGGTTGGGCCTTGCTGGAGGAGTTTTATTCAAGGCGAACTGTCAAGGGGTTCCCATTATAACCCAACCGCGTAAGGATTGCAAAATCAAGGAACATAACACCGGTATGACGGAAACTAGGGAGGCAAGAGTGGAACAAAACACCAGGCATAAGGCCGAGCCTTCCACCCTTTACCGAGTATATAGATGCATTAAAATAAACAAGATATAATGATGATATCCCAACAATATCCATGTTCCAACATGGAACAAACTTCATCACCACCTGCAACTAGCAACGCTAATAGAGGGGCTGAGCAAAAGCGGTAACATAGCCAAACAAAGTTTTGCTAGGAAAGGTGGGTTAGAGGCTTGACATGGCAATATGGGAGGCATGATATAGCGAGTGGTAGGTATCGCGGCATAGCAAAAAAGCGAGCAACTAGCAAGCAAAGATAGAAGTGATTTCGAGGGTATGGTCATCTTGCCTGCAAAGTTCTCCAAGTTGACAAAAACTTGATCCTCGTAAGCGTACTCAACGGGTTCCTCGATCACGTACTCGTCTCCCGGCTCTACCCAAGGCCAGAACACAAGCAAAGGAACAACAATCAACCACAGTGCAATGCGCAAGCAACATGATGCAAAACATGTCATGACATGCAGGATGTGATATGCAATGCATATGCATGCTTCGGAAGGGAAAGATTGAATCAGGCCTCAACTTGGAAAACCAAGAGTGCCACTGGAAAGATGAGTTGATTTTGGTCGAAATCGATATAAAGACCACCGGAATCGGATGCATGGTTTGCAAATGGCAAGCAAAATGATAATGGCACAATTCCGTGATTAACAGCACGATGCCATCTAGAATGCAACAAGAAACTAAGATACTGCACTCCAACATAGCAACAAAGCACATGGCAGTGATCTACTCAAGATGCTTGACAAAATATGAACACTAAGCTATGGCTAAATAACACAATAGCAGGCTCAAACAAGCATGGCAAAAGTGCAAAAGATAACAGCATCTCAGACTTGGTGAAAATAACAACATGCTAGGAATTAACATCAGGAAGCAATGTTTAGAGCAGGATAACAACATGCTACAAGATCATATCATAGCAATACAAGGCATGGCATGAATCTACTCAACGCATGTAACAAAAGTCCCTTATTGACCATAAGCCAAAAGGGCATAGAAAACATGATGGCACCCATGCTAACATAGCAAGTTTCGTTAACAGATTCAAACTTAGCAGAAAACTGGACATGGCAAAAAACAGAGTTATGAAGGCATGTTTGCGAGCTCGATGCACTCACAAGTCATTGCATGACAAACTAAGCATACACCCAGCAAGAAGACATGATCAAGAAGCTAACCATGGCAAGAACAATCTCATATCATGCATGGATCAACTACAACAACCTTGGCAAAATTGATTAACACGTAAACAATCTGCCAGGAACATTTTATAGCAAAAGTAGAACAAGATTGAGTCATGCTAGGTACTCCATAAATGCAAACAGGGCCACGGATGGATAGAGCATAACCATATGCCCAAATCATCCTTACTAAACATACTCAAAAGAAGCATGGATCTCTCTGTAGAAACATGAATACATGGCATTAAAATAACAGTAGGGAAATGACTTAGTGAAAATCTAAGTCCCTGAAATCAGCAACATCACGAGAGCTACTTTGCATGCTTATGATAGTCACCACATTGATCACAAAAATACATGGCATACACCCCTATAAAGATGGCATGGCATATCCCAAAACACATGTAGGGCTCAAGTTCATATGCAGCACACAATAATCATGGCAAAATGACAAATGCTCAATATCTGCTAAGTAACAGGAACTAACATTATGAAGCAATCTTGCATCAACAATTTGGGCATCAAGATGGACTCAAACAAGCATGGTGCAATGGAACAAAATGAAGAGGACATCATGATGAACATTTTGATATATCATGCATGCAAAACGGATCTACGTATGAGGAGTTATGATGCGATGAACAGGGGCACAAAATGTCACAGACTTAGGGACTTAGAAGAATTTTTGACCTCGCGGGGGAAAAAGTCAACAGCGGCGGATCTCGCCGGAGCCTCGCCGGAGATGGCCGGAGAAGGTCGGGGAAGCACCGGAGGAGGTCGTGGACGGCGTGGGAAGACAGATCCGGTCACCTCCCGACCGGATCCGGCCGGAGGGCCCTGCGGCGGCCACATGGACGACGGACTCCGGGCAGCGGGGCTCGCTGGAGATCCATGGCGGCGGCGGCGAGGTCCTGGGGGCTAGCGAGCTCGGCGCGGGGCGCGCGAAGGGCGGCGGGTCTCGGCAAGGAAGCGGGAGGCAGCGGCGCGCACGACGAAGTGGAGGTGGCGGCGCTGGGCGGCGGTGGCGGCCGGAGCGGGCGGTGGTGGTGCACGCCGGCGACGAAGCGCTCCGGCGAGCGCTCACGGGCGAGGCGCGAGGGCCCGGGCGGCGGCGGTGGATGGGCGGTCAGGCCCGGCGCGGCCCGGCGCGGGCCGGCCATGGGCTCCATGGGCCGCGGCGCGGTGGGGAGGAGGCTGAGGCGACATGGCGGCTCCGGATAGGCTGCGGGCGGCGGCGCGACGACATGGCGCGACCGGATTGGCCGAAGGGACGTGTCCGGCGCGGTTGGACATGTCCGGCGGTGTGAGGAGGAAGACGCTAGGGTTTGGACTGCGATTTGCACGGAGAAGACCTTTATATAGGTAGAGGGAGTTTGGAGTGTCCAAATGAGGAGTGATTTTCGGCCACGCGATCATGATCGAATGACCGAGAGGATGGAGGGGGTTTGGATGGGTTATTGGGCCGCTTTGGTGGGGTGTTGGGCTGCAACACACACGAGGCCTTTACGGTTCCCCGGTTAACCGTTGGAGTATCAAACGAACTCCAAATGGCACAAAACTTGACAGGCGGTTTACTGGTGGGGTACCAAGGCCGCTTGGAAAATCTCGGCCCATTCCGAGAAAGTTTAACACCAGCTCACAAAAGAGGCAAAAGGAGGGCGCCGGAGGACATAGGAGTGTCGGATTGCGAAACGGACAACGGGGAAAATACTCAGATGAATGAGACGAACACGTATGCAAATGCGATGCACATGATGACATGATATGAAATGCATGACACGCAAACAAATGACAAGGCAACAACAGCGAATAACTGGAAGACACCTCGCGCAACGGTCTCGGGGCGTTACAGTCCAATTGAAACCTCTAAAAACACAAATATTAAGGAACGGATGGAGTATAATTTTTTATTGTTCCATGCTGTTATTTTATCAATCTTGGATGTTTTATAATCGTTTTATAGTCATTTTACATCATTTTGGGTACTAACCTATTGACATAGTGCCAAGTGTCGGTTCTTGTTTTTTCCGTGTTTTTTACATCGCAGTAAATCAATATCGGACGGAGTCCAAATGCCACGAAACTTTACGGAGATTTTTTATGGACCGGAAGGAACATGTTGGGCCCTGGTTGCACCTGGGGGGGAGTCCCGAGGAGGGGACAACCCACCAGGGGGCGCTAGGAGGCCTAGGCGCGCCCTGGTGGGTTGTGCCAACCTCGGGTGCCCCCCGGACCGCCTCTTTGCTCTATAAATACCGTAATATTCCAGAAACCCTAGAGTAAGGAAAAGGTCTTAGGGAAGCCCAGTCCCGAAATGCCAAAAAATGAATTTAATTTATGTTGTCAAATAATAAATTCCTTGGAAAGTGTTGGTATGGAGGGCACCCGTGGATACGATTAGCCATGGAAAGTGAAAGTTATGGTGGAAAAAGGAATAAACATTTTTTTCTGTTTGGGAACCACCTATGATATATCTATGCATGGAAAGTATTGGGAACTCTAAGTCGTTTTCGTTGGTCGGATGGATACACCTCTCAAAATGTTTTTATCTCTATGTTTTTCGCTTTGAGCTCTGGCACATCTACAAATCCCTACTTCCCTCTGCGAAGGGCCCTTCTTTTACTTTATGCAATTCTTATTTTGAGTCTCCATCTTCTCTTATAAAAAGCACCAACTAGGAGGCAATATGATCGTACTTAAGTATTGGGTGTAGCTAATATTCGAGTGTGTTTCATGAATGGATCAATGTTTGAGCATGATGGGCTAGGGATAACTTATCTTAGCGTTGATATTTTTAAAGACATGGTTGCTTGTTGATATGCTTGAGTATCTAAATTATTATGTCAAAACTAGACAATTGCTTTGAATCACATAAAAAGTCCAAATGTCCATGATATAAATAAAAGGAATATGATATGACATGTTAAACAGCACTCCACATCAAAAATTCTATTTTTATCACTTACCTACTCGAGACGAGTAGGAGTTAAGCTTGGGGATGCTGATACGTCTCCAACGTATCTAATCCCTCCGTTCCTAAATATTTGTCTTTCTAGAGATTTCAACAAGTGACTACATACGTAGCAAAATGAGTGAATCTACACTCTAAAATATCTCTATATACATTTGTATGTGGTAGTCCATTTGAAACCTCTAAAAAGACAAATATTAAGGAACAGATGGAGTATAATTTTTTTATTGTTCCATATTGTTATTTTATCAATCTTGGATGTTTTATAATCATTTTATAGTCATTTTATATCATTTTGGGTACTAACCTATTGACATAGTGCCAAGTGCCAGTTCTTGTTTTTTCCGTGCTTTTTACATCGCAGAAAATCAATATCAGACGGAGTCCAAATGCCACGAAACTTTACGGAGATTTTGTATGGACCAGAAGGAACATGTTGGGCCCTGGTTGCACCTGGGGGGAGTCCCGAGGAGGGGACAACCCACCAGGGCGCGCTAGGAGGCCCAGGCGCGCCCTGGTGGGTTGTGCCAACCTCGGGTGCCCCCCGGACCGCCTCTTTGCTCTATAAATACCGTAATATTCCTGAAACCCTAGAGGCGTCGAGGAAATATTTATCCAGCTGCCGCAGAGTCCAGAACCACCAGATCCAATCTAGACACCATCTCGGATGGGGTTCACCACCTCCATTGGTGCCTCTCAGATGATGCATGAGTAGTTCTTTGTAGACCTTCGGATCCGTAGTTAGTAGCTAGATGGCTTCATCTCTCTCTCTTGATCCTCAATACAATGGTCTCTTGGAGATCCATATGATGTAACTCTTTTGCGGTTTGTTTGTTAGGATCAATGAACTTTGAGTTTATGATCAGATCTATCTTTATATATCCATGAAAGTATTTGAGTTTCTTTGATCTGTTTTATGCATGATCTCTTATAGCCTCGTGTTTCTTCTCTGATATTTCGGTTTTGTTTGGCCAACTTGATCTATTTATCTTGCAATGGGAAGAGGTGCCCGGTAGTGGGTTCGATCTTACGGTGCTTGATCCCGGTGACAGAAGGGGAACCGACACGTATGTATCGTTGCTACTAAGGATAAAACGATGGGGTCTATCTCTACATAGATAGATCTTGTCTACATCATGTCATCATTCTTATTACATTACTCCATTTCTCCATGAACTTAGTACACTAGATGCATGCTGGATAGCGGTCGATGTTTGGAGTAATAGTAGTAGATGCAGGCAGGAGTCGGTCTACTAATCTTGGACATGATGCCTACGTAATGATCATTGCCTGCATATCATCATGAGTATTTGAAGTTCTATCAATTTCCCAACAGTAATTTGTTTACCCACCATTTGCTATCTTTCTCGAGAGAAGCCACTAGTGAAACCTACGGCTCTGGGTCTTCTTTCTCATATATTTGCTTGTGATCTACTTTTCCTTTGCATTTTTATTCAGATCTATGAAACCAAAAATACAAAAATACTTTGCTGCACTTTATTTTATTTACGATCTATTATTTCAATCTACTACCAATTTTTGGCTTCGTTACCCGAAAGGGATTGACAACCCCTTTAACACGTCGGGTTGCGAGGTGTTGTTATTTGTGTGCAGGTGTTGTTTACCTTGTGTTGCTTGGTTCTCCTACTGGTTCGATAACCTTGGTTTCATCACTGAGGGAAATACCTACCTTCGCTGTGCTACATCATCCCTTCCTCTTTGGGGAAATACCGACGTAGTCCTAGCAGACAGGAGTTTTCTTGCATTATAGTCATGGAGCAATCAACACTCTCCCCTCTCGTTGATATGCATCTCCTAGATAGATCTTGCGTGATCGTAGGTAATTTTTTTGAAATACTGTGTTCCCCAATAGTTTACATGATAATGCCTCATTTGGTGATTTCTTTGGTGGAGTTTACGCCACTCATTTAGCTGCTCACCTTGGCGTACCCTGATACGTCTCCAACGTATCTATAACTTTTTATTGTTCCATGCTATTATATTATCTGTTTTGGATGTTTAATGGTCTTTAATTCACCTTTTTATGTTATTTTTGGGACTAACCTACTAACCTAAGGCCCGGTGCAAATTGCTGTTTTTTTGCCTATTTCAGTGTTTTGCAGAAAAGGAATATCAAACGGAATCAAAATGGAATGAAACCTTCGCGAGAGTTATTTTTGGAACAAACGTGATCCAGGAGACTTGGAGTGGTCGTCAAGAAAGAAGCGAGGAGGCCACGAGGCAGGGGCACGCCCAGGGGGGCAGGCGCCCCCCCCCCCCCACCCTCCTGGGCCCCTCGCAGCTCCACCTACGTACTTCTTCCTCCTATATATACCCATATACCCCAAAAACATCCAGGAGCACCAAAAAACCCTATTTCCACCGCCGCAACCTTTTGTACCCAAGAGATCCCATCTTGGGGCCTTTTCAGGAGCTCCGCCGGAGGGGGAATTGATCATGGAGGGCTTCTACATCAACACCATAGCCTCTCCGATGATGTGTGAGTAGTTTACCACAGACCTTCGGGTCCATAGTTATTAGCTAGATGGCTTCTTCTCTCTCTTTGGATCTCAATACGAAGTTCTCCTCGATCTTCTTGGAGATCTATTCGATGTAATTCTTTTTGCGGTGTGTTTGTCGAGATCCGATGAATTGTGGGTTTATGATAAAGATTACATTTTGAACAATATTTGATTCTTCTCTGAAATCTTTTATGTATGATTTGTTATCTTTGTAAGCCTCTTCGAATATCAGTTTGGTTTGGCCTACTAGATTGATCTTTCTTGCAATGGGAAAAGTGCTTAGCTTTGGGTTCAATCTTGCGGTGTCCTTTCCCAATGACAGCAGGGGCAGCAAGGCACGTATTTTATTGTTGCCATCGAGGATAAAAAGATGGGGTTTATATCATATTGCTTGAGTTTATCCCTCTACATCATGTCATCTTGCCTAATGTGTTACTCTGTTCTTATGAACTTAATACTCTAGATGCATGCTAGATAGCGGTCGATGTGTGGAGTAATAGTAGTAGATGCAGAATCGTTTCGGTCTACTTGTCACGGACGTGATGCCTATATACATTATCATGCCTAGATATTCTCATAATTATGCACTTTTTCTATCAATTGCTCGACAGTAATTTGTTTACCCACCACAATACTTATGCTATCTTGAGAGAAGCCACTAGTGAAACCAATGGCCCCCGGGTCTATTTTCTCATCATATAAGTTTCCAATCTATTTTACTTTGCAATCTTTACTTTCAATCTATATCATAGAAATACCAAAAATATTTATCTTATTATCTCTATCAGATCTCACTTTTGCAAGTGGCTGTGAAGGGATTGACAACCCCTTTATTGCGTTGGTTGCAAGGTTCTTATTTGTTTGTATAGGTGTGAGGTGACTTGCGTGTAGTCTCCTACTGGATTGATACCTTGGTTCTCAAAAACTGAGGGAAATACTTACGCTACTTTGCTGCATCACCCCTTCCTCTTCAAGGGAAAACCAACGCAGTGCTTAAGAGGTAGCAAGAAGGATTTTTGGTGCCGTTGCCGGGGAGATCTACGCACAAGTCAAGACATACCAAGTACCCAACACAAACTCTTATCCCTCGCATTGCATTATTTGCCATTTTCCTCTCGTTTTCCTCTCCCCCACTTCACCCTTGCCGTTTTATTCGCCCTCTTTTCCATTCGCCCCCTTTTTCTGTTCGCCTCTTTTTCGCTCACTTCTTATGTGCTTGTGTGTTGGATTGTTTGTCACAATGGCTTAGGACAATACTAAATTGTGTGATTTTTCCAATACCAACAATAATGATTTTATTAGCACTCCGATTGCTCCCCTTACCGATGCTGAATCTTGTGAAATTAATACTGCCTTGCTGAATCTTGTCATGAAAGATCAATTTGCTCGCCTTCCTAGTGAAGATGCCGCTACCCATCTAAACAACTTTGTTGATTTGTGTGACATGCAAAAGAAGAAGGACGTGGATAATGATATTGTAAAATTGAAGCTATTTCCATTTTCTCTTAGAGATGTGCTAAAACTTGGTTTTCTTCTTTGCCTAGAAATAGTATTGATTCTTGGAATAAGTGCAAAGATGCTTTTATATCTAAGTATTTTCCTCCCGTTAAGATCATCTCTCTTAGAAACCATATTATGAATTTGAAGCAACTAGATCATGAGCATGTTGCACAATCTTGGGAGAGGATGAAATTAATGATTCGCAATTGCCTTACTCATGGTTTGAATTTATGGATGATCATACAAAAATTTTATGCCGGATTGAATTTTGCTTCTAGAAATCTTTTAGATTCAGCCGCGGGAGGAACTTTTATGGAAATCACTTTAGGAGAAGCTACCAAACTCCTAGATAATATTATGGTTAATTATTCTCAATGGCACACCGAAAGATCTACTAGTAAAAAGGTTCATGCGATAGAAGAAATTAATGTTTTGAGTGGAAAGATGGATGAACTTATGAAGTTGTTTGCTAATAAGAGTGCTCCTGTTGATCCTAATGATATGCCTTTGTCTACGTTGATTGAGAATAATAATGAATCTATGGATGTGAATTTTGTTGGTAGGAACAGTTTTGGTAACAGCGCGTATAGAGGAAACTTTAATCCTAGGCCGTATCCTAGTAATTCCTCTAATAATTATGGTAATTCCTACAACAATTCTTATGGAAATTATAATAAGATGCCCTCATATTTTGAATCTATTATTAAAGAATTTATTAGTTCGCAAAAGAGTTTCAATGCTTTGATTGAAGAAAAATTGTCTAAGATTGACGAGTTGGCTAGGAACGTGGATAGAATTTCTCTTGATGTTGATTCTTTGAAACTTAGATCTATTCCACCAAATCATGATATCAATGAGTCTCTCAAAGCCATGAGAATTTCCATTGATGAGTGCAAAGAAAGAACCGCTAGGATGCGTGCTAAAAAAGATTACTTTATAAAAGCGTGCTCTTCTAGTTTTGATGATAATAAGGATGAATATCTAAAAGTGATTGATGTTTATCCTATTAAATCTTTGTATGAATCTTGATAATTATGGGACTCGAGATAAGTCAACTTTAGTTAAAAGGCGTCCCAATGATTCGGAGCTTTTATATCTTGATGCAAAAATTAATAGAAGTGGGATTGAAGAGGTCAAAACTTTACATGGCAATAAACCCACTATTTTGGATTTCAAGGGATTTAATTATGATAATTGCTCTTTGATAGATTGTATTTCCTTGTTGCAATCCATGCTAAATTCTCCACATGCTTATAGTCAAAATAAAGCTTTTACCAAGCATATTGTTGATGCTTTAATGCAATCTTACGAAGAAAAGCTTGAATTAGAAGTTTCTATCCCTAGAAAACTTCATGATGAGTGGGAACCTACTATTAAAATTAAGATTAGAGATCATGAATGCTATGCTTTATGTGATTTGGGTGCTAGTGTTTCCACGATTCCAAAAACTTTGTGTGATGTGTTAGGTTTCCGTGAATTTGATGATTGTTCTTTAAATTTGTACCTCGCGGATTCCACTATTAAGAAACCTATGGGAAGGATTAATTATGTTATTATTGTTGAAAATAGGAATTATGTGCCCGTAGATTTCGTTGTTCTTGATATTGATTGCAATCCTACATGTCCTATTATTCTTGGTAGACCTTTCCTTAGAACGATTGGTGCAATTATTGACATGAAAGAAGGAAATATTAGATTCCAATTTCCGTTAAGGAAATGCATGGAATACTTTCCTAGAAAGAAAGTTAAATTACCTTATGAATCTATTATGAGAGCCACTTATGGATTGCATATCAAAGATGACAATACCAAGATCTATTCTTGTTTTTATGCCTAGCTAGGGGCGTTTAACGATAGCGCTTGTTGGGAGACAACCCAATTTTAATTTTATTTCTTGCTTTCTGGTTCTGTTTAGTAATAAATAATTCATCTAGATTCTGTTTATATGTGGTTTTATGCTTTTAATTAGTGTTTGTGCCAAGTAGAACCTTTGGGAAGACTTGGGGGAAGTTTTTGCGATCCTGCTGTAAAAAACAGAAACTTTAGCGCTCACGAGATTTGCTGCCAGATTTTACTGGAGAGTGCAATTAGGTTGATTCTTTTTTAAGATGATTAATAGACAAATTACTCACGTCCACCAATTTATTTCAGGATTTTTGGGGTTACAGAAGTATTCGAAACCTACAGATTACTACAGATTGTTCTGTTTTTGATAGATTCTGTTTTTCGTGTGTTGTTTGCTTATTTTGATGAATCTATGGCTAATATCGGGGGGTATGAACCATAGAGAAGTTGGAATACAGTAGGTTTAACACCAATATAAATAAATAACGAGTTCATTACAGTACCTTAAGTGGTGGTTTGTTTTCTTATACTAACGGAGCTCATGAGATTTTCTGTTGAGTTTTGTGGTGTGAAGTTTTCAAGTTTTGGGTAAAGATTTGATGGACTATGGAATAAGGAGTGGAAAGAGCCTAAGCTTGGGGATGCCCAAGGCACCCCAAGGTAAAATTCAAGGACAACCAAAGGCCTAAGCTTGGGGATGCCCCGGAAGGCATCCCCTCTTTCGTCTTCGTCCATCGGTAACTTTACTTGATGCTATATTTTTATTCACCACATGATATGTGTTTTGCTCGGAGCGTCTTGTATGATCTGAGTCTTTGCTTTTTATTTTACCAAAATCATCCTTGCTGTACACACCTTTTGGAGAGACACACATGAATCATAATTATTAGAATACTCTATGTGCTTCACTTATATCTTTTGAGCTAGATAAATTTTGCTCTAGTGCTTCACTTATACCTTTTTAAGAGCACGGTGGTGGTTTTATTTTATAGAAATTATTGATCTCTCATGCTTAACTTATATCATTTTGAGAGCCCTATAGAACAGCATGGTAATTTGATGGGTTTCGTAGTAATTTCAAAAAAATTCCTACGCTCACGCAAGATCATGATGATGCATAGCAACGAGAGGGGAGAGTATGATCTACGTACCCTTGTAGATCGACAACGGAAGCGTTTGGTTGATGTAGTCGTACGTCTTCACGGCCCGACCGATCAAGCACCGAAACTACGGCACCTCCGAGTTCTAGCACACGTTCAGCTCGATGACGATCCCCGGACTCCGATCCAGCAAAGTGTCGGGGAAGAGTTCCGTCAGCACGACGGTGTGGTGACGATCTTGATGCTCTACAGCAGCAGGGCTTCGCCTAAACACCGCTACAATATTATCGAGGACTATGGTGGAAGGGGGCACCGCACGCGGCTAAGAATATGATCACTGGATCAACTTGTGTTTCTCTGGGGTGTCCCTGCCTCCGTATATAAAGGCTCAAGGGGGGGTGCGGCCGGCCTAGGAGAGGCGCGCCAGGAGGAGTCCTACTCCCTCTGGGAGTAGGATTCCCCCCCCAATCCTAGTTGGAATAGGATTCACGGAGGGGGGAAAAGAGAGAGGGGGGCCGGCCCCCTCTCCTTGTCCTATTCGGACCAAGGGAGGGGAGGGGCGCGTGGCCCATCTTGGGCTGCCCCTTCTCTTTTCCACTAAGGCCCACTTAGGCCCATATAGCTCCCGGGGGGGTTCCGGTAACCTCCTGGTACTCCGGTAAAATCCCGATTTCACCAGGAACACTTCCAATATCCAAACATAGGCTTCCAATATATCAATCTTTATGTCTCGACCATTTCGAGACTCCTCGTCATGTCCGTGATCACATCCGGGACTCCGAACAACCTTCGGTACATCAAAATGTATAAACTCATAATATAACTGTCATCGTAACCTTAAGCGTGCGGACCCTACGGGTTCGAGAACAATGTAGACATGACCGAGACACGTCTCCGGTCAATAACCAATAGCGGAACCTGGATGCTCATATTGGCTCCTACATATTCTACGAAGATCTTTTATCGGTCAGACCGCATAACAACATACGTTGTTCCCTTTGTCATCGGTATGTTACTTGCCCGATATTCGATCGTCGGTATCCCATACCTAGTTCAATCTCGTTACCGGCAAGTCTCTTTACTCGTTCTGTAATACATCATCCCGCAACTAACTCATTAGTTGCAATGCTTGCAAGGCTTAAGTGATGTGCATTATCGAGAGGGCCCAGAGATACCTCTCCGACAATCAGAGTGACAAATCCTAATCTCGAAATACGCCAACCCAACATGTACCTTTGGAGACACCTATAGAGCTCCTTTATAATCACCCAGTTATGTTGTGACGTTTGGTAGCACACAAAGTGTTCCTCTGGTAAATGGGAGTTGCATAATCTCATAGTCATAGGAACATGTATAAGTCATGAAGAAAGCAATAGCAACATACTAAATGATCGGGTGCTAAGCTAATGGAATGGGTCATGTCAATCAGATCATTCAACTAATGATGTGATCCTGTTAATCAAATGACAACTCTTTGTCCATGGTTAGGAAACATAACCATCTTTGATTAACAAGCTAGTCTAGTAGAGGCATACTAGTGACACTCTGTTTGTCTATGTATTCACACATGTATTATGTTTCCGGTTAATACAATTCTAGCATGAATAATAAACTTTTATCATGATATAAGGAAATAAATAATAACTTTATTATTGCCTCTAGGGCATATTTCTTTCAGTCTCCCACTTGCACTAGAGTCAATAATCTAGATTACACAGTAATGATTCTAACACCCATGGAGCCTTGGTGCTGATCATGTTTTGCTCGTGGAAGAGGCTTAGTCAACGGGTCTGCAACATTCAGATCCGTATGTATCTTGCAAATCTCTATGTCTCCCACCTGGACTAGATCCCGGATGGAATTGAAGCGTCTCTTGATGTGCTTGGTTCTCTTGTGAAATCTGGATTCCTTCGCCAAGGCAATTGCACCAGTATTGTCACAAAAGATTTTCATTGAACCCGATGCACTAGGTACGACACCTAGATCGGATATGAACTCCTTCATCCAGACTCCTTCATTTGCTGCTTCCGAAGCAGCTATGTATTTCGCTTCACACGTAGATCCCGCCACGACGCTTTGTTTAGAACTGCACCAACTGACAGCTCCACTGTTTAATGTAAACACATATCCGGTTTGCGATTTAGAATCGTCCGGATCAGTGTCAAAGCTTGCATCAACGTAACCGTTTACGATGAGCTCTTTGTCACCTCCATATACGAGAAACATATCCTTAGTCCTTTTCAGGTACTTCAGGATGTTCTTGACCGCTGTCCAGTGATCCACTCCTGGATTACTTTGGTACCTCCCTGCTAGACTTACAGCAAGGCACACATCAGGTCTGGTACACAGCATTGCATACATGATAGAGCCTATGGCTGAAGCATAGGGAACATCTTTCATCTTCTCTCTATCTTCTGCAGTGGTCGGGCATTGAGTCCGACTCAACTTCACACCTTGTAACACAGGCAAGAATCCTTTCTTTGCTTGATCCATTTTGAACTTCTTCAAAATCTTGTCAAGGTATGTGCTTTGTGAAAGTCCAATTAAACGTCTTGATCTATCTCTATAGATCTTTATGCCTAATATGTAAGCAGCTTCACCGAGGTCTTTCATTGAAAATCTCTTATTCAAGTATCCCTTTATGCTATCCAGAAATTCTATATCATTTCCGATCAGTAATATGTCATCCACATATAATATCAGAAATGCTACAGAGCTCCCACTCACTTTCTTGTAAATACAGGCTTCTCTAAAAGTCTGTATAAAACCAAATGATTTAATCACACTATCAAAGCGTTTATTCCAACTCCGAGAGGCTTGCACCAGTCCATAAATGGATCGCTGGAGCTTGCACACTTTGTTAGCTCCATTTGGATCGACAAAACCTTCCGGTTGCATCATATACAACTCTTCTTCCAGAAATCCATTCAGGAATGCAGTTTTGACATCCATTTGCCAAATTTCATAATCATAAAATGCGGCAATTGCTAACATGATTCGGACAGACTTAAGCATCGCTACGGGTGAGAAGGTCTCATCGTAGTCAATCCCTTGAACTTGCCGAAACCCTTTTGCGACAAGTCGAGCTTTGTAGACAGTAATATTACCGTCGGCGTCAGTCTTCTTCTTGAAGATCCATTTATTCTCAATTGCTTGCCGATCATTGGGCAAGTCAACCAAAGTCCATACTTTGTTCTCATACATGGATCCCATCTCAGATTTCATGGCTTCAAGCCATTTTGCGGAATCTGGGCTCACCATCGCTTCTTCATAGTTCATAGGTTCATCATGATCTAGTAGCATGACTTCCAGAACAGGATTACCGTACCACTCTGGTGCGGATCTTACTCTGGTTGATCTACGAGGTTCAGTAGTATCTTGTTCTGAAGTTTCATGATCATCATCATTAGCTTCCCCACTAATTGGTGTAGGTGTCACAGAAACAGTTTTCTGTGATGCACTACTTTCCAATAAGGGAGCAGGTACAGTTACCTCGTCAAGTTCTACTTTCCTCCCACTCACTTCTTTTGAGAGAAACTCCTTCTCTAGAAAGTTTCCGAACTTAGCAACAAAAGTCTTGCCTTCGGATCTGTGATAGAAGGTGTATCCAATAGTCTCCTTTGGATATCCTATGAAGACACATTTCTCCGATTTGGGTTCGAGCTTATCAGCTTGAAGCTTTTTCACATAAGCATCGCAGCCCCAAACTTTCAGAAACGACAACTTTGGTTTCTTGCCAAACCATAGTTCATAAGGCGTCGTCTCAACGGATTTTGATGGTGCCCTATTTAATGTGAATGCGGCCGTCTCCAAAGCATAACCCCAAAACGATAGCGGTAAATCAGTAAGAGACATCATAGATCACACCATATCTAGTAAAGTATGATTACGACGTTCGAACACACCATTACGCTATGGTGTTCCGGGTGGCGTGAGTTGCGAAACTATTCCACATTGTTTCAAATGTACACCAAACTCATAACTCAAATATTCTCCTCCACGATCAGATCGTAGAAACTTTATTTTCTTGTTACGATGATTTTCAACTTCACTCTGAAATTCTTTGAACTTTTCAAATGTCTCAGACTTATGTTTCATTAAGTAGATATACCCATATCTGCTTAAGTCATCTGTGAAGGTGAGAAAATAACGATATCCGCCACGAGCCTCAATATTCATCGGACCACATACATCTGTATGTATGATTTCCAACAAATGCTCTCTCCATAGTACCGGAGAACGGTGTTTTAGTCATCTTGCCCATGAGGCACGGTTCGCAAGTACCAAGTGATTCATAATCAAGTGGTTCCAAAAGTCCATCAGTATGGAGTTTCTTCATGCGCTTTACACCGATATGACCTAAACGGCGGTGCCACAAATAAGTTGCACTATCATTATCAACTCTGCATCTTTTGGTTTCAACATTATCAATATGTGTGTTACTACTATCGAGATTCAATAAGAATAGACCACTCTTCAAGGGTGCATGACCATAAAAGATATTACTCATATAAATAGAACAACCATTATCCTCTGATTTAAATGAATAACCGTCTCGCATCAAACAAGATCCAGATATAATGTTCATGCTTAACGCTGGCACCAAATAACAATTATTTAGGTCTAATATTAATCCCGAAGGTAGATGTAGAGGTAGCGTGCCTACGACGATCACATCGACATTGGAACCATTTCCCACGCGCATCGTCACCTCGTCCTTAGCCAATCTCCGCTTAATCCGTAGTACCTATTTCGAGTTGCAAATATTAGCAACAGAACCAGTATCAAATACCCAGGTACTACTGCGAGCATTAGTAAGGTACACATCAATAACATGTATATCACATATACCTTTGTTCACCTTGCCATCCTTCTTATCCGCCAAATACTTGGGGCAGTTCCGCTTCCAGTGACCAGTCTGCTTGCAGTAGAAGCACTCAGTTTCAGGCTTAGGTCCAGACTTGGGGTTTCTTCTCTTGAGTAGCAACTTGCTTGCTGTTCTTCTTGAAGTTCCCCTTCTTCTTCCCTTTGCCCTTTTTTCTTGAAACTAGTGGTCTTGTTGACCATCAACACTTGATGCTCCTTTTTGATTTCTACCTCCGCAGCTTTCAGCATTGCGAAGAGCTCGGGAATAGTCTTATTCATCCCTTGCATATTATAGTTCATCATGAAGCTCTTGTAGCTTGGTGGCAGTGATTGGAGAATTCTGTCAATGACGCAATCATCTGGAAGATTAACTCCCATTTGAATCAAGTGATTATTATACCCAGACATTTTGAGTATATGCTCACTGACAGAACTGTTCTCCTCCATCTTGCAGCTATAGAACTTATTGGAGACTTCATATCTCTCAATCCGGGCATTTGCTTGAAATATTAACTTCAACTCCTGGAACATCTCATATTCTCCATGACGTTCAAAACGTCGTTGAACTCCCAGTTCTAAGCCGTAAAGCATGGCACACTGAACTATTGAGTAGTCATCAGCTTTGCTCTGCCAGACGTTCACAACATCTGGTGTTGCTCCAGCAGCAGGCCTGGCACCCAGCGGTGCTTCCAGGACGTAATTCTTCTGTGCAGCAATGAGGATAATCCTCAAGTTACGGACCCAGTCCGTGTAATTGCTACCATCATCTTTCAACTTTGCTTTCTCAAGGAACGCATTAAAATTCAACGGAACAACATCACGGGCCATTTATCTACAATCATACATAAACAAGCAAGATACTATCAGGTACTAATTTCATGATAAATTTAGGTTCAATTAATCATATAGCTTAAAGAACTCCCACTTAGATAGATATCCCTCTAATCCTCTAAGTGATTACATGATCCAAATCAACTAAACCATGTCCGATCATCACGTGAGATGGAGTAGTTTCATTGGTGAACATCACTATGTTGATCATATCTACTATATGATTCACGCTCGACCTTTCGGTCTCCGTGTTCCGAGGCCATATCTGTATATGCTTGGCTCGTCAAGTATAACCTGAGTATTCCGCATGTGCAACTGTTTTGCACCCGTTGTATTTGAACATAGAGCCTATCACACCCGATCATCACGTGGTGTCTCAGCACGAAGAACTTTCGCAACGGTGCATACTCAGGGAGAACACTTCTTGATAATTTAGTGAGAGATCATCTTATAATGCTACCGTCAATCAAAGCAAGATAAGATGCATAAAAGATAAACATCACATGCAATCAATATAAGTGATATGATATGGCCATCATCATCTTGTGCTTGTGATCTCCATCTCCGAAGCACCGTCATGATCACCATCGTCACCGGCGCGACACCTTGATCTCCATCGTAGCATCGTTGTCGTCTCGCCAATCTTATGCTTCCACGACTATCGCTACCGCTTAGTGATAAAGTAAAGCATTACAGCGCGATTGCATTGCATACAATAAAGCGACAACCATATGGCTCCTGCCAGTTGCCGATAACTCGGTTACAAAACATGATCATCTCATACAATAAAATTTAGCATCATGTCTTGACCATATCACATCACAACATGCCCTGCAAAAACAAGTTAGACGTCCTCTACTTTGTTGTTGCATGTTTTACGTGGCGGCTACGGGCTTTAAGCAAGAACCAATCTTACCTACGCATCAAAAACCACAACGATAGTTTGTCAAGTTGGTGCTGTTTTAACCTTCGCAAGGACCGGGCGTAGCCACACTCAGTTCAACTAAAGTTGGAGAAACTGTCACCCGCAAGCCACCTATGGGCAAAGCACGTCGGGAGAACCGGTCTCGCGTAAGCGTACGTGTAATGTCGGTCGGGGCCGCTTCGTCCAACAATACCGCCGAACCAAAGTATGACATGCTGGTAAGCAGTATGACTTATATCGCCCACAACTCACTTGTGTTCTACTCATGCATATAACATCAACATATAAAACCTAGGCTCGGATGCCACTGATGGGTTTCGTAGTAATTTCAAAAAAATTCCTACGCTCACGCAAGATCATGATGATGCATAGCAACGAGAGGGGAGAGTATGAGAGAGGGGAGAGTGTGATCTACGTACCCTTGTAGATCGACAACGGAAGCGTTTGGTTGATGTAGTCGTACGTCTCCACGGCCCGACCGATCAAGCACCGAAACTACGGCACCTCCGAGTTCTAGCACACGTTCAGCTCGATGACGATCCCCGGACTCCGATCCAGCAAAGTGTCGGGGAAGAGTTCCGTCAGCACGACGGCGTGGTGACGATCTTGATGTACTACCGTCGCAGGGCTTCGCCTAAGCACCGCTACAATATTATCGAGGACTATGGTGGAAGGGGGCACCGCACACGGCTAAGAATTGATCACGTGGATCAACTTGTGTTCTCTGGGGTGCCCCTGCCTCCGTATATAAAGGCTCAAGGGGGGGTGCGGCCGGCCTAGGAGAGGGCGCCAGGAGGAGTCCTACTCCCTCTGGGAGTAGGATTCCCCCCCAATCCTAGTTGGAATAGGATTCGCGGAGGGGGGAAAAGAGAGAGGGGGGGCGGCCCTCTCTCCCTCTCCTTGTCCTATTCGGACCAATGGAGGGGAGGGGCGCGCGGCCCATCTTGGGCTGCCCCTTCTCTTTTCCACTAAGGCCCACTTAGGCCCATATAGCTCCCGGGGGGGTTCCGGTAACCTCCCGGTACTTCGGTAAAATCCCGATTTCACCCGGAACACTTCCGATATCCAAACATAGGCTTCCAATATATCAATCTTTATGTCTCGACCATTTCGAGACTCCTCGTCATGTCCGTGATCACATCCGGGACTCCGAACAACCTTCGGTACATCAAAATGTATAAACTCATAATATAACTGTCATCGTAACCTTAAGCGTGCGGACCCTACGGGTTCAAGAACAATGTAGACATGACCGAGACATGTCTCCGGTCAATAACCAATAGCGGAACCTGGATGCTCATATTGGCTCCTACATATTCTACGAAGATCTTTTATCGGTCAGACCGCATAACAACATACGTTGTTCCCTTTGTCATCGGTATGTTACTTGCCCGAGATTCGATCGTCGGTATCCCATACCTAGTTCAATCTCGTTACCGGCAAGTCACTTTACTCGTTCTGTAATACATCATCCCGCAACTAACTCATTAGTTGCAATGCTTGCAAGGCTTAAGTGATGTGCATTACCGAGAGGGCCCAGAGATACCTCTCCGACAATCGGAGTGACAAATCCTAATCTCGAAATACGCCAACCCAACATGTACCTTTGGAGACACCTGTAGAGCTCCTTTATAATCACCCAGTTACGTTGTGACGTTTGGTAGCACACAAAGTGTTCCTCTGGTAAATGGGAGTTGCATAATCTCATAGTCATAGGAACATGTATAAGTCATGAAGAAAGCAATAGCAACATACTAAACGATCGGGTGCTAAGCTAATGGAATGGGTCATGTCAATCAGATCATTCAACTAATGATGTGATCCTGTTAATCAAATGACAACTCTTTGTCCATGGTTAGGAAACATAACCATCTTTGATTAACAAGCTAGTCTAGTAGAGACATACTAGTGACACTCTATTTGTCTGTGTATTCACACATGTATTATGTTTCCGGTTAATACAAGTCTAGCATGAATAATAAACTTTTATCATGATATAAGGAAATAAATAATAACTTTATTATTGCCTCTAGGGCATATTTCCTTTATAATTTGCTTTGGCTATAAAATTAGTCCTAATATGATAGGCATCCAAGATGGGTATAATAAAAACTATCATAAAAAGTGCATTGAATACTATGAGAAGTTTGATACTTAATGATTGTTTTGAGATATGAAGATGGTGATATTAGAGTCATGCTAGTTGAGTAGTTGTGAATTTGAGAAATACTTGTGTTAAAGTTTGTGATTCCCGTAGCATGCACGTATGGTGAACCGTTATGTGATGAAGTCGGAGTATGATTTATTCATTGATTGTCTTCCTTATGAGTGGCGGTTGGGGACGAGCGTTGGTCTTTTCCTACCAATCTATCCCCCTAGGAGCATGCGTGTAGTACTTTGTTTCGATAACTAATAGATTTTTGCAATAAGTATGTGAGTTCTTCATGACTAATGTTGAGTCCATGGATTATACGCACTCTCACCCTTCCACCATTGCTAGCATCTCTAGTACCACACAAATTTCGTCGGTACCATAAACCCACCATATACTTTTCTCAAAACAGCCACCATACCTACCTATTATGGCATTTCCATAGCCATTCCGAGATATATTGCCATGCAACTTACCACCGTTCCGTTTATTATGAAACGCTTCATCATTGTAATATTGCTTTGCATGATCATGTAGTTGACATCGTATTTGTGGCAAAGCCACCTTCATAATTCTTTCATACATGTCACTCATGAGTCATTGCACATCTCGGTACACTACCGGAGGCATTCACATAGAGTCATATTTTGTTCTAAGTATCGAGTTGTAATTCTTGAGTTGTAGGTAAATAAAAGTGTGATGATCATCATTAGAGCATTGTCCCATGTGAGGAAAGGATGATGGAGACTATGATTCCCCCACAAGTCGGGATGAGACTCCGGACGAAAAAAAGAGGCCATAAAAAAGGAGAAGGCCCAAAAAACAAAAAAAATGAGAGAAAAAGAGAGAAGGGACAATGCTACTATCCTTTTTACCACACTTGTGCTTCAAAGTAGCACCATGATCTTCATGATAGAGAGTCTCCTATGTTGTCACTTTCATATACTAGTGGGAATTTTACATTATAGAACTTGGCTTGTATATTCCAATGATGGGCATCTCCATAGCCCGTTGATACGCCTAGTTGATGTGAGACTATCTTCTCCTTTTTGTCTTCTCCACAACCACAATTCTATTCCACCTATAGTGCTATATCCATGGCTCACACTCATGTATTGCGTGAAGATTGAAAAAGTTTGAGAACATCAAAAGTTTGAAACAATTGCTTGGCTTGTCATCGGGGTTGTCCATGATTTAAATATTTTGTGTGGTGAAGATAGAGCACACCCAGACTATATGGTTTTGCAGGGATAACTTTCTTTGGCCATGTTATTTCGAGAAGACATGATTGCTTTATTAGTATGCTTGAAGTATTATTATTTTTATGTCAATATTAAACTTTTGTCTTGAATCTTTCGGATCTGAACATTCATGCCACAATAAAGAAAATTACAGTGAGAATTATGCTAGGTAGCATTCCACATCAAAAATTCTGTTTTTATCATTTACCTACTCGAGGATGAGCAGGAATTAAGCTTGGGGATGCTTGATACGTCTCCAATATATATATAATTTTTGATTGTTCCATGCTATTATATTATCTGTTTTGGATGTTTAATGGGCTTTAATTTACCTTTTTATATTATTTTTGGGACTAACCTACTAACCAAAGGCTCAGTGCAAATTGCTATTTTTTGCCTATTTCAGTGTTCCGCAGAAAAGGAATATCAAACGCAATCAAAACGGAATGAAACCTTCGGGAGAGTTATTTTTGGAACAAACGTAATCCAGGAGACTTGGAGTGGCCGTCAAGAAAGAAGCAAGGAGGCCACGAGGCAGGGGGGCGCACCCCCCACACTCATGGGCCCCTCGCAGCTCCACCAACGCACTTCTTCCTCCTATATATATACCCATATACCCCGGAAACATCCAGGAGCACCACGAAACCCTATTTCCACCGCCGCAACCTTCTGTACCCAAGAGATCCCATCTTGGGGCCTTTTCCGGAGCTCCGCCGAAGGGGGAATCGATCACGGAGGGCTTCTACATCAACACCATAGCCTCTCCGATGATGTGTGAGTAGTTTACCACAGACCTTTGGGTCCATCGTTATTAGTTATATGGCTTTTTCTCTCTCTTTGGATCTCAATACAAAGTTCTCCTCGATCTTCTTGGAGATCTATTCGATGTAGTTCTTTTTGCGGTGTGTTTTTCGAGATCCGATGAATTGTGGGTTTATGATCAAGATTATCTATGACCAATATTTGATTCTTCTCTGAAATCTTTTATGTATGATTTGTTATCTTTGCAAGTCTCTTCGAATTATCAGTTTGGTTTGGCCTACTAGATTGATCTTTCTTGCAATGGGAGAAGTGCTTAGCTTTGGGTTCAATCTTGCGGTGTCCTTTCTCGGTGACAGCAGGGGAAGCAAGGCACATATTGTATTGTTGCCATCGAGGATAAAAAGATGGGGTTTATATCATATTGCTTGAGTTTATCCCTCTACATCATGTCATCTTGCCTAATGCGTTACTCTGTTCTTATGAACTTAATACTCTAGATGCATGCTGGATAGCGGTCGATGTGTGGAGTAATAGTAGTAGATGCAGAATTGTTTCAGTCTACTTGTCACGGACGTGATGCCTATATGCATGATCATGCCTAGATATTCTCATAATTATGCACTTTTCTATCAATTGCTCGACAGTAATTTGTTTACCCACCGTAATACTTATGCTATCTTGAGAGAAGCCACTAGTTAAACCTATGGCCACCGGGTCTATTTTCTCATCATATAAGTTTCCAATCTATTTTACTTTGCAATCTTTACTTTCAATCTACATCATAAAAATACCAAAAATATTTATCTTATTATCTCTATCAGATCTCACTTTTGCAAGAGGCCGTGAAGGGATTGACAACCGCTTTGTCGCGTTGGTTGCAAGGTTCTTATTTGTTTGTGTAGGTGCGAGGTGACTTGCGTGTAGTCTCCTACTAGATTGATACCTTGGTTCTCAAAATAGAGGGAAATACTTACGCTACTTTGATGCATCACCATTTCCTCTTCAAGGGAAAACCAACGAAGTGCTTAAGTGGTAGCATACCCATCAGATAAAATGATATATTGCTATCTCCTAGTTTCCTTGATTACGAGGCTATGGAGCATCACAAGTTTATTGAGAGGAATGACCCATCAGTTCGGTACCAACTAATCTTTAACAAGCATCGTGTATTCCATATTACATTGCCTGCTTCTGCCTTCTTCAACTTGCAAGAAAAACGTAGACATTACATACTTGAGGAGGATGCAGAGGAGTACAAGGGAGCGAAGGATACCGCTTGCCTTAACGAGGCAGCTCGCCAAGCTGTGGCAGCTGCACTTTAGTACAACCCTAACTACGATTATGGGCATTACCTAGGCTATCAAGGGCCATAGACCAACTTAGGACAAAAGCCTAAGCTTGGGGAGTGTGTATTTCTCACCGACATTACATTCATGTACCACACATTCATTCCAGTTGTCGGTGTTCATCCTTTTTCATTGTATTTCCATGTTAGTTTTATTTCCGCTCTCTTCTTGTGTGTTTGAAAAACTTTGAAAATCCAAAAATATTTCTCGTTTCTTTTCGGTTTTTATTTCTTGTTTAGTAGTTTGTAGTATTGAAAATAAAACCCCAAAATATTTCTAGTTCTTCTTTTATTTGTTGGGAGCTTTCCCATGTAAGTAGTTATTCTCATTTTCGTTTTCTTCCCTTGTTAATTTTCTTTCTTAAAAAAACTCCAAAAACATTTCAGTGTGTTTCTCTAAAATTCTTTTTTTGTTTTGAGTTGTTGTAAGGAGAAGACCATGATGAAATTGTTGAGTGGCTCTCATATGCATTATGGTTGATCTAACAAAGAGCCCATATTACCTTATCTTCTCCTTTGAATAAAATGTTTGCAGATTCCAACTTAGTCCACAACACACTTGCACTATTATTATTTTCATATCATTCGGTTGTGCAAGTGAAAGGCAATAATGACGATGATTTGACGAAGTGGTTGAGATGAAGGAAAGATGGTATGAACTCCTCTTGCGTTTGTTTTTGTAAATATGTTTGGCTCATCGTTATTGATTCAGATTATTATGAGTAAACATGTTTGTGATGATAATTAGAGATTATAGTTGCTCACGTCGTGCTTAAATAGCTAGGAGTGGAAAATGATTTATCTTGAGTGTCAACATGTATTAAAATGGTTATGATGTAGTATGATAGTGTGGTATCTCCCTCTGAATGATTCGAGTGGCTTGACTTGGCACATGTTCACGCATGTAGTTGATTCCGAGCCAACATAGCCTCCATGATATTTATGTTCATGGTGTATGATATCCTACTCATGCTTGTATTCGATGTTACTTATTCTCAATGCATGCTTATGACCGTATTCGCTCTCTGGTTGGTCGCTTCTCAATCTATTTGCTAGCATTCGCCGGTACTAAGCGGGAACACTGCTTGTGCATCCAAATCCTTAAACCCAAAGTTGTTCCAGACGAGTCCACTATATATACCTATATGCAGTATTACCCTGCCGTTCCAAGTAAATTTGCATATGCCACCAAACATTCAAATAAGCATTTGTTTTGTGTGCACGTACCGCTCATGGAGCAATAGGGGCAGTCACTATCTTCCATGCTAAGCGGATTATTCTCACGATAAGTGTTTATTCACTTGTCCTTACACAAGAGGGGTTGGTATTCGGGATGCCCAGTCCCATGATCAAATCGCAAAATAAACTTCTCTTTGGTGTGTTTGTTTCGCTCGCGGAGCGTTGAGGGGTGGGGCGGCTAATATTTTCCATGCTAGATGTGTTATTCTCAAGATGAGTGTTTATTCACTTGTCATTGCACGAGATTAAGGAAAAGGTCTTAGGGATGCCCAGTCCCGAAATGCCAAAAAATGAATTTAATTTATGTTCTCAAATAATAAATTCCTTGGAAAGTGTTGGTATGGAGGGCACCCGTGGATACGGTTAGCCATGGAAAGTGAAAGTTATGGTGGGAAAAGGAATAAACTTTTTTTCTGTTTGGGAACCACCTATGATATATCTATGCATGGAAAGTATTGGGAACTCTAAGTCGTTTTCGTTGGTCGGATGGATACACCTCTCAAAATGTTTTTATCTCTATGTTTTTCGCTTTGAGCTCTCGCACATCTACAAATCCCTACTTCCCTCTGCGAAGGGCCCTTCTTTTACTTTATGCAATTTTTATTTTTATTCTCCATCTTCTCTTATAAAAAGCACCAACTAGGAGGCAATATGATCATACTTAAGTATTGGGTGTAGCTAATATTCGAGTGTGTTTCATGAATGGATCAATGTTTGAGCATGATGGGCTAGGGATAACTTATCTTAGCGTTGATATTTTTAAAGACATGGTTGCTTGTTGATATGCTTGAGTATCTAAATTATTATGTCAAAACTAGACAATTGCTTTGAATCACATAAAAAGTCCAAATGTCCATGATATAAATAAAACAATATGATATGACATGTTAAACAGCACTCCACATCAAAAATTCTATTTTTATCACTTACCTACTCGAGGACGAGTAGGAGTTAAGCTTGGGGATGCTGATACGTCTCCAACGTATCTAATCCCTCCGTTCCTAAATATTTGTCTTTCTAGAGATTTCAACAAGTGACTACATACGTAGCAAAATGAGTGAATCTACACTCTAAAATATCTCTATATACATTTGTATGTGGTAGTCCATTTGAAACCTCTAAAAAGACAAATATTAAGGAATGGATGGAGTATAATTTTTTATTGTTCCATGTTGTTATTTTATCAATCTTGGATGTTTTATAATCATTTTATAGTCATTTTATATCATTTTGGGTACTAACCTATTGACATAGTGCCAAGTGCCAGTTCTTGTTTTTTCCGTGTTTTTTACATCGCAGAAAATCAATACCAGACGGAGTCCAAATGCCACGAAACTTTATGGAGATTTTGTATGGACCAGAAGGAACATGTTGGGCCCTGGTTGCACCTGGGGGGAGTCCCGAGGAGGGGACAACCCACCAGGGCGCGCTAGGAGGCCCAGGCGCGCCCTGGTGGGTTGTGCCCACCTCGGGTGCCCCCCGGACCGCCTCTTTGCTCTATAAATACCCCAATATTCCAGAAACCCTAGAGGCATCGATGAAGTATTCATCCAGACGCCGCAGAGTCCAAAACCACCAGATCCAATCTAGACACCATCTCGGATGGGGTTCACCACCTCCATTGGTGCCTCTCCAATGATGCGGGAGTAGTTCTTTGTAGACCTTCGGGTCCGTAGTTAGTAGCTAGATGGCTTCATCTCTCTCTCTCTTGATCCTCAATACAATGGTCTCTTGGAGATCCATATGATGTAACTCTTTTGCGGTGTGTTTGTTGGGATCGATGAACTTTGAGTTTATGATCAGATCTATCTTTTTATATCCATGAAAGTATTTGAGTTTCTTTGATCTCTTTTATGCATGATCTCTTATAGCCTCGTATTTCTTCTCTGATATTTGGGTTTTGTTTGGCCAACTTGATCTATTTATCTTGCAATGGGAAGATGTGCCCGGTAGTGGGTTCGATCTTAAGGTGCTTGATCCCAATGACAGAAGGGGAACCAACACGTATGTATCGTTGCTACTAAGGATAAAACGATGTGGTCTATCTCTACATAGATAGATCTTGTCTACATCGTGTCATCGTTCTTATTGCATTACTCTGTTTCTCCATGAACTTAATACACTAGATGCATGCTGGATAGCGGTCGATGTGTGGAGTAATAGTAGTAGATGCAGGCAGGAGTCGGTCTACTAATCTTGGACGTGATGCCTATGTAATGATCATTGCCTGGATATCGTCATGAGTATTTGAAGTTCTATCAATTGCCCAATAGTAATTTGTTTACCCACCGTTTGCTATCTTTCTAGAGAAGCCACTAGTGAAACCTACGGCCAACAGGTCTTCTTTCTCATATATTTGCTTGCGATCTACTTTTCCTTTGCATTTTTATTCAGATCTATTAAACCAAAAGTACAAAAATACTTTGCTGCACTTTATTTTATTTACGACCTTTTATTTTAATCTGCTACCAATTTCTGGCATCGTTACCTGAAAGGGATTGACAACCCCTTTAACACGTCGGGTTGCGAGGTGTTGTTATTTGTGTGCAGGTGTTGTTTACGTTGCGTTGCTTGGTTCTTCTACTAGTTCGATAACCTTGGTTTCATCATTGGGGGAAATACCTACCTTCGCTGTGTACATCATCCCTTCCTCTTTGGGGAAATACCGACATAGTCCTAGCAGACAGGAGTTTTCTGGCGTTATAGTCAGGGAGAAATCAACACTCTCCCCTCTCATTGCTATGCATCTCCTAGATAGATCTTGCGTGATCGTAGGTAATTTTTTTGAAATACTGTGCTCCCCAATAGTTTACATAATAATGCCTCAGTTGGTGGTTTCTTTGGTGGAGTTTACGCCACTTATTTAGCTGCTCACCTTGGCGTACCCATCAGATAAAATGATATATTGCTATCACCTAGTTTCCTTCATTATGAGGCTATGGAGCATCACCAGTTTATTGAGAGGAATGACCCATCATTTCGGTACCAACTAATCTTTAACAAGCGTCGTGTATTCCATATTACTTTGCCTGCTTCTGCCTTCTTCAACTTGCAAGAAAAACGTAGACATTACATACTTGAGGAGGATGCAAAGGAGTTACGAGGGAGCGAAGGAGACCGCTCGCCTTAACGAGGAAACTCGCCAAGCTGTGGCAGCTGCACTTTAGTACAACCCTAACTACGATTATGGGCATTACCTAGGCTATCAAGGGCCATAGACCAACTTAGGACAAAAGCCTAAGCTTGGGGAGTGCGTATTTCTCACCGACATTACATTCATGTGCCACACATTCATTCCAGTTGTTGGTGTTCATCCTTTTTCATTGTATTTCCATGTTAGTTTTATTTCCGCTCTCTTCTTGTGTGTTTGAAAAACTTTGAAAATCCAAAAACATTTCTCATTTCTTTTCGGTTTTTCTTTCTTGTTTAGTAGTTTGTAGTATTGAAAATAAAACCCCAAAAGATTTCTCATTCTTTTTTTATTTGTTGGGAGCTTTCCCGTGTAAGTAGTTATTCCCATTTTCGTTTTCTTCCCTTGTTAATTTGCTTTCTTAAAAAAACACCAAAAACATTTCAGTGTGTTTCTCTGAATTTTTTTTTGTTTTGAGTTGTCGTAAGGAGAAGACCACGATGAAATTGTTGAGTGGCTCTCATATGCATTATGGTTGATCTAACAAAGAGTCCATATTACCTTGTCTTCTCCTTTAATAAAATGTTTGCAGATTCCAACTTAGTCCACGACACACTTGCACTATTATTATTTTCATATCATTCGGTTGTGCAAGTGAAAGACAATAATGACGATGATTTGATGAAGTGGCTGAGGTGAAGGAAAGCTGGTATGAACTCCTCTTGCTTTTGTTTTTGTAAATATGTTTGGCTCATCGTTATTGATTCAGATTATTATGAGTAAACATGTTTGTGATGATAATTAGAGATTATAGTTGCTCACGTCATGCTTAAATAGCTAGGAGTGGAAAATGATTTATCTTGAGTGTCAACATGCATTAAAATGATTATGATGTAGTATGATAGTATGGTATCTCCCTCTGAATGATTCGAGTGGCTTGACTTGGCACATGTTCACGCATGTAGTTGATTCAGAACCAACGTAGCCTCCACGATATTTATGTTCATCGTGTTTGATATCCTACTCACGCCCGTATTCGATGTTACTTATTCTGAATGCATGCTTATGACCGTATTCGCTCTCTGGTTGGTCGCTTCTCAATCTATTTGCTAGCATTCGCCTGTACTAAGCGGGAACACTGCTTGTGCATCCAAATCCTTAAACCCAAAGTTGTTCCAGACGAGTCCACTATATATACCTATATGTAGTATTACCCTGCCGTTCCAAGTAAATTTGCATGTGCCACCAAACATTCAAATAAGCATTTGTTTTGTGTGCCCGTACCGCTCATGGAGCGACAGGGGTGGTCACTATCTTCCATGCTAAGCGGATTATTCTCACGATAAGTGTTTATTCACTTGTCCTTACACGAGAGGGGCTGGTATTCGGGATGCCCAGTCCCATGAACAAATCGCAAAATAATGAAACAAACTCCCCGAGAAAGTTGTTGGTATGGAGGGAACCCAAGGATTCGGCTAGTCATGGCTTGTGTTTGTTGGCTGAGGGGGAGTAAACTTTACATTTGTACTTGGGAACCGCTGCTAATGTGTTTAGCATGGAAGATATTGAGAACTCTCGATCGTGACCTTGATAGGAAAGGCATACCTCCCAAAATTATATCCATCTCTGTTTTAAGCTTTGAGTTCTGGCACCTCTGCAAATCTCTGCTTCCCTCTGCGAAGGGCCTATCCATTTACGTTTATGTTATTTTACGAATATTTTTGAGTCATCACCGTCGCATTTAAGCACCAGTTAGAGAGCACTATTGTCATTCTTATCCATTGAGTATAGTTAATGTTGAGTGTGACATGACTGGATCTCTTTTACCATGAATTACAATGTTTTGTCGTTTCTTGAACTTCAAAGGTGCTCTGCATTTATGTTTTGCGGTCTTAGAAAGGGCCAGCGAGATACCATGTTATCATATTATATCATGATTTTTTGACAAATTGTTGGCATCTGAGATATCTTATTATTGCTCGCTAGTTGGTTGTGTCATTGGTATGAGTAAATGTGAGACCTAAATGTTATCATGAACATGGTTGGTTCATAATCCTTGCTGAAAATTTGAACATTAGTTAGGCATGCTCACAACAACAAGAACAAAAAGTGTTTGTAAACATTTTTCTTTATCACTTTCAGTTTGTCAACTGAATTGCTTGAGGACAAGCAATGAGTTAAGCTTGAGGGAGTTGATGTGTTCCAAACGTATCTACTATTCCAAACACTTTTGCTCTTGTTTTGGACTTTAATTTGCATGATTTGAATGGAACTAACCTGGACTAATGCTGTTTTTAACAGAATTGCCATGGTGTTGTTTTTGTGCAGAAATAAAAGTTCTCGGATTGAGCTGAAAATTTATGGAGAATATTCTCAGAATATATAAAAAATACTGGTGAAGAGAAATACCAGAGGGGGGCCACCAGGGCGCTACAAGCCCAGGGGCGAGCCCACCCCTATGGCACGCCTAGCATGCTTGTGGGCCCCTGGCAGCTCCCGCAACCCTAACTCCAACTCCATAAGTACCTATTCGTCCAGAAAAATATTAGAGAGAAGGAATCATCATGTTTTACGATACGGAGCTGCCGCCACCTCCTGTTCTTCATCGGGAGGGCTAATCTGGAGTCCGTTCGGGACTGCGAAGAGGGGGATTCGACACCCGTCGTCATCATCCATCATCCTCCATCACCAATTTCATGATGCTCATCACCTTGCTAGATGGTGATTGTTGGATGAGATTTATCATTTAATCGAGTTAGTTTTGTTAGGGCTTGATCCCTAGTATCCACTATGTTCTGAGATTGATGTTTCTATGACTTTGCTATGCTTAATGCTTGTCACTAGGGCCCGAGTGTCATGATTTTATATCTGAACCCTTTATATTTTCACGAATATATTTGTGTTCTTGATCCTATCTTGCAAGTTGTATGCACCTATTACGTGTTATGGTCCGCATGTCCCAAAGTGACAATAATTAGGATTCTTTACGGTGATTACCGTAATTCGAGGAGTTCATGTATTCACTATGTGCTAATACTTTGTTCGGATTCTTTATTAAAAGGAGGCCTTAATATCCCTTATATTTCCTTATGAGCCCCGCTGCCATGGGAGGGTAGGACAAAAAATGTTGTGCAAGTTCTTATTATAAGCACGTATGACTATATACGAAATACATGTCTATATTACATTGATGAATTGGAGCTAGTTATGTGTCGCCCTAGGTTATGACTGTTACATGATGAATGTCATCCAACATAATTATCCATCACTGATCCAATGCGTACACTTTCGCATATTGATCTTTGTTAAGTTACATTCGCTGTTGCTGCTGTTACAATCACTATAAAACGGCTACCGTTATTGCTACCGTTGCTATTGCTACTGTTATCACTGCTATAAAACTATCATATTATTGTGCTACTGATCACTCTGTTGTAGATATTTAGTTTTCCAGGTGTAGTTGAATTGACAACTCAACTGCTACTACTTGCAAATATTATTTGGCTTCCCTTGTGTCGAATCAATAAATTAGGGTTGAATACTCTACCCTCGAAAACTATTGCGATCTCTTATACTTGTGGGCTATCACCACCAGCAGCGTGCTTTGTCGTGGTAGGGGACCGAGATGGCCTTGGTCTTTGGTGGCGTGGAGGAGCAGCGAAGGGGCGGGTATCTTTTTGTGGAGTCTTGCAAAACGACGGATCTTGTTTAACACAGAAATATGTCCACCTAGGTCACCTACGTTTTATGCAGAGCAGAGGATTCTTAGAGACATGCTTTGATGGATTGCTCAATGGCAAGAAGCGTTTGGAATTTATTTGAGAACGGGCTGGTAGAACAAATATGCCAAAACCAGGCTGCTAATATAAAGAGCTTGGTTTTTACTATGCATGAAACATTGTCCCACAACGATTTTATTCGCATGGTGCTTACTCTATGGGCAGTCCGGGGAGCAAGGAGGAAAGCCATCTATAGGGACATTTTTCATAGCCTCCTCTGGACACATTATTTTATAGTAGCTTTTCAAACAAATCTTCAGATTCTCGACACTTCGAGGGTGATCATCACATGTATGCCATCCTCAAGACCGACACAATGGCTCTCTTCGCCTGATGCATATGTAGCGAGAAGTTCGGATTTTGGTGTTGTTGCAGCGGTGTGACGTGACCATAATGGTGGCTACTTTGGGAGCTGTGGTGATTATTTTTATGGGCATTAAGCATCCTGGAACACTAGAAGTGTTGGCCATTCCAGAGGCCTTAGCTCTCGTCAAAGACCTAAATTTACAAAAGATTCATATTGCATCCGGCTACAAGATGGTGATTGATGATATCAAGCAACAAAGCTCAGCCAATTATGGAGCTATTATACATGAGCACTCTAGGGTTTTTATCATGTGTAATTTTGTTCACGAGCTTAGGAGCTTGAATTTCGAGGCTCACAATCCAGCGACACATGCTTTACATTTAAGGGTTGACCATTATATTTGGTTAGGTCAACCCGGTGATTTTCTCTTCATCTTTGTAAACATTGTGACGACTTAATAGAAGCAGATTTGTCTAAAAAAGAAAAAAAAAAGAAAAGAAAAGACAACACTAGTTATTTGGCTTCCATTTCTAGTTTTCTACCGGTGCTGCTACAGGGGAATTCGCTCGCCTTCCATTTCTAGTTTTCTACCCTCTTGGTCGCACGCGTCGTCCTCCCGGCCTCCACTCCACTCCCTCCTTTCCCGCCCACGCCGTCTTCCTCCTCTCTTCCCCCGTTTCCAGCTCCGGTCTAGCTAAAACCCTACCTACCACCAACCCAGTCGCCATGGCGCCGCAGACGCCTATCATACCCCCTGCCGCCTTGGACGGCGACGGCCTTCCTTCTGGAAACCCAACCCATTCTCCGCCGACCCTACCTTCGACATGGGCTTCCTCAAGGCAGCCTTCGACGGCGACCTCCGCCTCGTCAAGAGTAGGCACCTCCATACGCCGGCGATTCTTTTTCTCCATTTTCCGGTTCTTGTCTGTTTCCGTGCTGATTTTGGCGCCGATCCGTTTTACTACGTAGGCGGCGAGGGTGCTGGGAGGGGGGCGGAAGGCCGTCGCCTCGCCGAGAAGCTGGGGGCAGTGAGGGACGGCATATGCATAGGCTTACTGCACATGGCGGCCCTAGGCGGGAGCCTGCCCGTGTGCCGCTACCTGGTCGAGGACATCCGGCTGGATGTCGATGATGTAGGCCCGATGGGTGCGTCGCCTTCCTTCAAGCCCTTTCCTTTCCTTTCCTTTCCTTTCCGTAATAAGTAGGGAGTAGCTTTCGTCGATTAGAGAGTAGCTCTCGTTCATCCAGGTAGGTGTTTCCTTGGATGGGCTGATTTTGTTTCTGCTAAGCTTCTCTGCTCTGTTGTCCCTGACAGGCGAAACACCTTTGACCTGTGCGATTAGCCGTCAGAATGCGTACTTGGTGTGTTACTTTCTCGACCATGGTGCTGATACAGAGAAGCTCAACAGCGAGGGCTATACGCCTCTCCATTTTGCCACCAATCAAGGTAGCATGGATCTCTACGCATAAGTATCTACTACACATACTCATCTTTCCTAACTCTTCTTCATCTCCATGTGTACTGCGTTTGTGTGAGGAGCCATATATCAGTGAGACATCCAGTAATTTTTTCTGATTGGGTATTCTTTATAGTTGAAGGGCGTATAGGTATACACTATATGTAAAAAGTCCTTCCTTTCCCCCCTATACACATCACATTATGCAGAACAGAACTAGCTGGCCTTTTATGTTTCAATGCTATTGTCAATTTAGTTTAGCCAAGTCTCAAAAGTTTAAACTTGCAGTTGCGTCTGAATTCTGTGCACTCCATCAATTCCAGCTATTGACTATGTATTTCGTGGCCTTGATTTATGCCTTCTAAATTACAACCAAGGAGTTACAACAAAGTATCTATAGTTGAATAGTGATATACAATATCTTGCATTTTTCTACTTTGTATCCAGGATACGTTGACATAGTAGAGCTCTTACTCTCAAAAGGAGCTAACCCTGATGGACTAAGTCATGGTGGGACAGCACTGCATGTTGCTGCTAATAATGGGCATGATGATATTATTGTGAAGGTTTTGTTGGATCACCATGCAGATGTAAGCGCCACTCTCATATTTTCCTTTTTTACAAACTAGTTTCCTTAGAATGGTTAAGTCCACAGTAATAGTTATTTCATTTGTTGCCCTATCCAGCAACTTTTTCCTATCTGTATTTATTTCATGTCACTGGCTCTTGTGTGTTACACCTGTATTTTTCAGTTTTCATTCCTTCTAATTTAATCTCACCTGCTCCAGTTTTCAAACATAGTCTCAATATATAGTATCTTGTCTTGGTAACATGAGTGAAATTGCTGCTCTTTGTCCAATTCAGTTTCTCGAATATACACATCGACCTGTAGTCTCCTTTTCAGTGCTGAATTGTCTTGTTTTATTGCAATGGTCCCACCAGTGTCCAGGTGGAGTCCAGAGACTTGAGTGTAACATGCTCTCTGTTTCTCCAGCATACACATAATCCAACTATAAAATGTACACAGTGCTTTTAGTTTCTACTGTTCTTGCTTGACATAGCCTGGCAAGTTGAAGTTTAACATGCTTGACTTTTAAGTTCGACCTTTGTCGTTTGTCTGGCCATTGACTTTACTGAGCTGGAGACTCATTCTTTTGATCTTCCTTTCTTTCGTTTGAATTTTTGGGGAATGGTCAGAGGTACTTCTCCCAGACGGATTAATAGGATTAATATCACCTTTTCATAAATAACTTAGAATATTGTCTCCTCTGAGGATCATGTGCTTGGAGTAATCAAGCAGGACATGCTGTTGGCTCACTCGCGTATCTCCTGGAGCACATTTGGGGAAAACGAGCCTGATCCAGAGTCTGATTAGCTGTAATTTTAAGTTTGTTTTGAGGGCCACTGGGAGCCATGATCCCTTTCTCTGTAACTCAACTATACTTGCTTCTCTTCTGAAATGCATCGGCAATACAACTTCCATTTTCCTCAAAAAATAGATAACATGAGAGGCTAATTCATTTAATTTGCGATGTTTGTACATGCTAATTATGTTAATTTACTCACAATGACATTTTTTTAATATATATACAGATTCAGCTGTAGTTCTTCAGCCCTTATTTAAATTTTATGCTGACTGTAGTTATATGGAATTTCTAATTTCTGCATCTCCCAACAGCATAAGATAGCTTTGAGTGGTACTGATTCTACAGCTCTTGTTATTGCTACTGCCGCGTGCTCACTAAAATGTGTGAAGCTCCTGCTTGAGGTATGTCATCTTCTCACATCAACTTACAGGTTACTGTGCTAATGTGAAAAGAAAGGGTTATATTACTTAGTTTCTGTAATTTTCCTAAAATGGTTATGACAATGATGAATTGCAATTTGTATGTTTGTTCTTGTGAAGTATATAACCTGTCATCTTTTGTTAGGCTGGTGCTGATGTGGATGGTATTGGTAAAGATACACCCTTAATAATTGCTGCCCTTGCTGGCTCGACTGACATCATTAAGTGCTTAGTTCTGGCTGGTGCAGATGCTAATGATATTGACAGTGTAAGCTCTTTTTTTTACCTTACTGCTACATGGATGCTCTCGTCCAAACTTAGCAGGACATATTCTAATACACGGTTCGTTTAGCAGGTCATTGCTAAACATATTACTGGTTTTTCATCTTCAGTTTGTAAACTTTAAAACAAATGTCTTGATGAATTCTATTTTGTGCATTTTTGGTCCATTTAGATTTACCATAACAGCGAAGCTACATTTTAAATTCAAGACTTTATTCTGTTTGATTATTTGGAGAAGCATGTAATGGCTCTAGGCTATCTACTACTCCCTCCGTCC
Source organism: Triticum urartu (assembly GCF_003073215.2). Lineage (NCBI taxonomy): Eukaryota > Viridiplantae > Streptophyta > Magnoliopsida > Poales > Poaceae > Triticum > Triticum urartu. Next base: position 217,666,331 of record NC_053025.1, on the reverse strand, counting down.
CATAATGTAAGATGTTTTTCAACACTACACTAGCGTCAAAAAGCTTCTTACATTATGGGACGGAGGGAGTAAGTAGGAAGAACTTACCTTGGAGTTCCAACTTTGACCAATTTCGAACTTACAAAGAACATTGGATTGTTGGATGAAATATATAAGTTACCGTCATCAGTTTGAGAAAAAAATGAAGGTGCGATTGCAAAATCAGCAGGAGTTACTTCTTATCTTATTCATCCTGGAAATTGTTGGGAACTTGGGATAGTATATAATGTAACAATTTGGTATTAGTATAAATGTTGTTCTTGACAGATCATGTTAACTAAGCGCCAGATTTATCCTAATCTCTAGAATGTATTTAAGTTTATACCATGTCTGCTCAATGGTTGTCTACATACCTTGCATGCTCTCGGCCGCTTCGGCAGTTTATTTTGTCAAATATCAAGTGAAGTTAATCTTGCTTGTTGTCTTGGCAGTATGGGCACACTCCTATAGAAATTGCTGCACGTTCTGGTATGCGTGAACATGTCAAAATTCTATTTCCCGTCACTTCTCGTATTCCTAAAGTACGTGACTGGAGTGTTGATGGAATCATTGGTAATGTAAAATCAGTGCCCTCATCAAAGGTATAATTATAAAACATCACTACCATATTTATATTAATGGTTTGAGTGTGCATGCTTGATTGCTGGCTGTGAGATTTCCTGAATTTGGGGTTTCTTCAATTCATTGTCTTAACTTGAAAAAACAGCTTGAAACCGTGCACTTGACTGGCCCTTCTGTATGTAATGAATTATGATTAGTGGCTGAGAATTAGATTGATCGTGAATTTCAAGTATGCCAGTTGTCTTGCTGCAATGGGTTAGCTATGAGCCGGTAAGCAAAAATGTGTCACATGTATTGCATGCCAACTCATTTCGGAGCAATAAGATTTAGTTGAAATGATTCTAAATGTATTTAACTTACCTGTTCTGTTAAACTGGTCAACTCGATATTCCTTATCATGTGACTTTTTGATGGCACATCACACTTTAATCTTTTACGTGTTAATTCTGTGGCATGCAACATGGATTGTGGTTTATTATCATGCCTAGGTGTTTTGAACTCTTGTGAAGTTTAAATTTTTGTAAGTATGAACCTAGCCAGGATTAACCCCAGTGTTGATTTTGGCCCAATTTGGGTCGAGATGTGCATTTAAGATTCTAAATTATAATAAAGTACAGGGAATTGGCCAAGTGAAAATATTAGTTTTTAATGATGAGATTGTGGTCTTGTGGGATTTCTGTAGCGGTAGCCTTAGCATATCCCAACTTGCTTTGGAGTAAAGGCTTCATTGTTTTTGTTGTGGATTCTGTAGTGGATGGAAGATGCGGTAATCAGTAATGTTGTTTAATACCTCACTCCAAAGACCACAATCAGTGATATGTATATCTGAAACAAAAGAGACTACCGAGTTCTATCAGTGATATTGATAGTTAGGCCAGTAGAAACATGTGGAAATGAAATGAATCAAACAATTCTTCAACTGCTGACACTGACTTTTAATATTATTTTATCTGGGAGACAGGAGGTTCAACATTTGAGTAAAAATATTCATGGCCATTTCGCAAGAGATAGAACTATTGAGTATGAGGAGATTATTATTTTTTCTACTGAGCATGTGGGAAGGGATTACATGTGATACTGCATTCGAGTAAAAATATTCATGGCCATTTCGCAAGTGATAGAACTATTGAGTATATTCAGGAGATTTTTTTTTCTACTGAGCATGTGGGAAGGGATTACATGTGATACTGAATCTTTATTTCATTTGACTGCTCTCAATGTTTCAGAAAACTATGCTTGCTAGTGCAAAATCTAAAGCACATGAGGCATTCAAGAATGGGAAACATCTTATTGCAGCAAGAATTTATGGAGAGGTACATTCTTGCATCTTGCTTGTTCTAGTTTATGGACTCATTGACTGCTTAGGACAAGTTGAAAGACTATAGTGCATTTTAGTTTTGTTTTTCTGTTCCTTCCATGGAATGGCATGTGTGATGGAAACTATGCTCTCTGTGCGCTTTGCAGATGTGCTAATGCTGTGAACTAGTTAGAGATTGCTCCTCTAAGCCCTTCCTGTCACGTTGTTATTTTTGTAATCTCTTAGGATGCATTTTTTTTATTGATGACGCAGTTGGATCAGTGGTAGAACAGATCATACATTGCATGTAAATTCAATTCATCATTGTGGACATAGGCCACACAGCAGCACATACGTGTAGGGGAAATAGAATTTGACACTGGACACATGAGACCAATACTAGCGGCTGGGCATGAAGGAAGAAGTTGATACCACAATGAAGTCCAGGAAGAATAATAGAATTGTTTCGGAGTTGGTTTATGTTAAGATATATACCTATCAACCAACTATCCCAAAAGACCGATCTGATAGGGAGAGGAGATATATAATACTCCCTCCGTTCCCAAATATAAGTCTTTCTAGAGATTCCAACAAGTGACTACATACGGAGCAAAATGAATGAATCTACACTCTAAAATATGTCTACATACATCCGTATGTTGTTGTCCATTTGAAATGTTTAAAAAGACTTATATTTACGAACGGAGGGAGTATACCTAACGTATGCATGGCATGGGTGAGCGGATATCCTTTTTGACGGAAAACAGCTAGATGCTGATTCTCATTGATGAAGAAAGAGGTTTTTTTTTGCAAGGAAAAAGAGAATTCATTCATCAAACGACGGCCAAGTCTGCATTACATAGGTTAGGTACCTCGTCCGGTCCTGACCGAAGCCACACTGCAGTGCACTTCTGTATTCTACCATAGTTTGCTAAAAAGTGGCTAACAACATTTTGTTCCCGCCTAACATGCTTGAATATGAACTCCCTATTATCCTGACGAAGTAACGATTTAATCTCCTGGACCATCATCATATATGTTGATCTGTTGTCTCTCTGATCAGTGGTCATCTTAATAAGCTCTGAGCAATCTGATTGGATAACGATTGGCAAAGATGACCACTGGATGGCTAAGGAGACGCCTTCCACACAAGCTGCTAATTCAGATTGCAACGGCATTGCACAGTGTTGTAACTCATGGCAGGAGGAGTATATAATTGCACCACGTTCATCTCTAAGCACCATGCCAGCTCCTGTTGTGTTGTCCACTTCCGAAAAAGAACCATCAATGCTCAACGCCACCCAGCCCGCTGGCGGAGGCTCCCACGCAAGCTTCTTCCGCTCCCAGCGCACATGTAATAACGGGCTGTTCTTACTTAGTTGACCGGCTCCCATTTTACCTTTGACATGATCAGCATGAGGGCTGGCTTGTACGACTAGCAGTGAGGTAATATAACTGGAGAGAAACCGGATCGACACCTTGATGGGTGGCGGACGTTTGTTGTGGACGATCTCGTTGCGCACATGCCAGCATCTCCATAGTGTCATCAGCGTACACAAGCGCCCTTCCTCTGACAGCTCCGCCAACACCTGGAGGAGCCAATCCGTCCCTGTGTTCACTAGCCTCCGGACGTCTGGAATATCCCATTGTTTTGCCATTGCTCGCCACAGCTCGACTGCTAGTGGGCACCTACATAGGCATGAAATATGTCCTCCGGTTCGGTAGCACACAATGGGCACAGATTAGAGACTTCAAGTTTACGACGGTGCTTATTAGTCCAAGTGGGTAAACAATCAGTAGCCACATGCCAAGCAAACACACGCACCTTCGGAGAAGCAGGGCACCTCCATAATAAAGCCCAGACGGCTCGTCGCCCGTCCGGTGCCTTGCTCGCCGCAACTGAAGATTGACGAAGACGATCATCGAGAGCCAACCGATACGCGCTCCGGACAGAGAAAATACCATTCCGTTCGGGTTCCCATGCCAGGACATCCGCACCAAGCCGAGGCGAAGTGTGAATTTTGATTATCTGATTAATATCCGCAGGTAAAAAATATTGATGGAGGAGGTCAAGGTGCCAACCACCTCTCTCATCCAGAAGCTCAGAAACTCGCCTCAACCTGCAGCGTCCCTGTTTCGTGATTGGTTTACCATAAATTGGTATCCATCGATCTCTCCATATACGTATGGACTGTCCGTTGCCAACTCTCCAGATGACACCACACTTTATAAGTTTCAGTCCATGCACTATCGATTGCCACGTTGGTGAAGTACTACTAGGGAACACCGTGTCCTCAAGATTACCTGATGGAAAGTACTTGGCCTTCAATACTTGAGAGCATAGACTGTCCGGGAAATTCAGAATACGCCATGCCTGACGTGCTAGCAAAGCTTGATTGAACAGACGGAACTCCCTGAATCCCATTCCACCGTGTGACTTGGGTTGAATCAATTTCTCCCATGCTCGCCAGTGCGTTTTCCGTCTTCCCTTTTCTGCTCCCCACCAAAAATTCCGAACCATCCGCATGAGGTCATCGCATGTTGATACTGGAAGCCTGAATACACTCATCAAATAAGTTGGCAGGGCTTGAGCAATGGATTTGATAAGAACTTCTTTTCCACTCTGCGCCATTGACTCGCACCATGTAACAAATCTCTTAGTAAACTTCTGTTGGATGTTCTGGAACCGTCCCTTGGACATGCGCCCCATAAGTGTGGGGAGGCCTAAATATTTCTCCTCGAAGCTAACATTCTGAACATCAAGGACACGGATCACATCTTCTTTATCTCCATGTCGGCAGTGTTCCCCAAACAAAATTGAGCACTTCTGTGGATTAATAAGTTGCCCTGTTGCACTAGCAAACATATCCAGAACCCCTTTAACCTGCAATGCTTTTCGTTCTGTAGCACGAAAAAATAGGAGAGTATCGTCCGCAAAAAGGAGATGGGAAATCCCTGGTGCCCGCGGGCACACTTTCAGAGGCGTAATATGAGACTCCCTCGCCTTCTCCTTAAGCAGTGCTGCTAGGCCGTCCGCAATAAACAAAAATAAGAATGGTGATAAAGTATCTCCCTGCCGTAGCCCTCGCGACGGTGCAAATGAATCCGAGCAGGCTCCATTAATTTTGATAGTGTATCTCACCGAGGTGACACATGACATTATCCATTTCACCCATCGATGATCGAAACCCAACTGTTGCATCACTCGCTCCAGGAAAATCCAATCCACCCGGTCATACGCCTTGGACAAGTCCAGCTTATAGGCACAAAAAAATTTGTCCGGGTTTTTCTCATGCCGAATAAAATGAGTACACTCGAAAGTAATGAACGCATTATCTATAATGAGTCTACCCGGGACAAACGCACTCTGCTCTGGTGAAATTAGCTCACCAAGCAGGGGCCTCAACCTGTTGACCAGACACTTTGCAATCACCTTATAAATCACGTTGCATAGGCTTATGGGACGGAAATCTGACAACTTACTTGGTTCATCAATCTTTGGAATCAGCACTATGGTTGTCATATTCACCCCCTCTGGCATGTGTCCCGACTCAAAAAATAACCGCACAACTGAGATAACATCCTCCTTCATAATAGCCCAGTGTTTCTGGAAAAATCGAGCTGGAAAACCGTCCGGACCCGGTGCCTTTAGAGGCCCAATCTGAAACATAGCATCACCTATCTCCTTATCAGTGAAGGTAGAGCAAAGTCGTTCATTCATCTCATCAGTGATAGCTCGAGCAAACAAGGGCACCACATTATCTGCATTTAGAGAGGCATCAGCTGTAAAGAGGTTTTGAAAATAGTCCAGGGCCATACCTTCCATAACATTCTGATCTGTATGCACCACCCCGGAGCTATCCACAAGCCTTTTTGTTTTATTTTTTCTAGCTCTCCACACAGCTCGCCTATGAAAAAATTGGGTATTGCTGTCTCCCTCTTTAAGCCAATCAATGCGAGATCTCTGTCTCCATAACATCTCCTCTCTGTACAACAATTCCTCTAGATGATCAGACTCCTTGCGTATCTCGCCGCGGTCTGCATTCATATGCATAAGCTCCTCAAGCCTGGACCTTGATTTTTCAATCTCTTTACTCACATTTCCAAACTTCTTATGACTCCACTTGATGAAGAAAGAGGTTGAAAACCCATACAGATGGTTACAGACGTAAGCTCTACACCTAGTTCACACGTACTGCCAGTGCATGGCGCCGGCCACCATGTCTAGTTACAACCGGCTGGTGAGGCAATTCATGGCGGCTCGAAAAATTTGCTCATCGGCGTCAGTCCAGCGAACAGCCAACACCTCGCCTCGTCAGATATCCTGTTAACCAGTTGGTTCACATCGCAGGCTTTCCCTTCGAAGACTCGTGCGTTGCGCTCTTTCCAGAGGCACCAGGAGACGAGGAGGCAAGTGGCATGCCATGTTGGTCTGTTGCGTCTCGGGAGGGAGCTGATCTGTCTCCTGAACCTGTCTCTGAGGCGTACATTCGTGTTCATGTCAATTGCAGCAAAAGGAGGGCCAAGCAAGGCTGCCGTTGATGCCCAAACCTGCTTCGAGAAGGTGCAGCCCGAGATCAGGTGCCGTGCTGTTTCCGGCTCGTTATGGCAGAGTGGGCATAGCGGGTCGTGTGGAATCTGTCTCTTCGCCAGGTTATCTGCCGTGAGGCACTTCCCTCTCAGGAGGAGCCAAGAAAACGCCTTTGCTCTTGGGCCAGCCTTTGCGCTCCAGATCAGCGACTTGTCATTGGTTGGGATTGATCCCTGGAACTGCATCCTGTACGCAGACGCCGCCGAGTACTCTCCCGAGGTCGTCCACTTCCATCTAATGTTGTCTGGCAGGCCGTCAGTGAAATTTATGTTCCTTGTCACTTCCCACAGCTCACAGAGCTTGTGCAGCACCACCGGAGGTGGGTTGGCCTTGACATAATTTAGCCACTTGCCGTTGCTGATTGCGTCTCTGAGTGAAAGACGGCGGCCATTGCAGTGTCCAAAGAGGTTTGGCCATCTGTCTGCTGGCCGGCAGCCCTGAGCCCAGTGTGATCTCCAGAAATTTGTCTTGCGCCCGTCTCCGATTGTGATCTCCGTGGCAGCCCGGAAGACGCCCTCCGCCGGTGGGTCACTGGCCATGATCAAATCCTGCAAGGGGCGCGTGTCGTCAGTCCATTTGCTCCATTGCCATCTTGCCCTCAGTGCAGCACCTTGCATCTTGAGGTCGTGGACCCCGAGGCCCCAAACTCCCATGGCCGGCAAACCTCCTTCCACCGCACTAAGCACCTGCCTGCCGGTGCCATCTCATCTGCTGCCCAGAGGAATCCGCGCCGCAGCCGGTCTACCAATCTTATGAACCGAGCCGGTGGTGCAATCGCCATCAACCTGTAGATGGCCATGGCGGTGAGTGTAGTTCGGACAAGCTCGATCCGGCCCGGCAACGCGATAAGCTTGGCCTTCCATCCTTTGAGTCGCTTGGCCAGACTGTCCAGGACTGGCTGCAGGTCTTCTCTTCGTAGGCGACCGTCCGAGAGGGGCAGCCCAAGGTAGATAATTGGGAACACCTTGGAGGAGCAGTTGGTACCTTCGATGGCGGCCTCCACGGCGATCGCCTCGCAGCGAATGGGCGTGGCCGCGCTCTTGTCCCAATTCGCCTTCAGGCCCGAGACCTCTTGAAACGCTTCGAGGAGGCGTACTGTCGCGTGCATCTCAGAGTTAGATGGGTTGATGAAGGCAATGACGTCGTCGGCATAGATCGACACTCGGAAAGGCATGTTTATCCGACCAATGCTGGCAAACACTCTGTATCTGCAAGCGGTCTTAAAGAGGGATTCCAGAGTATCCATTGCGATCACGAAGAGTAGCGGGGAGAGGGGGTCTCCCTGTCGAAGCCCGCAGCGGTGTTTGATCATCTCCGATAGATCGCCACTAATGTTCAGCCTGGTGGATGATGTTGCGAGCAACCCTGAAATCCAGTTCGTCCATCTGATGCCAAAACCCCTAGCAGAAAGTAGCTCGAAGAGAAATTCCCAAGAGAGGCTGTCGAAGGCTTTTGCGATGTCAATCTTCAGAAGCAGTGCAAGAGTTCTTCTAGCCTTCAGGGTTCTAATCATTGCATGAACATACATAAAATTGTCAAGTATCGATCTCTTCCGGATGAAAGCACTTTGGCAAGGCGAGACAAGCTGATTCATCACCGGTTGCTGCCTGCGAGACAGAATTTTTGCAATTAGTTTTGCGATGCTGTGGATCAAGCTTATTGGTCTAAAATCAGTTAGGCTAGTGGCCCCCTCCTTCTTCGGGATCAAGATCATGACCGCCGTGTTTAATGCCTGTAGATTTGACATGTTCTGATTCCAAAATTTGTTAAGTGCCCGCATCAGGTCATCTTTGATTACTTGCCAGCAACTTTGGAAAAAAAGCCCCGTGAAGCCGTCAGGTCCTGGGGCTCTGTCAGTTTTTGTGTCATCGATCGCTGCGAGTACCTCTTCTTCAGAGAACGGATCATCCAGTTGTGCAAGCAGCTGCGTGTCCGGGGTGTATCCTAGTGCCTCAAAGTTCAGTTGCTTCCTAGTAGGAGCCGGCTGTCCGAGCAGTTTCGAGAAGAACTCCCAAGCAATATCCATCTTATCTTCCTGTCCCGAGAAGAACTGGGCGTGATGCTGAATTGAGGGGATGGCATTTTTCCTCCTTCTTGTTGTGGCCTTCATCTGAAAAAAATTTGTGCAGGCGTCTCCTTCTTTCATTCCTCTGACAGTGGATCTCTGTCTCCAAATTGATCGCTGCAGAGCACTGTGTCCCAGCAGTCTCATCTTCAGATTGTTCCGCAACATGTGCTCTAGTGGTGTTAGTTCTCTTGAATCTCTCGCCTTGTCCAATCGAAAAATGATCTCGTTGGCAACATCCATTGCGCGGTTCATCTGGTCTGTAGACCGATCATGCCAGCTCTTTAGGGCTCCGGCCACTCTGCTCAGTTTTGTGTGCAGGACAACAAACGCATCGGGCGATGCAACTGGCTACTGCCAAGCTGTGGCCACCACTTCCTCAAACCCGTCCATCCGCGTCCAGAAGTTTTCAAATCTGAATCGTCTGCAATGCTTGAAATCGGTGGCGCAAGTGAGCAGTAGCGGGCAATGGTCACTGACGGCGGATGACATCCCTTGTAGCAAGCAGGAGGGGAAAAGATCGTGCCACGTGTCATTGAACAGCACCCTATCCAATTTAACTAGCGTTGCCCTTTGCTGCTCATTTGTCCAAGTATAGGTGCGGCGGTGGAGGTACAGGTCTTTGAGTTCCATGTCCGAGATGAAACTCCGGAAGGCGTTCATTAGTCTTTTGTTAATCCTGTTGTTTGATTTGTCTACCGCCGAGCAGATAAGATTGAAGTCACCTGCACATATCAGCGGACACTGGTTGCTCGAGATGCAAGTGTGCAAGTCTGTGAGGAAATTCATCTTCTCCTCGTCCGCCTGCAGTCCCTAGACCCCAATGATCTGCCAGCTCTTCCCCGTCTTTGTGTGTGTGCATCGGGCGGTCACGAAGTTGGTGCTGCAGGTCGTTGATGTGACCTGAATCTCCCCATCCTTCCAGGCCATTATTATTCCCCCACGTGCCGTCAGCAGGTTGAAAACAGAAATTTGTGAAGGCGTCACCACAACACTCCATGACGATTGCACTAGTGACAACAGAGAGCTTCGATTCTTGCAAGCAAATGAAAGATACATTGAATTGTTGCACTAGTCTCCTAACTACTCCTCTTCTCATAGCCGAATTCAGTCCTCGTACATTCCAAATCAACATTGGGCAGCTATCCATGGGAAACTAATCTGTCGATGCGGCAATACACAATCCAGCGCCTAGGCGGAGCCGCGCGCGGTCCCACTGCCGTGCAGTGCCGTGGTCTTGATCCCGGGAGCAGCTTCAAGTGCTGACAGCGCCTCAACCTGCATCTGAGTGAGAGGCCTCTCGAATGCGATCTCGTAGCGCAGAATGGCCTCCCGGCCATTGTGGTCGATCCCAAGCTTCTGCAGGATCAGCTGTTGGGCCCGAGCTACAGCGTCGAGGGTTGACATCGTCTTGGAGGCGAGCCGGCCGCTACGACGCGGGTTCGCGACAGGGGAGCGACGTCGGCGGGGGGCCCTGGCCGTGCTTGCTAGCGGCCTTGGAAGGATGGCAGGGGTAGCGTCAGCCGTGACGTCCGCGATGAGCTGATCCACCACGGTCAATGGCCCCACTAGCTCAGGTCTTGGAGGCGAGGCGTTGGTCTGTCGTGGCTGGCCCATCGCCAGAGGGGAGGGCAGGCTGGGGGCTTGGAGGGGGATCCTCATTGGCCCACCGATGGGCCTTGGAAGCAGCGAAGGAAAATATGCCCTAGAGGCAATAATAAAGTTATTATTTATTTCTTATATCATGATAAATGTTTATTATTCATGCTAGAATTGTATTAACCGGAAACATATACATGTGTGAATACATAGACAAACAGAGTGTCACTAGTATGCCTCTACTTGACTAGCTCGTTAATCGAAGATGGTTATGTTTCCTAACCATGAACAAAAGAGTTGTCATTTGATTAACGGGATCACATCATTAGAAGAATGATGTGATTGACATGACCATTCCATTAGATTAGCACCCGATCGTTTAGTATGTTGCTATTGCTTTCTTCATGACTTATACATGTTCCTATGACTATGAGATTATGCAACTCCCGTTTGCCGGAGGAACACTTTGTGTGCTACCAAACGTCACAACGTAACTGGGTGATTATAAAGGAGCTCTACAGGTGTCTCCAAAGGTAAATGTTGGGTTGGCGTATTTCGAGATTAGGATTTGTCACTCCGATTGTCGGAGAGGTATCTCTGGCCCTCTCGGTAATGCACATCACATAAGCCTTGCAAGCATTGCAACTAATGAGTTAGTTGCGAGATGATGTATTACGGAAACGAGTAAAGAGACTTGCCGGTAACGAGATTGAACTAGGTATGAGATACCGACGATCGAATCTCGAGCAAGTAACATACCGATGACAAAGGGACAACGTATGTTGTTATGCGGTCTGACCGATAAAGATCTTCGTAGAATATGTAGGGAGCCAATATGAGCATCCAGGTTCCGCTATTGGTTATTGACCGGAGACGTGTCTCGGTCATGTCTACATTGTTCTCGAACCCGTAGGGTCCGCACGCTTAAGGTTCGATGACAGTTATATTATGAGTTTATACATTTTGATGTACCGAAGGTTGTTCGGAGTCCCGGATGTGATCACGGACATGACGAGGAGTCTCGAAATGGTCGAGACATAAAGATTGATATATTGGAAGCCTATGTTTGGATATTGGAAGTGTTCCTGGTGAAATCGGGATTTTACCGGAGTACCAGGAGGTTACCGGAACCCCCCCGGGAGCTATATGGGCCTAAGTGGGCCTTAGTGGAAAAGAGAAGGGGCAGCCCAAGATGGGCCACGCGCCCCTCCCCTCCCTTGGTCCGAATAGGACAAGGAGAGGGGGCCGGCCCCCCTCTCTCTTTTCCCCCCTCCGTGAATCCTATTCCACCTCCTAGTAGGAGTCCTACTCCTACTAGGAGGAGGACTCCTCCTGGCGCGCCATAGGGGCCGGCCGCCTCCTCCCCTTGAGCCTTTATATACGGAGGCAGGGACACCCCAGAGAAACACAAGTTGATCCACGTGATCATATTCTTAGCCGCGTGCGGTGCCCCCTTCCACCATAGTCCTCGATAATATTGTAGCGGTGTTTAGGCGAAGCCCTGCTGCTGTAGAGCATCAAGATCGTCACCACACCGTCGTGCTGACGGAACTCTTCCCCGACACTTTGCTGGATCGGAGTCCGGGGATCGTCATCGAGCTGAACGTGTGCTAAAATTCGGAGGTGCCGTAGTTTCGGTGCGATCGGTCGGGCCGTGAAGACGTACGAACAAACCGCGTTTAACGCTGCTGGGTCTACAAGGGTAAGATCACACTCTCCCCTCTCGTTGCTATGCATCACCATGATCTTGCGTGTGCGTAGGAATTTTTGAAAATACTACGTTCCCCAACAGCAGCTACATGGGTCAACTCACCCAAAGCAATGGGCGGCAGGGTGGTCCTAGTCACCAACACCGGCTCTGGCTCCATCTCTGCGATGGCCATCTCCTCGCTGGCCAGGTCCGTCTATCCTGTGGCAGCCCTGGTTTGCGTCCCCCCAGGCGAAGCACGAGGAGGGGATGTTTCTCCCTGCGCCCCAACGGAAGGCGCTTCTGCATTGCCCCGAACGATTGAGGGAGGGCCCAGTGCCGCGGTTGCGACAGTGCCCGTGAGCGCGTCCACCAGCGACTGGCCCGCTGCCGCATGCACATGCACGTCGGGTTCCGCGGCATGATTGGCATCCGTGGATCTGATGCACACATCAGCGTTAGGGTTCGGTGGCTCGGCTCCGGCCGACGCCGGCAAGGACGGCATGCGCTCCACGCCCTGGAGGAAGCCACAGACCTGGTTGTCGTTGATGAGGGCGACACGTCGCCATGGTATGGCGCAACTTGGCTGGACATGCGGTGGAACACTGAGGGGCGGCCTGATGGCACCGACGCCGAGCGGGAGCCGTCGATGTAGTTCGTGCCCAGGACAGCGGCCGAATGTCGATGCGGTCCCCCTCCCTTCTCGTGCCAGGTCCCTGCGGCCCTCCGGTGACGGCGAACTCCTCCAGCTCATCGAGGTGCTCGAGGACGAGGCCGGCCTGAACGCGTGGGCATAGCGGGAGCGGCGAGGAGGCGTCGGACGTCTGGACGAAGCCCGATGGGAGGGCGAGGTGGTCCAGCGGGTCGATGTTGTGGCGGGGCTTGTGGGTGCCCAGCTCCACTAGGAGGACTCCTCCTTGGCGCGCCATAGGGCCGGCCGGCCTCCTCCCTTGCTCCTTTATATACGGGGGCAGGGGGCACCCCTAGATACACAAGTTGATCCACGTGATCGTTTCTTAGCCGTGTACGGTGCCCCCTTCCACCATAATCCTCGATAATATTGTAGTGGTGCTTAGGCGAAAGCCCTGCGACAGTTAAGCATCAAGATCGTCACCACACCGTCGTGCTGACGGAACTCTTCCCCGACACTTTGCTGGATCGGAGTCCGGGGACGTCATCGAGCTGAACGTGTGCTAGAACTCGGAGGTGCCGTAGTTTCGGTGCTTGATCGTCGGGCCGTGAAGACGTACGACTACATCAACCGTGTTGTCATAACGCTTCCGCTGTCGGTCTACAAGGGTACGTAGATCACACTCTCCCCTCTCGTTGCTATGCATCACCATGATCTTGCGTGTGCGTAGGAAATTTTTTTAAATTACTACGTTCCCCAACAGTGGTATCAGAGCCTAGGTTTTATGTGTTGATGTTATATGCACGAGTAGAACACAAGTGAGTTGTGGGCGATATAAGTCATACTGCTTACCAGCATGTCATACTTTGGTTCGGCGGTATTGTTGGACGAAGTGGCCCGGACCGACATTACGCGTACGCTTACGCGAGACCGGTTCTCCCGACGTGCTTTGCACAAAGGTGGCTAGCGGGTGACAGTTTCTTCAACTTTAGTTGAACCGAGTGTGGCTACGCCCGGTCCTTGCGAAGGTTAAAACAGCACCAACTTGACAAACTATCGTTGTGGTTTTGATGCGTAGGTAAGATTGGTTCTTACTTAAGCCCGTAGCAGCCACGTAAAACTTGCAACAACAAAGTAGAGGACGTCTAACTTGTTTTTGCAGAGCATGTTGTGATGTGATATGGTCAAGACATGATGCTAAATTTTACTGTATGAGATGATCATGTTTTGTAACCAAGTTATCGGCAACTGGCAGTAGCCATATGGTTGTCGCTTTATTGTATGCAATGCAATTGCGCTGTAATGCTTTACTTTATCACTAAGCGGTAGCGATAGTCGTGGAAGCATAAGATTGGCGAGACGACAACATGCTACGATGGTGATCAAGGTGTCGCGCCGGTGACATGGTGATCACGACGGTGCTTCGAAGATGGAGATCACAAGCACAAGATGATAATGGCCATATCATATCACTTATATTGATTGCATGTGATGTTTATCTTTTATGCATCTTATCTTGCTTTGATTGACGGTAGCATTTTAAGATGATCTCTCACTAATTATCAAGAAGTGTTCTCCCTGAGTATGCACCGTTGCGAAAGTTCTTCGTGCTGAGACACCGTGGATGATCGGGTGTGATAGGCTCTACGTTCAAATACAACGGGTGCAAAACAGTTGCACATGCGAAATACTCAGGTTATACTTGACGAGCCAAGCATATACAGATATGGCCTCGGAACACGGAGACCGAAAGGTCGAAGCGTGAATCATATAGTAGATATGATCAACATAGTGATGTTTACCATTGAAACTACTCCATCTCACGTGATGATCGGACATGGTTTAGTTGATTTGGATCACGTGATCACTTAGAAGATTAGAGGGATGTCTTTCTAAGTGGGAGTTCTTAAGTAATATGATTAATTGAACTTTAATTTATCATGAACTTAGTCCTGGTAGTATTTGGCAAATCATGTTGTAGATCAATAGCTCGCGTTGTTGCTTCCCTATGTTTATTTTGATATGTTCCTAGAGAAAATTGTGTTGAAAGATTGTTAGTAGCAATGATGCGGATTGGATCCGTGATCTGAGGTTTATCCTCATTGCTGCACAGAAGAATTATGTCCTTGATGCACCGCTAGGTGACAGACCTATTGCAGGAGCAGATGCAGACGTTATGAACGTTTGGCTAGCTCAATATGATGACTACTTGATAGTTTAGTGCACCATACTTAACAGCTTAGAATCGGGACTTCAAAGACATTTTGAACGTCATGGAACATATGAGATGTTTCAGGAGTTGAAGTTAATATTTCAAGCAAATACCCGAGTTGAGAGATATGAAGTCTCCAACAAGTTCTATAGCTAAAAGATGGAGGAGAATAGCTCAAACAGTGAGCATGTGTTCAGATTGTCTGGATACGACAATCTCTTGAATCAAGTGGGAGTTAATCTTCCAGATAAGATAGTGATTGACAGAATTCTCTAGTCACCATCACCAAGTTAGTAGAACTTCGTGATGAACTATAGTATGCAAGGGATGATAAAATGATTCCCGAGCTTTTCATGATGATGAAATCGATGAAGGTAGAAATCAAGAAAGAGCATCAAGTGTTGATGGTAGACAAGACCACTAGTTTCAAGAAAAGGGCAGAGAAGAAGGGAACTTCAAGAAGAACAGCAAGCAAGTTGCTGCTCAAGTGAAGAAGCCCAAGTCTGGTCCTAAGCCTGAGACTAAGTGCTTCTACTGCAAAGGGACTGGTCACTGGAAGCGGAACTACCCCAAGTGATTGGCGATAAGAAGGATGGCAAAGTGAACATAAGTATATTTGATATACATGTTATTGATGTGTACTTTACTAGTGTTTATAGCAACCCCTCAGTATTTGATACTAGTTCAGTTGCTAAGATTAGTAACTCGAAACGGGAGTTGCAGAATAAACAGAGACTAGTTAAGGGTGAAGTGACGATGTGTGTTGGAAGTGGTTCCAAGATTGATATGATCATCATCGCACACTCCCTATACTTTCGGGATTAGTGTTGAACCTAAATAAGTGTTATTTGGTGTTTGCGTTGAGCATGAATATGATTTGATCATGTTTATTGTAATACGGTTATTCATTTAAGTAAGAGAATAAATTGTTGTTCTGTTTACATGAATAAAACCTTATATGGTTACACACCCAATGAAAATAGTTCGTTGGATCTCGATCGTAGTGATACACATAATCATAATATTGAAACCAAAAGATGCAAAGTTAATAATGATAGTGCAACTTATTTGTGGCACTGCCGTTTAGGTCATATTGGTGTAAAGCGCATAAAGAAACTCCATGCTGATGGGATTTTGGAATCACTTGATTATGAATCACTTGATGCTTGCGAACCATGCCTTATGGGCAAGATGACTAAAACTCCGTTCTCTGGAACAATGGAGCGAGCAACAGATTTGTGGAAATCATACAATACTGATGTATGTGGTCCGATAATATTGAAGGCTCGCGACAAGTATCATTTTTTCTGATCTTCACAGATAATTTGAGCAGATATGGGGATATCTACTTGATGAAACATAAGTCTGAAACATTTGAACAGTTCAAAGAATTTCAGAGTGAAGTGGAAAATCATTGTCACAAGAAAATAAAAGTTTCTACGATATGATCGCAGAGGTAAAATATTTGAGTTACAAGTTTGGTCTTCAGTTAAAACAATGTGAAATAGTTTCACTATGCACGCCACCTGGAACACATGTAATGGTGTGTCCGAACGTCATAACTGTACTTTATTAGATATGGTGCGATCTATGATGTCTCTTACTGATTTACCGCTATCGTTTTGGGGTTATGCTCAGAGACGGCCGCATTCACGTTAAATAGGGCACCACAAAATCCGTTGAGACGACGCCTTATGAACTATGGTTTGGCAAGAAACCAAAGTTGTCATTTCTGAAAGTTTGGGGTTGCGATGCTTATGTGAAAAAGCTTCAACCTGATAAGCTCGAACCCAAATCGGAGAAATGTGTCTTCATAGGATATCCAAAGGAAACTATTGGATACACCTTCTATCACAGATCCGAAGGCAAGACTTTTTTTGCTAAATTCGGAAACTTTCTAGAGAAGGAGTTTCTCTCGAAAGAAGTGAGTGGGAGGAAAGTAGAACTTGATGAGGTAACTGTACCTGCTCCCTTATTGGAAAGTAGTTCATCACAGAAATCTGTTCTGTGACTACTACACCAATTAGTGAGGAAGCTAATGATGATATCATGTAACTTCAGATCAAGTTACTACCGAATCTCGTAGGTAAACCAGAGTGAGATCCGCACTAGAGTGGTACGGTAATCCTGTTCTGGAGGTCATTCTACTTGACCATGACGAACCTACGAACTATGAGGAAGCGATGATGAGCCCAGATTCCACAAAATGGCTTGAGGCCATGAAATCTGAGATAGGATCCATGTATGATAACAAAGTATGGACTTTGGTTGACTTGCCCGTTGTCCGGCAAGCCATTGAGATTAAATGGATTTTCAAGAGGAAGATGGACGCTGATAGTAGTGTTACAATCTACAAAGCTAGAATTGTCGCAGAAGGTTTTCGACAAGTTCAAGGTGTTGACTACGATGAGAGTTTCTCACTCGTATCTATGCTTAAGTCTGTCCGAATCATGTTAGCAATTGCCGCATTTTATGAAATCTGGCAAATGGATAAACAAAACTGCATTCCTTAATGGATTTATTAAAGAAGAGTTGTATATGATACAACCAGAAGGTTTTGTCAATCCTAAAGGTGCTAACAAAATGTGCAAGCTCCAGCGATCCATCTATGGACTGGTGCAAGCATCTCGGAGTTGGAATATACGCTTTGATGAGATGATCAAAGCATATAGCTTTATACAGACTTGCAGTGAAGCCTGTATTTACAAGAAAGTGAGTGGGAGCACTACAACATTTCTGATAAGTATATGTGAATGACATATTGTTGATCGGAAATAATGTAGAATTATTCTGCAAAGCATAAAGGAGTGTTTTGAAAGAATTTTTTTTAAAGAAAGACCTCGGTGAAGCTGCTTACATATTAAGCATCAAGATCTATAGAGATAGATCAAGACGCTTGATAAGTTTTTTTCAATGAGCACATACCTTGACAATATTTTGAAGTAGTTCAAAAATTGGAACGGTCAAAGAAAGAGTTCTTGGCTGTGTTACAAGGTGTGAAATTGAGTAAGACTCAAAGCCCGACCACGGCAGAAGATAGAAAGAGAATGAAAGTCATTCCCTATGCCTCAGCCGTAGGTTCTATAAAGTATGCCATGCTGTGTACCAGATCTATTGTATACCCTACACTGTGTTAAGCAAGGGAGTATAATAGTGATCTAAGAGTAGATCACTGGACAGCGGTCAAAATTATCCTTAGTGGAATAAGGAAATATTTCTTAATTATGAAGGTGACAAAAAGGTTCGTCGTAAAAAGTTACGTCGATGCAAGTTTTGACACAGATCTGGATGACTCTAAATCTCGATCTAGATACATATTGAAAGTGGGAGTAATTAGCTAGAGTAGCTCCGTGCAGAGCATTGTAAACATAGAATTCGCAAAATACTTACGGATCTATATGTGACAGACCTGTTGACTAAAATTATCTCACAAGCAAAACATGATCACACCTTAGTACTCTTTGGGTGTTAATCACATAAACGATGTGAACTAGATTACTGACTCTAGTAAACCCTTTGGGTATAGGTCACATGACAATGTGAACTATGGGTGTTAATCACATGTTGATGTGAACTATTAGTGTTGAATCACATGGCAGTGTGAACTAGATTATTGACTCTAGTGCAAGTGGGAGACTGAAGGAAATATGCCTAGAGGCAATAATAAAGTTATTATTTATTTCCTTATATCATGATAAATGTTTATTACTCATGCTAGAATTGTATTAACCGGAAACATAATAAATGTGTGAATACATAGACAAATAGAGTGTCACTAGTATGCCTCTACTTGACTAGCTCGTTAATCGAAGATGGTTATGTTTCCTAACCATGAACAAAAGAGTTGTTATTTGATTAACGGGATCACATCATTAGAAGAATGATGTGATTGACATGACCCATTCCATTAGCTTAGCACCCGATCGTTTAGTATGTTGCTATTGCTTTCTTCATGACTTATACATGTTCCTATAACTATGAGATTATGCAACTCCTGTTTGCCGGAGGAACACTTTGTGTGCTACCAAACGTCACAACGTAACTGGGTGATTATAAAGGTGCTCTACAGGTGTCTCCAAAGGTACATGTTGGGTTGGCGTATTTCGAGATTAGGATTTGTCACTCCGTTTGTCGGAGAGGTATCTCTGGGCCCTCTCGGTAATGCACATCACATAAGCCTTGCAAGCATTGCAACTAATGAGTTAGTTGCGAGATGATGTATTACGAAACGAGTAAAGAGACTTGCCGGTAACGAGATTGAACTAGGTATTGAGATACCGACGATCGAATCTCGAGCAAGTAATATACCGATGACAAAGGGAACAGCGTATGTTGTTATGCGGTCTGACCGATAAAGATCTTCGTAGAATATGTAGGAGTCATATATGAGCATCCAGGTTCCGCTATTGGTTATTGACCGGAGACGTGTCTCGGTCATGTCTACATTGTTCTTGAACCCGTAGGGTCCGCACGCTTAAGGTTTCGATGAAAGTTATATTATGAGTTTATGGTTTTTGATGTACTGAAGTTAGTTCGGAGTCCCGGATGCGATCACGGACATGACGAGGAGTCTCGAAATGGTCGAGACATAAAGATTGATATATTAGACGGCTATATTCAGACACCGGAAGTGTTCCAGGTGATTTCGGAGAAAACCGGAGAGCCGGAGGGTTACCGGAACCCCCCCCCCCCGGGAGAAGTAATGGGCCATATGGGCCTTAGTGGAGAGAGAGAAGGGCAGCCAGGGTGGGCCGCGTGCCTCCTCCCCCTGGTCCGAATTGGACTAGGAGAGGGGGGCGGCGCCCCCCTTTCCTTCTCCCTCCCCACTTCCTTCCCCCTCCTAGTAGGAGTCCTACTCCTACTAGGAGGAGGACTCCTCCTTGGCGCGCCATAGGGCCGGCCGGCCTCCTCCCCTTGCTCCTTTATATACGGGGGCAGGGGGCACCCCTAGACACACAAGTTGATCCACGTGATCATTTTCTTAGCCGTGTGCGGTGCCCCCTTCCACCATAATCCTTGATAATATTGTAGTGGTGCTTAGGCGAAGCCCTGCGACAGTTAAGCATCAAGATCGTCACCACGCCGTCGTGCTGACGGAACTCTTCCCCGACACTTTGCTGGATCGGAGTTCGGGGACCGTCATCGAGCTGAACGTGTGCTAGAACTCGGAGGTGTCGTAGTTTCGGTGCTTGATCGGTCGGGCCGTGAAGACGTACGACTACATCAACCGCGTTGTCATAACGCTTCCGCTGTCGGTCTACGAGGGTACGTAGATCACACTCTCCCCTCTCGTTGCTATGCATCACCATGATCTTGCGTGTGCGTAGGAATTTTTTTGAAATTACTACGTTCCCCAACAGCAGCTACATGGGTCAACTCACCCAAAGCAATGGGCGGCAGGGTGGTCCTAGTCACCAACACCGGCTCTGGCTCCATCTCTGCGATGGCCATCTCCTCGCTGGCCAGGTCCGTCTATCCTGTGGCAGCCCTGGTTTGCGTCCCCCCAGGCGAAGCACGAGGAGGGGATGTTTCTCCCTGCGCCCCAACGGAAGGCGCTTCTGCATTGCCCCGAACGATTGAGGGAGGGCCCAGTGCCGCGGTTGCGACAGTGCCCGTGAGCGCGTCCACCAGCGACTGGCCCGCTGCCGCATGCACATGCACGTCGGGTTCCGCGGCATGATTGGCATCCGTGGATCTGATGCACACATCAGCGTTAGGGTTCGGTGGCTCGGCTCCGGCCGACGCCGGCAAGGACGGCATGCGCTCCACGCCCTGGAGGAAGCCACAGACCTGGTTGTCGTTGATGAGGGCGACACGTCGCCATGGTATGGCGCAACTTGGCTGGACATGCGGTGGAACACTGAGGGGCGGCCTGATGGCACCGACGCCGAGCGGGAGCCGTCGATGTAGTTCGTGCCCAGGGCAGCGGCCGAATGTCGATGCGGTCCCCCTCCCTTCTCGTGCCAGGTCCCTGCGGCCCTCCGATGACGGCGAACTCCTCCAGCTCATCGAGGTGCTCGAGGACGAGGCCGGCCTGAACGCGTGGGCATAGCGGGAGCGGCGAGGAGGCGTCGGACGTCTGGACGAAGCCCGATGGGAGGGCGAGGTGGTCCAGCGGGTCGATGTTGTGGCGGGGCTCGTGGGTGCCCAGCTCCACCCACCGGGGAAGCTTGTCCGGCGTTTCCACCCAGGCATAGAGGACGTAGAATGAGGTCTCGATTTCGTGGAGAGACTCTACCTCGATGGCGTGGCGTCGATCCGCACCATGGGGAGCATCTTGGCGACGTGCTGCAGCGACCAGGACTGCAGCGGCACGCCCTCGAGGAAGAGTCGTGCCCGGTAGCGCAACGTCTTGAGCTCGGAGCGGGTGCGACGGGACCAGTCCTTGACCAGGTACGGCGAACCTTGGTTGTCGTGGAAGACGCCACAGTCAAAGACGATGTCGCGCCACCGCGGGTCGGCGAATCGGGCGATGAAGGAGTCAAAGAAGAAGGAGACGGAGATCCCTGCGGGCGGCATGTCCGGGAACTCTACCAGGACGCCCTCCTTGACCTTGGCCAGGTACATTCCCTCCGCAGCCACAGAGATGATGAGCGCCGTGGCCCGGAGCTGGATCTCTCGGTCTGCCATCTCCTGGGTGAAGTCGAGTAGCACCGTGGCGCTGAGCGGGCGGCGGTCTGCATCGCCAGGCCGCGACGCGGGGTTCACACCGGATGCGGAGGCCATGGAGGGGAGGGCGGCGGTTGGAGTGGGGTTGGGCCCTGGGAAGACTAGGCGGTCGCGGACGGGCGGCCTGAGAAGCGGAGGGGTGGCGGAGCGTGGTGCGTAGGCGTGGCGGCGGTGCGGCGCGCGCCAGGAAGTGGCGGGAGGGGGTTGCGCGGTAGGTGCTTGAAATGGAAGTCCTTGCGGCGGTGACCAGCCCGGGCGCAATGGATGCAACGCAAACGGTTGTGGCAACTACCAGAGTGGTGAACTGTTTCAAGGCACCGGAAGCAACGGCCCCTGAGGTCTCCCTTAAAGGAGTAGTGGAAGTGGTGCGAGGTGGAGGCTCCACCTGAGCCCGTCTCCTGGAGACCAGCTGCCACCCATGCCCAGCCTCGTCGGCATTGAAGGCCGGCCCAGGTTGTCCAGGGGTAATGACCACAGGGGTAGGCGCAACCGGTGGTCCGGAGGTAATAACCTTAGGCGCTGCCGCAGCCGGAGACTCGGAGGCATGGACCGCCGTGGTGCCCGCAGTCGTGGGGCTTCGTGCAGCGACCTCCGCGTATGACCGCTGGACGGAGGGCGAGCCCTCATCCTCAGATCCGCTGTCCGAGAGGCAGATGCGTGCCTCAGAGCTAGGGGATCCGTGGCTGCGCGGGGAACCTGGAGAGGAGGGCGAAGGCGGGGCGGCGAGCGCCATAGTGGCAGCCAGGCCGGCGGCGGACCAGGGGACAGAGCTCAGGTGCCGTGGCCGAGGTGGCCACAGGCGGAGCAGAGCGGAGCTGGTGTCGAAGGCTGGTCGTAATGACAAGTATCATAGACTAGTATCATGCATATGATACTAGTGTATGATATTACATCCGTAATGCATAGTATCATATGTTAGTATCATAGATGATTTTATTTATTGCCATGCATGACACATAGTAGCACAACATTTAATATGATACGGTATCATGATATGATACTCAACCCCCTCTTTCTTCATTTAATTCTATGCCACCTCATCAAATTTGCCTAGTTGGTATGCATGATACTACCTATGATACTCCCATTACGACCAGCTGAAGGGACCGAGCTGGTAAAGTTGTTTTCACTTACTGGGCCATTTCCATCGAGCAGATATCCTGTCACATGCTTATGGAAGCTAATCATGTCATTGATGACTTGTATTTACTGCATGCGTATATATTATTAAAATTCAAATTGTTTTAGTGGTTCATCCAGCACGGCAGATTTCTTGCTGGCAAATCTTAAACATTGTGCAGAACTGTGCTGATGCTTGTTGTGTGCTGTTGCAGGCAATGGAGCTCGACCCTTTTAATGCGACCTTGCGCTCAAACAGTAGCCTATGCTGGATTCGCTTCGGTTATGGGACGCAGGCCCTGAAGGACGCTCAAGCTTGCAGGATGATGCGACCTGGCTGGGCCAAGGGCTGCCACCGCGAAGGAACTGCTCTGATGCTACTGAAGGTGAGATGCGATGTTTTATTAGATGAGTCGTGTGTCTTGTTTGTGTGGGAAAACCGTTTCGATACAAGTACACAAGTTGTGTTATTTTCTGTGGCAACAGAATCGTATTTGATGTAGTATGTACAATTCAAACTCCTTGTCTTCAGGACTATGAAAAGGCATGTGGTGCATTTCTTGATGGTCTTAAGTTGGAGCCTGGGAACGTCGAGATGGAAGACGGGTTACGGTATCCTCTTTGTTCCTGTTGGCTACATTTTATACTTACTGTGATAACCATGGATGGTCAATGATGTTTCTTCCTTGTTGCGGTGATCTTTCAGTTAGAACAGCCTGCCCCGTAGACACCATACTTAACTTACTTAGAGTTGGAACTGAACTGAAATATGCAGGGAGGCCTTGGAGTCCATGAAGATATGTGGCAAAAAGAAAAGGGGTTAGCTGGCCTAGCTGGACCAGCACCCGCGATTACTGCAAATAGAAGTAGATGCCAGATATATACTCTTACCAGAAACTTGTACGCATGCACTTGATTTGGTCCACTCACTGAAGAAACGGAGGTGTCTTAGTTTGGCTGAATTGTTAGGTTAATTGTTAGATGTCCTCTTGCTAATCATCATGAGCTAGCTGCGAGAAACGACCGGCCGGGACGCGAAACTGTTATAAGGGCGTGAGAGGGCTCAGAAGTGCTTCAGTTTTACTGAACTAAGAGCATCTCCAACAGACGCGTTAAACTAGTGCCGCGCTGCAAAATTCCTCGTTTTAACGCGCGCAATCGAAATAGTTGTTTCAGCGGGCGCGCGAAAACAGCACGCGCGACATACGTAGTCCAGCGCGCGGGCCGAAACTCAATCGTGCGCCGTTTATTTGTTGCGCCCGCTCCCGCGCGCTGGACTCTCGCGCGCTCGCTCGCACCTCCCACCTCGCCATCCAGCCGCGCCGCCGCCGCCGACCACGCCACCCGGCGACCGTTCCGGCGCTTCCCCGGCCTATCCCCGCCCCACGCGCGCTTTCTCCGCCCCCCTCTAGTCCGGCCGCCCCGCCCGCGCGCTCGCTGCCGCTCGGCGCCCGCAAGGTGTTCGAGAAAACGCCTAGAAGGTATGTATTGCTCAAAAGCCATGAATTTCGTGCATGTTGATTGTAGTTTTTTATTTATAGCATAGTATTCAACATTGTAGATGAGTTCGTCGTATGATTCTTCCGAAGAAGAATTTGATATGGAAGAGGAGGAGGATCTTGCAATGATCCTACCTATGCATATTAATAAGAAACCAAAGCATGGTGGTTCGGTTATGGGTCGGCAGAAAATTTGGAGGGATAGGATCGATGCCCACAACAGATTGATCAGGCATTATTTTGCGGAGAATCCCACATACCCCGAGTCATATTTTCGTCGCCGGTTTAGGATAAGCACCGAGTTGTTCAGGCGCATTGCAGAGAAACTAGCGAGCCATGACCGCTTTTTTCAGCAAAGGAGGAATGCCGCCAGAGAGCTCGGGCATAGCATCTTTCAGAAGGTGACAGCCGCTTTGCGTATGTTGGCATACGGTATACCGGCTGATCTAGTTGATGATCACTTGGCTATGGGTGAGAGCCAAGCCATCATGTGTGTCAAGCGCTTCACAGTCGGAATTGTGCAAGTGTTTGGCGAGGAGTATTTGAGATCTCCCAACGCTGAAGACGTCGCAACATGATCATCGAGAATGAGCGTGGCCAAGATGCTTTGGTACATAATGCATGCTTGTGTGATCATGCACAACATGATCATCGAGAATGAGCGTGGCCAAGATGTAGACTACTCTCAGTATGAACTCTTGGGATATCCCTTGCGAGTGCGACGGAGGGCTGAAAGGGTGGCCCGTTTTGTTCCTATTATGCCATTCGACGTCCCGCAGCGCATAATGATCTTCAGAAGAATCTCAATGAGGAGTGGTGGGCATGGAATGGACGACAAAGAGCATCATGATTTGTGCGTTCGTTATTGTATTGTTGAACTATTTGTTGTGTTTAATTGCACTATTTGTTGTATTGAACGATAAACTGTTTGTTTGAGTTGTAATAAACGAAATTGAACTATTTATTTTTGTTTGTTTTGATCTTTTTGCTTCTGTTTTCGAATGCATATGTTGTTTGTGCGAGTGTCGCGCGCGCTGCTGGAACGGCGCGCGCGCTGCATTTTAGCGCGGCTGCTGGAGCCAGCGCTGCGCGCCGCCCAAACCAGGCGATGGGCGCGCGCTATAAGCTGTTTTTTGCGTGCGGCGCGTTCGGCGCCTGTTGGAGATGCTCTAAATGCTGTTAGCTTTTCCGATTGTTCTTGCTGACCATCTATCATCTGAGCCCTCGCCAGATCGCCTTTTGAGGGCCTTTTTTTGTACTGTGTTTGCCTCTCGTTACTTAGAGCATCTCCAACAGACGCCCAATATTAGCGCCCAAAAAATTGCAAGTTTAGCCCGCCCGGAGTTGAAAATAGCTCTCCAACGGACGCTGTATAATAGAGCATCCTGTAAAAAAGCGTTCAGCGCGCCGGACAAAATTGGATCGCAAGCCGTATATTTAGCGCTTGAGCTCCAGCGCGCTGAACTTCTCACGCACGTGAAAAGTGTCCCGTGCGTCCGGAGCCGCCGTTGGCCTCCTCGTATGCGCGCGCCAGCTCGCCAGCCGGCCACGGGCGGGGCGGACCGCGGCCACGACCACGGCGGCGGCGGGGCAGGGAGGAGCACAGGCGCGGCTAAGGCCACGGCGGCGGCGGGCCGGGAGGGGCGCAGACGCGAGCCCGGCCATGACGGCGGCGGGGCGGGGCGGGGCGTGGGCCACGGCCACGAGCAGCACCGCGCGGGCGCGGCCACGGCGGTGGCGGGACGGGGAGGAGCGCAGGCATGGGCCCGACCACGACGGCGGCAGGGCGCGGGCGCGGCCGCGATGGCGGCGGGGCGGGGCGCGGGCCACGGCCACAGCCACGAGCGGCAGCGCGCGGGCGCGGCGGGCCGCGGCCACGGCCGCGAGCGGCACCACGCGGGTGCGGCGGGTCGCGGCCACGGCCACGAGCGGGAGGGCGCGGGCGCGGTGGGCCGCGGCCACGGCCATGAGCGGGAGGGCGCGGGCGCGACCACGTCCACGGCAGTGGCGGGGCTGGGAGGAGCGCGGCCACGGCCACGACGAGGCGGAGCACGCCCACGGCCACAGGCGGCACGGCCACGACGAGGCGGAGCGCGGCCACGACCACGGCGGGGCGAGCTAGGTATGGACGGGCATGGTTAATTTTAGGCGCATGTTGAAGTTGCTACTGTTGCTAGCTAGACAGTATATTTTTGAGCATTTGTGGGAAATACTCGATCATCCGGTGCGCTAAAACACTATTTTGACGTTGTAAAAAAAATTTAGCGCGCGACGTCTGTTGGAGATGCTCTTACATGCATACTCCTAGAAGATTACCGGACATGTGAACGGATTTGGTATGGATACCAGTGCTACCAGTGTAATCCGCGAGTCGTAGTCTCGAGTTACACTGTTTTATTGTGAACTGTACTTTTCATCCTTTCGTCTCATCCGTACAAGGGTTTATGCATGAAAAGAAAATCATGTGTGCAGTCTGTTGCCGGCCTCCCACGAAGAGAAGATTAATCCTTACAAGTTGATCATTGCCGTTGTCCAAGTCGGCAAAAACAATAGTAATCAAATCGCTTGAAAATCGCACTATCATACTAGTAGTACAGTACACTCTTCAAATTTCATTAATCTGGCCAAACAAACTACTTTTTTTTTGCGGGCAACCAAACAAACTACCAGTAGTATCAATCATCGAATCATCATAACCAAACCAACACATTTCATGTGAATCATACGCACCAACTCTACTGCGACCGTACGTGCGGAGGAGGATCTTCTTGGCGCGCGCCAATATTAATTAATGGTTATGGTGTACGGCAGTGGCGCGGGCGTGTCGGAGTCGGAGGTGGTGACACTGCGGTTCGCCCGACAGGTGGTGGCAGGGCGGTGGTTCATGGCGCTCGCGTGCCTGCTCATCCTGTCCGCGTCGGGGGCGACCTACGCCTTCGGCATCTACTCCACGGCGCTCAAGTCGTCGCTGGGCTACGACCAGTGCACGCTCAACACGCTCGCCTTCTTCAAGGACCTCGGCAGCAACGTCGGCGTCGTCGCCGGCCTCCTGAACGAGGTCGCGCCACCCTCGGCCGTGCTCGCCGTCGGCGCCGCCATGAACCTCACCGGCTACCTCATGGTCTACCTCGTCGTCGCCGGCCGGACGACGCGCCCGCCGCTCTGGCTCATGTGCGCCTACGTCTGCGCTGGGGCCAACTCGCAGTCCTTGGCCGGCACCGGCGCGCTCATCACCTGCGTCAAGAGCTTTCCAGGGAGCGGCCGCGGGGTCGTGCTGGGCCTGCTCAAGGGCTACGTCGGCCTCAGCGGCGCCATCCTCACGCAGCTCTACCTCGCCATCTACGGCGGGGACGACTCCAAGTCCATCCTGCTGCTCATCGCATGGCTCCCCGCAGCCGTCTCCGTCGTCTTCCTCCCCGTCGTTCGCGTCAAGCCGCCGCCGCCTAGACGAAACGAGGATGGCGCTTTCTTCTGCTTCCTCTACATTTCCGTCGCCCTCGCCTCCTACATACTCGTGATGATCGTCGTCCAGAAGCAGAGCGGCTTCTCGCACGCTGCCTACGCCGCGTCGGCCACCGCGCTGCTCATTCTCCTCACCCTTCCCCTGCTCTCTGTCCTCGTCCGGCAGGAGTACTATGTTAGCGTCCCAGCTACACCTGGACCGAGAGAAGCCACGGTACCAAGCCGGCCCAGAAGGGAAAGGAGGCCTTGCCACAAGTTTACTGGACCCCAATGGATCTCCTACATGTTCAGCTCAGGAGACTAGGTTGCAGAAGGATATAAGGCAGGTAACAGGTAGAGAGCGGGCATCCCGACTAGGATCAGGCGGCGGCGGCGGCGGCGTGTGTGTATCTCTCTGTAATCCTGATCCCCTTCTTATCTCCTTCCCCAGTTGTACTGCTACCTGATTCAGATTACCATAGTTGAGAGGAGAAGAACTAGTGTGTACCTAACACGTGGTATCAGTCGCCATACCGCCCCTCTTCCCACACACTGGAGACGCGCAAGCAAGCCGTCGATCGCCAACGACTCCTCGCCACCATGGATCCGGCGTGTAACGCCCCGAGACCGATGTGCCAGGTGTCCTTCAGTTATTCGCTGTTGTTGCCTTGTCTTTTGCTTGCGTGTTGCATCTTGTCATGTCATCATGTGCATTGCATCTTTATGTTTTCAAAACTTGCATCCGTCCGGGTTCCCCCAGTTCCATCCGTTGTCCGTTCTGAGCCCAGACACACTTGCACGCGCCCGCGGCACGTCCGAATTATTATTTTATAAGTGGCCGGAAAATGTTCTCGGATTGGGTTGAAAGTTGGCGTGTGGTCTTATTATAGTGTAGATAGACCGCCTGTCAAGTTTCATCGCATTCGGAGTTCGTTGGATAGCCCAACCGTTAATCTATAGCGGCAATATAGTCGGTCTAACGTCGGACGTTTTCGGTCTTCGGAAACAGTCGTCGGGCCTCTCTTCTCTTCTCTCAGCCTGAGACCTTCTGCACAGTCCACTACTCACCGTCAGACCCTACCTAACCTCTCTCGTCCGCCCGCGGCCAATCCTCGCGCGCGCGTTCGAAAGTTGTCCCGGACCCGACCCGAGCAGTCGTCACCGTTGGATCCGGATCATCCCCAAACATCTACAAAATATCTCCATTTTGTTAATTGGACTCCCTAGCTATTTTATCCGCGATCATCCGATTACGATCGTAGGGTCGAGATAGCCCCTAACCTAACCCGTGGTGTATATATTCGCCCACCCCTAGTCCTTTTTGGTCAAACCCTAGAAATTAGGAGGTTTGTCCCTTCACCCGCCGCCGAACTCTCCACCTAATCCCCTCTCGGGATCCTCCCAGATCTGATCCACCCAACTAGCGCCAGCCTCTGGTTCCCCTTGATCCACCAATCCAGCCTCGTCTCGCCTCCCGCGTCTGCTGCGCGTCGAACCAGAGGAGCCCGAGGCATCCCGCAGCCGCCGCCTCCTGTCCGATGCGTTTTCTTCCTCCCTGCCCCGCTCGAACCCAAAGGAGAGGAGCTCCTCGAGTCCCTTGTCGCCGGCCGGTCTCGTCGGAGACCACCTGCAGCAGGACCTGCGCCCCTGCCTCTTCCTTCCTCGTCCTTCTCTCCTCTCTCTCTCACCGCGTGCTCCCTCTCTCTACCGTGTCGCTGCAGGAACCATACAACGCCGCCAGCCATGGATGCCGCCAAGCTCCCCCGCCGCTGCTGCCGTTTCCCTGCCATGGCGCCTCGGCCCCTCTGCTCCCGCACCTGACGCCCGAGCTCCTCCAGCTCTCCCTCACAGGGACGATGCCAGGATTGCCTGAAGCTTTGCGGCTGCGCCGCTGGAGCTCCACCGCACCGGAGTCGTCTCCCACCGCCGGGAATGGATCGGCCCCGCTCGGATCTGTTCGGATCCGGCCAACCTCGCTGCCTCCCGCCGTCCACCGTCCCAGGTTTCTGCAGCTGCGCCGCCATCAGCCTTCGACGTCCCTGCTTCGCCATATTCATCCCCGCGATCTCTGCTTCCTTCTGCATCGAGCAATGCCAGGCAACTGCGCGCGCGTTGACCGCATCGTCAACCCGCCCGAGCGAGTCGATCTCCTCTCCAGCCACGCGCCTAGGCCCAGTCCCCTCCCCTTCGCCGTTGACAGCGGCCCACAGCCCCAGCCGGTCTGCTGCAGCCCGCTGACTGGGCCGAGGCCCATGGGTGAGCCACCCACATCCCAGCGCCCTCCATTTTCATTACCTGATGGGCCAACCAGATCCGGCCCGTATCCTGTTTTTTTACATAGAACGTTTTTCCTATTTTTCAGAGTCAGTAGTTTTTACAGAAAAACCCTCCTGTTTCAAGCATATAATAACTCATCATCTATGCACCGGATTAAAATGATTTATATATGAAAGTTGCTTAGAATTTTGTGTAGTTTCATAATATGTCATTTCCATCCATGTTCAAAATGTTTATAATGCTGTTTGTTTAACTTTGCTTAAATAACTTGCTAAAATGATTTAATTCATAACTATTTAACCGTAACTCGGTTTGTAACAAACTTTATATGTAAATGGGGTAGAAAAATGCCTAGTTTAACATGGTGGCACCACTTTGCATGTTTAACAACTATAAAATATGGTTTAGGGCAGAACAGTACCAAACCTAATATATGCATATGGGGATTTACCGGAATTGTTGTTCGTTGCTTCCGGCCTCATTTAAACTTGACTAGATAGGTAGTTTTACTTTGCTTCACCCTCTTGCCATGTTAATCAACATTTAATATTGTTGGGTACACAAATGGGAGAGAACTAAATAAGTCACATGGTGTTTCGTCAATATGCAACGGAGTTGCATATCGAGCTCCACTTAAGTTGTAGGATTGCTTGTGCACTTTGCCATGCCATGCTTCATTAAACCGGACATGCATCATACTTGGTTGTGCATCATGCCATGTTCAGGTTTTGGTTATTTACTATGTTGTGTGCTTCTTTTCGGTGTTGCTTCTTCGGGTTGGTTCCGATAACGTCGCGTTTGTGAGGATCCGTTCGACTACGTCTGGTTGTCTTCTTCATGGACTCGTTCTTCTTCCTTGCGGGATTTCAGGCAAGATGACCATACCCTCGAAATCACTTCTATCTTTGCTTGCTAGATGCTCGCTCTTTTGCTATGCCTATGCTGCGATACCTACCACTTGCTTATCATGCCTCCTATATTGTTGAACCAAGCCTCTAACCCACCTTGTCCTAGCAAACCGTTGTTTGGCTATGTTACCGCTTTGCTCAGCCCCTCTTATAGCGTTGTTAGTTGCAGGTGAAGATTGAAGTTTGTTCCTTGTTGGAACATGGAGATGTTGTTCCTTGTTGGAACCTGTTTACTTGTTGGGATATCACAATATGTCTTATTTAATTAATGCATCTATACACTTGGTAAAGGGTGGAAGGCTCGGCCTTATGCCTGGTGTTTTGTTCCACTCTTGCCGCCCTAGTTTCCGTCATATCGGTGTTATGTTCCTGGATTTTGCGTTCCATACACGGTTGGGTTATAATGGGAACCCCTTGACAGTTCGCCTTGAATAAAACTCCTCCAGCAATGCCCAACATTGGTTTTACCATTCGCCACCTAGCCTTTTCTTTCCCTTGGGTTCTGCAGACTCAAGGGTCATCATTATTTTAACCCCCCCGGGCCAATGCTCCTCTGAGTGTTGGTCCAAACTAGAGCCCTGTGCAGCGCCCCCTCGGGGAAACTCGAGGTTTGGTTTTAGTTGTATGGAGAGCTCATCTGAGTGTGCCCTGAGAACGAGATATGTGCAGCTCCTATCGGGATTTGTCGGCACATTCGGGCGGTGTTGCTGGTCTTATTTTACCAATGTCGAAATGTCTTGTAACGGGGATTCCGAGCCTGATCGGGTCTTCCCGCTAGAAGGAATATCCTTCGTTGACCATGAGAGCTTGTGATGGGCTAAGTTGGGACACCCCTACAGGGATTTGAACTTTCGAAAGCCGTGCCCGCAGTTATGGGCAGATGGGAATTTGTTAATGTCCGGTTGTAAAAAACCTGAAGTTTATCTTAATTAAAATACATCAACCGCGTGCGTAACCGTGATGGTCTCTTTCCGGCGGAGTCCGGGAAGTGAACACGATGTTGGAGTTATGTTTGACGTAGGTTGTCCTAGGATCACTTCTTGATCATAGTTTCTCGACCGTGATTTGCCTTCTCTTCTCGCTCTCTTTTGCGTATGTTAGCCACCATATATGCTAGTCGCTTGCTACAGCTCCACCTCACACCTTTTACCTTACCATGAGCTTAAATAGTCTTGATCGCGAGGGTGTGAGATTGCTGAGTCCCCGTGACTCACAGATACTTCCAAAACCAGTTTGCAGGTGCCGTTGAACCGTGCAGATGACGCAACCAAGCTCAAGGAGGAGCCTCGATGAAGATCGTGTCCTTTGTGTTGTTTCGTTCTTGTTGTTTAGTAGTGGGGCCTAGTTGGGGTCGATCGGGGATCTGTGTAACATTTGGGGTAGTCTTCTTTTATTTTGGTTCCGTAGTCGGACCTTGATTGTATCTGGATGATGTAATGCTTTATTCATGTATTTGTGTGAAGTGGCGATTGTAAGCCAACTATGTATCTTTTCCCTTATTGTATTACATGGGTTGTTTGCGAAGATTACCTCACTCGCGACATTGCTTTCAATGCGGTTATGCCTCTAAGTCGTGCTTCGACACGTGGGAGATATAGCCGCATCGAGGGCATCGCAAGTTGGTAATCAGAGCCTTCCCCGACCTTAGGAGCCCCCTGCTTGATCGAATCGCTGGCGTTATTGAGTCTAGAAATGTTTTGAGTCTTCTAGGAATTATATATATCGGAGAGTTAGGACTTCTTTTTACTCCTCAATCCCTTCGTCGCCCTGGTGAGGCATCCTGACGTAGAGTTTTGACTCTTCTCTTCTCAAATTTCACTAAAAAAAATTTAGGATCACGCGGGTATCTTGGAATCGTTCCGATCGATTTGTGACGAGAACATTGTTCTTGGTGCCTCTTGACATTTAGGGGTTGTGGCAGTGTCCCGGGGAGTTGAGCTCCGAGGTGTTGTCGTCACAATTTTATCGTTGCAGTTCTGGAATACCAGAGTTTAGTTTCGCCGACATTGAAAATCTCTTTTATGCAGTTGTTGGTGAGATAACCTCGACGCCACCCAGTACTGGGGTGGGAGTTGGGAGTATTGCCATAACTCGTATAACGGATGCTTTTCGAAGGTTGAGGTAAACGATTTCTGACGGTTTCTTGGTTATGTGTTGAAGGATGGATACAGCTGGATGTAGGATTTGCTAGTTTTGGGTGAGATATTATGCTTCCCCTGTATCCCCAACACCTGATTGCATAACTGGGAAAGTTTCGGGAGTTTATAAGTGGGAATTCAAGTAGCTCCTAGGATTTCTTTCCGACAGATGTATGATTTGAAATTAGGGTTCGACGTCTAGTGGTCCGCCTATTCACGGTTGGTTTTACAGTGGTCTCGTTGTGTCTTAAAGAGTCCTTGGCTATGCCAACTTGGGGACGCTTCGTATGTCTTGTGCACTGCCTTGTACATGATGGTGCTGTACGATCGAGCCCGTGTAGGCCCCACCACGAAAACTTCGAACGAAATCTCTATCATATGTTTGTTCCGGCTTATTCTGCAAGCCAACCCTTTGTTTTTGTTTTTGTTTTGAGTTGTGGTATTCGAGTTGCTTCGAAGTCAAATGTTGATTCCATACCTTCTCTAAACGGTGTTCTCATGTTCCTATGTGAATACTAATCCTTATTGATAATCGAGATTGTCATGTCAATCCTTTTCAACTGGTGTGTCTCTCTTCAAGTGGATCCGATCATTTCAATATCAGCAAGATCAATTATCAGTTCTTCTCAACGGTGTTTGTTCCATTCGTCCCAAGCTGCCTTTGTTTTCCCACCCACCCACCCCTTTTTCTTCAAGGACTCAGATTTCTTAATCAAGTATCCTTTTATTCATGTGAAGTCTCTCCATTCTTTTCCGTCAATATTCTTACCCGGTGATTCTCATGATGATCCTAACGGAGCCTCAAGTTCATCATTATTTGCTCTTTTCTTCTCCGGTGGACCAATTCAAGCTTTGTTGATTATATTCTTTCCTCGTTTCAAATACCACCTCTTACCGGTGCACCTCTTAATCATTCACCTCCCACTTTACATTTGTTCCGGAGTGCCGAAGATAGCTCAGAAGATTCGTGTTTCAACTCTGCAGTTGTTCAAGGTCTTTTGAGGATGTTATATCATTCTAGCCATTTAATTCAACCGGCGCAATCTATCTTTTAAATCATTTCAACGGTGTATCTTTTCAGTGGGCCCTAACCCACGGGTCTTTTTCCAGGATCTTACCTGACTCTTCTTATTTTTCCGGAGCTATCCTCAAATTCTTTCAAAGTTTGACGTAAGAATGAATTGTCATCAGTCAAATGCCTTCTCCTAGATCTTTCACAATTCTTTTGATAGTTGGCTCAACCTCTTCGCTTTTTGATTCTTCCGGAGTGTCTAAATAATTCATGGTGGTGTCTCTCATCGTAACTCTGAGATTTTGAAGACAGAAGAAGAGTTTTACCTCCATATCTTATCCGTTCTCTCAGAGATTCGTGATTCTAGCTTGTTGCCATCCGCTCATAATTATTTTCGATTGTGAGAATTCTTTTCACCCATCCGAAGCAATTCAAGAGTCTTCTCAGTTTGTGTAGGATCTAGAAGTAGATGTGTCTAGACGGGGGTGATTAGACACTTAATGCTAAAGTTGCAATTTTTAAGCTTTTTCGGTTTAAGTGGAGTTTAGGCACAATTTCAACATACACAATACATATCAAGCAAGCATGCAAAGAGTATATGAGCAGCGGAATGTAAAGCATGCAACTTGCAAGAATGTAAAGGGAAGGGTTTGGAGAATTCAAACGCAATTGGAGACACGGATGTTTTTCCCGTGGTTCGGATAGGTGGTGCTATCCTACATCCACGGTTGATGGAGACTTCAACCCACAAAGGGTAACGGTTGGGTAGGTAGTCTCTCTCAGAAATAGGATGCTGGAAGTGTAGGCTTAGTCTGATGGCTCTCTCTACGAATAAGAGGAGGTGGAGGGGTATATATAGCCTCCACACAAAATCCAACCGTTACACACAGTTTTCCAATCTCGGTGGGACCGAATCAACAAACTCGGTCGGACCGAAATGGTAAACCTAGTGACCGTTAGAGATTTCGGTGGGACTGACTGTATCAACTCGGTGGGACCGATGTGCTAGGGTTAGGGTAAATCCAAAACTCGGTTTGACCGATTACTCAAACTCGGTGGGACCGATTTGGGTAATAAGTGAAACTGAGATTTGGCCAAGCAAACTCGGTGGGACCGATTGCATATCTCGGTGGGACCAAGAATATTGCAATGGGTAACAGAGAGTTTGCAAGCCCATCTCAGTGAGACCGAGATCCCATCGGTGAGACCGAACTGATTAGGGTTTGGCAGTGGCTTATGACAAGTGAAACTCGGTGGCGCCGGATAGGAAGAATCGGCAGGACCGAGTTTGGCTTAGGGTTTAGGTCATATGTGGAAGTGGGAAAGTAGCTGAGGATTTTGGAGCATATCATTAAGCACATGAAGCAAGAGGCTCATTAAGCAACACCTCATCCCTCCTTTATAGTATTGGATTTTCCTATGGACTCAATGTGATCTTGGATCACTAAAATGTAAAATGAAGAGTCTTGAGCTTTAAGCTTTAGCCAATCCTTTGTCCTTAGCATCTTGAAGGAGTTCCCACAACCTTTAGTCCATGCCACTCCATTGTTGAACTTATCTGAAACATGCTAGATAGAAACATACATCAAAGCTTTCAATCTAGGGAGCACTTGTGCTTTCAATCTCCCCCTTTTTGGTAATTGATGGCAACATACATCAAAGCTTTAGATAAAGATATAAAGAACAGCAAGTAAAGCTTTGGAAGGACATGTAACAAGCATAGGCTCCCCCTACATGTATGCACTCATGTAAATATGAAATATAGAGGCATGTGAGAGCATAACCATGACAGAGTAGGCAATGTGTTACATGCATCTTGGCCATATGCATCAGAGCAAAAGATTATCAAGGAAAATACCTTCATGCTCATGAGTCCTTCTTGCAAACAGTATGTACATAAGCAAGAACTCCTCATACTCATGATTTTGATGCATATACTTACCTTGTGGTCTTGAGTTGGCTTAGGATGGAATGAACCTGCACAAACAAGGTTAGATAACATAGGTACATCCACTAGCCAGAGCAAACAAAAGAAACCACAAGAATACCAAGACTGGGATGACATGTAGAGAGTGAGTACAAGGTACCACATTGAATTCAACATGTCCCCAAGAATAAAGATATGCAATGAATTTGACTGATTTCTTTCCCTTAGGTGTCTCTCCCCCTGAATCTTACATGGGATATTGGGAGAAGATAGGGAACAGAAAATCAGAGCTGAAAGATACAAATGGATAGAACTTAATGCAAATACATGTCTTTCCCCCAAAAAGACATGTGACATCTCTCCTCTTGAACATCAAGCATCTGGGATCCTTGAGTATTTTCCCTCCCTGGAAATCTCTCTCTCCCCCTTAATAACATCTGGGAAATCCCTCTCTCCCCCTTAACAACATCTGGGATCCTTGAGACTTTCTCTCCCCCTTGAGCTTTGATGTGATCTCTTTCTCCCCCTTTGACATCAATTTCCAAGAAGGTTTTTCCTGGAATCCGTCGAATAGGTTTGGTCCTTGAGATTCAGCACAAAGCAGAGGATAAAATTGTGATGCTTGTAGAGGACAAGATTCATTGAGTGGAGCTGGATTAGAAGAAATGTAGAACAAGTGGCAAACTATTTTTCTGATTGCAAAGTCGGTGGCACCGAGTGGCACATTTCGGTGGTACCGAAAAGATTCGGTTGGACCGAAAATTGCAAGTCGGTGAAACCGAGTTTACACAGAGAAAAACACTTGTCACCTCAGCTCACTAGACATGTAGGATCTCACAAAGATTTGCAATGAATTTCCTGAAGGATTTGCAAGGAATTAAGTGCAGAAAATGCAGAACAAAAACAAAGAGAAAAGAGAAGAAACTGAAAGATCTAGATGAAGTTTTTTTTGTTTTTGAAAAAGGAGAGAGAAAATAAACATGCATGAGACAAATGCAATAACACAAAGAAAGAACACAAGAGAGCTTCATCTAGAGTTGGGCGGTGACATAGTCACCTATGTTAGAGTATATTGACTTAGGAGTCAAGTGAGAACACTTGATCATAGGTCATACTCATCGTTTAAGCTCAAAATGGGGTTACCATTTTTCGTTTAAGCATCTTGATGTATTCACATCTTGTTGAGTTGCTTTGACTCATGTCTTGGAGTAAAGCTTCTCTAAGATGGAATAACATACCTTGGGTGGTGGTGTGGTTCTTGCTCATGTAGTTGAACTTGTGTGGGTGCTCAAGGTTGATGTAGCTCATCAAGAGTTGGGAGCACCACTTGGAGTTTGAGTTCATCTACCTACATGGGTTAGTTCTTGCAAGGAAGAGCACTTGTGTATCCAAAAATGACAATCATGAAGCTTAACATAGAATTTGTCAAAGGATATGTTTGAATGGTTTTGTGCTTCCTTGTCTTCAACCACTATTGTGTAGAGTCTTGGTGATGTAGAGATTGCTCAAGATGTGAGTGAGTCGCAATATCATGGAATTAGATTCAACCAAGCACCTACATGGGTTAGACAACATGCAAGGTGCAAATATATCCAAGACATAAGATAGTTATCATAAGAGATATACCATGGATTAGTCATAAGCTCATGTCTTGCATGTATCCAATGGAGTTTCTACTCCAAGTTCGAAGCATCAATGATGTTCAATTCTCCTCTCAACCTGCAAAACACTTTCTCATCAAGTAGTTTAGTGAATATATCCGCTAATTGCTTATCGGTGCGAACATGCTTAAGATTGATGTCACCCTTAGCAACATGATCTTGAATGAAATGATGACGAACTTCAATATGCTTAGTTCGAGAATGTTGTACAAGATTATGACCAATTTTGATAGCACTTTCATTATCACAAAGCAGTGGAACATGTTTCACATAAATCCCATAATCTTTAAGAGTTTGGGTCATCCAAAGTAATTGAGCACAACATGAACCAGCGGCAATGTATTCCGCTTCGGCGGTGGATAAGGATACCGAGTTTTGTTTCTTGGAAGACCAAGACACAAGAGATCTACCAAGAAATTGACAAGTACCCGAAGTGGACTTTCTATCAACCTTGTCTCCGGCATAATCCGAGTCGGAATAGCCAACAAGATCAAAAGAAGACCTCTTAGGATACCAAATGCCAAAATTTGGTGTATGGATTAAATATCTCACTATCCTTTTCACAGCCTTAAGATGACAATCTTTAGGAGCAGCTTGATATCGTGCACACATGCACACACTTAGGATAATATCGGGACGTGAAGCACATAGGTATAACAATGAACCAATCATAGAGCGATAAACCTTTTGATCAACCGGTTCACCATCTTTGGTCAAATCATTATGTCCACTAGTAGGCATGGGTGTAGACATACCTTTGCATTCTTGCATATTGAACTTCTTGAATAAGTCCTTGGTGTACTTTGTTTGAGAGACAAATGTACCTTCCTTAGTTTTCTTGATTTGCAAACCGAGAAAGAATTTGAGTTCACTCATCATAGACATCTCAAACTTCTCTGACATTAGCTTTCCAAACTTTTCACTAAAGAGAGGGTTAGTTGAACCAAATATGATATCATCAACATAAATTTGGCATACAAATAGTTCTCCATTAACCCTTTTAGTAAAAAGAGTAGAATCAATTTTACCAATTTCAAAACCACTTGTAGTAAGGAACTTGGTCAAGCATTTATACCATGCTCTAGGAGCTTGTTTAAGACCATAAAGAGCTTTGTGAAGTTTGTAAACATGATTTGGTTTCTTAGGATTGATAAAGCCGGGAGGTTGTTTGACATAAACTTCCTCCTCTATTTCACCATTTAGAAAAGCACTTTTAATGTCCATTTGGTACAAGGTGATATTATGGTGATTAGCATAGGCAAGTAAGATGCGAATGGACTCAAGTCTAGCAACGGGAGCATACGTCTCACCATAGTCCATACCTTCGACTTGTGTGTACCCTTGGGCGACGAGACGTGCTTTGTTGCGAACCACTTTTCCATATTCATCTTGCTTGTTGCGAAACACCCATTTGGTACCAATGATGTTGTGGTTGTTGTCGGGCTTCTCAACCAATGTCCAAACTTGGTTTCTCTCAAAATTATGTAGCTCTTCATGCATAGCGTTTATCCAATCTGGATCTTCCAATGCTTCTTCAACCTTCATAGGTTCAATGCTAGAGATGAATGAATAGTTTTCACAAAAGTTAGCTAAACGAGTTTTTGAGCGATTGATTCTCCCGGTTTGTATATCATTGAGGATTTGCTCGACGGGATGATCTTTGGCAATTCTTGCTCGAACTCGTGAGAGCTTTTGCTTGGGTCTTCGTTGAACATCTTCTTCATCTTGTTCTTCTTCTTGGCCTTCTTCATTGTTGACGTCGTCGTTCTCTTGTCGTGGTGGAGAAGGAGGTTGTTGATGTTCGTCTTGATGTATTTCCTCGTTTTCTTCATCTTGGTGTGTCCCACTTGTGGATGCTTCCGTGTCGATTCTTGGTTCACCTTGTCGTGAAGTAGAAGCTTCCACTTGGACGGATGAAGTACTCTCCTTCACCTCCGTTGGACGAATTTTGCCAATGGACAATCTTGAATTGCTTCTGAAGGGTCTTTGTCTCCTACATCAATTGGCAATTGCTCTACTTGCGAGCCATTAGATTCATCAAACTTCACATCTACCGTCTCTTCAACCTTTCGGGTGAAATTGTTGTAGACACGGTAAGTGTGAGAGTTTGAGCCATAACCAAGTAGAAAACCTTCATGAGATTTAGGAGCAAACTTTGAACGACGATGCTTATCAAGAATGTAGCACTTTGAGCCGAATACTCGAAAGTATCCAACTTGGGGTTTGTTACCGGTGAGAAGCTCGTATGCCGTCTTGCCGAGTAGCTTGTGAAGATATAAGCGATTTGTTGCGTGACAAGCTGTCTCAACCGCTTCTGCCCAAAAGTGCTTTGGCGTCTTGTATTCATCAAGCATCGTTCTTGCCATTTCGATGAGCGTCCGGTTCTTCCTCTCAACAACTCCATTTTGTTGAGGTGTGTACGTAGCCGAGAACTCGTGTGAAATCCCTTCTTCGTCAAGAAAGGTGTCCACATTTGCGTTCTTGAACTCCGTTCCGTTGTCACTCTGAACCTTCTTAATCTTCACATCAAACTGATTTTGGGCCTTCCTAGCGAAGTTTCTGAAGATCTTCTGGACCTGCGACTTGTCATTAAGAAAGAACACCCACGTAAATCTTGAAAAATCATCAACTATAACTAGACCAAAAGAATTTCCACCGAGACTCTTGTAGGCGTTGGGACCAAAAAGATCCATGTGAAGTAGCTCGAGTGGCCTCCTTGTGGTCATGATGTTCTTCACGGGATGTCTTCCTCCAACCTGTTTACCTGCTTGACAAGCACTGCAAAGTCTATCCTTATCAAATATGACATCGTTAACTCCAAGGATATGATTTCCTTTAATAAGCTTGTCAAGGTTTCTCATGCCAACGTGACCTAGTCGTCTATGCCACAACCAACCTTTTGAGGATTTAGCAACAAAGCAATTTTTAGGTTGTGCCTTTTTAGAGAAATCGACAATGTAAAGATCACCTCTACGCATACCGGTAAAGACCATTTTATGATTATCTCGACGAAATACTTGGCAATCTACTTCAGTAAATAGGACATTCAAACCGAAATCAGCAAGTCTAGATACTGAAAGTAAGTTGTAGCCGAGAGATTCAACGAACATGACATTTTGAATGGAACTATCATGTGAGATGGCCACCTTACCAAGGCCAACCACTTTACCCTTTGAATTATCACCAAAGGTGACATATTTTCGAGGGCCGTCATTTTCAGCAAGCTCACGAAACATCTCTTCATCTCCGGTCATATGATCAGTACATCCACTATCAAGAACCCATTCCTTTCCTCCTGATTCATATCCCCGAAGATTTGCCATAAGACCAAAATGTCTCATTGCATCATCAAGATCGAAGTCACTATCATCATCATCATCATAGTATCCATGTTCATCATGATCTTGTGACTCATCATTTCCTAGAGAGGGTAATTCATTAGATAAATGATCATCAAAGTGGTCACTTTTATGAATTCTTATAGCTTTGAATATGATATCATTAATGATTCCAACATCTCCTTTAGCATGCTTAAGATTGGTAAGTTCAAATAGACAATTACCAAAACTAG
The DNA here is from genome assembly GCF_003073215.2 of Triticum urartu. NCBI lineage: Eukaryota > Viridiplantae > Streptophyta > Magnoliopsida > Poales > Poaceae > Triticum > Triticum urartu. Next base: position 217,625,427 of record NC_053025.1, on the reverse strand, counting down.
GATCACTAGAGTTCATCTTACTCAAGGCAATAGATTTATGGAGAATTTCATCCAAAGTTTTCAAGGAATGATCGGGAAATCGTTCCTCAAGAAATTTTCATATAGTATAGGCACAATTTAGAGTATGCAAACTAGCAATCAAATTTTTGGGCAATCCTCTAATGATGAGCTCAATAGTTCTAAGATTGCGAATCATGTCAATATCTTCATCTAGGATAGGATGCAAAGGATCAATATGAGGTGCACAAGGGCTAGCAATATACTTGTTCAAATGATATTGATTGAAGATTACAAGCATCTCATTTTTCCACTCATGAAAATACTCTCCATCAAGAATAGGCACTCTATGTCTAAGACTCCCTAATGTAGACACATCCATCTTCCTCCAATGGTGATTAAACAAAGGCAATGGAGACCAAAGCTCTGATACCACTTGTAGGATCTAGAAGTAGATGTGTCTAGAGGGGGGGTGATTAGACACTTAATGCTAAAGTTGCAATTTTTAAGCTTTTTCGGTTTAAGTGGAGTTTAGGCACAATTTCAACATACACAATACATATCAAGCAAGCATGCAAAGAGTATATGAGCAGAGGAATGTAAAGCATGCAACTTGCAAGAATGTAAAGGGAAGGGTTTGGAGAATTCAAACGCAATTGGAGACACGGATGTTTTTCCCATGGTTCGGATAGGTGGTGCTATCCTACATCCACGTTGATGGAGACTTCAACCCACAAAGGGTAACGGTTGCGCGAGTCCAAGGAGGGCTCCACCCACAAAGGGTAACGGTTGCGCGAGTCCACGAAGGGCTCCACCCACGAAGGGTCCACGAAGAAGCAACCACCCACAAAGGGTCCACGAAGAAGCAACCTTGTCTATCCCACCATGGCCATCGCCCACAAAGGACTTGCCTCACTAGCGGTAGATCTTCACAAAGTAGGCGATCTCCTTGCCCTTACAAACTCCTTGGTTCAACTCCACAATCTTGTCGGAGGCTCCCAAGTAACACCTAGCCAATCTAGGAGACACCACTCTCCAAGAAGTAACAAATGGTGTGTAGGTAATGAACTCCTTGCTCTTGTGCTTCAAATGATAGTCTCCCCAACACTCAACTCTCTCTCATAGGATTTGGATTTGGTGGAAAGAAGATTTGAGTGGGAAGCAACTTGGGGATGGCTAGAGATCAAGATTCATATGGTAGGAATGGAATATCTTGGCCTCAACACATGAGTGGGTAGTTCTCTCTCAGAAATAGGATGCTGGAAGTGTAGGCTTAGTCTGATGGCTCTCTCTACGAATGAAGAGGAGGTGGAGGGGTATATATAGCCTCCACACAAAATCCAACCGTTACACACAGTTTTCCAATCTCGGTGGGACCGAATCAACAAACTCGGTCGGACCGAAAAGGTAAACCTAGTGACCGTTAGAGATTTCGGTGGGACCGACTGGATCAACTCGGTGGGACCGATGTGCTAGGGTTAGGGTAAATCCAAAACTCGGTTTGACCGATTACTCAAACTCAGTGGGACCGATTTGGGTAATAAGTGAAACTGAGATTTGGCCAAGCAAATTCGGTGGGACCGATTGCATATCTCGGTGGGGCCGAGAATATTGCAATGGGTAACAGAGAGTTTGCAAGCCCATCTCGGTGAGACCGAGATCCCATCGGTGAGACCGAACTGATTAGGGTTTGGCAGTGGCTTATGACAAGTGAAACTCGGTGGCGCCGGATAGGAAGAATCGATAGGACCGAGTTTGGCTTAGGGTTTAGGTCATATGTGGAAGTGGGAAAGTAGCTGAGGATTTTGGAGCATATCATTAAGCACATGAAGCAAGAGGCTCATTAAGCAACACCTCATCCCTCCTTTATAGTATTGGCTTTTCCTATGGACTCAATGTGATCTTGGATCACTAAAATGTAAAATGAAGAGTCTTGAGCTTTAAGCTTTAGCCAATCCTTTGTCCTTAGCATCTTGAAGGAGTTCCCACAACCTTTAGTCCATGCCACTCCATTGTTGAACTTATCTGAAACATGCTAGATAGAAATGTTAGTCCAACAAGAGATATGTTGTCATCAATTATCAAAACCACCTAGGGAGCACTTGTGCTTTCAGTTTGATTATCCGGATTCCATCAAATTCAGGTTTATTCATTCTCAGCTTTCAGTTATCATCCTCTAAATCTTACCGGTGCATCGATCAAATATCCTCTAATCAGTTCGTGATCTATTCGTCCTCTTGTATCGAAATTCTCTCAAGTATCTTTGTTCATTTCATAATTCTTCACGGTGTTCCTTTATCTTTTCTTCGGCCATTTTAATTCTTATGGTGGTTCATTCAAGATTTCTTTTCCTTCGTTATCATATCAATTTATTCATTGTTCCAATCCTACCGGTGGTTCGTTGAAGACCTTCGCAAGTTGACGCTATCTTAATTTTTTTTCTACGAGAATAAGTAATATGCCAAATCCGTTGATTGTCATCAATTTAAAAATTGGTGATGGATACGCATAACATAATTCTTATTCTTGCTTCATCGAGTGATTAATTCCCTATTCCGGAGGCTCATCAAATTCTTGCTTCCATTTGTTCATCTTTCTTTTCCGGAGTTCCAAATTTCCTCTTTATCTCGTCGCAAAGCTTCATCTAATCATTGCAAGGCTTCAACCTTACTCTTCTCATCTTTCTTTTCGTTTGATCATTCTTTTGTTTACCGGAGTTCTTCATGAAGTTTCTGCATGATGGTCCATAAAGGACTTAATCCGTTCTCGAAACGTTCATCAAGATTATTTTCAGAGGAGTTCAAGCTTTCTTCTTCTTGCAATCCGGAGTGCAATTCTTTCTACCATATTATTGGAGGTGGTATTATGTCATTCTTGATAATTTGAGTTCATGCTTCATGATTCACATGTTGTTAAGAATGATGTATTTTAAATCCATAAATCTCTTCGTTGGAGTTATCTTGTGTCATGTTTCACCTAAAGCCTTACCTAAGGATTGTTAATATCTATGGTGCTTATAAATGATCCAAGTTCTTCATTTATCCTCTCGGTGACATAAGCTTCTCGTCTCCTTGTAGATATCAATCCAATCTATCGTTTCCGTCAGTGGCAGAATCTCAACTCAGTTTTGAGATGTTTTTCCATAAGCCCACAACAAGCTTACTCTTTTCGTTGTTGTTTTTTTCCAACAACTCCGTTCTAGCATATGTTGTAAACATACTCTCTCAAGATCTTGTTTTTTTTCCTCCGTTCATTCCATTCCTTTCTCTCATTTCTTCCGGGGGCATTGTGCTGTTGTTCTTTTCACCCATCATCTCGTTTTGTCAAAGATCATGTTCTTTCCTTTGCTTATCCATTCAACCGGAGTGTCGTGTTTTTATTCCAGTTCAATCATCTTATCAAGTTTTACCTCCATTCTCGACCGGAATGATGTCTGAAATCTTTCTTACCCCTTGTGCCATTTTTTGCAATAGTTCCGGAGGCATTGTGTTATTGTTTTCGTCAAGTATCATCCCATCTCCTCAAATTCATGTTCAATTCCTTCCATTTACAGTCGGAGTGCTGTCCAAATTATATCATTCTTTTCCCTTCTCTATCTTTTTTTAACCGGAGTGTTATCGTAATTGATCCTTATCGTCCCTTGTACATCTCGTTTCAACCGGAGTACTTGCATGTACTTCTTCTTCATTGCAACCTTTTTTCTTATGCTTTCAACCTACAAGGTTCTAGTAATGTTCCTTGTTCCTCTTGTCTAACGGAGAGTTTTCAACTTTGTTCACCTTCGTTGTGTTCTTTCTCGAATTTTGTTCAACCTATCAAGGTTCGTGGTTTCACTCATTTGTCAAAGAAGCAACTTAGCTTTACCTCTCCTCTTTCTCTTCCGTTTTCCCTCCGGTGCCATCCTAGATCTCGGGATGAGATCCTCTCGTAGTGGTGGAGTGTTGTAACGCCCCGAGACCGATGTGCCAGGTGTCCTCCAGTTATTCGCTATTGTTGCCTTGTCTTTTGCTTGCGTGTTGCATCTTGTCATTGTTGGGTTACGTAGTAATTTCAAAAAATTCCTACGCACACGCAAGATCAAACAAGAGGGGAGAGTGTGATCTACGTACCCTTGTAGATCGACAACAGAAGCGTTAGCACAACGTGGTTGATGTAGTCGTACGTCTTCACGGCCCGACCAATCAAGCACCGAAACTACGGCACCTCCGAGTTCTAGCACACGTTCAGCTCGATGACGATCCCCGGACTCCGATCCAGCAAAGTGTCGGGGAAGAGTTCCGTCAGCACGACGGCGTGGTGACGATCTTGATGTACTACCGTCGCAGGGCTTCGCCTAAGCACCGCTACAATATTATCGAGGACTATTGTGGAAGGGGGCACCGCACACGGCTAAGAATATGATCCTCTAGAGTCGACCTGCAGGCATGCAAGCTTGAGTATTCTATAGTCTCACCTAAATATTAATCTTTATGTCTCGGCCATTTCGAGACTCCTCGTCATGTCCGTGATCACATCCGGGACTCCGAACAAACTTCGGTACATCAAAATGCATAAACTCATAATATAACTATCATCAAAACCTTAAGCGTGCGGACCCTACGGGTTCGAGAACAATGTAGACATGACCGAGACACGTCTCCGGTCAATAACCAATAGCGCAACCTGGATGCTCATATTGGCTCCTACATATTCTACGAAGATCTTTTATCGGTCAGACCGCATAACAACATAC